>NW_018742616.1:4458825-5105552 GCF_001683475.1 Chenopodium quinoa | reverse complement strand
ACATTCAAACAAAGCCTTTTAAATCAAATGAAAGTCAAACACATTCAAAAAAGCTTTTTAATTTAAATGAAAGTCAAACACATTCAAACATAGCTATATAAATCAAATGAAAGTGAAATGCATTCTACAAAGCAAATTGAATAAATGAAATTCAAACACATTCAAACAAGCTATTTGAATCAAATGACAGTCAAATACATTCTACAAAGCTAATTGAATAAATTGAAAGTCAAACACATTCAAACAAAGCTATTTGAATCAAATGCAAGTCAAATACATTCTATAAAGCTAATTGAATCAAATGAAAGTCAAACACATTCAAACAAAGTCTTTTAAATCAAACGAAAGTCAAACACATTCAAAAAAACTTTTTAATTTAAATGAAAGTCAAACACATTCAAACAAAGCTTTATAAATCAAATGAAAGTGAAATGCATTCTACAAAGAAAATTGAATTAAATGAAATTCAAACACATTCAAACAAAGCTATTTGAATCAAATGACAGTAAAATACATTCTACAAAGCTAATTGAATTAATTGAAAGTCAAACACATTCAAACAAAGATATTTGAATCAAATGAAAGTCGAATACATTCTACAAAGCTAATTGAATCAAATGAAAGTCAAACACATTCAAACAAAGCTAATTGAATCAAATGAAAGTCAAACACATTCAAACAAAGCCTTTAAATCAAATGAAAGTCAAACCCATTCAAAAAAAGCTTTTTAATTTAAATGAAAGTCAAACACATTCAAACAAAGCTATATAAATCAAATGAAAGTGAAATCTATTCTACAAACAAATTGATCTAAATGAAATTCAAACACATTCAAACAAAGCTATTTGAATCAAATAACAGTCAAACACATTCAAATAAAGCTATTGAATCAAATGAAAGTCAAATACATTCTACAAAGCTAATTGAATCAAATGAAAGTCAAACACATTCAAACAAGCTATTTGAATCAAATGAAGTCAAAAATTCAAACAAAGCTATTTGAATCAAATGAGAGTCAAATACATTAAAAACAAAGCTAATTAAATCAAATAAAAGTCTAATACATTCTACAAAGCTAATTGAATTAAATTAAAGTCAAACACATTCAAACAAAATCAAATGAAAGTCAAACACATTCAAACAAAGATTTCAAATCAAATTAAAGTCAAATACATTCTACAAAGCTAATTGAATCAAATGAAAGTCAAACACATTCAAACAAAGCTATTTGAATCAAATGAAAGTCAAACACATTCAAACAAAGCTATTTGAATCAAATGAGAGTCAAATACATTAAAACAAAGCTAATTAAATCAAATAAAGTCTAATACATTCTACAAAGCTAATTGAATTAAATAAAGTCAAACACATTCAAACAAAGCTAATTAAATCAAATGAAAGTCAAACACATTCAAACAAAGATTTGAATCAAATTAAAGTCAAATACATTCTACAAAGCTAATTGAATCAAATGAAAGTCAAACACATTTAAATAAAGCTATTTCAATCAAATGAAAGTCAAACACATTCTACAAAGCTAATTGAATCAAATGTAAGTCAAACCATTCAATATTTGAATCAAATGAAGTCAAAGCTAATTAAATCAAATACACATTCAAACAAAGCTAATTGAATTAAATGAAAGTCAAACACATTCAAACAAAGCCTTTTAAATCAAATGAAAGTCAAACACATTCAGAAAAAGCTTTTTAATTTAAATGAAAGTCAAACACATTCAAACAAGCTATATAAAATCAAATGAAAGTGAAATGCATTCTACAAAGCAAATTGAATTAAATGAAATTCAAAACACATTCAAACAAAGCTATTTGAATCAAATGACAGTCAAACACATTCTACAAGCTAATTGAATCAATTGAAAGTCAAACACATTCAAACAAAGCTATTTGAATCAAATAAAAGTCAAATACATCCTACAAAGCTATTTTAATTAAATGGATGTCAAATACATTCTACAAAGCTAATTGAATCAAATGAAAGTCAAACACATTCAAACAAAGCTATTTGAAGAAAATGAAAGTCAAATACATTCTACAATGCAAATTGAAACAAATGAAAGTCAAACACATTCAAACAAAGCTAATTGAATCAAATGAAAGTCAAAAACATTCAACAAAGCTAATTGAATCAAATGAAAGTCAAACACATTCAAACAAAGCTAATTGAATCAAATGAAAGTCAATCACATTCAAACAAAGCTATTTGAATTAAATGAAAGTGAAATGCATTATACAAAGCTAATTGAATCAAATGAAAGTGAAACAACATTTTCAACAAAGCTATTTGAATCAAATGAGAGTCAAATACATTAAAACAAAGCTAATTAAATCAAATAAAAGTCAAATACATTCTACAAAGCTAATTGAATCAAATGAAAGTCAAACACATTCATACAAAGCTAAGAATTAACTGAATGTCAAATACATTCAACAAAGCGAATTGAATCAAATGAAAGTCAAATACATTCAAACAAAGCTAATTGAATCAAATGAAAGTCAAACACATTCAAACAAAGATTTCGTATTAAATGAAAGTCAAATACATTCTACAAAGCTAATTGAATCAAATGAAAGTCAAACACATTCAAATAAAGCTATTTGAATCAAATGAAAGTCAAATACATTCTACAAAGCAAATTGAATCAAATGAAAGTTAAACACATTCAAACAAAGCTATTGAATCAAATGAGAGTCAAATAAATTCAAACAAAGCTAATTAAATAAAATAAAAGTAAAATACATTCTACAAAGATAATTGAATCAAATGAAAGTCAAACACATTCAAACAAAGTCTTTTAAATCAAATGAAAGTCAAACACATTCAAAAAAAGCTTTTTAATTTAAATGAAAGTCAAACACATTCAAACAAAGCTATATAAATCAAATGAAAGTGAAATGCATTCTACAAAGCAAATTGAATAAAATGAAATTCAAACACATTCAAACAAAGCAATTTGAATCAAATGACAGTAAAATACATTCTACAAAGCTAATTGAATTAATTGAAATTCAAACACATTCAAACAAAGTAATTTGAATCAAATGAAAGTCGAATACATTCTACAAAGCTAATTGAATCAAATGAAAGTCAAACACATTCAAACAAAGCTAATTGAATCAAATGAAAGTCAACACATTCAAACAAAGCCTTTAAAATCAATGAAAGTCAAATATATTCAAAAAAAGCTTTTTAATTTAAATGAAAGTCAAACACATTCAAACAAAGCTATATAAATCAAATGAAAGAGAAATCTATTCTACAAAGCAAATTGATCTAAATGAAATTCAAACACATTCTACAAAGCTAATTGAATCAAATGAAAGTCAAACACATTCAAATAAAGCTATTTGAATCAAATGAAAGTCAAATACATTCTACAAAGCTAATTGAATCAAATGAAAGTCAAACACATTCAAACAAAGCTATTTGAATCAAATGAGAAGTCAAATAAATTCAAACAAAGCTAATTAAATCAAATAAAAGTAAAATACATTCTACAAAGCTAATTGCATCAAATGAAAGTCAAACACATTCAAACAAAGCCTTTTAAATCAAATGAAAGCCTAACACATTCAAACAAAGCCTTTTAAATCAAATGAAAGTCAAACACATTCAAACAAAGCTATATAAATCAAATGAAAGTGAAATGCATTCTACAAAGCAAATTGAATTAAATGAAATTCAAACACATTCAAACAAAGCTATTTGAATCAAATGAAAGTCAAACACATTCAAACAAAGCTATTTGAATCAAATGAGAGTCAAATACATTAAAACAAAGCTAATTAAATCAAATAAAAGTCTAATACATTCTACAAAGCTAATTGAATTAAATTAAAGTCAAACACATTCAAACAAAGCTAATTGAATCAAATGAAAGTCAAACACATTCAAACAAAGATTTCGAATCAAATTAAAGTCAAATACATTCTACAAAGCTAATTGAATCAAATGAAAGTCAAACACATTTAAATAAAGCTATTTCAATCAAATGAAAGTCAAACACATTCTACAAAGCTAATTGAATCAAATGTAAGTCAAACACATTCAAACAAAGCTATTTGAATCAAACGAAAGTCAAACACATTTAAAACAAAGCTAATTAAATCAAATAAAAGTAGAATACATTCTACAAAGCTAATTGAACCAAATGAAAGTCAAACACATTCAAACAAAGCCTTTTAAATCAAATGAAAGTCAAACACATTCAGAAAAAGCTTTTTAATTTAAATGAAAGTCAAACACATTCAAACATAGCTATATAAATCAAATGAAAGTGAAATGCATTCTACAAAGCAAATTGAATTAAATGAAATTCAAACACATTCAAACAAAGCTATTTGAATCAAATGACAGTCAAACACATTCTACAAAGCTAATTGAATCAATTGAAAGTCAAACACATTCAAACAAAGCTATTTGAATCAAATAAAAGTCAAATACATTCTACAAAGCTAATTGAATCAAATGAAAGTCAAACACATTCAAATAAAGCTAATTGAATCAAAGGAAAGTCAAACACATTCAAACAAAGCTATTTTAATTAAATGAATGTCAAATACATTCTACAAAGCTAATTGAATCAAATGAAAGTCAAACACATTCAAACAAAGCTATTTGAAGAAAATGAAAAGTCAAATACATTCTACAATGCAAATTGAAACAAATGAAAGTCAAACACAGTCAAACAAAGTTATTTGACTTAAATGAAAGTCAAATACATTCTACAAAGCTAATTGAATCAAATGAAAGTCAAACACATTCAAATAAAGCTAGTTGAATCAAATGAAAGTCAAATACGTTCTACAAAGCTAATTGTATCAAATGAAAGTCAAACGCAATCAAATAAAGCTATTTGAGTCAAATGAAAGTCAAACACATTCAAACAAAGTTGTTTAAATTAAATGAAAGTGAAATGTATTCTACAAAGCTAATTGAATCAAATGAATGTTAAACGCATTCAAACAAAGCTATTTGAATCAAATGAGAGTCAAATACATTCTACAAAGCTAATTGAATCAAATGAAAGTCAAACACATTCAAACAAAGCTAATTGAATCAAATGAAAGTCAAATACATTCAACAAAGCTAATTGAATCAAATGAAAGTCAAACACATTCAAACAAAGCTAATTGAATCAAATGAAAGTCAAACACATTCAAACAAAGCTATTTGAATAAAATGAAAGTGAAATGCATTATACAAAGCTAATTGAATAAAATGAAAGTGAAACACATTCAAACAAAGCTATTTGAATCAAATGAGAGTCAAATACATTAAAACAAAGCTAATTAAATCAAATAAAAGTGAGATACATTCTACAAAGCTAATTGAATCAAATGAAAGTCAAACACATTCATACAAAGCTAAGAATTAACTGAATGTCAAATACATTCAACAAAGCGAATTGAATCAAATGAAAGTCAAACACATTCAAACAAAGCTAATTGAATCAAATGAAAGTCAAACACATTCAAACAAAGATTTCGTATTTAATGAAAGTCAAATACATTCTACAAAGCTAATTGAATCAAATGAAAGTCAAACACATTCAAATAAAGCTATTTGAATCAAACGAAAGTCAAATACATTCTACAAAGCTAATTGAATCAAATGAAAGTTAAACACATTCAAACAAAGCTATTTGAATCAAATGAGAGTCAAATAAATTCAAACAAAGCTAATTAAATAAAATAAAAGTAAAATACATTCTACAAAGATAATTGAATCAAATGAAAGTCAAACACATTCAAACAAAGTCTTTTAAAACAAATGAAAGTCAAACACATTCAAAAAAAGCTTTTTAATTTAAATGAAAGTCAAACACATTTAAACAAAGCTATATAAATCAAATGAATGTGATGCATTCTACAAAGCAAATTGAATTAAATGAAATTCAAACACATTCAAACAAAGCTATTTGAATCAAATGAAAGTCAAATACATTCTACTAAGCTAATTGAATCAAATGAAAGTCAAACACATTCAAACAAAGCTAATTGAATTAAATGAAAGTCAAACACATTCAAACAAAGCTATTTTAATTAAATGAAAGTCAAATACATTCTAACGAAGCTAATTGAATCAAATGAAAGTCAAACACATTCAAACAAAGCTATTTGAATTAAATGACAGTCAAATACGTTCTACAAAGCTAATTGTATCAAATGAAAGTCAAACACATTCAAACAAAGCTATTTGAATAAAATGAAAGTGAAATGCATTATACAAAGCTAATTGAAATCAAATGAAAGTGAAACACATTCAAACAAAGGTATTTGAATCAAATGAGAGTCAAATACATTCAAACAAAGCTAATTAAATCAAATAAAAGTCAAATACATTCTACAAAGCTAATTGAATCAAATGAAAGTCAAACACATTCAAACAAAGCTAATTGAATTAACTGAAAGTCAAATACATTCAACAAAGGGAATTGAATCAAATGAAAGTCAAAACACATTCAAACAAAGCTAATTAAATCAAATGAAAGTCAAACACATTCAAACAAAGATTTCGTATTAAATGAAAGTCAAATACATTCTACAAAGCTAATTGAATCAAATAAAAGTCAAACACAATTCAAATAAAGCTATTTGAATCAAATGAAAGTCAAATACATTCTACAAAGCTAATTGAATCAAATGAAAGTCAAACACATTCAAACAAAGCTGTTTGAATCAAATGAGAGTCAAATAAATTCAAACAAAGCTAATTAAATAAAATAAAAGTAAAATACATTTTAGAAAGCTAATTGAATCAAATTAAAGTCAAACACATTTAAACAAAGCCTTTTAAATCAAATGAAAGTCAAACACATTCAAAAAAAGCTTTTTAATTTAAATGAAAGTCAAACACATTCAAACAAAGCTATATAAATCAAATGAAAGTGAAATGCATTCTACAAAGCAAATTGATCTAAATGAAATTCAAACACATTCAAACTAAGCTATTTGAATCAAATGACAGTCAAACACATTCTATAAAGCTAATTGAATCAATTGAAAGTCAAACACATTCAAACAAAGCTAATTGAATCAAATGAAAGTCAAATACATTCTACAAAGCTAATTGAATCAAATGAAAGTCAAACACATTCAAACAAAGCTAATTGGATCAAATGAAAGTCAAACACATTCAAACAAAGCTATTTTAATTAAATGAATGTCAAATACATTCTACAAAGTTAATTGAATCACATGAAAGTCAAACACATTCAAACAAAGCTATTTGAACAAAATGAAAGTCAAATACATTCTACAAAGCAAATTGAATCAAATGAAAGTCAAACACAGTCAAACGAAGTTATTTGATTCAAATGAAAGTCAAATACATTCTACAAAGCTAAGTGAATCAAATGAAAGTCAAACACATTCAAACAAAGCTAATTAAATCAAATAAAAGTCAAATATATTCTACAAAGCGAATTGAATCATATAAAAGTCAAACACATTCAAACAAAGCTAATTGAATCAAATGGAAGTCAAATACATTCTACAAAGCTAATTGAATTAAATTAAAGTCAAACACACTCAAAATAAGCTAATTAAATTTAATGAAAGTCAAACACATTCAAACAAAGCTTTCGAATCAAGTGAAAGTGAAATACATTCTACAAAGCAAATTGAATCAAATGAAAGTCAAACACATTCAAACAAAGCTATTTGAATCAAATGACATTCAAATACGTTCTACAAAGCTAATTGTATCAAATGAAATTCAAACACATTCAAACAAAGCTATTTGAATAAAATGAAAGTGAAATGCATTCTACAAAGCTAATTGAATCAAATGAAAGTGAAACACATTCAAACAAAGATATTTGAATCAAATGAGAGTCAAATACATTCAAACAAAGCTAATTAAATCAAATATAAGTCAAATACATTCTACAAAGCTAATTGAATCATATAAAAGTCAAACACATTCAAACAAAGCTATTTGAATCAAATGAAAGTCAAATACATTCTACTATGATAATTGAATCAAATGAAAGTCAAACACATTCAAACAAAGCTATTTGAATCAAATGATAGTCAAATACGTTCAAACAAAGCTATATAAATCAAATGAAAGTGAAATGCATTCTACAAAGCAAATTGATCTAAATGAAATTCAAAAACATTCAAACAAAGCTATTTGAATCAAATGACAGTCAAACACATTCTACAAAGCTAATTGAATCAATTGAAAGTCAAACACATTCAACCAAAGCTATTTGAATCAAATGAAAGTTAAATACATTCTACAAAGCTAATTGAATCAAATGAAAGTCAAACACATTCAAACAAAGCTATTTGAATCAAATGAGAGTCAAATAAATTCAAACAAAGGTAATTAAATCAAATAAAAGTAAAAATACATTCTACAAAGGTAATTGAATCAAATGAAAGTCAAACACATTCAAACAAAGCCTTTTAAATCAAATGAAAGTCAAACACATTCAAAAAAAGCTTTTTAATTTAAATGAAAGTCAAACACATTCAAACAAAGCTATATAAATCAAATGAAAGTGAAATGCATTCTACAAAGCAAATTGATCTAAATGAAATTCAAAAACATTCAAACAAAGCTATTTGAATCAAATGACAGTCAAACACATTCTACAAAGCTAATTGAATCAATTGAAAGTCAAACACATTCAAACAAAGCTATTTGAATCAAATGACAGTCAAATACATTCTACAACGCTAATTGAATCAAATGAAAGTCAAACACATTCAAACAAAGCTAATTGAATCAAATGAAAGTCAAACACATTCAAACAAAGCTATTTGAATCAAATGAGAGTCAAATACATTTTACAAAGCTAATTGAATCAAATGAAAGTGAAACACATTTAAACAAAGCTATTTGAATCAAATGAGAGTCAAATACATTCAAACAAAGCTAATTAAATCAAATAAAAGTCAAATACATTCTACAAAGCTAATTGAATCATATAAAAGTCAAACACATTCAAACAAAGCTATTTGATTCAAATGAAAGTCAAATACATTCTACTATGATAATTGAATCAAATGAAAGTCAAACACATTCAAAGAAAGCTATTTGAATCAAATGACAGTCAAATACGTTCAAACAAAGCTATATAAATCAAATGAAAGTGAAATGCATTCTACAAAGCTAATTGATCTAAATGAAATTCAAACACATTCAAACAAAGCTATTTGAATCAAATGACAGTTAAACACATTCTACAAAGCTAATTGAATCAATTGAAAGTCAAACACATTCAACCAAAGCTATTTGAATCAAATGAAAGTCAAATACATTCTACAAAGCTAATTGAATCAAATGAAAGTCAAACACATTCAAACAAAGCTATTTGAATCAAATGAGAGTCAAATAAATTCAAACAAAGCTAATTAAATAAAATAAAAGTAAAATACATTCTTCAAAGCTAATTGAATCAAATGAAAGTCAAATACATTCAAACAAAGCCTTTTAAATCAAATGAAAGTCAAACACATTCAAAAAAAAGCTTTTTAATTTAAATGAAAGTCAAACACATTCAAACAAAGCTATATAAATCAAATGAAAGTGAAATGCATTCTACAAAGCAAATTTAATTAAATGAAAGTCAAACACATTCAACCAAAGCTATTTGAATCAAATGAAAGTCAAATACATTCTACAAAGCTAATTGAATCAATTGAAAGTCAAACACATTCAAACAAAGCTATTTGAATCAAATGACAGTCAAATACATTCTACAAAGCTAATTGAATCAAATGAAAGTCAAACACATTCAAACAAAGCTAATTGGATCAAATGAAAGTCAAACACATTCAAACAAAGCTATTTTAATTAAATAAATGTCAAATAAATTCTACAAAGTTAATTGAATCAACTGAAAGTCAAACACATTCAAACAAAGCTATTTGAACAAAATGAAAGTCAAATACATTCTACAAAGCAAATTGAATCAAATGAAAGTCAAACACAGTCAAACAAAGTTATTTGATTCAAATGAAAGTCAAATACATTCTACAAAGCTAAGTGAATCAAATGAAAGTCAAACACATTCAAACAAAGCTAATTAAATCAAATAAAAGTCAAATATATTCTACAAAGCGAATTGAATCATATAAAAGTCAAACACATTCAAACAAAGCTAATTGAATCAAATGGAAGTCAAATACATTCTACAAAGCTAATTGAATTAAATTAAAGTCAAACACATTCAAAATAAGCTAATTAAATTTAATTAAAGTCAAACACATTCAAACAAAGCTTTCAAATCAAGTGAAAGTCAAATACATTCTACAAAGCAAATTGAATCAAATGAAAGTCAAACACATTTCAAACAAAGCTATTTGAATCAAATGAAAGTCAAATACATTCTACTAAGCTAATTGAATCAAATGAAAGTCAAACACATTCAAACAAAGCTATTTGAATCAAATGACATTCAAATACGTTCTACAAAGCTAATTGTATCAAATGAAATTCAAACACATTCAAACAAAGCTATTTGAATAAAATGAAAGTGAAATGCATTCTACAAAGCTAATTGAATCAAATGAAAGTGAAACACATTCAAACAAAGATATTTGAATCAAATGAGAGTCAAATACATTCAAACAAAGCTAATTAAATCAAATATAAGTAAAATACATTCTACAAAGCTAATTGAATCATATAAAAGTCAAACACATTCAAACAAAGCTATTTGAATCAAATGAAAGTCAAATACATTCTACTATGATAATTGAATCAAATGAAAGTCAAACACATTCAAACAAAGCTATTTGAATCAAAAGACAGTCAAATACGTTCAAACAAAGCTATATAAATCAAATGAAAGTGAAATGCATTCTGCAAAGCAAATTGATCTAAATGAAATTCAAAAAACATTCAAACAAAGCTATTTGAATCAAATGACAGTCAAACACATTCTAAAAAGCTAATTGAATCAATTGAAAGTCAAACACATTCAACCAAAGCTATTTGAATCAAATGAAAGTTAAATACATTCTACAAAGCTAATTGAATCAAATGAAAGTCAAACACATTCAAACAAAGCTATTTGAATCAAATGAGAGTCAAATAAATTCAAACAAAGGTAATTAAATCAAATAAAAGTAAAATACATTCTACAAAGGTAATTGAATCAAATGAAAGTCAAACACATTCAAACAAAGCCTTTTAAATCAAATGAAAGTCAAACACATTCAAATAAAGCTTTTTAATTTAAATGAAAGTCAAACACATTCAAACAAAGCGATATAAATCAAATGAAAGTGAAATGCATTCTACAAAGCAAATTGATCTAAATGAAATTCAAACACATTCAAACAAAGCTATTTAAATCAAATGACAGTCAAACACATTCTACAAAGCTAATTGAATCAATTGAAAGTCAAACACATTCAAACAAAGCTATTTGAATCAAATGAAAGTCAAATACATTCAACAAAGCTAATTGAATCAAATGAAAGTCAAACACATTCAAACAAAGCTAATTGAATCAAATGAAAGTCAAACACATTCAAACAAAGCTATTTTAATTAAATGAATGTCAAATACATTCTACAAAGTTAATTGAATCAAATGAAAGTCAAACACATTCAAACAAAGCTATTTGAAGAAAATGAAAGTCAAATACATTCTACAAAGCAAATTGAATCAAATGAAAGTCAAACACAGTCAAACAAAGTTATTTGATTCGAATGAAAGTCAAATACATTCTACAAAGCTAAGTGAATCAAATGAAAGTCAAACACATTCAAACAAAGCTAATTAAATGTAATAAAAGTCAAATATATTCTACAAAGCTAATTGAATCATATAAAAGTCAAACACATTCAAACAAAGCTAATTGAATCAAATGGAAGTCAAATACATTCTACAAAGCTAATTGAATTAAATTAAAGTCAAACACATTCAAAATAAGCTAATTGAATTTAATGAAAGTCAAACACATTCAAACAAAGCTTTCGAATCAAGTGAAAGTCAAATACATTCTACAAAGCAAATTGAATCAAATGAAAGTCAAACACATTCAAACAAAGCTATTTGAATCAAATGAAAGTCAAATACATTCTACTAAGCTAATTGAATCAAATGAAAGTCAAACACATTCAAACAAAGCTATTTGAATCAAATGACAGTCAAATATGTTCTTCAAAGCTAATTGTATCAAATGAAAGTCAAACACATTCAAACAAAGCTATTTGAATAAAATGAAAGTGAAATGCATTCTACAAAGCTAATTGAATCAAATGAAAGTGAAACACATTCAAACAAAGCTATTTGAATCAAATGAGAGTCAAATACATTCAAACAAAGCTAATTAAATCAAATAAAAGTCAAATACATTCTACAAAGCTAATTGAATCATATAAAAGTCAAACACATTCAAGCAAAGCTATTTGAATCAAATGAAAGTCAAATACATTCTACTATGATAATTGAATCAATTGAAAGTCAAACACATTCAAACAAAGCTATTTGACTCAAATGAGAGTCAAATAAAATTCAAACAAAGCTAATTAAATCAAATAAAAGTAAAATACATTCTTCAAAGCTAATTGAATCAAATGAAAGTCAAACACATTCAAACAAAGCCTTTTAAATCAAATGAAAGTCAAACACATTCAAAAAAAGCTTTTTAATTTAAATGAAAGTCAAACACATTCAAACAAAGCTATATAAATCAAATGAAAGTGAAATGCATTCTACAAAGCAAATTGAATGAAATGAAATTCGAATACATTCAAACAAAGCTATTTGAATCAAATGACAGTAAAATACATTCTACAAAGCTAATTGAATCAATTGAAAGTCAAACACATTCAAACAAAGTTATTTGATTCAAATGAAAGTCAAATACATTCTACAAAGCTAATTGAATCAAATGAAAGTCAAACTCATTCAAACAAAGCTGTTTGAATCAAATGAGAGTCAAATACGTTCAAACAAAGGTATTTTAATTAAATGAATGTCAAATACATTCTACAAAGCTAATTGAATCAAATGAAAGTCAAACACATTCAAACAAAGCTATTTAAAGAAAATGAAAGTCAAATACATTCTACAAAGCAAATTGAATCAAATGAAAGTCAAACACAGTCAAACAAAGTTATTTGATTCAAATGAAAGTCAAATACATTCTACAAAGCTAATTGTATCATATGAAAGTCAAACACATTCAAACAAAGCTAATTAAATCAAATAAAAGTCAAATATATTCTACAAAGCTAATTGAATCATATAAAAGTCAAACACATTCAAACAAAGCTAATTGAATCAAATGGAAGTCAAATACATTCTACAAAGCTAATTGAATTAAATTAAAGTCAAACACATTCAAAATAAGCTAATTGAATTTAATGAAAGTCAAACACATTCAAACAAAGCTTTCGAATCAAGTGAAAGTCAAATACATTCTACAAAGCAAATTGAATCAAATGAAAGTCAAACACATTCAAACAAAGCTATTTGAATCAAATGAAAGTCAAATACATTCTACTAAGCTAATTGAATCAAATGAAAGTCAAACACATTCAAAAAAAGCTATTTGAATCAAATGACAGTCAAATATGTTCTACAAAGCTAATTGTATCAAATGAAAGTCAAACACATTCAAACAAAGCTATTTGAATAAAATGAAAGTGAAATGCATTCTACAAAGCTAATTGAATCAAATGAAAGTGAAACACATTCAAACAAAGCTATTTGAATCAAATGAGAGTCAAATACATTCAAACAAAGCTAATTAAATCAAATAAAAGTAAAATACATTCTACAAAGCTAATTGAATCATATAAAAGTCAAACACATTCAAGCAAAGCTATTTGAATCAAATGAAAGTCAAATACATTCTACTATGATAATTGAATCAATTGAAAGTCAAACACATTCAAACAAAGCTATTTGACTCAAATGAGAGTCAAATAAAATTCAAACAAAGCTAATTAAATCAAATAAAAGTAAAATACATTCTTCAAAGCTAATTGAATCAAATGAAAGTCAAACACATTCAAACAAAGCCTTTTAAATCAAATGAAAGTCAAACACATTCAAAAAAAGCTTTTTAATTTAAATGAAAGTCCAACACATTCAAACAAAGCTATATAAATCAAATGAAAGTGAAATGCATTCTACAAAGCAAATTGATTTAAATAAAATTCAAACACATTCAAACAAAGCTATTTGAATCAAATGACAGTCAAACACATTCTACAAAGCTAATTGAATCAATTGAAAGTCAAACACATTCAAACAAAGCTATTTGAATCAAATGAAAGTAAAATACATTCTACAAAAGCTAATTGAATCAAATGAAAGTCAAACACATTCAAACAAAGCTAATTGAATCAAATGAAAGTCAAACACATTCAAACAAAGCTATTTTAATTAAATGAATGTCAAATACATTCTACAAAGCTAATTGAATCAAATGAAAGTCAAACACATTCTAACAAAGCTATTTGAAGAAAATGAAAGTCAAATACATTCTACAAAGCAAATTGAATCAAATGAAAGTCAAACACAGTCAAACAAAGTTATTTGATTCAAATGAAAGTCAAATACATTCTACAAAGCTAATTGAATCAAATGAAAGTCCAACTCATTCAAACAAAGCTGTTTGAATCAAATGAGAGTCAAATACGTTCAAACAAAGGTATTTTAATTAAATGAATGTCAAATACATTCTACAAAGCTAATTGAATCAAATGAAAGTCAAACACATTCAAACAAAGCTATTTAAAGAAAATGAAAGTAAAATACATTCTACAAAGCAAATTGAATCAAATGAAAGTCAAACACAGTCAAACAAAGTTATTTGATTCAAATGAAAGTCAAATACATTCTACAAAGCTAATTGTATCATATGAAAGTCAAACACATTCAAACAAAGCTAATTAAATCAAATAAAAGTCAAATACATTCTACAAAGCTAATTGAATCATATAAAAGTCAAACACATTCAAACAAAGCTAATTGAATCAAATGGAAGTCAAATACATTCTACAAAGCTAATTGAATTAAATTAAAGTCAAACAAATTCAAAATAAGCTAATTGAATTTAATGAAAGTCAAACACATTCAAACAAAGCTTTCGAATCAAGTGAAAGTCAAATACATTCTAAAAAGCTAATTGAATCAAATGAAAGTCAAACACATTCAAACAAAGCTATTTGAATCAAATGAAAGTTAAATACATTCTACTAAGCTAATTGAATCAAATGAAAGTCAAACACATTCAAACAAAGCTATTTGAATCAAATGAGAGTCAAATACGTTCTATAAAGCTAATTGTATCAAATGAAAGTCAAACACATTCAAACAAAGCGATTTGAATAAAATGAAAGTGAAATGCATTCTACAAAGCTAATTGAATCAAATGAAAGTGAAACACATTCAAACAAAGCTATTTGAATCAAATGAGAGTTATATACATTCAAACAAAGCTAATTAAATCAAATAAAAGTCAAATACATTCTACAAAGCTAATTGAATCATATACAAGTCAAACACATTCAAACAAAGCTAATTGAATTAAATGGAAGTCAAATACATTCTACAAAGCTAATTGAATTAAATTAAAGTCAAACACATTTAAAATAAGCTAATTGAATTTAATGAAAGTCAAACACATTCAAACAAAGCTTTTTGAATTAAATGAAAGTCAAATACATTCTACTAAGCTAATTGAATCAAATGAAAGTCAAACACATTCAAACAAAGCTATTTGAATTAAATGAAAGTCAAATACATTCTACTAAGCTAATTGAATCAAATGAAAGTCAAACACATTCAAACAAAGCTATTTGAATCAAATGACAGTCAAATACGTTGTACAAAGCTAATTGTATGAAATGAAAGTCAAACACATTCAAACAAAGCTATTTGAATAAAATGAAAGTGAAATGCATTCTACAAAGCTAATTGAATCAAATGAAAGTGAAACACATTCAAACAAAGCTGTTTGAATAAAATGAGAGTCAAATACATTCAAACAAAGCTAATTAAATCAAATAAAAGTCAAATACATTCTACAAATCTAATTGAATCAAATGAAAGTCAAACACATTCAAACAAAGCTATTTGAAGAAAATGAAAGTCAAATACATTCTACAAAGCAAATTGAATCAAATGAAAGTCAAACACAGTCAAACAAAGTTATTTGATTCAAATGAAAGTCAAATACATTCTACAAAGCTAATTGAATCAAATGAAAGTCAAACTCATTCAAACAAAGCTGTTTGAATCAAATGAGAGTCAAATACGTTCAAACAAAGGTATTTTAATTAAATGAATGTCAAATACATTCTACAAAGCTAATTGAATCAAATGAAAGTCAAACACATTCAAACAAAGCTATTTGAAGAAATTGAAAGTCAAATACATTCTACAAAGCAAATTGAATCAAATGAAAGTCAAACACAGTCAAACAAAGTTATTTGATTCAAATGAAAGTTAAATACATTCTACAAAGCTAATTGAATCAAATGAAAGTCAAACTCATTCAAACATAGCTGTTTGAATCAAATGAGAGTCAAATACGTTCAAAAAAAGGTATTTTAATTAAATGAATGTCAAATACATTCTACAAAGCTAATTGAATCAAAAGAAAGTCAAACACATTCAAACAAAGCTATTTGAAGAAAATGAAATTCAAATACATTCTACAAAGCAAATTGAATCAAATGAAAGTCAAACACAGTCAAACAAAGTTATTTGATTCAAATGAAAGTCAAATACATTCTACAAAGCTAATTGTATCATATGAAAGTCAAACACATTCAAACAAAGCTAATTAAATCAAATAAAAGTGAAATACATTCTACAAAGCTAATTGAATCATATAAAAGTCAAACACATTCAAACAAAGCTAATTGAATCAAATGGAAGTCAAATACATTCTACAAAGCTAATTGAATTAAATTAAAGTCAAACACATTCAAAATAAGCTAATTGAATTTAATGAAAGTGAAACACATTCAAACAAAGCTTTCGAATCAAGTGAAAGTCAAATACATTCTACAAAGCTAATTGAATCAAATGAAAGTCAAACACATTCAAACAAAGCTATTTGAATCAAATGAAAGTCAAATACATTCTACTAAGCTAATTGAATCAAATGAAAGTGAAACACATTCAAACAAAGCTATTTGAATCAAATGACAGTCAAATACGTTCTACAAAGCTAATTGTATCAAATGAAAGTCAAACACATTCAAACAAAGCGATTTGAATAAAATGAAAGTTAAATGCATTCTACAAAGCTAATTGAATCAAATGAATGTGAAAAACATTCAAACAAAGCTATTTGAATCAAATGAGAGTCAAATACATTCAAACAAAGCTAATTTAATCAAATAAAAGTCAAATACATTCTACAAAGCTAATTGAATCATATAAAAGTCAAACACATTCAAACAAAGCTAATTGAATCAAATGGAAGTCAAATACATTCTACAAAGCTAATTGAATTAAATTAAAGTCAAACAAATTCAAAATAAGCTAATTGAATTTAATGAAAGTCAAACACATTCAAACAAAGCTTTCGAATCAAGTGAAAGTCAAATACATTCTAAAAAGCTAATTGAATCAAATGAAAGTCAAACACATTCAAACAAAGCTATTTGAATCAAATGAAAGTTAAATACATTCTACTAAGCTAATTGAATCAAATGAAAGTCAAACACATTCAAACAAAGCTATTTGAATCAAATGAGAGTCAAATACGTTCTATAAAGCTAATTGTATCAAATGAAAGTCAAACACATTCAAACAAAGCGATTTGAATAAAATGAAAGTGAAATGCATTCTACAAAGCTAATTGAATCAAATGAAAGTGAAACACATTCAAACAAAGCTATTTGAATCAAATGAGAGTTATATACATTTAAACAAAGCTAATTAAATCAAATAAAAGTCAAATACATTCTACAAAGCTAATTGAATCATATACAAGTCAAACACATTCAAACAAAACTAATTGAATTAAATGGAAGTCAAATACATTCTACAAAGCTAATTGAATTAAATTAAAGTCAAACACAATTAAAATAAGCTAATTGAATTTAATGAAAGTCAAACACATTCAAACAAAGCTTTTTGAATTAAATGAAAGTCAAATACATTCTACTAAGCTAATTGAATCAAATGAAAGTCAAACACATTCAAACAAAGCTATTTGAATTAAATGAAAGTCAAATACATTCTACTAAGCTTATTGAATCAAATGAAAGTAAAACACATTCAAACAAAGCTATTTGAATCAAATGACAGTCAAATACGTTGTACAAAGCTAATTGTATAATGAAAGTCAAACACATTCAAACAAAGCTATTTGAATAAAATGAAAGTCAAATGCATTCTACAAAGCTAATTGAATCAAATGAAAGTGAAACACATTCAAACAAAGCTGTTTGAATAAAATGAGAGTCAAATACGTTCAAACAAAGCTAATTAAATCAAATAAAAGTCAAATACATTCTACAAAGCTAATTGAATCAAATGAAAGTCAAACACATTCAAACAAAGCTATTTGAAGAAAATGAAAGTCAAATACATTCTACAAAGCAAATTGAATCAAATGAAAGTCAAACACAGTCAAACAAAGTTATTTGATTCAAATGAAAGTCAAATACATTCTACAAAGCTAATTGAATCAAATGAAAGTCAAACTCATTCAAACAAAGCTGTTTGAATCAAATGAGAGTCAAATACGTTCAAAAAAAGGTATTTTAATTAAATGAATGTCAAATACATTCTACAAAGCTAATTGAATCAAATGAAAGTCAAACACATTCAAACAAAGCTATTTGAAGAAAATGAAATTAAAAATACATTCTACAAAGCAAATTGAATCAAATGAAAGTCAAACACAGTCAAACAAAGTTATTTGATTCAAATGAAAGTCAAATACATTCTACAAAGCTAATTGTATCATATGAAAGTCAAACACATTCAAACAAAGCTAATTAAATCAAATAAAAGTGAAATACATTCTACAAAGCTAATTGAATCATATAAAAGTCAAACACATTCAAACAAAGCTAATTGAATCAAATGGAAGTCAAATACATTCTACAAAACTAATTGAATTAAATTAAAGTCAAACACATTCAAAATAAGCTAATTGAATTTAATGAAAGTCAAACACATTCAAACAAAGCTTTCGAATCAAGTGAAAGTCAAATACATTCTACAAAGCTAATTGAATCAAATGAAAGTCAAACACATTCAAAACAAAGCTATTTGAATCAAATGAAAGTCAAATACATTCTATTAAGCTAATTGAATCAAATGAAAGTGAAACACATTCAAAACAAAGCTATTTGAATCAAATGACAGTCAAATACGTTCTACAAAGCTAATTGTATCAAATGAAAGTCAAACACATTCAAACAAAGCGATTTGAATAAAATGAAAGTGAAATGCATTCTACAAAGCTAATTGAATCAAATGAATGTGAAAAACATTCAAACAAAGCTATTTGAATCAAATGAGAGTCAAATACATTCAAACAAAGCTAATTAAATCAAATAAAAGTCAAATACATTCTACAAAGCTAATTGAATCATATAAAAGTCAAACACATTCAAACAAAGCTAATTGAATTAAATGGAAGTCAAATACATTCTACAAAGCTATCTGAGATAAATTAAACTCAAACACATTTAAAATAAGCTAATTGAATTTAATGAAAGTCACACACATTCAAACAAAGCTTTCGAATCAAGTGAAAGTCAAATACATTCTACAAAGCTAATTGAATCAAATGAAAGTCAAACACATTCAAACAAAGCTATTAGAATTAAATGAAAGTCAAATACATTCTACTAAGCTAATTGAATCAAATGAAAGTCAAACACATTCAAACAAAGCTATTTAAATCAAATGACAGTCAAATACGTTGTACAAAGCTAATTGTATCGAATGAAAGTAAAACACATTCAAACAAAGCTATTTGAAGAAAATGAAAGTCAAATACATTCTACAAAGCAAATTGAATCAAATGAAAGTCAAACACAGTCAAACAAAGTTATTTGATTCAAATGAAAGTCAAATACATTCTACAAAGCTAATTGAATCAAATGAAAGTCAAACACATTCAAACAAAGCTATTAATCAAATGAAAGTCAAATAACATTCTACAAAGCTAATTGAATCAAATGAAAGTCAAACACATTCAAACAAAGCTATTTGAATCAAATGAGAGTCAAATAAATTCAAACAAAGCTAATTAAAACAAATAAAAGTAAAAATACATTCTTCAAAGCTAATTGAATCAAATGAAAGTCAAACACATTCAAACAAAGCCTTTTAAATCAAATGAAAGTCAAACACATTCAAAAAAAGCTTTTTAATTTAAATGAAAGTCAAACACATTCAAACAAAGCTATATAAATCAAATGAAAGTGAAATGCATTCTACAAAGCAAATTGATCTAAATAAAATTCAAACACATTCAAACAAAGCTATTTGAATCAAATGACAGTCAAACACATTCTACAAAGCTAATTGAATCAATTGAAAGTCAAACACATTCAAACAAAGCTATTTGAATCAAATGAAAGTCAAATACATTCTACAAAAGCTAATTGAATCAAATGAAAAGTCAAACACATTCAAACAAAGCTAATTGAATCAAATGAAAGTCAAACACATTCAAACAAAGCTATTTTAATTAAATGAATGTCAAATACATTCTACAAAGCTAATTGAATCAAATGAAAGTCAAACACATTCAAACAAAGCTATTTGAAGAAAATGAAAGTCAAATACATTCTACAAAGCAAATTGAATCAAATGAAAGTCAAACACAGTGAAACAAAGTTATTTGATTCAAATGAAAGTCAAATACATTCTACAAAGCTAATTGAATCAAATGAAAGTCAAACTCAATTCAAACAAAGCTGTTTGAATCAAATGGAGAGTCAAATACGTTCAAACAAAGGTATTTTAATTAAATGAATGTCAAATACATTCTACAAAGCTAATTGAATCAAATGAAAGTCAAACACATTCAAACAAAGCTATTTAGAAGAAAATGAAAGTCAAATACATTCTACAAAGCAAATTGAATCAAATGAAAGTCAAACACAGTCAAACAAAGTTATTTGATTCAAATGAAAGTCAGATACATTCTACAAAGCTAATTGAATCAAATGAAAGTCAAACACATTTCAAACAAAGCTAATTAAATCAAATAAAAGTCAAATACATTCTACAAAGCTAATTGAATCATATAAAAGTCAAACACATTCAAACAAAGCTAATTGAATCAAATGGAAGTCAAATACATTCTACAAAGCTAATTGAATTAAATTAAAGTCAAAACACATTCAAAATAAGCTAATTGAATTTAATGAAAGTCAAACACATTCAAACAAAGCTTTCGAATCAAGTGAAAGTCAAATACATTCTACAAAGCTAATTGAATCAAATGAAAGTCAAACACATTCAAACCAAGCGATTTAAATCAAATGAAAGTCAAATACATTCTACTAAGCTAATTGAATCAAATGAAAGTCAAACACATTCAAACAAAGCTATTTGAATCAAATGAAAGTCAAACACATTTAAAACAAAGCTATTTGAATGAAAGTCAAACACATTCTACAAAGCTAATTGAATCAAATGAAATTCAAACACATTCAAACAAAGCTATTTGAAGAAAATGAAAGTCAAATACATTCTACAAAGCAAATTGAATCAAATGAAAGTCAAACACAGTCAAACAAAGTTATTTAATTCAAATGAAAGTCAAATACATTCTACAAAGCTAATTGAATCAAATGAAAGTCAAACACATTCAAACAAAGCTATTTGAATCAAATGACAGTCAAATACATTCTACAAAGCTAATTGAATCAAATGAAAGTCAAACACATTCAAACAAAGCGATTTAAATCAAATGAAAGTCAAATACATTCTACTAAGCTAATTGAATCAAATGAAAGTCAAACACATTCAAACAAAGCTATTTGAATCAAATGAAAGTCAAACACATTTAAACAAAGCTATTTGAATGAAAGTCAAACACATTCTACAAAGCTAATTGAATCAAATGAAATTCAAACACATTCAAACAAAGCTATTTGAAGAAAATGAAAGTCAAATACATTCTACAAAGCAAATTGAATCAAATGAAAGTCAAACACAGTCAAACAAAGTTATTTAATTCAAATGAAAGTCAAATACATTCTACAAAGCTAATTGAATCAAATGAAAGTCAAACACATTCAAACAAAGCTATTTGAATCAAATGACAAGTCAAATACGTTTAAACAAAGATATATAAATCAAATGAAAGTGAAATGCATTCTACAAAGCAAATTGATCTAAATGAAATTCAAACACATTCAAACAAAGCTATTTGAATCAAATGACAGTCAAACACATTCTATAAAGCTAATTGAATCAATTGAAAGTCAAACACATTCAAACAAAGCTAATTGAATCAAATGAAAGTCAAGCACATTGAAACAAAGCTATTTAAATCAAATGAAAGTCAAATACATTCTACAAAAGCTAATTGAATCAAATGAAAGTCAAACACATTCAAACAAAGCTAATTGAATCAAATGAAAGTCAAACACATTCAAACAAAGCTATTTTAATTAAATGAATGTCAAATACATTCTACAAATCTAATTGAATCAAATGAAAGTCAAAAACATTCAAACAAAGCTATTTGAAGAAAATGAAAGTCAAATACATTCTACAAAGCAAATTGAATCAAATGAAAGTCAAACACAGTCAAAGAAAGTTATTTGATTAAAATCAAAGTCAAATACATTCTACAAAGCTAATTGAATCAAATGAAAGTCAAACACATTCAAACAAAGCTGTTTGAATCAAATGAGAGTCAAATAAATTCAATCAAAGCTAAATAAATAAAATAAAAGTAAAATACATTCTACAAAGCTAATTGAATCAAAAGAAAGTCAAACACATTCAAACAGAGTCTTTTAAGTCAAATGAAAGTCAAACACATTCAAAAAAAGCTTTTTAATTTAAATGAAAGTCAAACACATTCGAACAAAGCTATTTGAATCAAATGAAAGTCAAATACATTCTACAAAGCTAATTGAATCAAATGAAAGTCAAACACAGTCAAACAAGCTATTTGAATCAAATGACAGTCAAAACACAATTGCGAACAAATGAAAAACAATCACAAAGCTAATTGAATCAATTGAAAGACAAACACATTCAAACAAAGCTATTTGAATCAAATGAAAGTCAAATACATTCTACAAAGCTAATTGAATCAAATGAAAGTCAAACACATTCTAACAAAGCTATTTGAATCAAATGAAAGTCAAATACATTCTACAAAGCTAATTGAATCAAATGAAAGTCAAACACATTTAAACAAAGCTAATTGAATCAAATGAAAGTCAAACACATTCAAACAAAGCTAATTGAATCAAATGGAAGTCAAACACATTCAAACAAAGCTGTTTGAATCAAATGGGAGTCAAATACGTTCAAACAAAGCTATTTTAATTAAATGAATGTCAAATACATTCTACAAAGCTAATTGAATCAAATGAAAGTCAAACACATTCAAACAAAGCTATTTGAAGAAAATGAAAGTCAAATACATTCTACAAAGCAAATTGAATCAAATGAAAGTCAAACACAGTCAAACAAAGTTATTTGATTCAAATGAAAGTCAGATACATTCTACAAAGCTAATTGAATCAAATGAAAGTCAAACACATTCAAACAAAGCTAATTAAATCAAATAAAAGTCAAATACATTCTACAAAGCTAATTGAATCATATAAAAGTCAAACACATTCAAACAAAGCTAATTGAATCAAATGGAAGTCAAATACATTCTACAAAGCTAATTGAATTAAATTAAAGTCAAACACATTCAAAATAAGCTAATTGAATTTAATGAAAGTCAAACACATTCAAACAAAGCTTTCGAATCAAGTGAAAGTCAAATACATTCTACAAAGCTAATTGAATCAAATGAAAGTCAAACACATTCAAACCAAGCGATTTAAATCAAATGAAAGTCAAATACATTCTACTAAGCTAATTGAATCAAATGAAAGTCAAACACATTCAAACAAGCTATTTGAATCAAATGAAAGTCAAACACATTTAAACAAAGCTATTTGAATGAAAGTCAAACACATTCTACAAAGCTAATTGAATCAAATGAAATTCAAACACATTCAAACAAAGCTATTTGAAGAAAATGAAAGTCAAATACATTCTACAAAGCAAATTGAATCAAATGAAAGTCAAACACAGTCAAACAAAGTTATTTAATTCAAATGAAAGTCAAATACATTCTACAAAGCTAATTGAATCAAATGAAAGTCAAACACATTCAAACAAAGCTATTTGAATCAAATGACAGTCAAATACATTCCACAAAGCTAATTGAATCAAATGAAAGTCAAACACATTCAAATAAAGCGATTTTAAATCAAATGAAAGTCAAATACATTCTACTAAGCTAATTGAATCAAATGAAAGTCAAACACATTCAAACAAAGCTATTTGAATCAAATGAAAGTCAAACACATTTAAACAAAGCTATTTGAATGAAAGTCAAACACATTCTACAAAGCTAATTGAATCAAATGAAATTCAAACACATTCAAACAAAGCTATTTGAAGAAAATGAAAGTCAAATACATTCTACAAAGCAAATTGAATCAAATGAAAGTCAAACACAGTCAAACAAAGTTATTTAATTCAAATGAAAGTCAAATACATTCTACAAAGCTAATTGAATCAAATGAAAGTCAAACACATTCAAAGAAAGCTATTTGAATCAAATGACAGTCAAATACGTTTAAACAAAGATATATAAATCAAATGAAAGTGAAATGCATTCTACAAAGCAAATTGATCTAAATGAAATTCAAACACATTCAAACAAAGCTATTTGAATCAAATGACAGTCAAACACATTCTATAAAGCTAATTGAATCAATTGAAAGTCAAACACATTCAAACAAAGCTAATTGAATCAAATGAAAGTCAAGCACATTGAAACAAAGCTATTTAAATCAAATGAAAGTCAAATACATTCTACAAAGCTAATTGAATCAAATGAAAGTCAAACACATTGAAATAAAGCTATTTAAATCAAATGAAAGTCAAATACATTCTACATAGCTAATTGAATCAAATGAAAGTCAAACACATTCAAACAAAGCTATTTGAATCAAATGAGAGTCAAATACATTCTACAAAGCTAATTAAATCAAATAAAAGTAAAATACATTCTACAAAGCTAATTGAATCAAATGAAAGTCAAAAAACATTCAAACAAAGCCTTTTAAATCAAATGAAAGTCAAACACATTCAAAAAAAGCTTTTTAATTTAAATGAAAGTCAAACACATTCAAACAAAGCTATATAAATCAAATGAAAGTGAAATGCATTCTACAAAGCAAATTGATCTAAATGAAATTCAAACACATTCAAACAAAGCTATTTGAATCAAATGACAGTCAAACACATTCTACAAAGCTAAATGAATCAATTGAAAGTCAAACACATTCAAACAAAGCTATTTGAATCAAATGAAAGTCAAATACATTCTACAAAGCTAATTGAATCAAATGAAAGTCAAAACACATTCAAAACAAAGCTAATTGAATCAATTGAAAGTCAAACACATTCAAACAAAGCTATTTTAATTAAATGAATGTCAAACACAGTTAAACAAAGTCATTTGATTCAAATGAAAGTCAAATACATTCTACAAAGCTAATTGAATCAAATGAAAGTCAAACACATTCAAACAAAGCTAATTAAATTAAAAAAAAAGTCAAATACATTCTACAAAGCTAATTGAATCATATAAAAGTCAAACACATTCAAACAAATCTAATTGAATCAAATGGAAGTCAAACACATTCAAACAAAGCTGTTTGAATCAAATGAGAGTCAAATACGTTCAAACAAAGCTATTTTAATTAAATGAATGTCAAATACATTCTACAAAGCTAATTGAATCAAATGAAAGTCAAACACATTCAAACAAAGCTATATGAAGAAAATGAAAGTCAAATACATTCGACAAAGCAAATTGAATCAAATGAAAGTCAAACACAGTCAAACAAAGTTATTTGATTCAAATGAAAGTCAAATACATTCTACAAAGCTAATTGAATCAAATGAAAGTCAAACACATTCAAACAAAGCTAATTAAATCAAATAAAAGTCAAATACATTCTACAAAGCTAATTGAATCATATAAAAGTCAAACACATTCAAACAAAGCTAATTGAATCAAATGGAAGTCAAATACATTCTACAAAGCTAATTGAATTAAATTAAAGTCAAACACATTCAAAATAAGGTAATTGAATTTAATGAAAGTCAAACACATTCAAACAAAGCTTTCGAATCAAGTGAAAGTCAAATACATTCTACAAAGCTAATTGAATCAAATGAAAGTCAAACACATTCAAATAAAGCTATTTGAATCAAATGAAGGTAAAATACATTCTACTAAGCTAATTGAATCAAATGAAAGTCAAACACATTCAAACAAAGCTATTTGAAACAAATGACAGTCAAATACGTTCAAACAAAGCTATTTTAATTAAATGAATGTTAAATACATTCTACAAAGCTAATTGAATCAAATGAAAGTTAAACACATTCAAACAAAGCTATTTAAAGAAAATGAAAGTGAAATACATTCTACAAAGCAAATTGAATCAAATGAAAGTCAAACACAGTCAAACAAAGTTATTTGATTAAAATCAAAGTCAAATACATTCTACAAAGCTAATTGCATCAAATGAAAGTCAAACACATTCATACAAAGCCTTTTAAATCAAATGAAAGTCAAACACATTCAAAAAAAGCTTTTTAATTTAAATAAAAGTAAAACACATTCAAACAAAGCTATATAAATCAAATGAAAGTGAAATGCATTATACAAAGCAAATAGATCTAAATAAAATTCAAACACATTCAAACAAAGCTATTTGAATCAAATGACAGTCAAACACATTCTACAAAGCTAATTGAATCAATTGAAAGTCAAACACATTCAAACAAAGCTATTTGAATCAAATGAAAGTCAAATACATTCTACAAAGCTAATTGAATCAAATGAAAGTCAAACACATTCAAACAAAGCTAATTGAATCAAATGAGAGTCAAACACATTCAAACAAAGCTATTTTAATTAAATGAATGTCAAATACATTCTACAAAGCTAATTGAATCAAATGAAAGTCAAACACATTCAAACAAAGCTATTTGAAGAAAATGAAAGTCAAATACATTCTACAAAGCAAATTGAATCAAATGAAAGTCAAACACAATCAAAGAAAGTTATTTGATTAAAATCAAAGTCAAATACATTCTACAAAGCTAATTGAAACAAATGAAAGTCAAACACATTCAAACAAAGCTGTTTGAATCAAATGAGAGTCAAATAAATTCAATCAAAGCTAATTAAATAAAATAAAAGTAAAATACATTCTACAAAGCTAATTGAATCTAAAGAAAGTCAAACACATTCAAACAAAGGCTTTTAAATTAAATGAAAGTCAAACACATTCAAAAAAAGCTTTTTAATTTAAATGAAAGTCAAACACATTCAAACAAAGCTATATAAATCAAATGAAAGTGAAATGCATTCTACAAAGCAAATTGATCTAAATGAAATTAAAACACATTCAAACAAAGCTATTTGAATCAAATGACAGTCAAACACATTCTACAAAGCTAAATGAATCAATTGAAAGTCAAACACATTCAAACAAAGCTATTTGAATCAAATGAAAGTCAAATACGTTCTACAAAGCTAATTGAATCAAATGAAAGTCAAACACATTCAAACAAAGCTAATTGAATCAATTGAAAGTCAAACACATTCAAACAAAGCTATTTTAATTAAATGAATGTCAAACACAGTTAAACAAAGTCATTTGATTCAAATGAAAGTCAAATACATTCTACAAAGCTAATAAAATCAAATGAAAGTCAAACACATTCAAACAAAGCTAATTAAATAAAAAAAAAGTCAAATATATTCTACAAAGCTAATTGAATCATATAAAAGTCAAACACATTCAAACAAATCTAATTGAATCAAATGGAAGTCAAACACATTCAAACAAAGCTGTTTGAATCAAATGAGAGTCAAATACGTTCAAACAAAGCTATTTTAATTAAATGAATGTCAAATACATTCTACAAAGCTAATTGAATCAAATGAAAGTCAAACACATTCAAACAAAGCTATATGAAGAAAATGAAAGTCAAATACATTCGACAAAGCAAATTGAATCAAATGAAAGTCAAACACAGTCAAACAAAGTTATTTGATTCAAATGAAAGTCAAATACATTCTACAAAGCTAATTGAATCAAATGAAAGTCAAACACATTCAAACAAAGCTAATTAAATCAAATAAAAGTCAAATACATTCTACAAAGCTAATTGAATCATATAAAAGTCAAACACATTCAAACAAAGCTAATTGAATCAAATGGAAGTCAAATACATTCTACAAAGCTAATTGAATTAAATTAAAGTCAAACACATTCAAAATAAGGTAATTGAATTTAATGAAAGTCAAACACATTCAAACAAAGCTTTCGAATCAAGTGAAAGTCAAATACATTCTACAAAGCTAATTGAATCAAATGAAAGTCAAACACATTCAAATAAAGCTATTTGAATCAAATGAAGGTAAAATACATTCTACTAAGCTAATTGAATCAAATGAAAGTCAAACACATTCAAACAAAGCTATTTGAAACAAATGACAGTCAAATACGTTCAAACAAAGCTATTTTAATTAAATGAATGTTAAATACATTCTACAAAGCTAATTGAATCAAATGAAAGTTAAACACATTCAAACAAAGCTATTTAAAGAAAATGAAAGTGAAATACATTCTACAAAGCAAATTGAATCAAATGAAAGTCAAACACAGTCAAACAAAGTTATTTGATTAAAATCAAAGTCAAATACATTCTACAAAGCTAATTGAATCAAATGAAAGTCAAACACATTCATACAAAGCCTTTTAAATCAAATGAAAGTCAAACACATTCAAAAAAAGCTTTTTAATTTAAATAAAAGTAAAACACATTCAAACAAAGCTATATAAATCAAATGAAAGTGAAATGCATTATACAAAGCAAATAGATCTAAATAAAATTCAAACACATTCAAACAAAGCTATTTGAATCAAATGACAGTCAAACACATTCTACAAAGCTAATTGAATCAATTGAAAGTCAAACACATTCAAACAAAGCTATTTGAATCAAATGAAAGTCAAATACATTCTACAAAGCTAATTGAATCAAATGAAAGTCAAACACATTCAAACAAAGCTAATTGAATCAAATGAGAGTCAAACACATTCAAACAAAGCTATTTTAATTAAATGAATGTCAAATACATTCTACAAAGCTAATTGAATCAAATGAAAGTCAAACACATTCAAACAAAGCTATTTGAAGAAAATGAAAGTCAAATACATTCTACAAAGCAAATTGAATCAAATGAAAGTCAAACACAATCAAAGAAAGTTATTTGATTAAAATCAAAGTCAAATACATTCTACAAAGCTAATTGAAACAAATGAAAGTCAAACACATTCAAACAAAGCTGTTTGAATCAAATGAGAGTCAAATAAATTCAATCAAAGCTAATTAAATAAAATAAAAGTAAAATACATTCTACAAAGCTAATTGAATCTAAAGAAAGTCAAACACATTCAAACAAAGGCTTTTAAATTAAATGAAAGTCAAACACATTCAAAAAAAAGCTTTTTAATTTAAATGAAAGTCAAACACATTCAAACAAAGCTATATAAATCAAATGAAAGTGAAATGCATTCTACAAAGCAAATTGATCTAAATGAAATTAAAACACATTCAAACAAAGCTATTTGAATCAAATGACAGTCAAACACATTCTACAAAGCTAAATGAATCAATTGAAAGTCAAACACATTCAAACAAAGCTATTTGAATCAAATGAAAGTCAAATACGTTCTACAAAGCTAATTGAATCAAATGAAAGTCAAACACATTCAAACAAAGCTAATTGAATCAATTGAAAGTCAAACACATTCAAACAAAGCTATTTTAATTAAATGAATGTCAAACACAGTTAAACAAAGTCATTTGATTCAAATGAAAGTCAAATACATTCTACAAAGCTAATTGAATCAAATGAAAGTCAAACACATTCAAACAAAGCTAATTAAATAAAAAAAAAGTCAAATATATTCTACAAAGCTAATTGAATCATATAAAAGTCAAACACATTCAAACAAATCTAATTGAATCAAATGGAAGTCAAACACATTCAAACAAAGCTGTTTGAATCAAATGAGAGTCAAATACGTTCAAACAAAGCTATTTTAATTAAATGAATGTCAAATACATTCTACAAAGCTAATTGAATCAAATGAAAGTCAAACACATTCAAACAAAGCTATATGAAGAAAATGAAAGTCAAATACATTCGACAAAGCAAATTGAATCAAATGAAAGTCAAACACAGTCAAACAAAGTTATTTGATTCAAATGAAAGTCAAATACATTCTACAAAGCTAATTGAATCAAATGAAAGTCAAACACATTCAAACAAAGCTAATTAAATCAAATAAAAGTCAAATACATTCTACAAAGCTAATTGAATCATATAAAAGTCAAACACATTCAAACAAAGCTAATTGAATCAAATGGAAGTCAAATACATTCTACAAAGCTAATTGAATTAAATTAAAGTCAAACACATTCAAAATAAGGTAATTGAATTTAATGAAAGTCAAACACATTCAAACAAAGCTTTCGAATCAAGTGAAAGTCAAATACATTCTACAAAGCTAATTGAATCAAATGAAAGTCAAACACATTCAAATAAAGCTATTTGAATCAAATGAAGGTAAAATACATTCTACTAAGCTAATTGAATCAAATGAAAGTCAAACACATTCAAACAAAGCTATTTGAAACAAATGACAGTCAAATACGTTCAAACAAAGCTATTTTAATTAAATGAATGTTAAATACATTCTACAAAGCTAATTGAATCAAATGAAAGTTAAACACATTCAAACAAAGCTATTTAAAGAAAATGAAAGTGAAATACATTCTACAAAGCAAATTGAATCAAATGAAAGTCAAACACAGTCAAACAAAGTTATTTGATTAAAATCAAAGTCAAATACATTCTACAAAGCTAATTGAATCAAATGAAAGTCAAACACATTCATACAAAGCCTTTTAAATCAAATGAAAGTCAAACACATTCAAAAAAAGCTTTTTAATTTAAATAAAAGTAAAACACATTCAAACAAAGCTATATAAATCAAATGAAAGTGAAATGCATTATACAAAGCAAATAGATCTAAATGAAATTCAAACACATTCAAACAAAGCTATTTGAATCAAATGACAGTCAAACACATTCTACAAAGCTAATTGAATCAATTGAAAGTCAAACACATTCAAACAAAGCTATTTGAATCAAATGAAAGTCAAATACATTCTACAAAGCTAATTGAATCAAATGAAAGTCAAACACATTCAAACAAAGCTAATTGAATCAAATGAGAGTCAAACACATTCAAACAAAGCTATTTTAATTAAATGAATGTCAAATACATTCTACAAAGCTAATTGAATCAAATGAAAGTCAAACACATTCAAACAAAGCTATTTGAAGAAAATGAAAGTCAAATACATTCTACAAAGCAAATTGAATCAAATGAAAGTCAAACACAATCAAAGAAAGTTATTTGATTAAAATCAAAGTCAAATACATTCTACAAAGCTAATTGAAACAAATGAAAGTCAAACACATTCAAACAAAGCTGTTTGAATCAAATGAGAGTCAAATAAATTCAATCAAAGCTAATTAAATAAAATAAAAGTAAAATACATTCTACAAAGCTAATTGAATCTAAAGAAAGTCAAACACATTCAAACAAAGGCTTTTAAATTAAATGAAAGTCAAACACATTCAAAAAAAGCTTTTTAATTTAAATGAAAGTCAAACACATTCAAACAAAGCTATATAAATCAAATGAAAGTGAAATGCATTCTACAAAGCAAATTGATCTAAATGAAATTAAAACACATTCAAACAAAGCTATTTGAATCAAATGACAGTCAAACACATTCTACAAAGCTAAATGAATCAATTGAAAGTCAAACACATTCAAACAAAGCTATTTGAATCAAATGAAAGTCAAATACGTTCTACAAAGCTAATTGAATCAAATGAAAGTCAAACACATTCAAACAAAGCTAATTGAATCAATTGAAAGTCAAACACATTCAAACAAAGCTATTTTAATTAAATGAATGTCAAACACAGTTAAACAAAGTCATTTGATTCAAATGAAAGTCAAATACATTCTACAAAGCTAATTGAATCAAATAAAAGTCAAACACATTCAAACAAAGCTAATTAAATAAAAAAAAAAGTCAAATACATTCTACAAAGCTAATTGAATCATATAAAAGTCAAACACATTCAAACAAATCTAATTGAATCAAATGGAAGTCAAACACATTCAAACAAAGCTGTTTGAATCAAATGAGAGTCAAATACGTTCAAACAAAGCTATTTTAATTAAATGAATGTCAAATACATTCTACAAAGCTAATTGAATCAAATGAAAGTCAAACACATTCAAACAAAGCTATTTGAAGAAAATGAAAGTCAAATACATTCTACAAAGCAAATTGAATCAAATGAAAGTCAAACACAGTCAAACAAAGTTATTTGATTCAAATGAAAGTCAAATACATTCTACAAAGCTAATTGAATCAAATGAAAGTCAAACACATTCAAACAAAGCTAATTAAATCAAATAAAAGTCAAATACATTCTACAAAGCTAATTGAATCATATAAAAGTCAAACACATTCAAACAAAGCTAATTGAATCAAATGGAAGTCAAATACATTCTACAAAGCTAACTGAATTAAATTAAAGTCAAACACATTCAAAATAAGGTAATTGAATTTAATGAAAGTCAAACACATTCAAACAAAGCTTTCGAATCAAGTGAAAGTCAAATACATTCTACAAAGCTAATTGAATCAAATGAAAGTCAAACACATTCAAACAAAGCTATTTGAATCAAATGAAGGTAAAATACATTCTACTAAGCTAATTGAATCAAATGAAAGTCAAACACATTCAAACAAAGCTATTTGAATCAAATGACAGTCAAATACGTTCAAACAAAGCTATTTTAATTAAATGAATGTTAAATACATTCTACAAAGCTAATTGAATCAAATGAAAGTCAAACACATTCAAACAAAGCTATTTAAAGAAAATGAAAGTGAAATACATTCTACAAAGCAAATTGAATCAAATGAAAGTCAAACACAGTCAAACAAAGTTATTTGATTAAAATCAAAGTCAAATACATTCTACAAAGCTAATTGAATCAACTGAAAGTCAAACACATTCAAACAAAGCCTTTTAAATCAAATGAAAGTCAAACACATTCAAAAAAAGCTTTTTAATTTAAATAAAAGTTAAACACATTCAAACAAAGCTATATAAATCAAATGAAAGTGAAATGCATTATACAAAGCAAATAGATCTAAATGAAATTCAAACACATTCAAACAAAGCTATTTGAATCAAATGACAGTCAAACACATTCTACAAAGCTAATTGAATCAATTGAAAGTCAAACACATTCAAACAAAGCTATTTGAATCAAATGAAAGTCAAATACATTCTACAAAGCTAATTGAATCAAATGAAAGTCAAACACATTCAAACAAAGCTAATTGAATCAAATGAGAGTCAAACACATTCAAACAAAGCTATTTTAATTAAATGAATGACAAATACATTCTACAAAGCTAATTGAATCAAATGAAAGTCAAACACATTCAAACAAAGCTATTTGAAGAAAAATGAAAGTCAAATACATTCTACAAAGCAAATTGAATCAAATGAAAGTCAAACACAATCAAAGAAAGTTATTTGATTAAAATCAAAGTCAAATACATTCTACAAAGCTAATTGAAACAAATGAAAGTCAAACACATTCAAACAAAGCTGTTTGAATCAAATGAGAGTCAAATAAATTCAATCAAAGCTAATTAAATAAAATAAAAGTAAAATACATTCTACAAAGCTAATTGAATCAAAAGAAAGTCAAACACATTCAAACAAAGGCTTTTAAATTAAATGAAAGTCAAACACATTCAAAAAAAGCTTTTTAATTTAAATGAAAGTCAAATACATTCAAACAAAGCTATATAAATCAAATGAAAGTGAAATGCATTCTACAAAGCAAATTGATCTAAATGAAATTCAAACACATTCAAACAAAGCTATTTGAATCAAATGACAGTCAAACACATTCTACAAAGCTAAATGAATCAATTAAAAGTCAAACACATTCAAACAAAGCTATTTGAATCAAATGAAAGTCAAATACGTTCTACAAAGCTAATTGAATCAAATGAAAGTCAAACACATTCAAACAAAGCTAATTGAATCAATTGAAAGTCAAACACATTCAAACAAAGCTATTTTAATTAAATGAATGTCAAACACAGTTAAACAAAGTCATTTGATTCAAATGAAAGTCAAATACATTCTACAAAGCTAATTGAATCAAATGAAAGTCAAACACATTCAAACAAAGCTAATTAAATAAAAAAAAAGTCAAATACATTCTACAAAGCTAATTGAATCATATAAAAGTCAAACACATTCAAACAAATCTAATTGAATCAAATGGAAGTCAAACACATTCAAACAAAGCTGTTTGAATCAAATGAGAGTCAAATACGTTCAAACAAAGCTATTTTAATTAAATGAATGTCAAATACATTCTACAAAGCTAATTGAATCAAATGAAAGTCAAACACATTCAAACAAAGCTATTTGAAGAAAATGAAAGTCAAATACATTCTACAAAGCAAATTGAATCAAATGAAAGTCAAACACAGACAAACAAAGTTATTTGATTCAAATGAAAGTCAAATACATTCTACAAAGCTAATTGAATCAAATGAAAGTCAAACACATTCAAACAAAGCTAATTAAATCAAATAAAAGTCAAATACATTCTACAAAGCTAATTGAATCATATAAAAGTCAAACACATTCAAACAAAGCTAATTGAATCAAATGGAAGTCAAATACATTCTACAAAGCTAACTGAATTAAATTAAAGTCAAACACATTCAAAATAAGGTAATTGAATTTAATGAAAGTCAAACACATTCAAACAAAGCTTTCGAATCAAGTGAAAGTCAAATACATTCTACAAAGCTAATTGAATCAAATGAAAGTCAAACACATTCAAACAAAGCTATTTGAATCAAATGAAGGTAAAATACATTCTACTAAGCTAATTGAATCAAATGAAAGTCAAACACATTCAAACAAAGCTATTTGAATCAAATGACAGTCAAATACGTTCAAACAAAGCTATTTTAATTAAATGAATGTTAAATACATTCTACAAAGCTAATTGAATCAAATGAAAGTTAAACACATTCAAACAAAGCTATTTAAAGAAAATGAAAGTGAAATACATTCTACAAAGCAAATTGAATCAAATGAAAGTCAAACACAGTCAAACAAAGTTATTTGATTAAAATCAAAGTCAAATACATTCTACAAAGCTAATTGAATCAACTGAAAGTCAAACACATTCAAACAAAGCCTTTTAAATCAAATGAAAGTCAAACACATTCAAAAAAAGCTTTTTAATTTAAATAAAAGTTAAAACACATTCAAACAAAGCTATATAAATCAAATGAAAGTGAAATGCATTATACAAAGCAAATAGATCTAAATGAAATTCAAACACATTCAAACAAAGCTATTTGAATCAAATGACAGTCAAACACATTCTACAAAGCTAATTGAATCAATTGAAAGTCAAACACATTCAAACAAAGCTATTTGAATCAAATGAAAGTCAAATACATTCTACAAAGCTAATTGAATCAAATGAAAGTCAAACACATTCAAACAAAGCTAATTGAATCAAAAGAGAGTCAAACACATTCAAACAAAGCTATTTTAATTAAATGAATGTCAAATACATTCTACAAAGCTAATTGAATCAAATGAAAGTCAAACACATTCAAACAAAGCTATTTGAAGAAAATGAAAGTCAAATACATTCTACAAAGCAAATTGAATCAAATGAAAGTCAAACACAATCAAAGAAAGTTATTTGATTAAAATCAAAGTCAAATACATTCTACAAAGCTAATTGAAACAAATGAAAGTCAAACACATTCAAACAAAGCTGTTTGAATCAAATGAGAGTCAAATAAATTCAATCAAAGCTAATTAAATAAAATAAAAGTAAAATACATTCTACAAAGCTAATTGAATCAAAAGAAAGTCAAACACATTCAAACAAAGGCTTTTAAATTAAATGAAAGTCAAACATATTCAAAAAAAGCTTTTTAATTTAAATGAAAGTCAAACACATTCAAACAAAGCTATATAAATCAAATGAAAGTGAAATGCATTCTACAAAGCAAATTGATCTAAATGAAATTCAAACACATTCTAACAAAGCTATTTGAATCAAATGACAGTCAAACACATTCTACAAAGCTAAATGAATCAATTGAAAGTCAAACACATTCAAACAAAGCTATTTGAATCAAATGAAAGTCAAATACGTTCTACAAAGCTAATTGAATCAAATGAAAGTCAAACACATTCAAACAAAGCTAATTGAATCAATTGAAAGTCAAACACATTCAAACAAAGCTATTTTAATTAAATGAATGTCAAACACAGTTAAACAAAGTCATTTGATTCAAATGAAAGTCAAATACATTCTACAAAGCTAATTGAATCAAATGAAAGTCAAACACATTCAAACAAAGCTAATTAAATAAAAAAAAGTCAAATACATTCTACAAAGCTAATTGAATCATATAAAAGTCAAACACATTCAAACAAATCTAATTGAATCAAATGGAAGTCAAACACATTCAAACAAAGCTGTTTGAATCAAATGAGAGTCAAATACGTTCAAACAAAGCTATTTTAATTAAATGAATGTCAAATACATTCTACAAAGCTAATTGAATCAAATGAAAGTCAAACACATTCAAACAAAGCTATTTGAAGAAAATGAAAGTCAAATACATTCTACAAAGCAAATTGAATCAAATGAAAGTCAAACACACTCAAACAAAGTTATTTGATTCAAATGAAAGTCAAATACATTCTACAAAGCTAATTGAATCAAATGAAAGTCAAACACATTCAAACAAAGCTAATTAAATCAAATAAAAGTCAAATACATTCTACAAAGCTAATTGAATCATATAAAAGTCAAACACATTCAAACAAAGCTAATTGAATCAAATGAAAATCAAATACATTCTACAAAGCTAATTGAATTAAATTAAAGTCAAACACATTCAAAATAAGGTAATTGAATTTAATGAAAGTTAAACACATTCAAACAAAGCTTTCGAATCAAGTGAAAGTCAAATACATTCTACAAAGCTAATTGAATCAAATGAAAGTCAAACACATTCAAACAAAGCTATTTGAATCAAATGAAGGTAATATACATTCTACTAAGCTAATTGAATCAAATGAAAGTCAAACACATTCAAACAAAGCTATTTGAATCAAATGACAGTCAAATACGTTCAAACAAAGCTATTTTAATTAAATGAATGTTAAATACATTCTACAAAGCTAATTGAATCAAATGAAAGTCAAACACATTCAAACAAAGCTATTTAAAGAAAATGAAAGTGAAATACATTCTACAAAGCAAATTGAATCAAATGAAAGTCAAACACAGTCAAACAAAGTTATTTGATTCAAATGAAAGTCAAATTCATTCTACAAAGCTAATTGAATCAAATGAAAGTCAAACACATTCAAACAAAGCTAATTAAATCAAATAAAAGTCAAATACATTCTACAAAGCTAATTGAATCATATAAAAGTCAAACACATTCAAACAAAGCTAATTGAATCAAATGGAAATCAAATACATTCTACAAAGCTAATTGAATTAAATTAAAGTCAAACATATTCAAAATAAGCTAATTGAATTTAATGAAAGTCAAACACATTCAAACAAAGCTTTTGAATCAAGTGAAAGTCAAATACATTCTACAAAGCTAATTGAATCAAATGAAAGTCAAACACATTCAAACAAAGCTATTTGAATCAAATGAAAGTCAAATACATTCTACTAAGCTAATTGAATCAAATGAAAGTCAAACACATTCAAACAAAGCTATTTGAATCAAATGAAAGTCAAACACATTCAAACAAAGCTATTTGAAGAAAATGAAAGTCAAACACATTCTACAAAGCTAATTGAATCAAATGAAAGTCAAACACATTCAAACAAACATATTTGAAGAAAATGAAAGTCAAATACATTCTACAAAGCAAATTGAATCAAATGAAAGTAAACACAGTCAAACAAAGTTATTTGATTCAAATGAAAGTCAAATACATTCTACAAAGCTAATTGAATCAAATGAAAGTCAAACACATTCAAACAAAGCTAATTAAATCAAATAAAAGTCAAATACATTCTTCAAAGCTAATTGAATCAAATGAAAGTCAAACACATTCAAACAAAGCTGTTTGAATCAAATGAGAGTCAAATAAATTCAAACAAAGCTAATTAAATAAAATAAAAGTAAAATACATTCTACAAAGCTAATTGAATCAAATGAAAGTCAAGCACATTCAAACAAAGTCTTTTAAATCAAATGAAAGTCAAACACTTCAAAAAAAGCTTTTTTATTTAAATGAAAGTCAAACACATTTAAACAAAGCTATATAAATAAATGAAAGTGAAATGCATTCTACAAAGCAAATTGAATTAAATGAAATTCAAACACATTCAAACAAAGCTATTTGAATCAAATGAGAGTCAAATACATTCAAACAAAGCTAATTAAATCAAATAAGAGTCAAATACATTCTACAAAGCTAATTGAATCATATAAAAGTCAAACACATTGAAACAAAGCTAATTGAATTAAATGGAAGTCAAATACATTCTACAAAGCTAATTGAATTAAATTAAAGTCAAACACATTCAAAATAAGCTAATTGAATTTAATGAAAGTCAAACACATTCAAACAAAGCTTTCGAATCAAGTGAAAGTCAAATACATTCTACAAAGCTCATTGAATCAAGTGAAAGTCAAACACATTCAAACAAAGCTATTTGAATCAAATGAAGGTCAAATACATTCTACTAAGCTAATTGAATCAAATGAAAGTCAAACACATTCAAACAAAGCTATTTGAATCAAATGACAGTCAAATACGTTCAAACAAAGCTATTTTAATTAAATGAATGTCAAATACATTCTACAAAGCTAATTGAATCAAATGAAAGTCAAACACATTCAAACAAAGCTATTTGAAGAAAATGAAAGTCAAATACATTCTACAAAGCAAATTGAATCAAATGAAAGTCAAACACAGTCAAACAAAGTTATTTGATTCAAATGAAAGTCAAATTCATTCTACAAAGCTAATTGAATCAAATGAAAGTCAAACACATTCAAACAAAGCTATTTGAATCAAATGATAGTCAAATACGTTCTACAAAGCTAATTGTATCAAATGAAAGTCAAACACATTCAAACAAAGCTATTTGAATAAAATGAAAGTGAAATGCATTCTACAAAGCTAATTGAATCAAATGAAAGTGAAACACATTCAAACAAAGCTATTTGAATCAAATGAGAGTCAAATACATTCAAACAAAGCTAATTAAATCAAATAAGAGTCAAATACATTCTACAAAGCTAATTGAATCATATAAAAGTCAAACACATTCAAACAAAGCTAATTGAATTAAATGGAAGTCAAATACATTCTACAAAGCTAATTAAATTAAATTAAAGTCAAACACATTCAAAATAAGCTAATTGAATTTAATGAAAGTCAAACACATTCAAACAAAGCTTTCGAATCAAGTGAAAGTCAAATACATTCTACAAAGCTCATTGAATCAAGTGAAAGTCAAACACATTCAAACAAAGCTATTTGAATCAAATGAAGGTCAAATACATTCTACTAAGCTAATTGAATCAAATGAAAGTCAAACACATTCAAACAAAGCTATTTGAATCAAATGACAGTCAAATACGTTCAAACAAAGCTATTTTAATTAAATGAATGTCAAATACATTCTACAAAGCTAATTGAATCAAATGAAAGTCAAACACATTCAAACAAAGCTATTTGAAGAAAATAAAAGTCAAATACATTCTACAAAGCAAATTGAATCAAATGAAAGTCAAACACAGTCAAACAAAGTTATTTGATTCAAATGAAAGTCAAATTCATTCTACAAAGCTAATTGAATCAAATGAAAGTCAAACACATTCAAACAAAGCTATTTGAATCAAATGATAGTCAAATACGTTCTACAAAGCTAATTGTATCAAATGAAAGTCAAACACATTCAAACAAAGCTATTTGAATAAAATGAAAGTGAAATGCATTCTACAAAGCTAATTGAATCAAATGAAAGTGAAACACATTCAAACAAAGCTATTTGAATCAAATGAGAGTCAAATACATTCAAACAAAGCTAATTAAATCAAATAAGAGTCAAATACATTCTACAAAGCTAATTGAATCATATAAAAGTCAAACACATTCAAACAAAGCTAATTGAATTAAATGGAAGTCAAATACATTCTACAAAGCTAATTGAATTAAATTAAAGTCAAACACATTCAAAATAAGCTAATTGAATTTAATGAAAGTCAAACACATTCAAACAAAGCTTTCGAATCAAGTGAAAGTCAAATACATTCTACAAAGCTCATTGAATCAAGTGAAAGTCAAACACATTCAAACAAAGCTATTTGAATCAAATGAAGGTCAAATACATTCTACTAAGCTAATTGAATCAAATGAAAGTCAAACACATTCAAACAAAGCTATTTGAATCAAATGACAGTCAAATACGTTCAAACAAAGCTATTTTAATTAAATGAATGTCAAATACATTCTACAAAGCTAATTGAATCAAATGAAAGTCAAACACATTCAAACAAAGCTATTTGAAGAAAATGAAAGTGAAATACATTCTACAAAGCAAATTGAATCAAATGAAAGTCAAACACAGTCAAACAAAGTTATTTGATTCAAATGAAAGTCAAATTCATTCTACAAAGCTAATTGAATCAAATGAAAGTCAAACACATTCAAACAAAGCTATTTGAATCAAATGATAGTCAAATACGTTCTACAAAGCTAATTGTATCAAATGAAAGTCAAACACATTCAAACAAAGCTATTTGAATAAAATGAAAGTGAAATGCATTCTACAAAGCTAATTGAATCAAATGAAAGTGAAACACATTCAAACAAAGCTATTTGAATCAAATGAGAGTCAAATACATTCAAACAAAGCTAATTAAATCAAATAAGAGTCAAATACATTCTACAAAGCTAATTGAATCATATAAAAGTCAAACACATTCAAACAAAGCTAATTGAATTAAATGGAAGTCAAATACATTCTACAAAGCTAATTGAATTAAATTAAAGTCAAACACATTTAAAATAAGCTAATTGAATTTAATGAAAGTCAAACACATTCAAACAAAGCTTTCGAATCAAGTGAAAGTCAAATACATTCTACAAAGCTCATTAAATCAAATGAAAGTCAAACACATTCAAACAAAGCTATTTGAATCAAATGAAGGTCAAATACATTCTACTAAGCTAATTGAATCAAATGAAAGTCAAACACATTCAAACAAAGCTATTTGAATCAAATGACAGTCAAATACGTTTAAACAAAGCTATTTTAATTAAATGAATGTCAAATACATTCTACAAAGCTAATTGAATCAAATGAAAGTCAAACACATTCAAACAAAGCTATTTGAAAAAAATGAAAGTCAAATACATTCTACAAAGCAAATTGAATCAAATGAAAGTCAAACACAGTCAAACAAAGTTATTTGATTCAAATGAAAGTCAAATTCATTCTACAAAGCTAATTGAATCAAATGAAAGTCAAACAAATTCAAACAAAGCTAATTAAATCAAATAAAAGTCAAATACATTCTACAAAGCTAATTGAATCATATAAAAGTCAAACACATTCAAACAAAGCTAATTGAATCAAATGGAAGTCAAATACATTCTACAAAGCTGATTGAATTAAATTAAAGTCAAACATATTCAAAATAAGCTAATTGAGTTTAATGAAAGTCAAACACATTCAAACAAAGCTTTCGAAACAAGTGAAAGTCAAATACATTCTACAAAGCTAATTGAATCAAATGAAAGTCAAACACATTCAAACAAAGCAATTTGAATCAAATGAAAGTCAAATACATTCTACTAAGCTAATGGAATCAAATGAAAGCCAAACACATTCAAACAAAGCTATTTGAATCAAATGAAAGTCAAACACATTCAAACAAAGCTATTTGAAGAAAATGAAAGTCAAACACATTCTACAAAGTTAATTGAATCAAATGAAAGTCAAACACATTCAAACAAAGCTATTTGAAGAAAATGAAAGTCAAATACATTCTACAAAGCAAATTGAATCAAATGAAAGTCAAACACAGTCAAACAAAGTTATTTGATTCAAATGAAAGTCAAATACATTCTACAAAGCTAATTGAATCAAATGAAAGTCAAACACATTCAAACAAAGCTAATTAAATCAAATAAAAGTCAAATACATTCTACAAAGCTAATTGAATCAAATGAATGTCAAACACATTCAAACAAAGCTGTTTGAATCAAATGAGAGTCAAATAAATTCAAACAAAGCTAATTAAATAAAATAAAAGTGAAATACATTCTACAAAGCTAATTGAATCAAATGAAAGTCAAACACATTCAAACAAAGTCATTTAAATAAAATGAAAGTCAAACACATTCAAAAAAAGCTTTTTAATTTAAATGAAAGTCAAACACATTCAAACAAAGCTATATAAATCAAATGAAAGTGATATGCATTCTACAAAGCAAATTGAATTAAATGAAATTCAAACACATTCAAACAAAGCTATTTGAATCAAATGACAGTAAAATACATTCTACAAAGCTAATTGAATCAAATGAAAGTCAAACACATTCAAACAAAGCTATTTGAATCAAATGAAAGTCAAATACATTCTACAAAATTGAAACAAATGAAAGTCAAACACATTCACACAAAGCTAATTGAATCAAATGAAAGTGAAACACATTCAAACAAAGCTATTTGAATCAAATGAGAGTCAAATACATTCAAACAAAGCTAATTAAATCAAATAAGAGTCAAATACATTCTACAAAGCTAATTAAATCATATAAAAGTCAAACACATTCAAACAAAGCTAATTGAATTAAATGGAAGTCAAATACATTCTACAAAGCTAATTGAATTTAATTAAAGTCAAACACATTCAAAATAAGCTAATTGAATTTAATGAAAGTCAAACACATTCAAACAAAGCTTTCGAATCAAGTGAAAGTCAAATACATTCTACAAAGCTAATTGAATTAAATGAAAGTCAAACACATTCAAACAAAGCTATTTGAATCAAATGAAGGTCAAATACATTCTACTAAGCTAATTGAATCAAATGAAAGTCAAACACATTCAAACAAAGCTATTTGAATCAAATGACAGTCAAATACGTTCAAACAAAGCTATTTTAATTAAATGAATGTCAAATACATTCTACAAAGCTAATTGAATCAAATGAAAGTCAAACACATTCAAACAAAGCTATTTGAAGAAAATGAAAGTCAAATACATTCTACAAAGCAAATTGAATCAAATGAAAGTCAAACACAGTCAAACAAAGTTATTTGATTCAAATGAAAGTCAAATTCATTCTACAAAGCTAATTGAATCAAATGAAAGTCAAACACATTCAAACAAAGCTAATTAAATCAATTAAAAGTCAAAATACATTCTACAAAGCTAATTCAATCAAATGAAAGTCAAACACATTCAAACAAAGCTATTTGAATCAAATGAAAGTCAAATACATTCTACTAAGCTAATTGAATCAAATGAAAGTAAAACACATTCAAACAAAGCTATTTGAATCAAATGAAAGTCAAACACATTCAAACAAAGCTATTTGAAGAAAATGAAAGTCAAACACATTCTACAAAGCTAATTGAATCAAATGAAAGTCAAACACATTCAAACAAAGCTATTTGAAGAAAATGAAAGTCAAATACATTCTACAAAGCAAATTGAATCAAATGAAAGTCAAACACAGTCAAACAAAGTTATTTGATTCAAATGAAAGTGAAATACATTCTACAAAGCTAATTGAATCATATAAAAGTCAAACACATTCAAACAAAGCTAATTGAATTAAATGGAAGTCAAATACATTCTACAAAGCTAATTGTATTAAATTAAAGTCAAACACATTCAAAATAAGCTAATTGAATTTAATGAAAGTCAAACACATTCAAACAAAGCTTTCGAATCAAGTGAAAGTCAAATACATTCTACAAAGCTAATTGAATCAAATGAAAGTCAAACACATTCAAACAAAGCTATTTGAATAAAATGAAGGTCAAATACATTCTACTAAGCTAATTGAATCAAATGAAAGTCAAACACATTCAAACAAAGCTATTTGAATCAAATGACAGTCAAATACGTTCAAACAAAGCTATTTTAATTAAATGAATGTCAAATACATTCTACAAAGCTAATTGAATCAAATGAAAGTCAAACACATTCAAACAAAGCTATTTGAAGAAAATGAAAGTCAAATACATTCTACAAAGCAAATTGAATCAAATGAAAGTCAAACACAGTCAAACAAAGTTATTTGATTCAAATGAAAGTCAAATTCATTCTACAAAGCTAATTGAATCAAATGAAAGTCAAACACATTCAAACAAAGCTAATTAAATCAATTAAAAGTCAAATACATTCTACAAAGCTAATTGAATCAAATGAAAGTCAAACACATTCAAACAAAGCTATTTGAATCAAATGAAAGTCAAATACATTCTACTAAGCTAATTGAATCAAATGAAAGTCAAACACATTCAAACAAAGCTATTTGAATCAAATGAAAGTCAAACACATTCAAACAAAGCTATTTGAAGAAAATGAAAGTCAAACACATTCTACAAAGCTAATTGAATCAAATGAAAGTCAAACACATTCAAACAAAGCTATTTGAAGAAAATGAAAGTCAAATACATTCTACAAAGCAAATTGAATCAAATGAAAGTCAAACACAGTCAAACAAAGTTATTTGATTCAAATGAAAGTCAAATACATTCTACAAAGCTAATTGAATCAAATGAAAGTCAAACACATTCAAACAAAGCTAATTAAATCAAATAAAAGTCAAATACATTCTACAAAGCTAATTGAATCAAATGAAAAGTCAAACACATTCAAACAAAGCTGTTTGAATAAATGAGAGTCAAATAAATTCAAACAAAGCTAATTAAATAAAATAAAAGTAAAAACATTTCTACAAAAGCTAATTGAATCAAATGAAAGTCAAACTTATTCAAAACAAAAGCCTTTTAAATCAAAATGAAAGTCAAACACATTCAAACAAAGCTATTTGAATCAAATGAAAGTCAAATACATTCTACTAAGCTAATTGAATCAAATGAAAGTCAAACACATTCAAACAAAGCTATTTGAATCAAATGAAAGTCAAACACATTCAAACAAAGCTATTTGAAGAAAATGAAAGTCAAACACATTCTACAAAGCTAATTGAATCAAATGAAAGTCAAACACATTCAAACAAAGCTATTTGAAGAAAATGAAAGTCAAATACATTCTACAAAGCAAATTGAATCAAATGAAAGTCAAACACAGTCAAACAAAGTTATTTGATTCAAATGAAAGTCAAATACATTCTACAAAGCTAATTGAATCAAATGAAAGTCAAACACATTCAAACAAAGCTAATTAAATCAAATAAAAGTCAAATACATTCTACAAAAGCTAATTGAATCAAATGAAAGTCAAACACATTCAAACAAAGCTGTTTGAATCAAATGAGAGTCAAATAAATTCAAACAAAGCTAATTAAATAAAATAAAAGTAAAATACATTCTACAAAGCTAATTGAATCAAATGAAAGTCAAACACATTCAAACAAAGTCTTTTAAATCAAATGAAAGTCAAACACATTCAAAAAAAAGCTTTTTTATTTAAATGAAAGTCAAACACATTCAAACAAAGCTATATAAATCAAATGAAAGTGAAATGCATTCTACAAAGCAAATTGAATTAAATGAAATTCAAACACATTCAAACAAAGCTATTTGAATTAAATGACAGTAAAATACATTCTACAAAGCTAATTGAATCAAATGAAAGTCAAACACATTCAAACAAAGCTATTTGAATCAAATGATAGTCAAATACGTTCTACAAGCTAATTGTATCAAATGAAAGTCAAACACATTCAAACAAAGCTATTTGAATAAAATGAAAGTGAAATGCATTCTACAAAGCTAATTGAATCATATAAAAGTCAAACACATTCAAACAAAGCTAATTGAATTAAATGGAAGTCAAATACATTCTACAAAGCTAATTGAATTAAATTAAAGTCAAACACATTCAAAATAAGCTAATTGAATTTAATGAAAGTCAAAACACATTCAAACAAAGCTTTCGAATCAAGTAAAAGTCAAATACATTCTACAAAGCTAATTGAATCAAATGAAAGTCAAACACATTCAAACAAAGCTATTTGAATCAAATGAAGGTCAAAATACATTCTACTAAGCTAATTGAAATAAAATGAAAGTCAAACACATTCAAACAAAGCTATTTGAATCAAATGACAGTCAAATACGTTCAAACAAAGCTATTTTAATTAAATGAATGTCAAATACATTCTACAAAGCTAATTGAATCAAATGAAAGTCAAACACATTCAAACAAAGCTATTTGAAGAAAATGAAAGTCAAATACATTCTACAAAGCAAATTGAATCAAATGAAAGTCAAACCCAGTCAAACAAAGTTATTTGATTCAAATGAAAGTCAAATTCATTCTACAAAGCTAATTGAATCAAATGAAAGTCAAACAAATTCAAACAAAGCTAATTAAATCAAATAAAAGTTAAATACATTCTACAAAGCTAATTGAATCATATAAAAGTCAAACACATTCAAACAAAGCTAATTGAATCAAATGGAAGTCAAATACATTCTACAAAGCTGATTGAATTAAATTAAAGTCAAACATATTCAAAATAAGCTAATTGAATTTAATGAAAGTCAAACACATTCAAACAAAGCTTTCGAATCAAGTAAAAGTCAAATACATTCTACAAAGCTAATTGAATCAAAATGAAGTCAAACACATTCAAACAAAGCAATTTGAATCAAATGAAAGTCAAATACATTCTACTAAGGCTAATGGAATCAAATGAAAGTCAAACACATTCAAACAAAGCTATTTGAATCAAATGAAAGTCAAACACATTCAAACAAAGCTATTTTGAAAAAAATGAAAGTCAAAACACATTCTACAAAGTTAATTGAATCAAATGAAAGTCAAACACATTCAAACAAAGCTATTTGAAGAAAATGAAAGTCAAATACATTCTACAAAGCAAATTGAATCAAATGAAAGTCAAACACAGTCAAACAAAGTTATTTGATTCAAATGAAAAGTCAAATACATTCTACAAAGCTAATTGAATCAAATGAAAGTCAAACACATTCAAACAAAGCTAATTAAATCAAATAAAAGTCAAATACATTCTACAAAGCTAATTGAATCAAATGAATGTCAAACACATTCAAACAAAGCTGTTTGAATCAAATGAGAGTCAAATAAATTCAAACAAAGCTAATTAAATAAAAATAAAAGTGAAATACATTCTACAAAGCTAATTGAATCAAATGAAAGTCAAACACATTCAAACAAAGTTTTTTAAATAAAATGAAAGTCAAACACATTCAAAAAAAGCTTTTTAATTTAAATGAAAGTCAAACACATTCAAACAAAGCTATATAAATCAAATGAAAGTGATATGCATTCTTACAAAGCAAATTGAATTAAATGAAATTCAAACACATTCAAACAAAGCTATTTGAATCAAATGACAATAAAATACATTCTACAAAGCTAATTGAATCAAATGAAAGTCAAACACATTCAAACAAAGCTATTTGAATCAAATGAAAGTCAAATACATTCTACAAAATTGAAACAAATGAAAGTCAAACTCATTCACACAAAGCTAATTGAATCAAATGAAAGTGAAACACATTCAAACAAAGCTATTTGAATCAAATGAGAGTCAAATACATTCAAACAAAGCTAATAAAATCAAATAAGAGTCAAATACATTCTACAAAGCTAATTGAATCATATAAAAGTCAAACACATTCAAACAAAGCTAATTGAATTAAATGGAAGTCAAATACATTCTACAAAGCTAATTGAATTAAATTAAAGTCAAACACATTCAAAATAAGCTAATTGAATTTAATGAAAGTCAAACACATTCAAACAAAGCTTTCGAATCAAGTGAAAGTCAAATACATTCTACAAAGCTAATTGAATCAAATGAAAGTCAAACACATTCAAACAAAGCTATTTGAAACAAATGAAGGTCAAATACATTCTACTAAGCTAATTGAATCAAATGAAAGTCAAACACATTCAAAAAAAGCTATTTGAATCAAAATGACAGTCAAATACGTTCAAACAAAGCTATTTTAATTAAATGAATGTCAAATACATTCTACAAAGCTAATTGAATGAAATGAAAGTCAAACACATTCAAACAAAGCTATTTGAAGAAAATGAAAGTCAAATACATTCTACAAAGCAAACTGAATCAAATGAAAGTCAAACACAGTCAAACAAAGTTATTTGATTCAAATGAAAGTCAAATTCATTCTACAAAGCTAATTGAATCAAATGAGAGTCAAACACATTCAAACAAAGCTAATTAAATCAATTAAAAGTCAAATACATTCTACAAAGCTAATTGAATCAAATGAAAATCAAAACACATTCAAACAAAGCTATTTGAATCAAATGAAAGTCAAATACATTCTACTAAGCTAATTGAATCAAATGAAAGTCAAACACATTCAAACAAAGCTATTTGAATCAAATGAAAGTCAAACACATTCAAAACAAAGCTATTTGAAGAAAATGAAAGTCAAACACATTCTACAAAGCTAATTGAATCAAATGAAAGTCAAACACATTCAAACAAAGCTATTTGAAGAAAATGAAAGTCAAATACATTCTACAAAGCAAATTGAATCAAATGAAAGTCAAAACACAGTCAAACAAAGTTATTTGATTCAAATGAAAGTCAAATACATTCTACAAAGCTAATTGAATCAAATGAAAGTCAAACACATTCAAACAAAGCTAATTAAATCAAATAAAAGTAAAATACATTCTACAAAGCTAATTGAATCAAATGAAAGTCAAACACATTCAAACAAAGCTATTTGAATCAAATGGAAGTCGAATACATTCTACAAAGCTGATTGAATTAAATTAAAGTCAAACACATTCGAACAAAGCTGTTTGAATCAAATGAGAGTCAAATAAATTCAAACAAAGCTAATTAAATAAAATAAAAGTAAAACACATTCAAAAAAAGCTTTTTTATTTAAATGAAAGCCAAACACATTCAAACAAAGCTATATAAATCAAATGAAAGTGAAATGCATTCTACAAAGCAAATTGAATTAAATGAAATTCAAACACATTCAAACAAAGCTATTTGAATCAAATGACAGTAAAATACATTCTACAAAGCTAATTGAATCAAATGAAAGTCAAACACATTCAAACAAAGCTATTTGAATCAAATGATAGTCAAATACGTTTCTACAAAGCTAATTGTATCAAATGAAAGTCAAACACATTCAAACAAAGCTATTTGAATAAAATGAAAGTGAAATGCATTTTACAAAGCTAATTGAATCAAATGAAAGTGAAACACATTCAAACAAAGCTATTTGAATCAAATGAGAGTCAAATACATTCAAACAAAGCTAATTAAATCAAATAAGAGTCAAATACATTCTACAAAGCTAATTGAATCATATAAAAGTCAAACACATTCAAAACAAAGCTAATTGAATTAAATGGAAGTCAAATACATTCTACAAAGCTAATTGAATTAAATTAAAGTCAAACACATTCAAAATAAGCTAATTGAATTTAATGAAAGTCAAACACATTCAAACAAAGCTTTCGAATCAAGTGAAAGTCAAATACATTCTACAAAGCTAATTGAATCAAATGAAAGTCAAACACATTCAAACAAAGCTATTTGAATCAAATGAAGGTCAAATACATTCTACTAAGCTAATTGAATCAAATGAAAGTCAAACACATTCAAACAAAGCTATTTGAATCAAATGACAGTCAAATACGTTCAAACAAAGCTATTTTAATTAAATGAATGTCAAATACATTCTACAAAGCTAATTGAATCAAATGAAAGTCAAACACATTCAAACAAAGCTATTTGAAGAAAATGAAAGTCAAATACATTCTACAAAGCAAATTGAATCAAATGAAAGTCAAACACTGTCAAACAAAGTTATTTGATTCAAATGAAAGTCAAATTCATTCTACAAAGCTAATTGAATCAAATGAAAGTCAAACACATTCAAACAAAGCTAATTAAATCAAATAAAAGTCAAATACATTCTACAAAGCTAATTGAATCATATAAAAGTCAAACACATTCAAACAAAGCTAATTGAATCAAATGGAAGTCAAATACATTCTACAAAGCTGATTGAATTAAATTAAAGTCAAACATATTCAAAATAAGCTAATTGAATTTAATGAAAGTCAAACACATTCAAACAAAGCTTTCGAATCAAGTGAAAAGTCAAATACATTCTACAAAGCTAATTGAATCAAATGAAAGTCAAACACATTCAAACAAAGCAATTTGAATCAAATGAAAGTCAAATACATTCTACTAAGCTAATGGAATCAAATGAAAGTCAAACACATTCAAACAAAGCTATTTGAATCAAATGAAAGTCAAACACTTTCAAACAAAGCTATTTGAAGAAAATGAAAGTCAAACATATTCTACAAAGTTAATTGAATCAAATGAAAGTCAAACACATTCAAACAAAGCTATTTGAAGAAAATGAAAGTCAAATACATTCTACAAAGCAAATTGAATCAAATGAAAGTCAAACACAGTCAAACAAAGTTATTTGATTCAAATGAAAGTCAAATACATTCTACAAAGCTAATTGAATCGAATGAAAGTCAAACACATTCAAACAAAGCTAATTAAATCAAATAAAAGTCAAATACATTCTACAAAGCTAATTGAATCAAATGAATGTCAAACACATTCAAACAAAGCTGTTTGAATCAAATGAGAGTCAAATAAATTCAAACAAAGCTAATTAAATAAAATAAAAGTGAAAAACATTCTACAAAGCTAATTGAATCAAATGAAAGTCAAACACATTCAAACAAAGTCTTTTTAAATAAAATGAAAGTCAAACACATTCAAAAAAAGCTTTTTAATTTAAATGAAAGTCAAACACATTCAAACAAAGCTATATAAATGAAATGAAAGTGATATGCATTCTACAAAGCAAATTGAATTAAATGAAATTCAAACACATTCAAACAAAGCTATTTGAATCAAATGACAGTAAAATACATTTTACAAAGCTAATTGAATCAAATGAAAGTCAAACACATTCAAACAAAGCTATTTGAATCAAATGAAAGTCAAATACATTCTACAAAATTGAAACAAATGAAAGTCAAACTCATTCACACAAAGCTAATTGAATCAAATGAAAGTGAAACACATTCAAACAAAGCTATTTGAATCAAATGAGAGTCAAATACATTCAAACAAAGCTAATTAAATCAAATAAGAGTCAAATACATTCTACAAAGCTAATTGAATCATATAAAAGTCAAACACATTCAAACAAAGCTAATTGAATTAAATGGAAGTCAAATACATTCTACAAAGCTAATTGAATTAAATTAAAGTCAAACACATTCAAAATAAGCTAATTGAATTTAATGAAAGTCAAACACATTCAAACAAAGCTTTCGAATCAAGTGAAAGTCAAATACATTCTACAAAGCTAATTGAATCAAATGAAAGTCAAACACATTCAAACAAAGCTATTTGAATCAAATGAAGGTCAAATACATTCTACTAAGCTAATTGAATCAAATGAAAGTCAAACACATTCAAAAAAAGCTATTTGAATCAAATGACAGTCAAATACGTTCAAACAAAGCTATTTTAATTAAATGAATGTCAAATACATTCTACAAAGCTAATTGAATCAAATGAAAGTCAAACACATTCAAACAAAGCTATTTGAAGAAAATGAAAGTCAAATACATTCTACAAAGCAAATTGAATCAAATGAAAGTCAAACACAGTCAAACAAAGTTATTTGATTCAAATGAAAGTCAAATTCATTCTACAAAGCTAATTGAATCAAATGAAAGTCAAACACATTCAAACAAAGCTAATTAAATCAATTAAAAGTCAAATACATTCTACAAAGCTAATTGAATCAAATGAAAGTCAAACACATTCAAACAAAGCTATTTGAATCAAATGAAAGTCAAATACATTCTACTAAGCTAATTGAATCAAATGAAAGTCAAAACACATTCAAACAAAGCTATTTGAATCAAATGAAAGTCAAACACATTCAAACAAAGCTATTTGAAGAAAATGAAAGTCAAACACATTCTACAAAGCTAATTGAATCAAATGAAAGTCAAATACATTCTACAAAGCTAATTGAATCAAATGAAAGTCAAACACATTCAAACAAAGCTATTTGAATCAAATGAAGGTCAAATACATTCTACTAAGCTAATTGAATCAAATGAAAGTCAAACACATTCAAAAAAAGCTATTTGAATCAAATGACAGTCAAATACGTTCAAACAAAGCTATTTTAATTAAATGAATGTCAAATACATTCTACAAAGCTAATTGAATCAAATGAAAGTCAAACACATTCAAACAAAGCTATTTGAAGAAAATGAAAGTCAAATACATTCTACAAAGCAAATTGAATCAAATGAAAGTCAAACACAGTCAAACAAAGTTATTTGATTCAAATGAAAGTCAAATACATTCTACAAAGCTAATTGAATCAAATGAAAGTCAAACACATTCAAACAAAGCTAATTAAATCAAATAAAAGTCAAAATACATTCTACAAAGCTAAATGAATCAAATGAAAGTCAAACACATTCAAACAAAGCTATTTGAATCAAATGGAAGTCAAATACATTCTACAAAGCTGATTGAATTAAATTAAAGTCAAACACATTCAAACAAAGCTGTTTGAATCAAATGAGAGTCAAATAAATTCAAACAAAGCTAATTAAATAAAATAAAAGTAAAACACATTCAAAAAAAGCTTTTTTATTTAAATGAAAGTCAAACACATTCAAACAAAGCTATATAAATCAAATGAAAGTGAAATGCATTCTACAAAGCAAATTGAATTAAATGAAATTCAAACACATTCAAACAAAGCTATTTGAATCAAATGACAGTAAAATACATTCTACAAAGCTAATTGAATCAAATGAAAGTCAAACACATTCAAACAAAGCTATTTGAATCAAATGATAGTCAAATACGTTCTACAAAGCTAATTGTATCAAATGAAAGTCAAACACATTCAAACAAAGCTATTTGAATAAAATGAAAGTGAAATGCATTCTACAAAGCTAATTGAATCAAATGAAAGTGAAACACATTCAAACAAAACTATTTGAATCAAATGAGAGTCAAATACATTCAAACAAAGCTAATTAAATCAAATAAGAGTCAAATACATTCTACAAAGCTAATTGAATCATATAAAAGTCAAACACATTCAAACAAAGCTAATTGAATTAAATGGAAGTCAAATACATTCTACAAAGCTAATTGAATTAAATTAAAGTCAAACACATTCAAAATAAGCTAATTGAATTTAATGAAAGTCAAACACATTCAAACAAAGCTTTCGAATCAAGTGAAAGTCAAATACATTCTACAAAGCTAATTGAATCAAATGAAAGTCAAACACATTCAAACAAAGCTATTTGAATCAAATGAAGGTCAAATACATTCTACTAAGCTAATTGAATCAAATGAAAGTCAAACACATTCAAACAAAGCTATTTGAATCAAATGACAGTCAAATACGTTCAAACAAAGCTATTTTAATTAAATGAATGTCAAATACATTCTACAAAGCTAATTGAATCAAATGAAAGTTAAACACATTCAAACAAAGCTATTTGAAGAAAATGAAAGTCAAATACATTCTACAAAGCAAATTGAATCAAATGAAAGTCAAACACTGTCAAACAAAGTTATTTGATTCAAATGAAAGTCAAATACATTCTACAAAGCTAATTGAATCAAATGAAAGTCAAACACATTCAAACAAAGATGTTTGAATCAAATGAGAGTCAAATAAATTCAATCAAAGCTAATTAAATAAAATAAAAGTAAAATACATTCTACAAAGCTAATTGAATCAAAAGAAAGTCAAACACATTCAAACAAAGGCTTTTAAATCAAATGAAAGTCAAACACATTCAAAAAAAGCTTTTTAATTTAAATGAAAGTCAAACACATTCGAACAAAGATATATAAATCAAATGAAAGTGAAATGCATTCTACAAAGCAAATTGATCTAAATGAAATTCAAACACATTCAAACAAAGCTATTTGAATCAAATGACAGTCAAACACATTCTACAAAGCTAAATGAATCAATTGAAAGTCAAACACATTGAAACAAAGCTATTTGAATCAAATGAAAGTCAAATACGTTCTACAAAGCTAATTGAATCAAATGAAAGTCAAACACGTTCAAACAAAGCTAATTGAATCAATTGAAAGTCAAACACATTCAAACAAAGCTATTTTAATTAAATGAATGTCAAACACAGTTAAACAAAGTCATTTGATTCAAATGAAAATCAAATACATTCTACAAAGCTAATTGAATTAAATGAAAGTCAAACACATTCAAACAAAGCTAATTAAATAAAAAAAAGTCAAATACATTCTACAAAGCTAATTGAATCATATAAAAGTCAAACACATTCAAACAAATCTAATTGAATCAAATGGAAGTCAAACACATTTAAACAAAGCTGTTTGAATCAAATGAGAGTCAAATACGTTCAAACAAAGCTATTTTAATTAAATGAATGTCAAATACATTCTACAAAGCTAATTGAATCAAATGAAAGTCAAACACATTCAAACAAAGCTATTTGAAGAAAATGAAAGTCAAATACATTCTACAAAGCAAATTGAATCAAATGAAAGTCAAACACAGTCAAACAAAGTTATTTGCTTCAAATGAAAGTCAAATACATTCTACAAAGCTAATTGAATCAAATGAAAGTCAAACACATTCAAACAAAGCTCATTAAATCAAATAAAAGTCAAATACATTCTACAAAGCTAATTGAATCATATAAAAGTCAAACACATTCAAACAAAGCTGTTTGAATCAAATGAGAGTCAAATAAATTCAAACAAAGCTAATTAAATAAAATAAAAGTGAAATACATTCTACAAAGCTAATTGAATCAAATGAAAGTCAAACACATTCAAACAAAGTCTTTTAAATAAACTGAAAGTCAAACACATTCAAAAAAAGCTTTTTAATTTAAATGAAAGTCAAACACATTCAAACAAAGCTATATAAATCAAATGAAAGTGAAATGCATTCTACAAAGCAAATTGAATTAAATGAAATTCAAACACATTCAAACAAAGCTATTTGAATCAAATGACAGTAAAATACATTCTACAAAGCTAATTGAATCAAATGAAAGTCAAACACATTCAAACAAAGCTATTTGAATCAAATGATAGTCAAATACGTTCTACAAAGCTAATTGTATCAAATGAAAGTCAAACACATTCAAACAAAGCTATTTGAATAAAATGAAAGTGAAATGCATTCTACAAAGCTAATTGAATCAAATGAAAGTGAAACACATTCAAACAAAGCTATTTGAATCAAATGAGAGTCAAATACATTCAAACAAAGCTAATTAAATTAAATAAGAGTCAAATCCATTCTACAAAGCTAATTGAATCATATAAAAGTCAAACACATTCAAACAAAGCTAATTGAATTAAATGGAAGTTAAATACATTCTACAAAGCTCATTGAATTAAATTAAAGTCAAACACATTCAAAATAAGCTAATTGAATTTAATGAAAGTCAAACACATTCAAACAAAGCTTTCGAATCAAGTGAAAGTCAAATACATTCTACAAAGTTAATTGAATCAAAAGAAAGTCAAACACATTCAAACAAAGCTATTTGAATCAAATGAAAGTCAAATACATTCTACTAAGCTAATTGAATCAAATGAAAGTCAAACACATTCAAACAAAACTATTTGAATCAAATGACAGTCAAATACGTTCTACAAAGCTAATTGTATCAAATGAAAGTCAAACACATTCAAACAAAGCTATTTGAATAAAATGAAAGTTAAATGCATTCTACAAAGCTAATTGAATCAAATGAAAGTGAAACACATTCAAACAAAGCTATTTGAATCAAATGAGAGTCAAATACATTCAAACAAAACTAATTAAATCAAATTTAAGTCAAATACATTCTACAAAGCTAATTGAATCAAATGAAAGTCAAACACATTCAAACAAAGCTAATTGAATTAACTGAAAGTCAAATACATTCAACAAAGCGAATTGAATCAAATCAAAGTCAAACACATTCAAACAAAGCTAATTGAATCAAATAAAAGTCAAACACATTCAAACAAAGCTAATTGAATCAAATGAAAGTCAAGCACATTCAAACAAAGCTATTTTAATGAAATGAAAGTCAAATACATTCTACAAAGCTAATTAAATCAAATGAAAGTCAAACACATTCAAACAAAGCTATTTGAATCAAATGAAAGTCAAACACATTCAAAGAAAGCTATTTGAATCAAATGAGAGTCAAATAATTTCAAACAAAGCTAATTAAATCAAATAAAAGTAAAATACATTCTACAAAGCTAATTGCGTCAAATGAAAGTCAAACACATTCAAAAAAGCTTTGTAATTTAAATGATAGTCAAACACATTCAAATAAAGCTATATAAATCAAATGAAAGTGAAATGCATTCTACAAAGCAAATTGAATTAAATGAAAGTCAAACACATTCAAACAAAGCTATTTGAATCAAATGAAAGTAAAATACATTCTACAAAGCTAATTGAATCAAATGAAAGTCAAACACATTCAAACAAAGTCTTTTAAATCAAATGAAAGTCAAACACATTCAAAAAAAGCTTTTTAATTTAAATGAAAATCAAACACATTCAAACAAAGCTATATAAATCAAATGAAAGTGAAATGCATTCTACAATGCAAATTGAACTAAATGAAATTCAAACACATTCAAACAAAGCTATTTGAATCAAATGACAGTAAAATACATTCTACAAAGCTAATTGAATCAATTGAAAGTCAAACACATTCAAACAAAGCTATTTGAATCAAATGAAAGTCAAATACATTCTACAAAGCTAATTGAATCAAATGAAAGTCAAACACATTCAAACAAAGCTAATTGAATCAAATGAATGTCAAACACATTCAAACAAAGCTATTTTAATTAAATGAATGTCAAATACATTCTACAAAGCTAATTGAATCAAATGAAAGTCAAACACATTCAAACAAAGCTATTTGAAGAAAACGAAAGTCAAATACATTCAACAAAGCAAATTGAAACAAATGAAAGTCAAACACAGTCAAACAAAGTTATTTGACTCAAATGAAAGTCAAATACATTCTACAAAGCTAATTGAATCAAATGAAAGTCAAACACATTCAAACAAAGCTATTTGAATCAAATGAAAGTCAAACACATTCAAACAAAGATTTTGAATCAAATGAAAGTCAAATACATTCTACAAAGCTAATTGAATCAAATGAAAGTCAAACACATTCAAACAAAGCTATTTGAATCAAATGAAACTCAAATACATTCTACAAAGCTAATTAAATCAAATAAAAGTAAAATACATTCTATAAAGCTATTTGAATCAAATGAAAGTCAAACACATTCAAACAAAGCCTTTTAAATCAAATGAAAGTCAAACACATTCAAAAAAAGCTTTTTAATTTAAATGAAAGTCAAACACATTCAAACAAAGCTATTTTAATTAAATGAATGTCAAATACATTCTACAAAGCTAATTGAATCAAATGAAAGTCAAACACATTCAAACAAAGCTATTTGAAGAAAATGAAAGTCAAATACATTCTACAAAGCAAATTGAAACAAATGAAAGTCAAACACAGTCAAACAAAGTTATTTGACTCAAATGAAAGTCAAATACATTCTACAAAGCTAATTAAATCAAATGAAAGTCAAACACATTCAAACAAAGCTAATTGAATCAAATGAAAGTCAAACACATTCAAACAAAGCCTTTTAAATCAAATGAAAGTCAAACAAATTCAAACAAAGCTATGAAAATCAAATGAAAGTGAAATGCATTCTACAAAGCAAATGTATCTAAATGAAATTCAAACACATTCAAATAAAGCTATATGAATCAAATGAAAGTCAAATACATTCTATAAAGCTAATTGAATCAAATGAAAGTCAAACTCATTCAAACAAAGCTATTTGAATCAAAGGAGAGTCAAATAAATTCAAACAAAGATAATTAAATCAAATAAAAGTAAAATACATTCTACAAAGCTAATTAAATCTAATGAAAGTCAAACACATTCAAACAAAGCCTTTTAAATCAAATGAAAGTCAAACACATTCAAAAAAAGCTTTTTAATTTAAATGAAAGTCAAACACATTCAAACAAAGCTATATAAATCAAATGAAAGTGAAATGCATTCTACAAAGCAAATTGATCTAATTGAAATTCAAACACATTCAAACAAAGCTATTTGAATCAAATGACAGTAAAATACATTCTACAAAGCTAATTGAATCAATTGAAAGTCAAACACATTCAAACAAAGCTATTTGAAGAAAACGAAAGTCAAATACATTCAACAAAGCAAATTGAAACAAATGAAAGTCAAACACAGTCAAACAAAGTTATTTGACTCAAATGAAAGTCAAATACATTCTATAAAGCTAATTGAATCAAATGAAAGTCAAACACATTCAAACAAAGCTATTTGAATCAAATGAAAGTCAAACACATTCAAACAAAGATTTTGAATCAAATGAAAGTCAAATACATTCTTCAAAGCTAATTGAATCAAATGAAAGTCAAACACATTCAAATACAGCTATTTGAATCAAATGAAACTCAAAAACATTCTACAAAGCTAATTGAATCAAATTAAAGTCAAACACATTCAAACAAAGCTATTTGAATCAAAGGAGAGTCAAATAAATTCAAACAAAGCTAATTAAATCAAATAAAAGTAAAATACATTCTACAAAACTAATTGAATCAAATGAAAGTCAAACACATTCAAACAAAGCCTTTTAAATCAAATGAAAGGCAAACACATTCAAAAAAAGCTTTTTAATTTAAATGAAAGTCAAACACATTCAAACAAAGCTATATAAATAAAATGAAAGTGAAATGCATTCTACAAAGCAAATTGAATTAAATGAAATTCAAACACATTCAAACAAAGCTATTTGAATCAAAGGACAGTAAAATACATTCTACAAAGCTAATTGAATCAATTGAAAGTCAAACACATTCAAACAAAGCTCTTTGAATCAAATGAAAGTCAAATACATTCTACAAAGCTAATTGAATCAAATGAAAGTCAAACACATTCAAACAAAGCTAATTGAATCAAATGAAAGTCAAACACATTCAAACAAAGCTATTTTAATTAAATGAATGTCAAATACATTCTACAAAGCTAATTGAATCAAATGAAAGTCAAACACATTCGAACAAAGCTATTTGAATCAAATGAAACTCAAATACATTCTACAAAGCTAATTAAATCAAATAAAAGTAAAATACTTTCTACAAAGCTATTTGAATCAAATGAAAGTCAAACACATTCAAACAAAGCCTTTTAAATCAAATGAAAGTCAAACACATTCAAAAAAAGCTTTTTAATTTAAATGAAAGTCAAACACATTCAAACAAAGCTATTTTAATTAAATGAATGTCAAATACATTCTACAAAGCTAATTGAATCAAATGAAAGTCAAACACATTCAAACAAAGCTATTTGAAGAAAATGAAAGTCAAATACATTCTACAAAGCAAATTGAAACAAATGAAAGTCAAACACAGTCAAACAAAGTTATTTGACTCAAATGAAAGTCAAATACATTCTACAAAGCTAATTAAATCAAATGAAAGTCAAACACATTCAAACAAAGCTAATTGAATCAAATGAAAGTCAAACACATTCAAACAAAGCCTTTTAAATCAAATGAAAGTCAAACACATTCATACAAAGCTATGAAAATCAAATGAAAGTGAAATGCATTCTTCAAAGCAAATGTATCTAAATGAAATTCAAACACATTCAAATAAAGCTATATGAATCAAATGAAAGTCAAATACATTCTATAAAGCTAATTGAATCAAATGAAAGTCAAACTCATTCAAACAAAGCTATTTGAATCAAAGGAGAGTCAAATAAATTCAAACAAAGCTAATTAAATCAAATAAAAGTAAAATACATTCTACAAAGCTAATTAAATCTAATGAAAGTCAAACACATTCAAACAAAGCCTTTTAAATCAAATGAAAGTCAAACACATTCAAAAAAAGCTTTTTAATTTAAATGAAAGTCAAACACATTCAAACAAAGCTATATAAATCAAATGAAAGTGAAATGCATTCTACAAAGCAAATTGATCTAATTGAAATTCAAACACATTCAAACAAAGCTATTTGAATCAAATGACAGTAAAATACATTCTACAAAGCTAATTGAATCAATTGAAAGTCAAACACATTCAAACAAAGCTATTTGAAGAAAACGAAAGTCAAATACATTCAACAAAGCAAATTGAAACAAATGAAAGTCAAACACAGTCAAACAAAGTTATTTGACTCAAATGAAAGTCAAATACATTCTATAAAGCTAATTGAATCAAATGAAAGTCAAACACATTCAAACAAAGCTATTTGAATCAAATGAAAGTCAAACACATTCAAACAAAGATTTTGAATCAAATGAAAGTCAAATACATTCTACAAAGCTAATTGAATCAAATGAAAGTCAAACACATTCAAATAAAGCTATTTGAATCAAATGAAACTCAAAAACATTCTACAAAGCTAATTGAATCAAATTAAAGTCAAACACATTCAAACAAAGCTATTTGAATCAAAGGAGAGTCAAATAAATTCAAACAAAGCTAATTAAATCAAATAAAAGTAAAATACATTCTACAAAGCTAATTGAATCAAATGAAAGTCAAACACATTCAAACAAAGCCTTTTAAATCAAATGAAAGTCAAACACATTCAAAAAAAGCTTTTTAATTTAAATAAAAGTCAAACACATTCAAACAAAGCTATATAAATAAAATGAAAGTGAAATGCATTCTACAAAACAAATTGAATTAAATGAAATTCAAACACATTCAAACAAAGCTATTTGAATCAAAGGACAGTAAAATACATTCTACAAAGCTAATTGAATCAATTGAAAGTCAAACACATTCAAACAAAGCTCTTTGAATCAAATGAAAGTCAAATTAATTCTACAAAGCTAATTGAATCAAATGAAAGTCAAACACATTCAAACAAAGCTAATTGAATCAAATGAAAGTCAAACACATTCAAACAAACCTATTTTAATTAAATGAATGTCAAATACATTCTACAAAGCTAATTGAATCAAATGAAAGTCAAACACATTCAAACAAAGCTATTTGAAGAAAATGAAAGTCAAATACATTCTACAAAGCAAATTGAAACAAATGAAAGTCAAACACAGTCAAACAAAGTTATTTGACTCAAATGAAAGTCAAATACATTCTAGAAAGCTAATTGAATCAAATGAAAGTCAAACACATTCAAACAAAGATTTTGAATCAAATGAAAGTCAAATACATTCTACAAAGCTAATTGAATCAAATGAAAGTCAAACACATTCAAATAAAGCTATATGAATCAAATGAAAGTCAAATATATTCTACAAAGCTAATTGAATAAAATGAAATTCAAACACATTCAAACAAAGCTATTTGAATCAAATGAGAGTCAAATAGATTCAAACAAAGCTAATTAAATCAAATAAAAGTAAAATACATTCTACAAAGCTAATTGAATCAAATGAAAGTCAAACACATTCAAACAAAGCCTTTTAAATCAAATGAAAGGCAAACACATTCAAAAAAAGCTTTTTAATTTAAATGAAAGTCAAACACATTCAAACAAAGCTATATAAATAAAATGAAAGTGAAATGCATTCTACAAAGCTAATTGAATTAAATGAAATTCAAACACATTCAAACAAAGCTATTTGAATCAAAGGACAGTAAAATACATTCTACAAAGCTAATTGAATCAATTGAAAGTCAAACACATTCAAACAAAGCTCTTTGAATCAAATGAAAGTCAAATACATTCTACAAAGCTAATTGAATCAAATGAAAGTCAAACACATTCAAACAAAGCTAATTGAATCAAATGAAAGTCAAACACATTCAAACAAAGCTATTTTAATTAAATGAATGTCAAATACATTCTACAAAGCTAATTGAATCAAATGAAAGTCAAACACATTCAAACAAAGCTATTTGAATCAAATGAAACTCAAATACATTCTACAAAGCTAATTAAATCAAATAAAAGTAAAATACTTTCTACAAAGCTATTTGAATCAAATGAAAGTCAAACACATTCAAACAAAGCCTTTTAAATCAAATGAAAGTCAAACACATTCAAAAAAAGCTTTTTAATTTAAATGAAAGTCAAACACATTCAAACAAAGCTATTTTAATTAAATGAATGTCAAATACATTCTACAAAGCTAATTGAATCAAATGAAAGTCAAACACATTCAAAAAGCTATTTGAAGAAAATGAAAGTCAAATACATTCTACAAAGCAAATTGAAACAAATGAAAATCAAACACAGTCAAACAAAGTTATTTGACTCAAATGAAAGTCAAATACATTCTACAAAGCTAATTAAATCAAATGAAAGTCAAACACATTCAAACAAAGCTAATTGAATCAAATGAAAGTCAAACACATTCAAACAAAGCCTTTTAAATCAAATGAAAGTCAAACACATTCATACAAAGCTATGAAAATCAAATGAAAGTGAAATGCATTCTACAAAGCAAATGTATCTAAATGAAATTCAAACACATTCAAATAAAGCTATATGAATCAAATGAAAGTCAAATACATTCTATAAAGCTAATTGAATCAAATGAAAGTCAAACTCATTCAAACAAAGCTATTTGAATCAAAGGAGAGTCAAATAAATTCAAACAAAGCTAATTAAATCAAATAAAAGTAAAATACATTCTACAAAGCTAATTAAATCTAATGAAAGTCAAACACATTCAAACAAAGCCTTTTAAATCAAATGAAAGTCAAACACATTCAAAAAAAGCTTTTTAATTTAAATGAAAGTCAAACACATTCAAACAAAGCTATATAAATCAAATGAAAGTGAAATGCATTCTACAAAGCAAATTGATCTAATTGAAATTCAAACACATTCAAACAAAGCTATTTAAATCAAATGACAGTAAAATACATTCTACAAAGCTAATTGAATCAATTGAAAGTCAAACACATTCAAACAAAGCTATTTGAAGAAAACGAAAGTCAAATACATTCAACAAAGCAAATTGAAACAAATGAAAGTCAAACACAGTCAAACAAAGTTATTTGACTCAAATGAAAGTCAAATACATTCTATAAAGCTAATTGAATCAAATGAAAGTCAAACACATTCAAACAAAGCTATTTGAATCAAATGATAGTCAAACACATTCAAACAAAGATTTTGAATCAAATGAAAGTCAAATACATTCTACAAAGCTAATTGAATCAAATGAAAGTCAAACACATTCAAATAAAGCTATTTGAATCAAATGAAACTCAAAAACATTCTACAAAGCTAATTGAATCAAATTAAAGTCAAACACATTCAAACAAAGCTATTTGAATCAAAGGAGAGTCAAATAAATTCAAACAAAGCTAATTAAATCAAATAAAAGTAAAATACATTCTACAAAGCTAATTGAATCAAATGAAAGTCAAACACATTCAAACAAAGCCTTTTAAATCAAATGAAAGTCAAACACATTCAAAAAAAGCTTTTTAATTTAAATAAAAGTCAAACACATTCAAACAAAGCTATATAAATAAAATGAAAGTGAAATGCATTCTACAAAACAAATTGAATTAAATGAAATTCAAACACATTCAAACAAAGCTATTTGAATCAAAGGACAGTAAAATACATTCTACAAAGCTAATTGAATCAATTGAAAGTCAAACACATTCAAACAAAGCTCTTTGAATCAAATGAAAGTCAAATTAATTCTACAAAGCTAATTGAATCAAATGAAAGTCAAACACATTCAAACAAAGCTAATTGAATCAAATGAAAGTCAAACACATTCAAACAAAGCTATTTTAATTAAATGAATGTCAAATACATTCTACAAAGCTAATTGAATCAAGTGAAAGTCAAACACATTCAAACAAAGCTATTTGAAGAAAATGAAAGTCAAATACATTCTACAAAGCAAATTGAAACAAATGAAAGTCAAACACAGTCAAACAAAGTTATTTGACTCAAATGAAAGTCAAATACATTCTAGAAAGCTAATTGAATCAAATGAAAGTCAAACACATTCAAACAAAGATTTTGAATCAAATGAAAGTCAAATACATTCTACAAAGCTAATTGAATCAAATGAAAGTCAAACACATTCAAATAAAGCTATATGAATAAAATGAAAGTCAAATATATTCTACAAAGCTAATTGAATAAAATGAAATTCAAACACATTCAAACAAAGCTATTTGAATCAAATGAGAGTCAAATAGATTCAAACAAAGCTAATTAAATCAAATAAAAGTAAAATACATTCTACAAAGCTAATTGAATCAAATGAAAGTCAAACACATTCAAACAAAGCCTTTTAAATCAAATGAAAGACAAACACATTCAAAAAAAGCTTTTTAATTTAAATGAAAGTCAAACACATTCAAACAAAGCTATATAAATCAAATGAAAGTGAAATGCATTCTACAAAGAAAATTGAATTAAATGAAATTCAAACACATTCAAACAAAGCTATTTGAATCAAATGACGGTCAAATACATTCTACAAAGCTAATTGAATCAATTGAAAGTCAAACACATTTAAACAAAGCTATTTGAATTAAATGAAAGTAAAATACATTCTACAAAGCTAATTGAATCAAATAAAAGTCAAAACACATTCAAACAAAGCTAATTGAATCAAAAAAAAGTCAAACACATTCAAACAAATCTATTTGAATTAAATGAAAGTCAAATACATTCTACAAAGCTAATTGAATCAAATGAAAGTTAAACACATTCAAACAAAGCTAATTGAATCAAATGAAAGTCAAACACATTTAAACAAATCTATTTAAATTAAATGAATGTCAAATACATTCTACAAAGCTAATTGAATCAAATGAAAGTCAAACACATTCAAACAAAGCTATTTGAATAAAACGAAAGTCAAATACATTCTACAAAGCAAATTGACACAAATGAAAGTCAAACACAGTCAAACAAAGTTATTTGAGTCAAATGAAAGTCAAATACATTCTACAAAGCTAATTGAATCAAATGAAAGTCAAACACATTCAAACAAAGCTAATTGAATCAAATGAAAGTTAAATACTTTCTACAAAGCTAATTGTATCAAATGAAAGTCAAACGCAATCAAATAAAGCTATTTGAGTCAAATGAAAGTCAAACGCATTCAAACAAAGTTGTTTAAATTCAATGAAAGTGAATTGTATTCTACAATGCTAATTCAATCAAATGAAAGTTAAACGCATACAAACAAAGCTATTTAAAACAAATGAGAGTCAAATACATTCTACAATGCTAATTGAATCAAATGAAAGTCAAACACATTCAAACAAAGCTAATTGAATCAAATAAAAGTCAAACACATTCAAACAAAGCATTTTAATTTAAATGAAAGTCAAATACATTCTACAAAGCTAATTGAATCAAATGAAAGTCAAACACATTTAGACAAAGCTATTTGAATCAAATGAAAGTCAAACACATTCAAACAAATCTATTTAAATTAAATGAATGTCAAATACATTCTACAAAGCTAATTGAATCAAATAAAAGTCAAACACATTCAAACAAAGCTATTTGAATCAAATGAGAGTCAAATACATCCAAACAAAGCTAATTAAATCAAATAAAAGTCAAATACATTCTACAAAGCTAATTGAATCAAATGAAAGTCAAACACATTCAAACAAAGCTAATTGAATCAAATGAAAGTCAAACACATTCAAACAAATCTATTTAAATTAAATGAATGTCAAATACATTCTACAAAGCTAATTGAAACAAATGAAAGTCAAACACATTCAAACAAAGCTATTTGAATAAAATGAAAGTCAAATACATTCTACAAAGCAAATTGACACAAATGAAAGTCAAACACAGTCAAACAAAGTTATTTGAGTCAAATGAAAGTCAAATACATTCTACAAAGCTAATTGAATCAAATGAAAGTCAAACACATTCAAACAAAGCTAATTGAATCAAATGAAAGTTAAATACGTTCTACAAAGCTAATTGTATCAAATGAAAGTCAAACGCAATCAAATAAAGCTATTTGAGTCAAATGAAAGTCAAACACATTCAAACAAAGTTGTTTAAATTCAATGAAAGTGAATTGTATTCTACAATGCTAATTCAATCAAATGAAAGTTAAACGCATACAAACAAAGCTATTTAAAACAAATGAGAGTCAAATACATTCTACAAAGCTAATTGAATCAAATGAAAGTCAAACACATTCAAACAAAGCTAATTGAATCAAATGAAAGTCAAACACATTCAAACAAAGCTTTTTAATTTAAATGAAAGTCAAATACATTCTACAAAGCTAATTGAATCAAATGAAAGTCAAACACATTCAAACAAAGCTATTTGAATCAAATGAAAGTCAAACACATTCAAACAAATCTATTTAAATTAAATGAATGTCAAATACATTCTACAAAGCTAATTGAATCAAATAAAAGTCAAACACATTCAAACAAAGCTATTTGAATCAAATGAGAGTCAAATACATCCAAACAAAGCTAATTAAATTAAATAAAAGTCTAATACATTCTACAAAGCTAATTGAATTAATATAAAGTCAAACACATTCAAACAAAGCTAATTGAATCAAATGAAAGTCAAACACATTCAAACAAAGATTTCGAATCAAATGAAAGTCAAATACATTCTACAAAGCTAATTGAATCAAATGAAAGTCAAACACATTCAAATAAAGCTATTTAAATCAAATGAAAGTCAAATACATTCTACAAAGCTAATTAAATCAAATGAAAGTCAAACACATTCAAACAAAGCTATTTGAATCAAATGAGAGTCAAATAAATTCAAACAAAGCTAATTAAATCAAATAAAAGTAAAATACATTCTACAAAGCTAATTGAATCAAATGAAAGTCAAACACATTCTAACAAATCTATTTAAATTTAATGAATGTCAAATACATCTACAAAGCTAATTGAACCAAATGAAAGCCAAACACATTCAAACAAAGCTATTTGAAGAAAATGAAAGTCAAATACTTTCTACAAAGAAAATTGAAACAAATGAAAGTCAAACATAGTCAAACAAAGTTATTTGAGTCAAGTGAAAGTCAAATACATTCTACAAAGCTAATTGAATCAAATGAAAGTCAAACACATTCAAACAAAGCCATTTGAATCAAATGAAAGTCAAATACGTTCTACAAAGCTAATTGAATCAAATGAAAGTCAAACACATTCAAACAAAGCTATTTGAATAAAATGAAAGTCAAATACATTCTACAAAGCAAATTGAAACAAATGAAAGTCAAACACAGTCAAACAAAGTTATTTGAGTCAAATGAAAGTCAAATACATTCTACAAGGCTAATTGAATCAAATGAAAGTCAAACACATTCAAACAAAACTATTTGAATCAAATGAAAGTTAAATACGTTCTACAAAGCTAATTGTATCAAATGAAAGTCAAACGCAATCAAATAAAGCTTTTTGAGTCAAATGAAAGTCAAACACATTCAAACAAAGTTGTTTAAATTAAATGAAAGTGAATTGTACTCTACAATGCTAATTGAATCAAATGAAAGTTAAACGCATTCAAACAAAGCTATTTGAATCAAATGAGAGTCAAATACATTCTACAAAGCTAATTGAATCAAATGAAAGTCAAACACATTCAAACAAAGCTAATTGAATCAAATGAAAGTCAAATACATTCAACAAAGCTAATTGAATCAAATGAAAGTCAAACACATTCAAACAAAGCTAATTGAATCAAATGAAAGTCAAACACATTCAAACAAATCTATTTAAATTAAATGAATGTCAAATACATTCTACAAAGCTAATTGAATCAAATGAAAGTCAAACACATTCAAACAAAGCTATTTAAATCAAATAAAAGTCAAATACATTCTACAAAGCTAATTGAATCAAATGAAAGTCAAACACATTCAAACAAAGCTAATTGAATCAAATGAAAGTCAAATACATTCAACAAAGCTATTTGAATCAAATGAAAGTCAAACACATTCAAACAAAGCTAATCGAATCAAATGAAAGTCAAGCACATTCAAACAAAGCTATTTGAATCAAATGAGAGTCAAATACATTCAAACAAAGCTAATTAAATCAAATAAAAGTCTAATACATTCTACAAAGCTAATTGAATTAAATTAAAGTCAAACACATTCAAACAAAGCTAATTGAATCAAATGAAATTCAAACACATTCAAACAAAGATTTCGAATCAAATGAGAGTCAAATACATTCTACAAAGCTAATTGAATCAAATGAAAGTCAAACACATTCAAATAAAGCTATTTGAATCAAATGAAAGTCAAATCCATTCTACAAAGCTAATTGAATCAAATGAAATTAAAACATATTCAAACAAAGCTATTTGAATCAAATGAGAGTCAAATAAATTCAAACAAAGCTAATTTAATCAAATAAAGTAAAATACATTCTACAAAGCTAATTGAATCAAATGAAAGTCAAACACATTCAAACAAAGCTTTTTAATTTAAATGAAAGTCAAATACATTCTACAAAGCTAATTGAATCAAATGAAAGTCAAACACATTCAAACAAAGCTAATTGAATCAAATGAAAGTCAAACACATTCAAACAAATCTATTTAAATTAAATGAATGTCAAATACATTCTACAAAGCTAATTGAATCAAATGAAAGTCAAACACATTCAAACAAAGCTATTTGAATAAAATGAAAGTCAAATACATTCTACAAAGCAAATTGAAACAAATGAAAGTCAAACACAGTCAAACAAAGTTATTTGAGTCAAATGAAAGTCAAATACATTCTACAAGGCTAATTGAATCAAATGAAAGTCAAACACATTCAAACAAAACTATTTGAATCAAATGAAAGTTAAATACGTTCTACAAAGCTAATTGTATCAAATGAAAGTCAAACGCAATCAAATAAAGCTTTTTGAGTCAAATGAAAGTCAAACACATTCAAACAAAGTTGTTTAAATTAAATGAAAGTGAATTGTACTCTACAATGCTAATTGAATCAAATGAAAGTTAAACGCATTCAAACAAAGCTATTTGAATCAAATGAGAGTCAAATACATTCTACAAAGCTAATTGAATCAAAAGAAAGTCAAACACATTCAAACAAAGCTAATTGAATCAAATGAAAGTCAAATACATTCAACAAAGCTAATTGAATCAAATGAAAGTCAAACACATTCAAACAAAGCTAATTGAATCAAATGAAAGTCAAATACATTCTACAAAGCTAATTGAATCAAATGAAAGTCAAACACATTCAAACAAAGCTAATTGAATCAAATGAAAGTCAAATACATTCAACAAAGCTATTTGAATCAAATGAAAGTCAAACACATTCAAACAAAGCTAATCGAATCAAATGAAAGTCAAGCACATTCAAACAAAGCTATTTGAATCAAATGAGAGTCAAATACATTCAAACAAAGCTAATTAAATCAAATAAAAGTCTAATACATTCTACAAAGCTAATTGAATCAAATGAAAGTCAAACACATTCAAACAAAACTATTTGAATCAAATGAAAGTTAAATACGTTCTACAAAGCTAATTGTATCAAATGAAAGTCAAACGCAATCAAATAAAGCTTTTTGAGTCAAATGAAAGTCAAACACATTCAAACAAAGTTGTTTAAATTAAATGAAAGTGAATTGTACTCTACAATGCTAATTGAATCAAATGAAAGTTAAACGCATTCAAACAAAGCTATTTGAATCAAATGAGAGTCAAATACATTCTACAAAGCTAATTGAATCAAAAGAAAGTCAAACACATTCAAACAAAGCTAATTGAATCAAATGAAAGTCAAACACATTCAACAAAGCTAATTGAATCAAATGAAAGTCAAACACATTCAAACAAAGCTAATTGAATCAAATGAAAGTCAAATACATTCTACAAAGCTAATTGAATCAAATGAAAGTCAAACACATTCAAACAAAGCTAATTGAATCAAATGAAAGTCAAATACATTCAACAAAGCTATTTGAATCAAATGAAAGTCAAACACATTCAAACAAAGCTAATCGAATCAAATGAAAGTCAAGCACATTCAAACAAAGCTATTTGAATCAAATGAGAGTCAAATACATTCAAACAAAGCTAATTAAATCAAATAAAAGTCTAATACATTCTACAAAGCTAATTGAATTAAATTAAAGTCAAACACATTCAAACAAAGCTAATTGAATCAAATGAAATTCAAACACATTCAAACAAAGATTTCGAATCAAATGAGAGTCAAATACATTCTACAAAGCTAATTGAATCAAATGAAAGTCAAACACATTCAAATAAAGCTATTTAAATCAAATGAAAGTCCAATACATTCTACAAAGCTAATTGAATCAAATGAAAGTCAAACACATTCAAACAAAGCTATTTGAATAAAATGAAAGTCAAATACATTCACACAAAGCTATTTGAATCAAATGAAAGTCAAATAAATTCAAACAAAGCTAATTAAATCAAATAAAAGTAAAATACATTCTACAAAGCTAATTGAATCAAATGAAAGTCAAACACATTCAAACAAATCTATTTAAATTAAATGAATGTCAAATACATTCTACCAAGCTAATTGAACCAAATGAAAGTCAAACACATTCAAACAAAGCTATTTGAATCAATTGAAAGTCAAATACATTCTACAAAGCTGATGGAATCAAATGAAAGTCAAACACATTCAAACAAAGCTATTTGAATCAAATGAAAGTCAAATACGTTCTACAAAGCTAATTGAATTAAATAAAAGTGAAACACATTCAAACAAAGCTATTTGAATCAAATGAGAGTCAAATACATTCAAACAAAGCTAATTAAATCAAATAAAAGTCAAGTACATTCTACAAATCTAATTGAATCAAATGAAAGTCAAACACATTCAAACACAGCTAATTGAATCAAATGAAAGTCAAATACATTCAACAAAGCTAATTGAATTAAATGAAAGTCAAACACATTCAAACAAAGCTAATTCAATCAAATAAAAGTCAAGCACATTCAAACAAAGCTATTTGAATCAAATGAGAGTCAAATACATTAAAACAAAGCGAATTAAATCAAATGAAAGTCCAACACATTCAAACAAAGCTAATTGAATCAAATGAAAGTTAAATACATTCAACAAAGCTAATTGAATCAAATGAAAGTCAAACACATTCAAACAAAGCTAATTGAATCAAATGAAAGTCAAATACATTCAACAAAGCTAATTGAATCAAATGAAAGTCAAACACATTCAAACAAAGCTAATTGAATCAATTGAAAGTCAAATACATTCTACAAAGCTAATTGAATCAAATGAAAGTTAAACACATTCAAACAAAGCTATTTGAATAAAATGAAAGTCAAACACATTCAAACAAATCTATTTGAATCAAATAAGAGTCAAATACATCCAAACAAAGCTAATTAAATCAAATAAAAGTTTAATACATTCTACAAAGCTAATTGAATTAATATAAAGTCAAACAAATTCAAACAAAGCTAATTGAATCAAATGAAAGTCAAACACATTCAAACATAGATTTCGAATCAAATGAAAGTCAAATACATTCTACAAAGCTAATTGAATCAAATGAAAGTCAAACACATTCAAATAAAGCTATTTAAATCAAATGAAAGTCAAATACATTCTACAAAGCTAATTAAATCAAATGAAAGTCAAACACATTCAAACAAAGCTATTTGAATCAAATGAGAGTCAAATAAATTCAAACAAAGCTAATTAAATCAAATAAAAGTCGAATACATTCTACAAAGCTAATTGAATCAAATGAAAGTCAAATACATTCTACAAAGCGAATTGAATCAAATGAAAGTCAAACACATTTAAACAAAGCTAATTGAATCAAATGAAAGTCAAATACGTTCTACAAAGCTAATTGAATCAAATAAAAGTGAAACACATTCAAACAAAGCTATTTGAATCAAATGAGAGTCAAATACATTCAAACAAAGCTAATTAAATCAAATAAAAGTCGAATACATTCTACAAAGCTAATTGAATCAAATGAAAGTCAAATACATTCTACAAAGCGAATTGAATCAACTGAAAGTCAAACACATTAAAACAAAGCTAATTGAATCAAATGAAAGTCAAATACATTCAACAAAGCTAATTGAATCAAATGAAAGTCAAACACATTCAAACAAAGCTAATTGAATCAAATGAAAGTCAAGCACATTCAAACAAAGCTATTTGAATCAAATGAAAGTCAAATACGTTCTACAAAGCTAATTGAATAAAATGAAAGTCAAATACATTCTACAAAGCTAATTGAATCAAATGAAATTCAAACACATTCAAATAAAGCTATTTGAATCAAATGAAAGTCAAGTACGTTCTACAAAGCTAATTGAATCAAATAAAAGTGAAATACATTCTACAAAGCTAATTGAATCAAATGAAATTCAAACACATTCAAACAAAGCTATTTGAATCAAATGAGAGTGAAATAAATTCAAACAAAGCTAATTTAATCAAATAAAAGTAAAATACATTCTGCAAAGCTAATTGAATCAAATGAAAGTCAAACACATTCAAACAAAGCTAATTGAATCAAATGAAAGTTAAATACTTTCTACAAAGCTAATTGTATCAAATGAAAGTCAAACGCAATCAAATAAAGCTATTTGAGTCAAATGAAAGTCAAACGCATTCAAACAAAGTTGTTTAAATTCAATGAAAGTGAATTGTATTCTACAATGCTAATTCAATCAAATGAAAGTTAAACGCATACAAACAAAGCTATTTAAAACAAATGAGAGTCAAATACATTCTACAATGCTAATTGAATCAAATGAAAGTCAAACACATTCAAACAAAGCTAATTGAATCAAATAAAAGTCAAACACATTCAAACAAAGCATTTTAATTTAAATGAAAGTCAAATACATTCTACAAAGCTAATTGAATCAAATGAAAGTCAAACACATTCAGACAAAGCTATTTGAATCAAATGAAAGTCAAACACATTCAAACAAATCTATTTAAATTAAATGAATGTCAAATACATTCTACAAAGCTAATTGAATCAAATAAAAGTCAAAACACATTCAAACAAAGCTATTTGAATCAAATGAGAGTCAAATACATCCAAACAAAGCTAATTAAATCAAATAAAAGTCAAATACATTCTACAAAGCTAATTGAATCAAATGAAAGTCAAACACATTCAAACAAATCTATTTAAATTAAATGAATGTCAAATACATTCTACAAAGCTAATTGAATCAAATGAAAGTCAAACACATTCAAACAAAGCTATTTGAATAAAATGAAAGTCAAATACATTCTACAAAGCAAATTGACACAAATGAAAGTCAAACACAGTCAAACAAAGTTATTTGAGTCAAATGAAAGTCAAATACATTCTACAAAGCTAATTGAATCAAATGAAAGTCAAACACATTCAAACAAAGCTAATTGAATCAAATGAAAGTTAAATACGTTCTACAAAGCTAATTGTATCAAATGAAAGTCAAACGCAATCAAATAAAGCTATTTGAGTCAAATGAAAGTCAAACACATTCAAACAAAGTTGTTTAAATTCAATGAAAGTGAATTGTATTCTACAATGCTAATTCAATCAAATGAAAGTTAAACGCATACAAACAAAGCTATTTAAAACAAATGAGAGTCAAATACATTCTACAAAGCTAATTGAATCAAATGAAAGTCAAACACATTCAAACAAAGCTAATTGAATCAAATGAAAGTCAAACACATTCAAACAAAGCTTTTTAATTTAAATGAAAGTCAAATACATTCTACAAAGCTAATTGAATCAAATGAAAGTCAAACACATTCAAACAAAGCTATTTGAATCAAATGAAAGTCAAACACATTCAAACAAATCTATTTAAATTAAATGAATGTCAAATACATTCTACAAAGCTAAATGAATCAAATAAAAGTCAAACACATTCAAACAAAGCTATTTGAATCAAATGAGAGTCAAATACATCCAAACAAAGCTAATTAAATCAAATAAAAGTCTAATACATTCTACAAAGCTAATTGAATTAAATTAAAGTCAAACACATTCAAACAAAGCTAATTGAATCAAATGAAAGTCAAACACATTCAAACAAAGATTTCAAATCAAATGAAAGTCAAATACATTCTACAAAGCTAATTGAATCAAATGAAAGTCAAACACATTCAAATAAAGCTATTTGAATCAAATGAAAGTCAAATACATTCTACAAAGCTAATTGAATGAAATGAAAGTCAAACACATTCAAACAAAGCTATTTGAATCAAATGAGAGTCAAATAAATTCAAACAAAGCTAATTAAATCAAATGAAAGTCAAATAAATTCAAACAAAGCTAATTAAATCAAATAAAAGTAAAATACATTCTACAAAGCTAATTGAATCAAATGAAAGTCAAACACATTCAAACAAAGCCATTTGAATCAAATGAAAGTCAAATACGTTCTACAAAGCTAATTGAATCAAATAAAAGTGAAACACATTCAAACAAAGCTATTTGAATCAAATGAGAGTCAAATACATTCAAACAAAGCTAATTAAATCAAATAAAAGTCAAATACATTCTACAAAGCTAATTGAATCAAATGAAAGTCAAATACATTCTACAAAGCGAATTGAATCAAATAAAAGTCAAACACATTCAAACAAAGCTAATTGAATCAAATGAAAGTCAAATACATTCAACAAAGCTAATTGAATCTAATGAAAATCAAACACATTCAAACAAAGCTAATTGAATCAAATGAAAGTCAAGCACATTCAAACAAAGCTATTTGAATCAAATCAGAGTCAAATACATTCAAACAAAGCTAATTAAATCAAATAAAAGTCTAATACATTCTACAAAGCAAATTGAATTAAATTAAAGTCAAACACATTCAAACAAAGCTAATTGAATCAAATGAAAGTCAAACACATTCAAACAAAGATTTCGAATCAAATGAAAGTCAAATACATTCTACAAAGCTAATTGAATCAAATGAAAGTCAAACACATTCAAATAAAGCTATTTGAATCAAATGAAAGTCAAATCCATTCTACAAAGCTAATTGAATCAAATGAAATTAAAACACATTCAAACAAAGCTATTTGAATCAAATGAGAGTCAAATAAATTCAAACAAAGCTAATTTAATCAAATAAAAGTAAAATACATTCTACAAAGCTAATTGAATCAAATGAAAGTCAAACACATTCAAACAAAGCTTTTTAATTTAAATGAAAGTCAAATACATTCTACAAAGCTAATTGAATCAAATGAAAGTCAAACACATTCAAACAAAGCTAATTGAATCAAATGAAAGTCAAACACATTCAAACAAATCTATTTAAATTAAATGAATGTCAAATACATTCTACAAAGCTAATTGAATCAAATGAAAGTCAAACACATTCAAACAAAGCTATTTGAATAAAATGAAAGTCAAATACATTCTACAAAGCAAATTGAAACAAATGAAAGTCAAACACAGTCAAACAAAGTTATTTGAGTCAAATGAAAGTCAAATACATTCTACAAGGCTTATTGAATCAAATGAAAGTCAAACACATTCAAACAAAGCTATTTGAATCAAATGAAAGTTAAATACGTTCTACAAAGCTAATTGTATCAAATGAAAGTCAAACACAATCAAATAAAGCTTTTTGAGTCAAATGAAAGTCAAACACATTCAAACAAAGTTGTTTAAATTAAATGAAAGTGAATTGTACTCTACAATGCTAATTGAATCAAATGAAAGTTAAACGCATTCAAACAAAGCTATTTGAATCAAATGAGAGTCAAATACATTCTACAAAGCTAATTGAATCAAATGAAAGTCAAACACATTCAAACAAAGCTAATTGAATCAAATGAAAGTCAAATACATTCAACAAAGCTAATTGAATCAAATGAAAGTCAAACACATTCAAACAAAGCTAATTGAATCAAATGAAAGTCAAATACATTCTACAAAGCTAATTGAATCAAATGAAAGTCAAACACATTCAAACAAAGCTAATTGAATCAAATGAAAGTCAAATACATTCAACAAAGCTATTTGAATCAAATGAAAGTCAAACACATTCAAACAAAGCTAATCGAATCAAATGAAAGTCAAGCACATTCAAACAAAGCTATTTGAATCAAATGAGAGTCAAATACATTCAAACAAAGCTAATTAAATCAAATAAAAGTCTAATACATTCTACAAAGCTAATTGAATTAAATTAAAGTCAAACACATTCAAACAAAGCTAATTGAATCAAATGAAAGTCAAACACATTCAAACAAAGATTTCGAATCAAATGAGAGTCAAATACATTCTACAAAGCTAATTGAATCAAATGAAAGTCAAACACATTCAAATAAAGCTATTTAAATCAAATGAAAGTCCAATACATTCTACAAAGCTAATTGAATCAAATGAAAGTCAAACACATTCAAACAAAGCTATTTGAATAAAATGAAAGTCAAATACATTCACACAAAGCTATTTGAATCAAATGAAAGTCAAATAAATTCAAACAAAGCTAATTAAATCAAATAAAAGTAAAATACATTCTACAAAGCTAATTGAATCAAATGAAAGTCAAACACATTCAAACAAATCTATTTAAATTAAATGAATGTCAAATACATTCTACAAAGCTAATTGAACCAAATGAAAGTCAAACACATTCAAACAAAGCTATTTGAATCAATTGAAAGTCAAATACATTCTACAAAGCTGATGGAATCAAATGAAAGTCAAACACATTCAAACAAAGCTATTTGAATCAAATGAAAGTCAAATACGTTCTACAAAGCTAATTGAATTAAATAAAAGTGAAACACATTCAAACAAAGCTATTTGAATCAAATGAGAGTCAAATACATTCAAACAAAGCTAATTAAATCAAATAAAAGTCAAGTACATTCTACAAATCTAATTGAATCAAATGAAAGTCAAACACATTCAAACACAGCTAATTGAATCAAATGAAAGTCAAATACATTCAACAAAGCTAATTGAATTAAATGAAAGTCAAACACATTCAAACAAAGCTAATTCAATCAAATAAAAGTCAAGCACATTCAAACAAAGCTATTTGAATCAAATGAGAGTCAAATACATTAAAACAAAGCGAATTAAATCAAATGAAAGTCAAACACATTCAAACAAAGCTAATTGAATCAAATGAAAGTCAAATACATTCAACAAAGCTAATTGAATCAAATGAAAGTCAAACACATTCAAACAAAGCTAATTGAATCAATTGAAAGTCAAATACATTCTACAAAGCTAATTGAATCAAATGAAAGTTAAACACATTCAAACAAAGCTATTTGAATAAAATGAAAGTCAAACACATTCAAACAAATCTATTTGAATCAAATAAGAGTCAAATACATCCAAACAAAGCTAATTAAATCAAATAAAAGTCTAATACATTCTACAAAGCTAATTGAATTAATATAAAGTCAAACACATTCAAACAAAGCTAATTGAATCAAATGAAAGTCAAACACATTCAAACATAGATTTCGAATCAAATGAAAGTCAAATACATTCTCCAAAGCTAATTGAATCAAATGAAAGTCAAACACATTCAAATAAAGCTATTTAAATCAAATGAAAGTCAAATACATTCTACAAAGCTAATTAAATCAAATGAAAGTCAAACACATTCAAACAAAGCTATTTGAATCAAATGAGAGTCAAATAAATTCAAACAAAGCTAATTAAATCAAATAAAAGTCGAATACATTCTACAAAGCTAATTGAATCAAATAAAAGTCAAATACATTCTACAAAGCGAATTGAATCAAATGAAAGTCAAACACATTTAAACAAAGCTAATTGAATCAAATGAAAGTCAAATACGTTCTACAAAGCTAATTGAATCAAATAAAAGTGAAACACATTCAAACAAAGCTATTTGAATCAAATGAGAGTCAAATAAATTCAAACAAAGCTAATTAAATAAAATAAAAGTAAAATACATTCTACAAAGCTAATTGAATCAAATGAAAGTCAAACACATTTAAACAAAGCTAATTGAATCAAATGAAAGTCAAGCACATTCAAACAAAGCTATTTGAATCAAATGAAAGTCAAATACGTTCTACAAAGCTAATTGAATAAAATGAAAGTCAAATACATTCTACAAAGCTAATTGAATCAAATGAAAGTCAAACACATTCAAACAAAGCTATTTGAATCAAATGAAAGTCAAACACATTCAAACAAATCTATTTAAATTAAATGAATGTCAAATACATTCTACAAAGCTAATTGAATCAAATGAAAGTCAAACACATTCAAACAAAGCTATTTGAATCAAATGAGAGTCAAATACATCCAAACAAAGCTAATTAAATCAAATAAAAGTCTAATACATTCTACAAAGCTAATTGAATTAATATAAAGTCAAACACATTCAAACAAAGCTAATTGAATCAAATGAAAGTCAAACACATTCAAACAAAGATTTCGAATCAAATGAAAGTCAAATACATTCTACAAAGCTAATTGAATCAAATGAAAGTCAAACACATTCAAATAAAGCTATTTAAATCAAATGAAAGTCAAATACATTCTACAAAGCTAATTAAATCAAATGAAAGTCAAACACATTCAAACAAAGCTATTTGAATCAAATGAGAGTCAAATAAATTCAAACAAAGCTAATTAAATCAAATAAAAGTAAAATACATTCTACAAAGCTAATTGAATCAAATGAAAGTCAAACACATTCTAACAAATCTATTTAAATTTAATGAATGTCAAATACATTCTACAAAGCTAATTGAACCAAATGAATGCCAAACACATTCAAACAAAGCTATTTGAAGAAAATGAAAGTCAAATACTTTCTACAAAGAAAATTGAAACAAATAAAAGTCAAACATAGTCAAACAAAGTTATTTGAGTCAAGTGAAAGTCAAATACATTCTACAAAGCTAATTGAATCAAATGAAAGTCAAACACATTCAAACAAAGCCATTTGAATCAAATGAAAGTCAAATACGTTCTACAAAGCTAATTGAATCAAATAAAAGTGAAACACATTCAAACAAAGCTATTTGAATCAAATGAGAGTCAAATACATTCAAACAAAGCTAATTAAATCAAATAAAAGTCAAATACATTCTACAAAGCTAATTGAATCAAATGAAAGTCAAATACATTCTACAAAGCGAATTGAATCAAATGAAAGTCAAACACATTCAAACAAAGCTAATTGAATCAAATGAAAGTCAAATACATTCAACAAAGCTAATTGAATCTAATGAAAATCAAACACATTCAAACAAAGCTAATTGAATCAAATGAAAGTCAAGCACATTCAAACAAAGCTATTTGAATCAAATCAGAGTCAAATACATTCAAACAAAGCTAATTAAATCAAATAAAAGTCTAATACATTCTACAAAGTAAATTGAATTAAATTAAAGTCAAACACATTCAAACAAAGCTAATTGAATCAAATGAAAGTCAAACACATTCAAACAAAGATTTCGAATCAAATGAAAGTCAAATACATTCTACAAAGCTAATTGAATCAAATGAAAGTCAAACACATTCAAATAAAGCTATTTGAATCAAATGAAAGTCAAATCCATTCTACAAAGCTAATTGAATCAAATGAAATTAAAACACATTCAAACAAAGCAATTGAATCAAATGAGAGTCAAATAAATTCAAACAAAGCTAATTTAATCAAATAAAAGTAAAATACATTCTACAAAGCTAATTGAATCAAATGAAAGTCAAACACATTCAAACAAAGCTTTTTAATTTAAATGAAAGTCAAATACATTCTACAAAGCTAATTGAATCAAATGAAAGTCAAACACATTCAAACAAAGCTAATTGAATCAAATGAAAGTCAAACACATTCAAACAAATCTATTTAAATTAAATGAATGTCAAATACATTCTACAAAGCTAATTGAATCAAATGAAAGTCAAACACATTCAAACAAAGCTATTTGAATAAAATGAAAGTCAAATACATTCTACAAAGCAAATTGAATCAAATGAAAGTCAAACACAGTCAAACAAAGTTATTTGAGTTAAATGAAAGTCAAATACATTCTACAAGGCTAATTGAATCAAATGAAAGTCAAACACATTCAAACAAAGCTATTTGAATCAAATGAAAGTTAAATACGTTCTACAAAGCTAATTGTATCAAATGAAAGTCAAACGCAATCAAATAAAGCTATTTGAGTCAAATGAAAGTGAAACACATTCAAACAAAGTTGTTTAAATTAAATGAAAGTGAATTGTACTCTACAATGCTAATTGAATCAAATGAAAGTTAAACGCATTCAAACAAAGCTATTTGAATCAAATGAGAGTCAAATACATTCTACAAAGCTAATTGAATCAAATGAAAGTCAAACACATTCAAACAAAGCTAATTGAATCAAATGAAAGTCAAATACATTCAACAAAGCTTATTGAATCAAATGAAAGTCAAACACATTCAAACAAAGCTAATTGAATCAAATGAAAGTCAAATACATTCTACAAAGCTAATTGAATCAAATGAAAGTCAAACACATTCAAAAAAAGCTAATTGAATCAAATGAAAGTCAAATACATTCAACAAAGCTATTTGAATCAAATGAAAGTCAAACACATTCAAACAAAGCTAATTGAATCAAATGAAAGTCAAGCACATTCAAACAAACCTATTTGAATCAAATGAGAGTCAAATACATTCAAACAAAGCTAATTAAATCAAATAAAAGTCTAATACATTCTACAAAGCTAATTGAATTAAATTAAAGTCAAACACATTCAAACAAAGCTAATTGAATCAAATGAAAGTCAAACACATTCAAACAAAGATTTCGAATCAAATGAAAGTCAAATACATTCTACAAAGCTAATTGAATCAAATGAAAGTCAAACACATTCAAATAAAGCTATTTGAATCAAATGAAAGTCAAATCCATTCTACAAAGCTAATTGAATCAAATGAAATTAAAACACATTCAAACAAAGCAATTGAATCAAATGAGAGTCAAATAAATTCAAACAAAGCTAATTTAATCAAATAAAAGTAAAATACATTCTACAAAGCTAATTGAATCAAATGAAAGTCAAACACATTCAAACAAAGCTTTTTAATTTAAATGAAAGTCAAATACATTCTACAAAGCTAATTGAATCAAATGAAAGTCAAACACATTCAAACAAAGCTAATTGAATCAAATGAAAGTCAAACACATTCAAACAAATCTATTTAAATTAAATGAATGTCAAATACATTCTACAAAGCTTCTTGAATCAAATGAAAGTCAAACACATTCAAACAAAGCTATTTGAATAAAATGAAAGTCAAATACATTCTACAAAGCAAATTGAATCAAATGAAAGTCAAACACAGTCAAACAAAGTTATTTGAGTCAAATGAAAGTCAAATACATTCTACAAGGCTAATTGAATCAAATGAAAGTCAAACACATTCAAACAAAGCTATTTGAATCAAATGAAAGTTAAATACGTTCTACAAAGCTAATTGTATCAAATGAAAGTCAAACGCAATCAAATAAAGCTATTTGAGTCAAATGAAAGTGAAACACATTCAAACAAAGTTGTTTAAATTAAATGAAAGTGAATTGTACTCTACAATGCTAATTGAATCAAATGAAAGTTAAACGCATTCAAACAAAGCTATTTGAATCAAATGAGAGTCAAATACATTCTACAAAGCTAATTGAATCAAATGAAAGTCAAACACATTCAAACAAAGCTAATTGAATCAAATGAAAGTCAAATACATTCAACAAAGCTTATTGAATCAAATGAAAGTCAAACACATTCAAACAAAGCTAATTGAATCAAATGAAAGTCAAATACATTCTACAAAGCTAATTGAATCAAATGAAAGTCAAACACATTCAAAAAAAGCTAATTGAATCAAATGAAAGTCAAATACATTCAACAAAGCTATTTGAATCAAATGAAAGTCAAACACATTCAAACAAAGCTAATTGAATCAAATGAAAGTCAAGCACATTCAAACAAACCTATTTGAATCAAATGAGAGTCAAATACATTCAAACAAAGCTAATTAAATCAAATAAAAGTCTAATACATTCTACAAAGCTAATTGAATTAAATTAAAGTCAAATGATGTGGATCAAGAGGGAAATTCTTTTGAAGAGCCAATCATATTGGTTTTAAGGCCAATAGGGTTTGAGCTTGGAGTAAAGAATCAAGAATGGTTAACATGCGCAGCCATTGAAGAAGAAGTCAAGGTCCAGTTGGGTTCCGACGACGGCAGCGGCGGCGACGCGCCGATCTGGGTGCCACGCGCCGGCTCCCTAGCTCCGGCCTGAGTCCAGCTACACGGCGGTGGGGCGCGTGTCGATGATGGCGGCGCGTGAGGTGGTGGTTCGGCGGCAGTACGAAAAGAAAGATTTTCCTAACTTAGTTTTTTCTAGAGTTTTTGCTTGCAAGTTTTTACCTTTCACTTGAAAGGGTTTTTCTTGGTTTAAGCAATTAGGAATCTTCTTAATTTCTGTTATTTTAGTTTAAAATAATTTCTAAGTCAATTAGGAATTGTTTTAAGAAGTTTTAGTTTAATTAGAACTAGTCTTATTACTAGTTTCCTAGTTCCATTAGAATTGGTTTTCCTATTCTATCTAGGATACTTGGGGATCAAGGCTAGGGTTTTTTTCCTAGTTCGAATAGACTTAGGAATAGTTAGTTTAGTCTATAAATAAGGGATTTTTCGTGGCTTTGTATACACAACCAAAACCAGAAAATTCAATACAAGTTCATTGTTTGTTTTGCTTAATTGCTTACAAATTCTTTTGCTAGTTTTCAATTCAAGGAGTTGTTTTGATAATTAGAACGTTCAATTCTTAGTTCTAGGAGTAGTCTAAGTTTTGTTCATCAAAGTACTTAGTTCCAGGAGTGGTCTAGGTAATTTGAGAGGCGTTGAATTCGTTCCAGGAGTGGTCGTTTTCAAAGTCATATCCGGTTCGTTATTCTTAAGTTGTTCGATTTTCTAACGAAATTCGAAGGGCTTGTGTTACTTGTGTGATTTTAGATTCTTTATTAAGTTAAGGGGTTTAAATCCACATCAAATTGGTATCAGAGCTTGTGTGATACCACATCAAATTGGTATCAGATTTCAGGGGTTTTTGATCGTTCAACAATTCGTTCATCAAATCGCACTTGTTCTCGGATAACCAGTTTTTCTGTCAACTTCAGAAGGCTCGTTCTCCTTCGTTACAAAGTCTTTTCAGGTGATTCTTTTTTTGATTTTGGGTGAAATTTTGTCTACTTTCTGCCTGTGAAATTTCGGAATTTTTCGAGTTCGTTTGCTATTAAACTGGACTGTTTTCCGCAACTGTGTCAGTTTTGGTCCGATTTAATACTTACTGCTCGTTGTGTGCGATTTTGTTCCAAGTTGTGTTGCGATTTTTGAGGGTTATTCCTGTGTGTTTTGGGGTCTTTTAAGTCTGTTTTTGTCTTATAATTATGGAGGAAGCTTTGAGCAAACTTATGGATGAATTTGCAAAGTTACTTCAAGGTCATAAAAAGAAGAAAAAACATGAAGATGATAACGTAGATTTTGGCTTTGGTAACAAACATATGCTTATGGAGCGACTGAATTTACATGAAGAAATTATTTTTCAAGGTCAACAAGATAGTTTGTTTCATACTCGATGCAAAGTTGTTGATAGAACTTGTAGGGTGATCATTGATAGTGGTTCGTGTACCAATGTAGCGTCTACAGAGATGGTTACTAAACTCCAACTTCCTACAAGAGATCATGAAAAACCATATAAGTTGGGTTGGCTAGATAATTCTATGGGTTTTCATGTAGAACAACAAGCTTTGGTGAATTTCTCCATTGGCAATTACAAGGAAGAATTATGGTGCGATGTGATTCCTATGAGTGCTTGTCACGTTCTTTTAGGAAGACCATGGCAATTTGATCGACATGTTAAACATGATGGTGTGGCCAACACATATTCGGTCAAGGTGGGAAACAAGAGGTTCAAACTTATTCCTTTAACTATTATTCCATGCCGCGTTAAAGTTAAAGAGATGGAGGAAGATTGTCAAAAGGATAAGGAAGAGGAACATGTAGGTGCTAAAGAGCTCGAAGAAAAGGTGAGTGAAACAATTGATGTTCCAATTGTGTGTGACGTTGTTCAAGATCAGATTATTCATAATGATCTACCAATGGTGGTGTCGGAAAAGGTTTTTGATACTATTGAGGAGCCATTCGTGAATCAAGATAATAATTTAATGGTTTCTTTAGAAGTGGTGGATTCATTAGGCATGCATAAAGAGAAGAAATTGTTAGTCATACATGAGAAAAATATCATGAAGCCTAAAGTGTTCTTATGGTCAACTTCGAAGACCAAGGACCAAATTGAGAATTGGTTGTTTCTAAAATATTGCCTTGCTCGTGGTGATGTTGTTACATTGCTTAAAATTGCTAGCGTTGAGGTAATAGTTCTTTTGGCTTGTATTCGTCGAATTTGGATGGTTTCATGGAATTGTTCTCCTTACATGGATGATGCGAATTTGAGGACAAATTCTTTTGAAGAGGGGGAGAATGATGTGGATCAAGAGGGAAATTCTTTTGAAGAGCCAATCATATTGGTTTTAAGGCCAATAGGGTTTGAGCTTGGAGTAAAGAATCAAGAATGGTTAACATGCGCAGCCATTGAAGAAGAAGTCAAGGTCCAGTTGGGTTCCGACGACGGCAGCGGCGGCGACGCGCCGATCTGGGTGCCACGCGCCGGCTCCCTAGCTCCGGCCTGAGTCCAGCTACACGGCGGTGGGGCGCGTGTCGATGATGGCGGCGCGTGAGGTGGTGGTTCGGCGGCAGTACGAAAAGAAAGATTTTCCTAACTTAGTTTTTTCTAGAGTTTTTGCTTGCAAGTTTTTACCTTTCACTTGAAAGGGTTTTTCTTGGTTTAAGCAATTAGGAATCTTCTTAATTTCTGTTATTTTAGTTTAAAATAATTTCTAAGTCAATTAGGAATTGTTTTAAGAAGTTTTAGTTTAATTAGAACTAGTCTTATTACTAGTTTCCTAGTTCCATTAGAATTGGTTTTCCTATTCTATCTAGGATACTTGGGGATCAAGGCTAGGGTTTTTTTCCTAGTTCGAATAGACTTAGGAATAGTTAGTTTAGTCTATAAATAAGGGATTTTTCGTGGCTTTGTATACACAACCAAAACCAGAAAATTCAATACAAGTTCATTGTTTGTTTTGCTTAATTGCTTACAAATTCTTTTGCTAGTTTTCAATTCAAGGAGTTGTTTTGATAATTAGAACGTTCAATTCTTAGTTCTAGGAGTAGTCTAAGTTTTGTTCATCAAAGTACTTAGTTCCAGGAGTGGTCTAGGTAATTTGAGAGGCGTTGAATTCGTTCCAGGAGTGGTCGTTTTCAAAGTCATATCCGGTTCGTTATTCTTAAGTTGTTCGATTTTCTAACGAAATTCGAAGGGCTTGTGTTACTTGTGTGATTTTAGATTCTTTATTAAGTTAAGGGGTTTAAATCCACATCATCAAACACATTCAAACAAAGCTAATTGAATCAAATGAAAGTCAAACACATTCAAACAAAGATTTCGAATCAAATGAAAGTCAAATACATTCTACAAAGCTAATTGAATCAAATGAAAGTCAAACACATTCAAATAAAGCTATTTGAATCAAATGAAAGTCAAATCCATTCTACAAAGCTAATTGAATCAAATGAAATTAAAACACATTCAAACAAAGCAATTGAATCAAATGAGAGTCAAATAAATTCAAACAAAGCTAATTTAATCAAATAAAAGTAAAATACATTCTACAAAGCTAATTGAATCAAATGAAAGTCAAACACATTCAAACAAAGCTTTTTAATTTAAATGAAAGTCAAATACATTCTACAAAGCTAATTGAATCAAATGAAAGTCAAACACATTCAAACAAAGCTAATTGAATCAAATGAAAGTCAAACACATTCAAACAAATCTATTTAAATTAAATGAATGTCAAATACATTCTACAAAGCTAATTGAATCAAATGAAAGTCAAACACATTCAAACAAAGCTATTTGAATAAAATGAAAGTCAAATACATTCTACAAAGCAAATTGAATCAAATGAAAGTCAAACACAGTCAAACAAAGTTATTTGAGTCAAATGAAAGTCAAATACATTCTACAAGGCTAATTGAATCAAATGAAAGTCAAACACATTCAAACAAAGCTATTTGAATCAAATGAAAGTTAAATACGTTCTACAAAGCTAATTGTATCAAATGAAAGTCAAACGCAATCAAATAAAGCTATTTGAGTCAAATGAAAGTGAAACACATTCAAACAAAGCTGTTTAAATTAAATGAAAGTGAATTGTACTCTACAATGCTAATTGAATCAAATGAAAGTTAAACGCATTCAAACAAAGCTATTTGAATCAAATGAGAGTCAAATACATTCTACAAAGCTAATTGAATCAAATGAAAGTCAAACACATTCAAACAAAGCTAATTGAATCAAATGAAAGTCAAATACATTCAACAAAGCTTATTGAATCAAATGAAAGTCAAACACATTCAAAAAAAGCTAATTGAATCAAATGAAAGTCAAATACATTCTACAAAGCTAATTGAATCAAATGAAAGTCAAACACATTCAAAAAAAGCTAATTGAATCAAATGAAAGTCAAATACATTCAACAAAGCGATTTGAATCAAATGAAAGTCAAACACATTCAAACAAAGCTAATTGAATCAAATGAAAGTCAAGCACATTCAAACAAAGCTATTTGAATCAAATGAGAGTCAAATACATTCAAACAAAGCTAATTAAATCAAATAAAAGTCTAATACATTCTACAAAGCTAATTGAATTAAATTAAAGTCAAACACATTTAAACAAAGCTAATTGAATCAAATGAAAGTCAAACACATTCAAACAAAGATTTCGAATCAAATGAGAGTCAAATACATTCTACAAAGCTAATTGAATCAAATGAAAGTCAAACACATTCAAATAAAGCTATTTAAATCAAATGAAAGTCAAATACATTCTACAAAGCTAATTAAATCAAATGAAAGTCAAACACATTCAAACAAAGCTATTTGAATCAAATGAGAGTCAAATAAATTCAAACAAAGCTAATTAAATCAAATAAAAGTCGAATACATTCTACAAAGCTAATTGAATCAAATGAAAGTCAAATACATTCTACAAAGCGAATTGAATCAAATGAAAGTCAAACACATTTAAACAAAGCTAATTGAATCAAATGAAAGTCAAATACGTTCTACAAAGCTAATTGAATCAAATAAAAGTGAAACACATTCAAACAATGCTATTTGAATCAAATGAGAGTCAAATACATTCAAACAAAGCTAATTAAATCAAAAAAAAGTCGAATACATTCTACAAAGCTAATTGAATCAAATGAAAGTCAAATACATTCTACAAAGCGAATTGAATCAAATGAAAGTCAAACACATTAAAACAAAGCTAATTGAATCAAATGAAAGTCAAATACATTCAACAAAGCTAATTGAATCAAATGAAAGTCAAACACATTCAAACAAAGCTAATTGAATCAAATGAAAGTCAAGCACATTCAAACAAAGCTATTTGAATCAAATGAAAGTCAAATACGTTCTACAAAGCTAATTGAATAAAATGAAAGTCAAATACATTCTACAAAGCTAATTGAATCAAATGAAATTCAAACACATTCAAATAAAGCTATTTGAATCAAATGAAAGTCAAATACGTTCTACAAAGCTAATTGAATCAAATAAAAGTGAAATACATTCTACAAAGCTAATTGAATCAAATGAAATTCAAACACATTCAAACAAAGCTATTTGAATCAAATGAGAGTGAAATAAATTCAAACAAAGCTAATTTAATCAAATAAAAGTAAAATACATTCTACAAAGCTAATTGAATCAAATGAAAGTCAAACACATTCAAACAAAGCTTTTTAATTTAAATGAAAGTCAAATACATTCTACAAAGCTAATTGAATCAAATGAAAGTCAAACACATTTAAACAAAGCTAATTGAATCAAATGAAAGTCAAACACATTCAAACAAATCTATTTAAATTAAATGAATGTCAAATACATTCTACAAAGCTAATTGAATCAAATGAAAGTCAAACACATTCAAACAAAGCTATTTGAATAAAATGAAAGTCAAATACATTCTACAAAGCAAATTGAATCAAATGAAAGTCAAACACAGTCAAACAAAGTTATTTGAGTCAAATGAAAGTCAAATACATTCTACAAGGCTAATTGAATCAAATGAAAGTCAAACACATTCAAACAAAGCTATTTGAATCAAATGAAAGTTAAATACGTTCTACAAAGCTAATTGTATCAAATGAAAGTCAAACGCAATCAAATAAAGCTATTTGAGTCAAATGAAAGTGACACACATTCAAACAAAGTTGTTTAAATTAAATGAAAGTGAATTGTACTCTACAATGCTAATTGAATCAAATGAAAGTTAAACGCATTCAAACAAAGCTATTTGAATCAAATGAGAGTCAAATACATTCTACAAAGCTAATTGAATCAAATGAAAGTCAAACACATTCAAATAAAGCTATTTGAATCAAATGAAAGTCAAATCCATTCTACAAAGCTAATTGAATCAAATGAAATTAAAACACATTCAAACAAAGCTATTTGAATCAAATGAGAGTGAAATAAATTCAAACAAAGCTAATTTAATCAAGAAAAAGTAAAATACATTCTACAAAGCTAATTGAATCAAATGAAAGTCAAACATGATTAGGGGATTTTTATCCACCAATCACCGTCTGACAAGTGGACCAACCAGGTTCCGCCACGTGTCCTTCACAAAGGCCAACAGTAGCTTGCCACGTGTCAATCACAGATACGTCCTCCATGGACCACTTAAGACACGCCACGTGTCCACCCATGCCAAATGGGACAACCGGCCATCAAGGCCCAATTCAGTCTAGAGGCCCGATCAGCCCTAGGTTTACCTTAAACCTAGAGAGTTGCACGCTTCCCAAGGCTATAAATACCCGATTAATCCTCATTAATCAACAACCGAATAATTAAGAGATCAAGCAGAGAAGAACAGAGTTATTAACAACCGGCTAATCTCGCTAACAACGCAGATTACCAACACTAAGCACTCTCACCTAGAGAGATCTGATTACTTTAATTTCTGTATTGATTACTCCTTAATCAGGTACTAACTTGACCGTTGGAGGCGGAGCTCTCAGGAGTCTCCGTTATTTTGCAGGTACAGGCGTCCGGTTCCAGTCTCGAAATTGTAACTCTCCCGCAGGACATCAGAAAACCCCGAAACATTTGGCGCCGTCTGTGGGGAGAGTACTTCAGAGATGGCATCCAAGTCTGTACCGACTCCAGAAGAGAGGCGTCCCCTAGACGACCCTCAAGTTCAGTCGGACCATGATACCGAAAGTGAATTTGAAGTTGAAACTCATACAGCTCCAGACGGGACCCTAAGGGCCCGCCGTACCCGTCATACCGAAATGAGGGAACGGGAGTATCTTCAAACAGGAAGCGAGCCAGCAGGCGCAACGCTTGCTCGGCAACAGCCGACTAATGGGTCTGCTCCCATCACAAGGAACGAACTCATGACCTTCATGAGGGACTTCAAGGGAGAGATCCAAGAGTTGATCAACAAAAAACCGCCTGCTTCAGTCAAAGAGCAGTCGGCCAAGAAACCTTCCACTTCACTGAAGAGGAAGCCAGTTCAAGGGCGAGAGGCGACTCCCCATCCCAAATACAAGAAGCGGGAGCCGTCTGCTCTTGATTTCACAAAACTCTGTTATCCTACTGGAAATAGAAAACCGGTTCGTCATATTCAGGCGGACGGGTCAAAGCAAACGTTCACAGATGCTCGGCACCTGCTAGAGCAGAAGAAGAGTGACCGATTATCAGAGTCGGCTTCTACTTCAAATTTTCAGGACAGTTTGCGAAATGCCTCGATGAGGCCAACTCAGACGTACCATGAGAGTCAGTCAGGCGGCACCTCCCGTCAGTCCGGCTTTCATAGTGCACAGGCGGTACCAAACTTGCCATTTGTGCCGCAACAACAGTATTTTATGCAGCCACCTCCATTTGGTGGACCTGCAGCAAAAAACGTCCAACCTATGGACTGGCAGCTACGGCTGCTTAGACTTGGTGAACAGCCGACGGCCTTCTCCAAGGAAATTACTGAAGCCGCTCAGCCGGCCAAAGTAAAAAATATTCTAGTAGGCGCCTATGACGGCACTACTAACCCAGAAGACCATCTAATGGCATTCACCAACCTGATGTACCTTCAAGGGTTGGATGATCCCACCTGGTGCAAGTGTTTCCCAGCGACTCTCAAGGGAATTGCACAGCAATGGTTCGGCAACCTGCCGACTGGTTGTGTAAACAGCTTCAGGACACTTGCTTACTTATTTGCCTCCAACTTCGCTATGAACATCCCTGCGAAGAAAACAACCCTTGATTTGGGAACAATTCAGCAGGGTGAAAAGGAGGGGCTTCGTTCCTACATCAGACGGTTCAACCTGATGAGAATACAGATTCAAGGGTTACCGGATGAGGTAGCTTATACTGACTTTTTTAGAGGTCTCAAAGACGGGTCTACCTTCAAATTTGATTTAGTTCGAAAAAGGGTGGCGACTCTTCAAGAGGCCTTGATTGAAGCAGAAGCCTATATACAGGCGACTGATCTGTGTACGATGAAACAGTCGGACGGGAAGAGGTTCGACAATAGAGAAGGACGACAGAAACAGTCGTCCAACAAAGATGAAAAAAGAAAAGAGGTCTGGGCGGCTGATTCCTCTAAACAGCCAGCCCAGAAAAAGAAAAAAGAATTCAAACCATACTCCCCAAAGTATGTGTTTAACAAGGATAACCAGTTTATCCTAAAAGAAATAAAGGGACGGCTCTCAATTGAGAAGCCGCTCCCCATGAAGGGTTCTGCGAGCAACCGGAACCAAGACAAAATCTGTGCTTATCATGATGACATTGGTCATCACACCAATGACTGCATCAGTCTCATGCGGTACCTAGACCGCTTGGCTGATCAAGGTAATCTTGACACTTATGTCAAGAAATCTACGGGGAATACTGCCTCAAAAAAGCAGTCGGCCAAAAAGAATCAACAGGCCGACAGTTCCGATACAGATGATGCAGTCGTCTACACCATTGCAGGCGGCTTCTCAGGAGGCGGCCCCACTATTAGGGGCAACAAAGATAATATAAGGCGGTTAGATGTAAATTCCGTTCACCAAGAACGGCCGTCTAAATATACATTTCCTGAGATTGTCATCACTGAAGAGGATCTAGGAGGAATAAGGGGGCCGCATGACGACCCTCTCGTTATTGAATGTAAAGTGGCCAACCAGAGAGTTGGTCGAATCCTCATAGATACCGGGAGCTCTTCAGATCTCATCAGCAGCAAATGTCTGTCAAAACTGAAATATCAGACGGACTGCATACATCCGGCCTCCCACCCTTTAATAGGTTTTGGAGGAGGAGTCGTCCACCCACTAGGACGAGTAGATTTACCCATTCGCCTGGGCGAAAAAGGGGAAGGACGACACATGGTAGTCCGGTTCCTAGTGGTAGAGGAACTCTCGGCCTACAACATGATTCTGGGTCGACCAACCCTGAATAATTCCAAGGCTGTTATAATCCCGTCACTTATGCTGCTTAAGTTTGAAAGGGACAATGGAACAATCGGCTCCCTAAGGGGAGATCAGAGGATGGCCCGAGAGTGCTATCTCTCGGATGTAAAGCCCACTGTTATGGCCACTGGGTCAAGTGGAGAAAAAACAGACCTTGACAATGTCAAGGAAAGTGCGCCTGTTCAAGAAACAGGCGACAAAAAGAGAAAGGCACCCCAGACTGAGTCCGCAAAAAAAGCAAGAAAATAGCAATCATTGGCAGAGGACCGGCCGGATGAGTTCCGCCCTCAGCCGGCTGGTGAGCATGTGGACCTGATATTAGACGACTCCCATCCTGACCGAACAGTCAAAGTAGGGACGACTGCTCTGAGAAACCTTGGTGACGACTTTCACAACCTGTTGAAAGAATACAAGGACATCTTTGCATTTGAAGTCCATGAAATGCCAGGCATTAGTCCTGATCTGGCAGTACACAAACTCGCTGTGGATCCGAAAAAGAAGCCGGTACGACAAAAGAAACGGAACCATGGTGAAGAAAGAGGTCAGGCGGCAGCCGCCGAAGTCAAAAAATTACTTGATGCAGGGTTCATTCGGCAATGTTACTTCCCAGATTGGGTTGCAAATGTGGTGCTTGTTAAAAAGCCGAATGGCACCTGGCGAATGTGTGTAGACTACACAGACTTAAACAAGGCGTGCCCCAAAGACAGTTACCCTCTGCCTAAAATTGATAACCTGGTCGACTCAACAGCCGGCCATGCCTTGATGAGTTTTATGGACGCCTATTCTGGTTTTCATCAAATTCCTTTATGGAAGAAAGATCAGGAGAAGACGGCCTTCGTCACTGATCAGGGATTATACTGTTACACGGTCATGCCGTTTGGTCTTAAGAATGCCCCGGCTACCTTCCAACGAATGATAAACACAGTGTTCTTTGATCAGATTGGGAGAAACGTCGAGGCATACATTGATGATATGATTGTCAAGACTAAACTTCAGAAAGATCATCTGACGGACCTCCGAGAAACTTTCGCCACACTCAGGCGGCACCATGTCATGCTCAATCCCAAGAAATGTGTATTTGGAGTTGAGTCTGGGAAATTTCTCGGATTCCTTATCAACCAGAGAGGAATAGAGGCGAACCCTGAGAAGGTACAGGCGGTCATTGACATGCAGTCGCCTCGTACTGTCCGAGAGGTTCAGAAGTTAACAGGTTGTCTGGCGGCCTTGGGAAGATTCCTAAGTCGATCAGGCGACAAATGCCTATACTTTTTCCAGGCAATTAAGAAAAAGGCAAGGTTTGAATGGGGGCCGGATGCTGAGGCCGCCTTCCAGAAATTAAAAGTTCACTTGCATTCCTTGCCGAGGCTGGTCAGCCCTTTGCCCAAAGAAAATCTCTACATGTACCTGGCCGTCTCTGATCATGCGTTAAGCGCGGTGCTCCTTGCTGAAAGGGACGGCTGTCAACTTCCGGTCTACTTTGTCAGTCACGTACTGAAAAATGCCGAGTTGAGGTATCCCCTAGTGGAGAAATTTGGTCTTGCACTCTTCATGGCTGTTAAAAAATTGAAGCCCTACTTTCTGGCACATGCAGTCGTCGTGTATACCGACCAACCGATCAAGCGGCCCCTTACCACCATGGAGTCCTCCGGACGAATGATCAAATGGGCCATAGAAATGCAGAGTCTCGAAGTTACTTTCGAGCCTAGAAAAGCAGTGAAGGGGCAAGCCTTTGCTGACTTTATTGTAGAGATGACCCGTCCTCCTGACTCTCAAGTTCCAGACCAAGTCTGGAAGGTATATGTGGACGGAAGCTCTACTTCAAACGGTTGTGGAGCAGGCGTCGTATGTCAATCTCCAAAGGGCGACAGGTTCGAGTATGCTCTACGCTTCAGTTTCCAGGCTTCAAACAATGAGGCAGAATATGAAGCTTTACTAGCCGGGATCCGCATGTGTAAGGCGGCAGGGGCAATGAAAATAGACGCCTGTTCTGATTCACAACTGATAGTGAGTCAGTACAATGGCGAATACGAAGCAACACATCCGGCCATGATCAAGTATTTACAGGCGGTCCGACAAGAAGTCGGCTCCCTTGAGGATTTCCATCTGATCCAAGTGCCGAGATCAGAAAACAACCAGGCAGATGCACTTTCGAAATTAGCATCATCCGCCTCCTCCGATACTCCTCGAACTGTGTTTTGGGAAGTAATGGAGAAGAGAAGCATCGAGGAAAATCCTATTGGAATTCTAGACAGAAGCTCAACCTGGATGGATTCAATCAGGGCATATCTGACAAACGGTACACTGCCGGATGATCCTCAACAGGCGGCAGCACTGAAAAAACGAGCCTCCTGTTTTGAAATGATACAGGGAGAACTTCACAAGAGGGGGCACCTTCAACCCTTCTTAAAGTGTGTTACTCCTGAAAAGGGACGAGAGATACTAGATGATCTTCACTCTGGTTTCTGTGCTTCCCATATAGGTGGTAGGATGCTTGCTCAAAGGGCAAGGCGGCAGGGCTACTTTTGGCCTACTTTGGAAGCAGATGCAATGGAGATGGTGAAAAAATGTGACAATTGCCAAAGGTTTGGCAAATTAATTCACCGTCCGGCTACTGACCTCACTACCATTCACAGCCCACTACCGTTTGCTAAGTGGGGCATGGACATTCTGGGTCCATATACGCCTGCTACAGGCGGCAGAAGGTATATACTTGTCGCCGTTGACTACTTCACTAAATGGGTAGAGGCGGAGGCTGTAAAGGGAATCAAGACGAAAGATGTAATTTCATTCATTTGGAAAAACGTCATCACTCGGTTCGGGGTTCCCATGTCTATGGTTTTTGATAATGGTCCCCAATTTGAGACGCCTGTTCTCAAAAGCTGGTTGGGAGACCAAGGAATTGCACATTACTTTGCATCTGTCGGCCGTCCACAAGCAAACGGCCAGGTAGAAGCCTTTAATAAAATCATCTCAGACGGTCTCAAGAAAAAGATTGAACGAGCAGGCGGCCTATGGGCAGATGAACTACCACATGTTCTTTGGGCCATTAGGACGACTGAAAAAGGGGCGACTGGAGAAACTCCCTTCCTCCTAACTTATGGTGCAGAAGCTGTTCTTCTAATAGAACACTACGAGCCGACTCTTCGAGTAATGCTATATGACGAAGAGGCAAACTGGGAAGCTATGCGCCTGGCATTAGACTCACTTCCTGAAAAGAGGGGCAATGCTGTTTTGCGCCATGAGATCTATCGCCTGAGAATGACTAGATCATACAACAAGAAAGTACACAGGCGTCCACTCAAAGTAGGGGACTTTGTACTTAGAAAAATGGAAGCAGTTGGTAGGGCTAATGAGTCTGGAAAACTAACTCCCAACTGGGAAGGACCCTACCGAATCTATGCGGAAGTCAGGGACGGTACCTACCGTCTGGAAACACCAGACGGACAACCGTTGCCCCGAACCTGGAACGTAGATAACCTTAAAAAATATTTTTTCTGAATGATGTAAAGTAAAGAGCTACTTAATAAAGTTTGCACTTACTATTCAATATTGTATTACGAGGGGCATGCCGTCTGTACCTTTACAGTCGGCTACTCTCCATTGAGTTTCACTCTTTATCTTTAGAGGGGCATGCCGTCTGTTCCTTTACAGTCGGCTACTCTCCATCGAGTATTTTACTCACAATACTTAGCTAAAAAGATTAGGGCCTGGCCGATCCTGTAACTAACAGGCGGCTACCCTTCTTTTACTTAGCACCTACGTTCACCAAGAACTTACCAAGGCCACCGGCCGAATGATCAGACCAGGCGCCAAGCCACCTGATCAAAACTACAAAACTAATTCGACCTGTCCCAACATCATAGCAGGCGTCCGACGGCATCCCTCCGGATGAAATTCGTCGCAGAGAGCAGCTCCCTTTTGGGTGGAACATTGTTCTATAAACTAATTACACGGCACCTATACGACTGTCCCCAAGGGCAACCACGTAGCCGTTTTTGAGACAAAGATAACTCTATCACTAACCAAACCAATGGTAGCAGTTGACATCTGAGTCAGATAACCGCCTGTATTACTTGGGATAAATGCAGGGGGTACCTATTGAGTTAATAGCCAACAAACATTGGCGAATCAAGGGGTCTAGCCGGCCTACGCCGCCTGGTACCTCTACTTCTCAAACAAAAGTGACGGCGACTGAGTAACTCCAAAGTTAACTCATAGTCACTCCTTCAAATTTGGTATGGAACCAAAAAGTTTGAGTCGTCCGCCTGTTTTAAACAAACAAGGGCACTCGAACCCCCATTCCTACTGGATAACTTATTGAGTTAATAGCCAACAAACATTGGTGAATCAAGGGGTCTAGCCGGCCTACGCCGCCTGATACCTTTACTACTCAATCAAGATTGTGACAAAGACTAAATAACTCCTATGTTAACTTAATAGTCACTCAAACTTAGTACGGAGCCTAAAAGGTATGAGTCGTCCACTTGTTTTTAATAAACAAAGGCTCTCAACCAATACTCTTGCTAGGTTAACAAATAACGAGTTAAAAGCCAACATTGGCAATAAAGGGAAACAACCGGTACCCGCCGCTTGTTTTCCTACTTAATTCCTTGGCTACTAGGTAATTCTATTTACTTGGTCAAATTGAATAAGGAGTTCGAATACCGGTTGATTAAATGGCCGACTGATCATCTATCCTGGAAACAGATAACCAGTCGTCCAGGGGCATAGGCGGCATACTTACTATTTGTACCTGTCTTAACGTTCGGCCATACACAACAGTCGGTCTAGTGAGAAAATTTCAAATACTTAGACAAATTTGAACCAAAACAAAAAATTTGATTAAAATGAGCCGGCCATAAAAGACCAGCAGAATATTCAAAACCCCGGCCCCCTGGCCGGGTAATTACAAAGCAAACGGCACGCAGGCCGTGAAAAGAAAAAAATACTTAAAGCTTAAGAAGGGGGCAGTGCAGTATCAGCAGCAGCCGCCTGGTCAGCACTCTTCTTGCTGGACTCGGCCTTAGCTGCACCATCTTTTGATGCCTTACCCCCAAGTGGCACAAGCGCCACAACCGGCTCTTCCTCCTCCAACGCAACGTCCAACGCCTCCTCTTCAGCAGCCGCCAGGATCTGTTGATTATATATTTCCGAACACTGGCGGTACGTTCTTTCCCATGAGGCAAAGTCGGCACTGGGGAACAGTCGTTCCCAGGTCATGCGTTGGATTTGGGCGGAGTCTTCCACCATCTCCCGGACGAGCTCTTGTTTCTCTTGCTCGGCCTTGTCCGAGAGCTCTTGGGTAAGACTCTTCTCCTGGTTCACCAGGCGTTCTTTTACGTTAGCCAAAGATTTCTCCATGGCTTCGTAAGAGTGCATTTTTTGGCGAAGGGGTTTCAGCTCGGCTTTAAGGTTGGTGACGGTCCCCTCCAGCTCGTCAACCTTCTTTTGGGCCGTCTCTAGCTGAGCCCGAACAGTGGCGGTCGCCTGCGCCTGATAATAAAGAAGATCAAGGGTCAGTACTTCATTTTGGGCAATTTGAAACATTGCCTTATCACAGCTGGAGGCGGCCATAGCCTTTGCGGCCTTTACCTCTTTGTTTTTCCGATCAATCGGCTTGCGTAGGCTGTTGACTCGGAGCAGGGCCTAAGTACAAAGAAAAACAGGCGTCAGTTTCCAATCAAAAGAGTTAACAGGCGTCCTGGAACTCAAAAGCTCAAAAAGGTGCTAAGTATACCTCAGCTAGGACCCCTGAAATTCCATCGAGGTCAAGGGTGCCGGCACCCTTGACCGCCTCCCTGTCAGATGGAGGAACTACATTAACCATAGACTTGGCTACCTCAACCAAGTCTAGTCCCTGGGGGCCGGCTGCATTAAGCGAAAGGAAAAAACAAGTTAGATCTAATCAAGAAGGAAGCAAGGGTGAGTTTTTTACAAGTGAGGGTCCATACATCTAGGCGGCCCCGCCTGGGTTTTTGAAGAAGTGGCCGGCTGCTTCTCAGCCGCCACTGTTTTCTTGGAAGCCCCAGGAGAGCTTGCAACAGTCGTCCTCCGGGCCTTGGGGTCCGGCTGTTGCGAGGAAGAAGCCCTTGGAGTGCCAGACTGAAAACAAAAAGAGTTAGTATATGCATAAGATAACTAAAAGGAGAAGAGTTTTCAAAGCTTACCAAGGGTGCCTCCTTGCTGGGGGAGTCGGCATACGACTGCTTCATTAGCGAGACCTGCAGCATGGCCGCCGTAGTCTTAGATGCTGTTATTTTACTCATGGCGTCGGCTGAAAGAAATAAACAGCAAAGTTAGTAAAAATCCCAAGTAAACAAGGCGTGAAAAAACAGAGTATTCGTCAGGCCGGCTACCTCTAGAGCACCGACTGCCGAGGCCACAGGCGGCCAAGAAGTACTCGTCATAGAGCCACTTGAAGCTCGGGACGCAGTTTAGGGGTACTTGCTCTCGTACCCCTGAAGTAGAGTTCACCCTAGTCTCTACTTTGAAGAGTCATTTGTCTAGGATCTCTTTTTTAGCCTTTGGGGGAACAGGCGGCATGCTGCGGCCGCCTGCGAGAAGAGGCGGATCCCTGTTCCACTTGTTAAAACGTTTGTTCAGCTCCGTGTCTGAACTCTCGATAATAAGGAAAGTGTTCCGCCAATCCTTCCATTTGTTTGCCTTACCTCTCGTCATGAGGTAACCCCTATGGCTTGTTAATTGATACCAGCCGGTACCTCCCGACTTAGGGGTCCGGCTGAGATAGTTCATGTGGGCGAAAGCCTCAAAACTTGGCTCCACCCCGTTCAGTTCGCACCCGGCCACATAGCCGAGTACGTTTACCCAAGAGTTGGGGGCTAACTGCCATAACCCCAGATCATACCCATCTAAAATCCGCTGAACAGCCGGATGTAATGGGAAGCGCAGTCCAGCTTTGATGGCCGCCACATAGCAGCCAAAGCAGCCGTCACCATAGCTGGTACCAGCCGGCCAGACGACAGTATCTTCTGGATCCGGCACAAACAGTAAATACTCCGGGCCCATTTTGTGGTTAGCAATAAAGCTCGCCACGTTGTCTCGCATGGTTGCAATCCGGCCCCGGGGTACCCTGCAGTAGTAGGGGGCGTTTTCCTCTCTGTAAGAGGCGGACGGCTCTGCCCAATTATCCCCCTTCTCCACTGCATGAGAACTTCTCGCCTCTTGTAGGCGGCTATGTTTTTCTTCTGAGCCAGAAGAACTATGGTCAGAAGAGCTGGATTCGGACTCGTCCCCTGACGAGTCCGAAGAGGACGACTCCTCCCCTCTCCTAGAGGGGCCCGCCTCCTCTCCCTTAGAAGGAGCAGAAGGAAAATTAGACATGTCCACGGTAAGATGGGAAGGGAACACCTTGGTCCCTCTCTCAGAACTGTCAGCTTGACAGTCGCCTCGTTCTACATCTGGCGCCTGGTCAGATGTTTCACTAAGGAGCACCCTTTGGGAGGAGCCGTCTGAGTTTGATATCATAGCAGTCTTTTTTGTTCTGGCCATCACGTTCTGCATAGACACAGATTCAGTCGGACTTTGTATAAAGGGCAAAGATGGGTCCAGAAAAGGGCAGGCGGCACTCCTAGTCCTAGATTCAGCCGTCCCCGGTGACCGGCTGATCACTAACTTAGGGCGTGTCGTGTGCTTCCATGGTGCCATTTCAAAAAATAAAAAGAAAATTAAGAGTAAGAGAACTGAGTTACCTGAACGGGTGACGGTTGATGAAGTCCTGGAAGTTCGGGTCAGTCGGCTTGTCAGAACAGGCGGTAGGCAGAAAAAGTCCGAAAATGTCAGAGCAAGTTCAGGGGTCCGAATGTTCTCGCAAAAGTTCTCAAATGTGAAAATGACCGAAGTCAGCACTTCCTTTTATAGGCAAAATGAGAAGGCGAAGGGTCGCTTCCAAATTCAAAATTTGGGCGGGAAAATCTCTCGGCCGTCCGCAAGGTGACACCTGTAACGGGCCGTCGCCTGTCACCGTGCGACACCTGTCACAGGCGACACGTGACCAGTCGCGTGACACCTGTGAGGGGCAAATGATTAGGGGATTTTTATCCACCAATCACCGTCTGACAAGTGGACCAACCAGGTTCCGCCACGTGTTCTTCACGAAGGCCAACAGGAACCTGCCACGTGTCAATCACAGATACGTCCTCCATGGACCACTTAAGACACGCCACGTGTCCACCCATGCCAAATGGGACAACCGGCCATCAAGGCCCAATTCAGTCTAGAGGCCCGATCAGCCCTAGGTTTACCTTAAACCTAGAGAGTTGCACGCTTCCCAAGGCTATAAATACCCGATTAATCCTCATTAATCAGGAACCGAATAATTAAGAGATCAAGCAGAGAAGAACAGACTTATTAACAACCGACTAATCTCGCTAACAACGCAGATTACCAACACTAAGCACTCTCACCTAGAGAGATCTCATTACTTTAATTTCGGTATTGATTACTCCTTAATCAGGTACTAACTTGACCGTTGGAGGCGGAGCTCTCAGGAGTCTCCGTTATTTTGCAGGTACAGGCGTCCGGTTCCAGTCTCGGAATTGTAACTCTCCCGCAGGACATCAGAAAACCCCGAAACAAAACACATTCAAACAAAGTTTTTTTAAACAAATGAAAGTCAAATGCATGCAACAAAGCTTTTTGATACAAATGAAAGTCAAATGCATTCTACAAAGCTAATTGAATCAAATGAAAGTCAAACACATTCAAACAAAGCTAATTGAATCAAATGAAAGTCTAATGCATTCTACAAAGCTAATTGAATCAAATTAAAGTCAAACAAATTCAAACAAAGTTTTTTGAAACAAATAAAAGTCAAATGCATGCAACAAAGATAATTGAATCAAATGAAAGTCAAATGCATTCTACAAAGCTAATTGAATCAAATGAAAGTCAAACACATTCAACCAAAGCTTTTTGAATCAAATGAAAGTCAAATGCATTCAAAAAAGCTAATTGAATCAAATGAAAGTCAAATTAAATCTACAAAAATTGAATCAAATGAAAGTCAAACACATTCAAACAAAGCTAATTGAATCAAACGAAAGTCTAATGCATTCTACGAAGCTAATTGAATCAGATGAAAGTCAAACACATTCAAACAAAGCTTTTTGATACAAATGAAAGTTAAATGCATTCTACAAAGCTAATTGAATCAAATAAAAGTCAAATGCATGCTACAAATCTAAGTGAATAAAATGAAAGTCAAACACATTCAATCAAAGTTTTTTGAATCAAGTGAAAGTCAAATACATTCAACAAAGCTAATTGAATCAAATGAAAGTCAAATGCATTCTACAAAACGAATTGAATCAAAAGAAAGTTAACCACGATCAAACAAAGCTAACTGAATTAAATGAAAGTCAAACATATTCAAACAAAGCTTTTTGAATCAAATGAAAGTCAGATGCATTCAACGAAGCTAATTGAATCAAATGAAATTCAAATGCATTCTACAAAGCTAATTGAATCAAATGAAAGTCAAACACATTCAAACAAAGCTTTTTTAATCAAATGAAAGTCAAATGCATTCAACAAAGATAATTGAATCAAAAGAAATTCAAATGCACTCGAAAAGGCTAATTGAATCAAATGAAAGTCAAACACATTCAAACATAACTTTTTGAATCAAACGAAAGTCAAATGCATTCAAATAAGCTAATTGAATCAAATGAAAGTCAAACACATTCTAGAAAGCTAATTGAATCAAATGAAAGTCTAACACAATCAAACATAACTTTTTGAATCAAATGAAAGTCAAATGCTTTCAACAAAGCTAATTGAATCAAATGAAAGTGAAATGCAATCTACAAGGCTATTTGAATCAAATGAATTCAAACACATTCAACCAAAGTTTTTCGAATGATATTAAAGTGAAACACATTCAATCAAAGCTTTTTGAATCAAATAAAAGTCAAATTCATTCAACAAAGCTAATTGAATCAAATGAAAGTAAAATGCATTATTCAAAGCTAATTGAATCAAAAGAAAATTTAACACGATCAAACAAAGCTAATTGAATCAAATGAAAGTCAAACGCATTCAACCAAAGCTTTTTGAATCAAATGAAAGTCAAATGCATTCAAAAAAGCTAATTGAATCAAATGAAAGTCAAATTAAATCTACAAAAATTGAATCAAATGAAAGTCAAACGCATTCAAACAAAGCTAATTGAATCAAACGAAAGTCTAATGCATTCTACGAAGCTAATTGAATCAGATGAAAGTCAAACACATTCAAACAAAGCTTTTTGATACAAATGAAAGTTAAATGCATTCTACAAAGCTAATTGAATCAAATAAAAGTCAAATGCATGCTACAAATCTAAGTGAATAAAATGAAAGTCAAACACATTCAATCAAAGTTTTTTGAATCAAGTGAAAGTCAAATACATTCAACAAAGCTAATTGAATCAAATGAAAGTCAAATGCATTCTACAAAACGAATTGAATCAAAAGAAAGTTAACCACGATCAAACAAAGCTAACTGAATTAAATGAAAGTCAAACATATTCAAACAAAGCTTTTTGAATCAAATGAAAGTCAGATGCATTCAACGAAGCTAATTGAATCAAAAAATAGTCAAATGCATTCTACAAAGCTAATTGAATCAAATGAAAGTCAAACACATTCAGAAAAAGCTTTTTGATACAAATGAAAGTCAAATGCATTCAACAAAGCTAATTGAATCAAATAAAAGTCAAATGCATTCTACAAAACTAATTGAATCAAATGAAAGTGAAACAAATTCAAACAAAGCTTTTTGAATCAAATGAAAGTCAAATGCATTCAACAAAGCTAATTGAATCAAATGAAAGTCGAATGCAATCTACAAAAATTGAATTAAATGAAAGTCAAACACATTCAATTAAAGCTAATTGAATCAAATGAAAGTCTAATGCATTCTACAAAGCTAATTGAATCAAATGAAAGTCAAACACATTCAAACAAAGTTTTTTTAAACAAATGAAAGTCAAATGCATGCAACAAAGCTAATTGAATCAAATGAAAGTCAAATGCATTCTACAAAGCTAATTGAATCAAATGAAAGTCAAACACATTCAAACAAAGCTAATTGAATCAAATGAAAGTCTAATGCATTCTACAAAGCTAATTGAATCAAATGAAAGTCAAACAAATTCAAACAGAGTTTTTTGAAACAAAAAAAAGTCAAATGCATGCAACAAAGCTAATTGAATCAAATGAAAGTCAAATGCATTCTACAAAGCTAATTGAATCAAATGAAAGTCAAACACATTCAACCAAAGCTTTTTGAATCAAATGAAAGTCAAATGCATTCAAAAAAGCTAATTGAATCAAATGAAAGTCAAATTAAATCTACAAAAATTGAATCAAATGAAAGTCAAACACATTCAAACAAAGCTAATTGAATCAAACGAAAGTCTAATGCATTCTACGAAGCTAATTGAATCAGATGAAAGTCAAACACATTCAAACAAAGCTTTTTGATACAAATGAAAGTTAAATGCATTCTACAAAGCTAATTGAATCAAATAAAAGTCAAATGCATGCTACAAATCTAAGTGAATAAAATGAAAGTCAAACACATTCAATCAAAGTTTTTTGAATCAAGTGAAAGTCAAATACATTCAACAAAGCTAATTGAATCAAATGAAAGTCAAATGCATTCTACAAAACGAATTGAATCAAAAGAAAGTTAACCACGATCAAACAAAGCTAACTGAATTAAATGAAAGTCAAACATATTCAAACAAAGCTTTTTGAATCAAATGAAAGTCAGATGCATTCAACGAAGCTAATTGAATCAAATAATAGTCAAATGCATTCTACAAAGCTAATTGAATCAAATGAAAATCAAACACATTCAGAAAAAGCTTTTTGATACAAATGAAAGTCAAATGCATTCAACAAAGCTAATTGAATCAAATAAAAGTCAAATGCATTCTACAAAACTAATTGAATCAAATGAAAGTGAAACACATTCAAACAAAGCTTTTTGAATCAAATGAAAGTCAAATGCATTCAACAAAGCTAATTGAATCAAATGAAAGTCGAATGCAATCTACAAAAATTGAATTAAATGAAAGTCAAACACATTCAATTAAAGCTAATTGAATCAAATGAAAGTCTAATGCATTCTACAAAGCTAATTGAATCAAATGAAAGTCAAACACATTCAAACAAAGTTTTTTTAAACAAATGAAAGTCAAATGCATGCAACAAAGCTAATTGAATGAAATGAAAGTCAAATGCATTCTACAAAGCTAATTGAATCAAATGAAAGTCAAACACATTCAAACAAAGCTAATTGAACCAAATGAAAGTCTAATGCATTCTACAAAGCTAATTGAATCAAATGAAAGTCAAACAAATTCAAACAAAGTTTTTTGAAACAAATAAAAGTCAAATGCATGCAACAAAGCTAATTGAATCAAATGAAAGTCAAATGCATTCTACAAAGCTAATTGAATCAAATGAAAGTCAAACACATTCAAACAAAGCTTTTTTAATCAAATGAAAGTCAAATGCATTCAACAAAGATATTGATTCAAATGAAATTCAAATGCATTCTAAAAGGCTAATTGAATCAAATGAAAGTCAAACACATTCAAACATAGCTTTTTGAATCAAATGTAAGTCTAACACATTCTAGAAAGCTAATTGAATCAAATGAAAGTCTAACACATTCAAACATAGCTTTTTGAATCAAATGAAAGTCAAATGCTTTCAACAAAGCTAATTGAATCAAATGAAAGTCAAATGCAATCTACAAGGCTAATTGAATCAAATGAATTCAAACACATTCAACCAAAGTTTTTCGAATGATATGAAAGTCAAATACATTCAACAAATCTAATTGAATTAAATGAAAGTCAAATGCATTCTACAAAGCTAATTGAATCAAATGAAAGTCAAACAAATTCAAACAAAGCTTTTTGAATCAAATGAAAGTTAAATGCATTCTAAAAAGCTACTTGAATCAAATGAGAGTCAAACACATTCAAAGAAAGCTTTTTGAATCAAATGAAAGTCAAATGCTTTTAACAAAGCTAATTGAATCAAATAAAAGTCCAATGCATTCTACAAAGGTAATTGAATCAATCGAAAGTGAAACACATTCAATCAAAGCTTTTTGAATCAAATGAAAGTCAGATGCATTCAACGAAGCTAATTGAATCAAAAAATAGTCAAATGCATTCTACAAAGCTAATTGAATCAAATGAAAGTCAAACACATTCAGAAAAAGCTTTTTGATACAAATGAAAGTCAAATGCATTCAACAAAGCTAATTGAATCAAATAAAAGTCAAATGCATTCTACAAAACTAATTGAATCAAATGAAAGTGAAACAAATTCAAACAAAGCTTTTTGAATCAAATGAAAGTCAAATGCATTCAACAAAGCTAATTGAATCAAATGAAAGTCGAATGCAATCTACAAAAATTGAATTAAATGAAAGTCAAACACATTCAATTAAAGCTAATTGAATCAAATGAAAGTCTAATGCATTCTACAAAGCTAATTGAATCAAATGAAAGACAAACACATTCAAACAAAGTTTTTTTAAACAAATGAAAGTCAAATGCATGCAACAAAGCTAATTGAATGAAATGAAAGTCAAATGCATTCTACAAAGCTAATTGAATCAAATGAAAGTCAAACACATTCAAACAAAGCTAATTGAATCAAATGAAAGTCTAATGCATTCTACAAAGCTAATTGAATCAAATGAAAGTCAAACAAATTCAAACAGAGTTTTTTGAAACAAATAAAAGTCAAATGCATGCAACAAAGCTAATTGAATCAAATGAAAGTCAAATGCATTCTACAAAGCTAATTGAATCAAATGAAAGTCAAACACATTCAAACAAAGCTTTTTGAATCAAATGAAAGTCAAATGCATTCAACAAAGCTAATTGAATCAAATGAAAGTCGAATGCAATCTACAAAAATTGAATTAAATGAAAGTCAAACACATTCAATTAAAGCTAATTGAATCAAATGAAAGTCTAATGCATTCTACAAAGCTAATTGAATCAAATGAAAGTCAAACACATTCAAACAAAGTTTTTTTAAACAAATGAAAGTCAAATGCATGCAACAAAGCTAATTGAATGAAATGAAAGTCAAATGCATTCTACAAAGCTAATTGAATCAAATGAAAGTCAAACACATTCAAACAAAGCTAATTGAATCAAATGAAAGTCTAATGCATTCTACAAAGCTAATTGAATCAAATGAAAGTCAAACAAATTCAAACAAAGTTTTTTGAAACAAATAAAAGTCAAATGCATGCAACAAAGCTAATTGAATCAAATGAAAGTCAAATGCATTCTACAAAGCTAATTGAATCAAATGAAAGTCAAACACATTCAAACAAAGCTTTTTTAATCAAATGAAAGTCAAATGCATTCAACAAAGATATTGATTCAAATGAAATTCAAATGCATTCTAAAAGGCTAATTGAATCAAATGAAAGTCAAACACATTCAAACATAGCTTTTTGAATCAAATGTAAGTCTAACACATTCTAGAAAGCTAATTGAATCAAATGAAAGTCTAACACATTCAAACATAGCTTTTTGAATCAAATGAAAGTCAAATGCTTTCAACAAAGCTAATTGAATCAAATGAAAGTCAAATGCAATCTACAAGGCTAATTGAATCAAATGAATTCAAACACATTCAACCAAAGTTTTTCGAATGATATGAAAGTCAAATACATTCAACAAATCTAATTGAATTAAATGAAAGTCAAATGCATTCTACAAAGCTAATTGAATCAAATGAAAGTCAAACAAATTCAAACAAAGCTTTTTGAATCAAATGAAAGTTAAATGCATTCTAAAAAGCTACTTGAATCAAATGAGAGTCAAACACATTCAAAGAAAGCTTTTTGAATCAAATGAAAGTCAAATGCTTTTAACAAAGCTAATTGAATCAAATAAAAGTCCAATGCATTCTACAAAGGTAATTGAATCAATCGAAAGTGAAACACATTCAATCAAAGCTTTTTGAATCAAATGAAAGTCAAATTCATTCAGCAAAGCTAATTGAATCAAATGAAAGTCAAATGCATTATTCAAAGCTAATTGAATCAAAAGAAAATTTAACACGATCAAACAAAGCTAATTGAATCAAATGAAAGTAAACAACACATTCAAACAAAGCTTTTTGAATCAAATAAAAGTCAAATGCATTCAACAAAGCTAATTGAATCAAATGAAATTCAAATGCATTCTAAAAGGCTAATTGAATCAAATGAAAGTCAAACACATTCAAACATAGCTTTTTGAATCAAATGAAAGTCAAATGCATTCAAATAAGCTAATTAAATCAAATGAAAGTCAAACACATTCAACAAAGCTAAATGAAACAAAAGAAAGTCAAACACATTCAAACTTAGCATTTTGAATCAAATGAAAGTCAAATGCTTTCAACAAAGCTAATTGAATAAAATGAAAGTCAAATGCAATCTATAAGGCTAATTGAATCAAATGAATTCAAACACATTCAACCAAAGTTTTTTCGAATGATATGAAAGTCAAATACATTTAACAAAGCTAATTAAATCAAATGAAAGTCAAACACATTTAAACCAAGCTTTTTGAATCAAATGAAAGTTAAATGCATTCTAAAAAGCTAATTGAACAAATGAGAGTCAAACATATTCAAAGAAAGCTTTTTGAATCAAATGAAAGTCAAATGCTTTTAACAAAGCTAATTGAATCAAATAAAACTCAAATGCATTCTACAAAGGTAATTGAATCAAATGAAAGTGAAACACATTCAATCAAAGCTTTTTGAATCAAATGAAAGTCAAATTCATTCAACAAAGCAAATTGAATCAAATGAAAGTCAAATGCATTATTCAAAGCTAATTGAATCAAAAGAAAATTTAACACGATCAAACAAAGCTAATTGAATCAAATGAAAGTCAAACACATTCAAACAAAGCTTTTATAATCAAATGAAAGTCAAATGCATTCAACAAAGCTAATTGAATCAAATGAAATTCAAATGCATTCTAAAAGGCTAATTGAATCAAATGAAAGTCAAACACATTCAAACATAGCTTTTTGAATCAAATGAAAGTCAAATGCATTCAAATAAGCTAATTGAATCAAATGAAAATCAAACACATTCTTGAAAGATAATTGAATCAAATGAAAGTCAAACACATTCAAACATAACTTTTGGAATCAAATGAAAGTCAAATGCTTTTAACAAAGCTAATTGAATCAAATGAAAGTCAAATGCAATCTACAAGGCTATTTGAATCAAATGAATTCAAACACATTCAACCAAAGTTTTTCGAATGATATGAAAGTGAAACACATTCAATCAAAGCTTTTTGAATCAAATGAAAGTCAAATTCATTCAACAAAGCTAATTGAATCAAATGAAAGTCAAATGCATTATTCAAAGCTAATTAAATCAAAAGAAAATTTAACACGATCAAGCAAAGCTAATTGAATCAAATGAAAGTCAAACACATTCAAACAAAGCTTTTTGAATCAAATGAAAGTCAAATGCATTCAAAAAAGCTAATTGAATAAAATGAAAGTCAAATTAAATCTACAAAAATTGAATCAAATGAAAGTCAAACACATTCAGACAAAGCTAATTGAATCAAACGAAAGTCTAATGCATTCTACGAAGCTAATTTAATCAGATGAAAGTCAAACACATTCAAACAAAGCTTTTTGATACAAATGAAAGTTAAATGCATTCTACAAAGCTAATTGAATCAAATAAAAGTCAAATGCATTCTACAAAGCTAAGTGAATCAAATGAAAGTTAAACACATTTAATCAAAGTTTTTTTGAATCAAGTGAAAGTCAAATACATTCAACAAAGCTAATTGAATCTAATGAAAGTCAAATGCATTCTACAAAGCGAATTGAATCAAAAGAAAGTTAAACACGATCAAACAAAGCTAACTGAATCAAATGAAAGTCAAACATATTCAAACAAAGCTTTTTGAATCAAATGAAAGTCAAATGCATTCAACGAAGCTAATTGAATCAAATAAAAGTCAAATGCATTCTACAAAGCTAATTGAATCAAATGAAAGTCAAACACATTCAAAAAAAGCTTTTTGAAACAAATGAAAGTCAAATGCATTCAACAAAGCTAATTGAATCAAATAAAAGTCAAATGCATTCTACAAAGCTAATTGAATCAAATGAAAGTGAAACACATTCAAACAAAGCTTTTTGAATCAAATGAAAGTCAAATGCATTCAACAAAGCTAATTAAATCAAATGAAAGTCAAATGCAATCAACAAAAATTGAATTAAATGAAAGTCAAACACATTCAAACAAAGCTAATTGAATCAAATGAAAGTCTAATGCATTGTACAAAGCTAATTGAATCAAATGAAAGTCAAACACATTCAAACAAAGTTTTTTGAAACAAATAAAAGTCAAATGCATGCAACAAAGCTAATTGAATCAAATGAAAGTCAAATACATTCTACAAAGCTAATTGAATCAAATGAAAGTCAAACACATTCAAACAAAGCTTTTTTAATCAAATGAAAGTCAAATGCATTCAACAAAGCTAATTGAATCAAATGAAATTCAAATGCATTCTAAAAGGCTAATTGAATCAAATGAAAGTCAAACACATTTAATTATAGCTTTTTGAATCCAATGAAAGTCAAATGCATTCAAATAAGCTAATTGAATCAAATGAAAGTCAAACACATTCTACAAAGCTAATTGAATCAAATGAAAGTCAAACACATTCAAACATAGCTTTTTGAATCAAATGAAAGTCAAATGCTTTCAACAAAGCTAATTGAATAAAATGAAAGTCAAATGCAATCTACAAGGCTAATTGAATCAAATGAATTCAAACACATTCAACCAAAGTTTTTCGAATGATATGAAAGTCAAATACATTCAACAAAGCTAATTGAATTAAATGAAAGTCAAATGCATTCTTCAAAGCTAATTGAATCAAATGAAAATCAAACACATTCAAACCAATTTTTTTGAATCAAATGAAAGTTAAATGTGATTAGGGGATTTTGCTCCCACCAATCACCATCTGACAAGTGGACCAATCAGGTTCCGCCATGTGTCCGTCACATGGGCCAATAGGAGCCTGCCACGTGTCAAGCAATGATCCGTGCACCTTGGACCAATTACGACACGACACGTGTCCTTCCCATGACACTTGGGATAACCGGCCACCTAGGCCCAACTTCCGAGGGAAGCCCAATCAGCCCAAGGTTAACCTAAACCTAGATTGGCACGTTTCCCGAGGTTATAAATACCTCCCTTAATCCTCATTAAGGGGGATTACTCACGAATTACACAGATAACAGGCTGATCACGCTAACAAAGCAGATTACCTACATTAAACACTCTCACCTAGAGAGACCCAATCACTTTAATTTCCGCATTAATTACTCCTTAATCAAGTACTAACTTGACCGTTGGAGGCGGAGCTCCCACCACCAGGAGTCTCCGTTGTTTTGCAGGTACAGGCATCCGGTTCCAGTCTCGGAATTGTAACTCTCCCGCAGGACATCAGAAAACCCCGAAACATTTGGCGCCGTCTGTGGGGAGAGTACTTCTGAGATGGCATCCAAGTCTGTACCGACTCCTGAAGAGAGGCGTCCCCTAGACGACCCTCAAGTTCAGTCGGACCACGATACCGAGGATGAATTTGAAGTTGAAGCTCACACAGCTTCAGACGGGACCCTAAGGGCCCGACGTACCCGTCATACCGAAAGGAGAGAACGGGAACATCTTCAAACTGGAAGTGAGCCAGAAGGCGCACCTCCTGTTCGGCAGCAGCCGACTGATGGTTTGCTCCCATCACAAGGAACGAACTCATGACCTTCATGAGGGACTTCAAGGGAGAGATTCAAGAGTTGATCAACAAGAAGCCGCCGGCTGTGGTCAAGGAGCAGTCGGCTAAGAAACCCTCCACTTCACTGAAGAGGAAGCCAGTTCAAGGGCGAGAGGCGACTCCTCATCCTAAATCTAGGAAGCGGGAGCCACCTGCCCTTGATTTCACAAAATTCCGTTTTCCTACAGGAAATAGGAAACCTGTTCGTCATATTCAGGCGGACGGGTCGAAGCAAACATTCACAAACGCTCGGCTACTGCTAGAGCAGAAGAAAAGTGACCGATTGTCAAAGTCGGCCTCTACTTCAAACTTCCAAGACAGTCTGCGAAATACCTCAATGAGGCATACGCAGTCGTATCATGAGAGTCAGTCAGGCGGCACCTCCCGTCAGTCTGGCTTTCATAGCGACCAGGCGGTACCAAACTTACCGTTTGTGCCGCAACAACAGTATTTTTTGCAGCCACCTCCGTTTGGTGGACATGCAGCAAAAAACGTCCAACCTATGGACTGGCAGCTACGGTTTCTTAGACTTGGTGAACAGCCGCCGACCTTCTCCAAGGAAATTACTGAAGCCGCTCAGCCGGCCAAAGTGAAAAATATAATAGTAGGCGCCTATGACGGCACTACTAACCCAGAAGACCATCTGATGGCATTCACCAACCTGATGTACCTTCAAGGGTTGGATGATCCCACTTGGTGCAAGTGTTTCCCAGCGACTCTCAAAGGAATCGCACAACAATGGTTCGGCAACCTGCCGACTGGTTGTGTAAATAGCTTCAGGACGCTTGCTTACTTATTCACCTCCAACTTCGCCATGAACATCCCTGCGAAGAAAACGACCCTTGATTTAGGAACAATTCAGCAGGGCGAGAAGGAGGGGCTTCGTTCTTACATCAGGCGGTTTAACCTGATGAGAATACAGATTCAAGGGTTACAGGATGAGGTAGCCTATACTGACTTTTTCAGAGGTCTCAAAGACGGGTCTACCTTCAAATTTGATTTGGTTCGAAAGAGGGTGGCGACTCTTCAAGAGGCCTTGATTGAAGCAGAAGCCTATATACAGGCGACTGATCTTTGTAGTACGATAAAACAGTCGGACGGGAAAAGGTCCGACAAAAGAGAAGGACGACAGAAACAGTCGTCAAACAAGGATGAGAAGAGAAAAGAGGTCTGGGCGGCTGATTCCTCTAAACAGCCGGCCCAGAAAAAGAAAAAAAGAATTCAAACCATACTCCCCAAAGTATGCGTTTAACAAGGATAACCAGTTTATCCTAAAAGAAATCAAGGGACGGATCTCAATTGAGAAGCCGGTTCCCATGAAGGATTCTGCAAACAACCGGAACCAAGATAAATTTTGTGCTTATCATGATGATGTTGGTCATCACACCAATGACTGCATCAGTCTCATGCGGTATCTGGACCGCCTGGCTGAGCAAGGTGATCTTGACACTTATGTCAAGAAATCTACGGGGAACACTTCCTCAAAAAAGCAGTCGGCCAAAAAGAAACAACAGGCCGACAGCTCCGATACAGATGATGCAGTCGTCTACACCATTGCAGGCGGCTTCTAAGGAGGCGACCCCACTATTAGGGGCAAGAAAGACAACATCAGACGGTTAGATGTAAATTCCGTTCACCAAGAACGACCCTCCAAATATTCATTTCCTGAGATTGTCATCACTGAAGAAGATCTAGGAGGGGTAAGAGGGCCGCATGACGACCCTATCGTCATTGAATGTAAAGTGGCCAACCAAAGAGTTGGCCGAATCCTCATAGATACCGGAAGCTCCTCAGATCTCATCAGTAGCAAATGTCTATCGAAACTAAAATATCAGACTGATTGCATACATCCGGCCTCCCATCCTTTAGTAGGGTTTGGAGGAGGAGTCGTCCACCCACTGGGACGAGTGGATTTACCCATCCGCCTGGGCGAAAAAGGGGAAGGACGACACATGGTAGTCCGGTTTCTGGTAGTAGAAGAACTCTCAGCCTACAACATGATTCTAGGACGACCAACCCTGAATAATTCCAAGGCTGTTATAATCCCATCTCTTATGTTGCTCAAGTTTGAGAGGGATAATGGAACAGTCGGCTCCCTAAGGGGAGATCAAAGGATGGCCCGAGAGTGTTATCTCTCGGATGTCAAGCCCACTGTTATGACCACTGGGTCAAGTGGTGGAAAAACAAACCTTGACAATGTCAAGGAAAGTGCGCATGTTCAACAAGCGGGCGGCAAAAAGAGAAAGGCATCCCAGACGGGGGCCGCAAGAAAAGACAAAAAATAGCAATCATTGGCAGAGGAGCGGTCGGATGAATTCCGCCCTCAGCCGGCTGGTGAGCATACGGACTTGATCTTAGACGACTCATGTCCTGCGCGAACAGTCAAAGTTGGGACGACTGCTCTGAGAGACCTTGGTGACGACTTTCACAAACTATTGAAAGAATACAAGGACATCTTTGCATTCGAAGTCCATGAAATGCCAGGCATTAGTCCTGCTCTGGCGGTACATAAACTGGCCGTGGATCCGAAAAAGAAGCCGGTACGGCAGAAGAAGCGGAACCATGGCGAAGAAAGAAGTCAAGCGGCAGCCGCCGAACTTAAAAAATTACTTGATGCAAGGTTCATTCGGCAATGTTACTTCCCGGACTGGGTTGCAAATGTGGTGCTTGTTAAAAAGCCGAATGACACCTGGCGAATGTGTGTAGACTACACAAACATAAACAAGGCGTGCCCCAAAGACAGTTACCCTCTGCCTAAAATTGATAACCTGGTCGACTCAACAGCCGTCCATGCTTTGATGAGCTTTATGGACGCCTACTCTGGTTTCCATCAAATTCCTTTATGGAAAAAAGATCAGGAGAAGACGACATTCGTCACTGATCAGGGGTTATACTGTTACACGGTCATGCCGTTTGGTCTTAAGAATGCCCCGGCTACCTTCAGAAAGATCATCTGTCGGACCTCCGAGAAACTTTCGCCACACTCAGGCGGCACCATGTCATGCTCAATCCCAAGAAATGTGTCTTTGGAGTTGAGTCTGGGAAATTTCTAGGATTCCTTATCAATCAGAGAGGAATAAAGGCGAACCTTGAGAAGGTGCAGGCGGTCATTGACATGCAGTCGCCTCGTACCATCCGAGAGGTTCAGAAGTTAACAGGTTGTCTGGCGTTGGGAAGATTTCTAAGCCGATCAGGCGACAAATGCCTATACTTTTTCCAGGCAATTAAGAAAAAGGCAAGGTTTGAATGGGGGCCGGATGCTGAGGCCGCCTTCCAGAAATTGAAAGTTCACTTGCATTCCTTGCCGAGGCTGGTCAGCCCTTTGCCCAAAGAAGTACTCTACATGTACCTGGCCGTCTCTGATCATGCGTTAAGCGCTGTTCTCCTTGCTGAAAGAGACGGCTGTCAGCTCCCGGTCTACTTTGTCAGTCACGTACTGAAAAATGCCGAGTTGAGGTATCCCTTAGTGGAGAAATTTGGTCTTGCACTCTTCATGGCTGTTAAAAAATTGAATCCCTACTTTTTGGCACATGCAGTCGTCGTGTATACAGACCAACCTATCAAGCGGCCACTGACCATCATGGAGTCGTCAGGCCGAATGATCAAATGGGCCATAGAAATTCAGAGCCTCGAAGTTACTTTCGAGCCTAGAAAAGCAGTGAAGGGGCAATCCTTTGCTGACTTTATTGTTGAGATGACTCGTCCCCCTGACTCTCAAGTTCCAGACCAAGTCTGGAAGGTATATGTGGACGGAAGCTCTACTTCAAATGGTTGTGGAGCAGGTGTCATATGTCAGTCGCCGGAGGGCGACAGGTACGAGTATGCTCTACGCTTCATTTTTCAGGCCTCAAACAATGAGGCTGAATATGAAGCTTTACTAGCCGGAATCCGCATGTGCAAGGCGGCAGGGGCAAGAAAAATAGACGCCTGTTCCGATTCACAATTGATAGTGAGTCAGTACAATGGCGAATATGAAGCAACCCATCCGGCCATGATCAAGTATTTACAGGCGGTCCGACAAGCAGTCGGCCCCCTTGAGGATTTCCATCTGATCCAAGTGCCGAGATCAGAAAACAGCCAGGCGGATGCACTATCAAAATTAGCATCCTCCGCCTCCTCTGATACTCCTCGAACTGTTTTTTGGGAAGTAATGGAGAAGATAAGCATCGAGGAAGACCCTATTGGAATCCTAGACAGAAGCTCAACCTGGATGGATCCAATCAGGGCATATCTGACAAACGGTACCCTGCCGGATGATCATCGATAGGCGGCAGCACTAAAAAACGAGCAACCTGTTTTGAAATAATAAAGGGAGAACTTCACAAAAGGGGGTACCTTCAACCCTTCTTAAAGTGTGTTACTCCAGAGAAGGGACGAGAGATACTAGGCGATCTTCACTCTGGTTACTGTGCTTCTCATATAGGCGGTAGGACGCTTTCTCAACGGGCAAGGCGACAGGGCTACTTTTGGCCTACATTAGAAGCAGATGCAATGGAGATGGTGAAAAAAATGTGACAAGTGTCAAAGGTTTGGCAAGCTAATTCACCGTCCGGCTACTGACCTCACTACCATTCATAGCCCACTACCGTTTGCTAAGTGGGGCATGGACATTCTGGGTCCATATACGCCTGCTACAGGCGGAAGGAGGTACATACTTGTTGCCGTCGACTACTTCACTAAATGGGTAGAGGCGGAGGCTGTAAAGGGAATCAAGACGAAGGATGTAATTTCATTCATTTGGAAAAATGTCATCACTCGGTTCGGGGTTCCCATGTCTATGGTTTTTGATAATGGTCCCCAATTTGAGACGCCTGTTCTCAAAAGCTGGTTGGGTGACCTAGGAATTGCACACTACTTTGCATCTGTCGGCCGTCCACAAGCAAACGGCCAGGTAGAAGCCTTTAATAAAATCATCTCAGACGGTCTCAAGAAAAAGATTGAACGAGCAGGCGGCCTATGGGCGGATGAATTATCACATGTTCTCTGGGCCATTAGGACGACTGAAAAAGGGGCGACTGGAGAAACTCCATTCCTCCTAACTTATGGTGCGGAAGCTGGTCTTCCAATAGAACACTACGAGCCGACTCTTCGAGTAATGCTATATGACGAAGAGGCAAACTGGGAAGCCATGCGCCTGGCATTAGACTCACTTCCTGAAAGGAGGGGCAATGCTGTCTTGCGCCATGAAATTTACCGCGTGAGAATGACTAGATCATACAACAAAAAAGTACACAGGCGTCCACTCAAAGTGGGGGACTTTGTACTTAGAAAAATGGAAGCAGTTGGTAGGGCTAATGAGTCTGGCAAACTAACTCCCAACTGGGAAGGACCCTACCGAATCTGTGAAGAGGTTAGGGACGGTACCTACCGGCTGGAAACACCAGACGGAAAACCGTTGCCTCGAACTTGGAATGTAGATAATCTTAAGAAATATTTCTTTTGAATGATTTAAATAGTCAAGAGCTACTTAATAAAAGTTTGCATACTTACTATTCAATTTGGTACTAAGAGGGGCACGCCTACTGACAAAACAGTCGGCTACTCTCCATGTTTAATTTTTATTCTTACTTAAGAGGGGCATGCCGTCTGTACCTTTACAGTCGGCTACTCTCCATTGAGAATTTTACTCTCTTCAGAGGGGCATGCCGTCTGTACCTTTACAGTCGGCTACTCTCCATTGAGAATTTTACTCTCTTCAGAGGGGCATGCCGCCTGTACCTTTACAGTCGGCTACTCTCCATTGAATATTTTACTCTCAGAGGGGCATGCCGTCTATACCTTTACAGTCGGCTACTCTCCATTAAGTATTTTCCTCTATCTTTAGAGGGGCATGCCGTCTGTACCTTTACAGCCGGCTACTCTCCATTGAGTATTTTACTCTATCTTCAGAGGGGCATGCCGTCTGGACATATAGTCGGCTACTCTCCATAGAAGAGGGCCGACTGGTTCCAAACACACAGCCACCCCCCTTATACTTAGCTAAAAAGATTAGGGCCTGGCCGACCCTGTGCCTAACAGGCGGCTACCCTCCTTTTACTTAGCACCTACGTTCACCAAGAATTAACCTAGGCCACAGGCCGAATGAGCAGACCAGGCGCCAAGCCAACTGATCCAATCTTTAAACTAATACGACCTGTCCCAACATCATAGCAAGCGTCCGGCGGCATCCCTCCAGATGAAATTCGTCGCAGAGAGAAGCTCCCTTTTGGGTGGAACATTGCTCTATAAACTAATTACACGGCACCTATACGACTGCCCCCAAGGGCAACCACGTAGCCGTTTTTGAGACAAGGATAACTCTTATCACTAACCAAACCAGTGGTAGCAGTTGACATCTGAGTCAGATGACCGCCTGTATTACTTGGGATAAATGCAGGGGGTACCTCTTGAGTTAGTAGCCAACAAACATTGGCGAATCAAGGGGTCTAGCCGGCCTCCACCGTCTGGTACCTCTACTTCTCAAACAAGAGTGACGGCGACTGAGTAACACCAAAGTTAACTCATAGTCACTCCCTCAAACTTGGTATGGAACTTAAAAGGTTTGAGTAGACTGCCTGTTTTTTGGCAAACAAGGGCACTCAAACCCCTATTCCTACTAGGTAACCTCTTGAGTTAATAGCCCACAAACATTGGCGAATCAAAAGGATCAACCGGCCTCCGCCGCCCGGTACCTTTACTACTCAAGCAGGAGTGACGGCGACTGAGTAACTCCAAAGTTAACTCATAGTCACTCTCGCAAACTTAGTATGGAGCCTAAAAGGTATGAGTCGTCCGCCTGTTTTTAGCAAACTGAGGCTCTCAACCACTACTCATGCTAGGTTAACAACTTATGAGTTAAAAGCCAACAAACATTGGCGAATAAAGGGGAACAACCGGTACCCACCGCTTGATACCTCTACTACTCAGTTCCTTGGCAACTAGGTAACAATCATGTTTACTTGGTCAGACCACTTTCCTACTTGGTTAATTTTACAAATGACAGGACCGCCTGCCTAAAGGGGATCCAGTCTTTAAAATGGTTCGAATACCGATTGGATAAATGGTCGAATGATCGTCTATCCTGGAAACAGACAACCAGTCGTCCAGGGGCATAGGCGGCGTGACTAACTATCCGTACCTGTCTGCAACTATCGGCCATGTAAAACAGTCAGTATAGTGAACAATTGGACATCAGAATATTCAATACTTTGACAAATTTGAAGCAAAACAAAATTCATTAAAAAGAAGCCGGTCATTAAAGACCGGCAAAATATTCAGAGCCCCGGCCCCCTGGCCGGGTAAATACAAAACAAACGGCACGCAGGCCGTGGAAAGAAGACATAAAGCTTAAGAAGGGGGCAGATCTTCAATATTAGCAGCTGCCGCCTGGTCAACACTCTTCTTGCTGGACTCGGCTTCAGCTGCACCCTTTTTTGTTGCATTACCCCCAAGCGGCACAAGCGCCACTACCGGCTCCTCCTCCTCCAACGCTTCCTCCAACGCCTCTTCCTCAGCAGCCGCCAGGATCTCTTGATTATATGTATCAGAACACTGGCGGTACGTTTTTTCCCATGAGGCAAAGTCGGCATTGGGGAAGAGGCGGCCCCAAGTCATGCGCTGGATTTGAGCAGAGTCTTCCATCATCTCCCGGACCAGCTCTTTCTTCTCTTGCTCGGCCTTTTCCGAGAGCTCCTGAGTAAGACTCTTCTCCTGGGTCACCAGGCGTTCCTTTACATTGGCCAACGATTTCTCCAAGGCTTCGTATGAGTACATCTTTAGGCGAAGAGGTTTCAGCTCGGCCTTGAGATTGGTGATGGTCGCCTCCAGCTCGCCATTCCTCTTCTGGGCCACCTCTAACTGAGCCCGAATAGCGGCGGTAGCCTGCGCCTGATAATAAAGAATATAAATGGTCAGAACTTCATTTTGGGCAATTTGAAACATTGCCTTATCATAGTTGGAGGCGGACATAGCTTTTGCAGCCTTTACCTCTTTGTTCTTCCGGTCAAGCGGCTTGCGAAGGCCGTTCACTCGGAGCAGGGCCTAAGTAAAAAGAAACAGGCGTCAGTTTCCAAACAAAAAAGAAAACAGGCGTCCTGGAATTCAAATACTCAAAAATATGCTAAGTATACCTCAGCAAGGACCCCTGCAATCCCGTCTAGGTCAAGGGTGCCGACACCCCTGACCGCCTCCCTTTCAGCTGGAGGAATGGCCTTGATCATAGACTTGGCCACCTCGACCAAGTCAGGCTCCTGAGGGCCGGCTGAATCAAGCATAAACAAACGGATTAGACCTAGTAAAAAAGGGAGCAAGTCTAAAATTTACAAGGACAACTTCATACTTTTAGGCGGCCCAGCTGGAGTTTTAGAAGAAGTGGCCGGCTGTTTCTCAGCCACCACATGTTTCCTGGAAGAACCAGGAGAGCTCGCAACAGTCGTCCTCCGGGCCTTGGGGTCCGGCTGTTGGGAAGAAGAAGCTCTTGGAGCACCCGTCTAAAAAAGAAGAAAAAAGTCAGTATATACATAAACACAACTCCAAAAAGAGGATGAAAGGTTCTAAGCCCACCAAGGGTGCCCCCTTCTTGGGGGAGTCGGTTGAAGCTTGTTGCATGATGGAGGCCCGCAACATGGCCGCCGCAGTCTTGGAGGCGGTAATTATGCTCATAGCGTCCGCTGCAAAAACAAATAGCAAAGTTAATAAGTCATAACAAGAAATGTATGGAACAACAGAGTATTCGACAGGCCGACTACCTCTTCAGCACCGACTGCTGAGGCCTCAGGCGGCCAAAAAGTACTCGTCATAGAGCCATTTGAAGCTCGGGACGCAGTGCAGGGGTACTTGCTCTCGTACCCCTGAAGTAGAGTCGACCCTTGACTCTACTTTAAAGAGTCCTTTATCCAGGATCTCTTTCTTAGCCTTGGGGGGAACAGGCGGCATGCTGCGGCTGCCTGCAAGAAGGGGCGGATTCCTGTTCCACCTGTTGAAGCGCTTGTTCAGCTCTGTGTCTGAACTCTCAATGATGAGGTAGCCTCTGTGGCTCGTCAATTGATACCAGCCGGTACCGCCTGCCTTAGGGGTCTGGCTGAGGTAGTTCATGTGGGCGAAAGCCTCGAAGCTCGGCTCCACCCCGTGCAGTTCGCACCCGGCCACATAGCCGAGTACGTTGACCTAGGAGTTTGGGGCTAACTGCCATAACCCCAACTCATACCCATCCAAGATCCGCTGAACAGCCGGATGTAATGGGAAGCGCAGCCCAGCCTTGATGGCCGCCTCGTAGCAGCCAAAGCAGGCGCTGTCATAACTGGTAACAGCCGGCCAGACGACTGTGTCTTCTGGATCCGGCACGAACACTAAAAAGTCGGGGCCCATTGTGTGGTTTGCGATAAAGCTCTCCACTTTCTCTTGCATGGTTGTGATCCGGCCCCGAGGTACCGTGCAGTAGTAGAGGGTATTCTGCTCTCGGTAAGAGGCGGATGGCTCCGCCCAATTGTCCCCCTTCTCAAGTGCGTGAGAAAGCCTCGCCTTTTGCAGGCGATTGTTTTTCTCTTCTGTGTCCAGAGAAGCATGGCCAGAAGAGCTAGACTCGGAATCGTCCTCTGACGAGTCCGAAGAGGACGACTCCTCCCCTCTCCCGGAGGGGCCCGCCTCCTCTCCTTGAAAAGGAGGAGAATTGTTAACTGTAAAATGGGAAGGGTTACTATGACTCCTCCCTCAGAATTGCCGGCTTTCAGGCCGCTTTGTTTTACTTCCACATTTGGCGTCTGGTCAGATTTTCACTAATCGGCACCCTGTGGGAGGAGCCGTCTGAATTTGAGATCCTAGCAGTCTTTTTTGTTCTGGCCATCATGCTCTGCATAAACACAGATATAGTCGGACTTTGTATAAAGGGTAAAGATGGGTCCGGAAAAGGGCAGGCGGCACTCCTAGTCCTAGATTCAGCCGTCCCCGATGACCGGCTGATCACTAACCTGACCAGGTTATCAATTTTAGGCAGAGGGTAACTGTCTTTGGGGCACGCCTTGTTTAAGTCTGTGTAGTCTATACACATTCGCTAGGTGCCATTCGGCTTTTTAACAAGCACCACATTTGCAACCCATTCTGGGAAGTAACATTGCCGAATGAACCCTGCATCAAGTAATTTTTTAACTTCGGCGGCTGCCGCCTGACTTCTTTCTTCGCCATGGTTCCGCTTCTTCTGCCGTACCGGCTTCTTTTTCGGATCCACGACCAGTTTATGTACCGCCAGATCAGGACTAATGCCTGGCATTTCATGGACTTCGAATGCAAAGATGTCCTTGTATTCTTTCAATAGTTTGTGAAAGTCGTCACCCAGGACTCTCAGAGTAGTCGTCCCAACTTTGACTGTTCGCTCAGGACGTGAATCGTCTAAGATCAGGTCCGTATGCTCACCAGCCGGCTGAGGGCGGAATTCATCCGACCGCTCCTCTGCCAATGATTGCTATTTTCTGTCTTTTCTTGCGGCCCCTGTCTGGGATGCCTTTCTCTTCTTGCCGCCTGCTTCTTGAACAGGCGCACTCTCCTTGACATTGTCAAGGTCTATTTTTCCACCACTCGACCCAGTGGCCATAACAGTGGGCTTGACATCCGAGAGATAGCACTCTCGGGCCATCCTTTGATCTCCCCTTAGGGACCCGACTGTTCCATTATCCCTCTCAAACTTGAGCAACATAAGAGATGGGATTATAACAGCCTTGTAATTATTCAGGGTTGGTCGTCCCAGAATCATGTTGTAGGTCGAGAGTTCTTCTACTACCAGGAACCGGACTACCATGTGTCGTCCTTCCCCTTTTTCGCCCAGGTGGATGGGTAAATCCACTCGTCCCACTGGGTGGACGACTCCTCCTCCAAACCCTACTAAAGGGTGGGATGCCGGATGTATGCAATCAGTCTGATATTTTAGTTTCGACAGACATTTGCTACTGATGAGATCTGAGGAGCTTCCGGTATCTATGAGGATTCGGCCAACTCTCTGGTTGGCCACTTTACATTCAATAACGATAGGGTCGTCATGCAGCCCTGTTACCCCTCCTAGATCTTCTTCACTGATGACAATCTCAGGAAATGAATATTTGGAGGGCCGTTCTTGGTGAACGGAATTTACATCTAACCGTCTGATGTTGTCTTTGTTGCCCCTAATAGTGGGGCCGCCTCCTGAGAAGCCGCCTGTAATGGTGTAGACGACTGCATCATCTGTATTGGAGCTGTCGGCCCGTTGATTCTTTTTGGTCGACTGCTTTTTTGAGGAAGTGTTCCCCGTAGATTTCTTGACATAAGTGTCAAGATCACCTTGCTCAGCCAGGCGGTCCAGATACCGCATGAGACTGATGCATTCATTGGTGTGATGACCAACATCTTCATGATAATCACAGAATTTTTCTTGGTTCCGGTTGTTTGCAGAACCCTTCATGGGGACCGGCTTCTCAATTGAGATCCGTCCCTTGATTTCCTTTAAGATAAATTGGCTATCCTTGTTAAACACATACTTTGGGGAGTATGGTTTGAATTCTTTTTTCTTTTTCTGGGCCGGCTGTTTAGAGGAATCAGCCGCCCAGACCTCTTTTCTCTTCTCGTCTTTGTTTGACGACTGTTTCTGTCGTCCTTCTCTTTTGTCGAACCTTTTCCCATCTGACTGTTTTACCGTACTACAAAGATCAGTCGCCTGTATATAGGCTTCCGCTTCAATCAAGGCCTCTTGAAGAGTTGCCACCCTCTTTCGGACCAAATCAAATTTGAAGGTCGACCCGTCTTTGAGACCTCTGAAAAAGTCAGTATAGGCTACTACATCCGGTAACCCTTGAATCTGTATTCTCATCAGGTTAAACCGCCTGATGTAAGAACGAAGCCCCTCCTTCTCGCCCTGCTGAATTGTTCCTAAATCAAGGGTCGTCTTCTTCGCAGGGATGTTCATGGCGAAGTTGGAGGTGAATAAATAAGCAAGCGTCTTGAAGTTATTTACACAACCAGTCGGCAGGTTGCCGAACCATTGTTGTGCGATTCCTTTAAGAGTCGCTGGGAAACACTTGCACCAAGTGGGATCATCCAACCCTTGAAGGTACATCAGGTTGGTGAATGCCATCAGATGGTCTTCTGGGTTAGTAGTGCCGTCATAGGCGCCTACTAATACATTTTTCACTTTGGCCGGCTGAGCGGCTTTAGTAATTTCCTTGGAGAAGGCCGACGACTGTTCACCAAGTCTAAGCAACCGTAGCTGCCAGTCCATAGGTTGGACATTTTTTGTTGTATGTCCACCAAACGGAGGTGGCTGTAAAAAATACTGTTGTTGCGGTACAAACGGTAAGTTTGGTACCGCCTGGTCGCTATGAAAGCCGGACTGACGGGAGGTGCCGCCTGACTGACCCTCATGATACGACTGAGTATGCCTTATTGAGGTATTTCGCAGACTGTCTTGGAAGTTTGAAGTAGAGGCCGACTCTGACAATCGGTCACTCTTCTGCTGCTCTAGCAGTAGCCGAGCGTCTGTGTATGTTTTCCTCGACCCGTCCACCTGAATATGACGAACAGGTTTCCTATTTCCTGGAGTAGGAAAACGATTATTTGTGAAATCAAGGGCAGGCGGCTCCCACTTCCTAGATTTAGGATGAGGGGTCGCCTCTTGCCCTTGAACTGGTTTCCTCTTCAGTGAAGTGGAGGGTTTCTTAGCCGACTGCTCCTTGTCCAGAGCAGGCAGCTTCTTGTTGATCCACTCTTGAATTTCTCCCTTGAAGTCCCTCATGAAGGTCATGAGTTCGTTCCTTGTGATGGGAGCAGACCCATCAGTCGGCTGCTGCCGAACAGGCGGTGCGCCTGCTGGCTCACTTCCAGTTTGAAGATGTTCCCGTTCCCTCCTTTCGGTATGACGGGTACGTCGGGCCCTTAGGGTCCCGTCTGAAGCTGTGTGAGCTTCAACTTCAAATTCATTCTCAGTATCGTGGTCCGACTGTACTTGAGGGTCGTCTAGGGGACGCCTCTCTTCAGGAGTCGGTACAAACGTGGATGCCATCTCAGAAGTACTCTCCCCACAGATGGCGCCAAATGTTTCGGGGTTTTCTGATGTCTTGCGGGAGAGTTACAATTCCGAGACTGGAACCGGACGCCTGTACCTGCAAAACAAACGGATGCTCCGGATGGTTGGAGATCCGCCTCCGACGGTCAAGTTAGTACTTGATTAAGGAGTAATTAATGCGGAAATTAAAGTGATTGGGTCTCTCTAGGTGAGAGTGTTTAATGTGTGTAATCTGCGTTTTTAGCATGTTCTCTCCCTTAATGAGGATTAAGGGAGGTATTTATAACCTCAGGAAACGTGCCAATCTAGGTTTAGGTTAACCTTGGGCTGATTGGGCTTCCCTCGGGAGTTGGGCCTAGGTGACCGGTTATCCCAGGTGTCATGGGAAGGACACGTGTCGTGTCGTAATTGGTCCATGGTGGACGGATCATTGCCTGACACGTGGCAGGCTCCTATTGGCCCATGTGACGGACACATGGCGGAACCTGATTGGTCCACTTGTCAGATGGTGATTGGTGGGGAAAAATCCCCTAATCAAAATGCATTCTACAAAGCTAATTGAATCAACTGAAAGTCAAACACATTCAAACAAAGCTTTTTTAATCAAATGAAAGTCAAATGCATTCAACAAAGCTAATTGAATCAAATGAAATTCAAATGCATTCTAAAAGGCTAATTGAATCAAATGAAATTCAAACACATTCAAACATAGCTTTTTGAATCAAATGAAAGTCAAATGCATTCAAGTAAGCTAATTGAATCAAATGAAAGTCAAACACATTCTACAAAGCTAATTGAATCAAATGAAAGTCAAACACATTCAAACATAGCTTTTTGAATCAAATGAAAGTCAAATGCTTTCAACAAAGCTAATTGAATCAAATGAAAGTCAAATGCAATCTACAAGGCTAATTGAATCAAATGAATTCAAACACATTCAACCAAAGTTTTTCGAATGATATGAAAGTCAAATACATTCAACAAAGCTAATTTAATTAAATGAAAGTCAAATGCATTCTACAAAGCTAATTGAATCAAATGAAAGTCAAACACATTCAAACAAAGCTTTTTGAACCAAATGAAAGTTAAATGCATGCAACAAAGCTAATTGAATCAAATGAAAGTCAAATGCATTCTACAAAGCTAATTGAATCAAATGAAAGTCAAACACATTCAAACAAAGCTTTTTTAATCAAATGAAAGTCAAATGCATTCAACAAAGCTAATTGAATCAAATAAAAGTCAAACACATTCTAACAAAGTTTTTTGAAACAAATAAAAGTCAAATGCATGCAACAAAGCTAATTGAATCAAATGAAAGTCAAATGCATTCTACAAAGCTAATTGAATCAAATGAAAGTCAAACACATTCAAACAAAGCTTTTTTAATCAAATGAAAGTCAAATGCATTCAACAAACCTAATTGAATCAAATAAAAGTAAAATGCATTCCACAAAGCTAATTGAATCAAATGAAAGTGAAACACATTCAAACAAAGCTTTTTGAATCAAATGAAAGTCAAAAGCATTCAACAAAGCTAATTGAATCAATTGAAAGTCAAATGCAATCTACAAAAATTGAATTAAATGAATGTCAAACACATTCAAACAAAGCTAATTGAATCAAATGAAAGTCTAATGCATTCTACAAAGCTAATTGAATCAAATGAAAGTCAAACACATTCAAACAAAGTTTTTTGAAACAAATAAAAGTCAAATGCATGCAACAAAGCTAATTGAATCAAATGAAAGTCAAATGCATTCTACAAAGCTAATTGAATCAAATGAAAGTCAAAAACATTCAAACAAAGCTTTTTTAATCAAATGAAAGTCAAATGCATTCAACAAAGCTAATTGAATCAATTGAAATTCAAATGCATTCTAAAAGGCTAATTAAATTAAATGAAAGTTAAACACATTCAAACATAGCTTTTTGAATCAAATGAAAGTCAAATGCATTCAAATAAGCTAATTAAATCAAATGAAAGTCAAACACATTCTACAAAGCTAATTGAATCAAATGAAAGTCAAACACATTCAAACATAGCTTTTTGAATCAAATGAAAGTCAAATGCATTCAAATAAGCTAATTGAATCAAATGAAAGTCAAACACATTCTACAAAGCTAATTGAATCAAATGAAAGTCAAACACATTCAAACATAGCTTTTTGAATCAAATGAAAGTCAAATGCATTCAATTAAGCTAATTGAATCAAATGAAAGTCAAACACATTCTACAAAGCTAATTGAATCAAATGAAAGTCAAACACATTCAAACATAGCTTTTTGAATCAAATGAAAGTCAAATGCTTTCAACAAAGCTAATTGAATCAAATGAAAGTCAAATGCAATCTACAAGGCTGATTGAATCAAATGAATTCAAACACATTCAACCAAAGTTTTTCGAATAATATGAAAGTCAAATACATTCAACAAAGCTAATTGAATTAAATGAAAGTCAAATGCATTCTACAAAGCGAATTGAATCAAATGAAAGTCAAACACATTCAAACAAAGCTTTTTGAACCAAATGAATGTTAAATGCATGCAACAAAGCTAATTGAATCAAATGAAAGTCAAATGCATTCTACAAAGCTAATTGAATCAAATGAAAGTCAAACACATTCAAACAAAGCTTTTTTAATCAAATGAAAGTCAAATGCATTCAACAAAGCTAATTGAATCAAATAAAAGTCAAATGCATTCTACAAAGCTAATTGAATCAAATGAAAGTGAAACACATTCAAACAAAGCTTTATGAATCAAATGAAAGTCAAAAGCATTCAACAAAGCTAATTGAATCAAATGAAAGTCAAATGCAATCTACAAAAATTGAATTAAATGAATGTCAAACACATTCAAACAAAGCTAATTGAATCAAATGAAAGTCTAATGCATTATACAAAGCTAATTGAATCAAATGAAAGTCAAACACATTCAAACAAAGTTTTATGAAACAAATAAAAGTCAAATGCATGCAACAAAGCTAATTGAATCAAATGAAAGTCAAATGCATTCTACAAAGCTAATTGAATCAAATGAAAGTCAAACACATTCAAACAAAGCTTTTTTAATCAAATGAAAGTCAAATGCATTCAACAAAGCTAATTGAATCAAATGAAATTCAAATGCATTCTAAAAGGCTAATTGAATCAAATGAAAGTCAAACACATTCAAACATAGCTTTTTGAATCAAATGAAAGTCAAATGCATTCAAATAAGCTAATTGAAACAAATGAAAGTCTAATGCATTCTACAAAGCTAATTGAATCAAATGAAAGTCAAACACATTCAAACAAAGTTTTTTGAAACAAATAAAAGTCAAATGCATGCAACAAAGCTAATTGAATCAAATGAAATTCAAATGCATTCTACAAAGCTAATTGAATCAAATGAAAGTCAAACACATTCAAAAAAAGCTTTTTTAATCAAATGAAAGTCAAATGCATTCAACAAAGCTAATTGAATCAAATGAAATTCAAATGCATTCTAAAAGGCTAATTGAATCAAATGAAAGTCAAACACATTCAAACATAGCTTTTTGAATTAAATGAAAGTCAAATGCATTCAACAAAGCTAATTGAATCAATTGAAATTCAAATGCATTCTAAAAGGCTAATTAAATCAAATGAAAGTTAAACACATTCAAACATAGCTTTTTGAATCAAATGAAAGTCAAATGCATTCAAATAAGCTAATTAAATCAAATGAAAGTCAAACACATTCTACAAAGCTAATTGAATCAAATGAAAGTCAAACACATTCAAACATAGCTTTTTGAATCAAATGAAAGTCAAATGCATTCAAATAAGCTAATTGAATCAAATGAAAGTCAAACACATTCTACAAAGCTAATTGAATCAAATGAAAGTCAAACACATTCAAACATAGCTTTTTGAATCAAATGAAAGTCAAATGCATTCAATTAAGCTAATTGAATCAAATGAAAGTCAAACACATTCTACAAAGCTAATTGAATCAAATGAAAGTCAAACACATTCAAACAAAGCTTTTTTAATCAAATGAAAGTCAAATGCATTCAACAAAGCTAATTGAATCAATTGAAATTCAAATGCATTCTAAAAGGCTAATTAAATCAAATGAAAGTTAAACACATTCAAACATAGCTTTTTGAATCAAATGAAAGTCAAATGCATTCAAATAAGCTAATTAAATCAAATGAAAGTCAAACACATTCTACAAAGCTAATTGAATCAAATGAAAGTCAAACACATTCAAACATAGCTTTTTGAATCAAATGAAAGTCAAATGCATTCAAATAAGCTAATTGAATCAAATGAAAGTCAAACACATTCTACAAAGCTAATTGAATCAAATGAAAGTCAAACACATTCAAACATAGCTTTTTGAATCAAATGAAAGTCAAATGCATTCAATTAAGCTAATTGAATCAAATGAAAGTCAAACACATTCTACAAAGCTAATTGAATCAAATGAAAGTCAAACACATTCAAACATAGCTTTTTGAATCAAATGAAAGTCAAATGCTTTCAACAAAGCTAATTGAATCAAATGAAAGTCAAATGCAATCTACAAGGCTGATTGAATCAAATGAATTCAAACACATTCAACCAAAGTTTTTCGAATAATATGAAAGTCAAATACATTCAAAAAAGCTAATTGAATTAAATGAAAGTCAAATGCATTCTACAAAGCGAATTGAATCAAATGAAAGTCAAACACATTCAAACAAAGCTTTTTGAACCAAATGAATGTTAAATGCATGCAACAAAGCTAATTGAATCAAATGAAAGTCAAATGCATTCTACAAAGCTAATTGAATCAAATGAAAGTCAAACACATTCAAACAAAGCTTTTTTAATCAAATGAAAGTCAAATGCATTCAACAAAGCTAATTGAATCAAATAAAAGTCAAATGCATTCTACAAAGCTAATTGAATCAAATGAAAGTGAAACACATTCAAACAAAGCTTTATGAATCAAATGAAAGTCAAAAGCATTCAACAAAGCTAATTGAATCAAATGAAAGTCAAATGCAATCTACAAAAATTGAATTAAATGAATGTCAAACACATTCAAACAAAGCTTATTGAATCAAATGAAAGTCTAATGCATTCTACAAAGCTAATTGAATCAAATGAAAGTCAAACACATTCAAACAAAGTTTTATGAAACAAATAAAAGTCAAATGCATGCAACAAAGCTAATTGAATCAAATGAAAGTCAAATGCATTCTACAAAGCTAATTGAATCAAATGAAAGTCAAACACATTCAAACAAAGCTTTTTTAATCAAATGAAAGTCAAATGCATTCAACAAAGCTAATTGAATCAAATGAAATTCAAATGCATTCTAAAAGGCTAATTGAATCAAATGAAAGTCAAACGCATTCAAACATAGCTTTTTGAATCAAATGAAAGTCAAATGCATTCAAATAAGCTAATTGAAACAAATGAAAGTCTAATGCATTCTACAAAGCTAATTGAATCAAATGAAAGTCAAACACATTCAAACAAAGTTTTTTGAAACAAATAAAAGTCAAATGCATGCAACAAAGCTAATTGAATCAAATGAAAGTCAAATGCATTCTACAAAGCTAATTGAATCAAATGAAAGTCAAACACATTAAAAAAAAGCTTTTTTAATCAAATGAAAGTCAAATGCATTCAACAAAGCTAATTGAATCAAATGAAATTCAAATGCATTCTAAAAGGCTAATTGAATCAAATGAAAGTCAAACACATTCAAACATAGCTTTTTGAATCAAATGAAAGTCAAATGCATTCAACAAAGCTAATTGAATCAATTGAAATTCAAATGCATTCTAAAAGGCTAATTAAATCAAATGAAAGTTAAACACATTCAAACATAGCTTTTTGAATCAAATGAAAGTCAAATGCATTCAAATAAGCTAATTAAATCAAATGAAAGTCAAACACATTCTACAAAGCTAATTGAATCAAATGAAAGTCAAACACATTCAAACATAGCTTTTTGAATCAAATGAAAGTCAAATGCATTCAAATAAGCTAATTGAATCAAATGAAAGTCAAACACATTCTACAAAGCTAATTGAATCAAATGAAAGTCAAACACATTCAAACATAGCTTTTTGAATCAAATGAAAGTCAAATGCATTCAATTAAGCTAATTGAATCAAATGAAAGTCAAACACATTCTACAAAGCTAATTGAATCAAATGAAAGTCAAACACATTCAAACAAAGCTTTTTTAATCAAATGAAAGTCAAATGCATTCAACAAAGCTAATTGAATCAATTGAAATTCAAATGCATTCTAAAAGGCTAATTAAATCAAATGAAAGTTAAACACATTCAAACATAGCTTTTTGAATCATATGAAAGTCAAATGCATTCAAATAAGCTAATTAAATCAAATGAAAGTCAAACACATTCTACAAAGCTAATTGAATCAAATGAAAGTCAAACACATTCAAACATAGCTTTTTGAATCAAATGAAAGTCAAATGCATTCAAATAAGCTAATTGAATCAAATGAAAGTCAAACACATTCTACAAAGCTAATTGAATCAAATGAAAGTCAAACACATTCAAACATAGCTTTTTGAATCAAATGAAAGTCAAATGCATTCAATTAAGCTAATTGAATCAAATGAAAGTCAAACACATTCTACAAAGCTAATTGAATCAAATGAAAGTCAAACACATTCAAACATAGCTTTTTGAATCAAATGAAAGTCAAATGCTTTCAACAAAGCTAATTGAATCAAATGAAAGTCAAATGCAATCTACAAGGCTGATTGAATCAAATGAATTCAAACACATTCAACCAAAGTTTTTCGAATAATATGAAAGTCAAATACATTCAACAAAGCTAATTGAATTAAATGAAAGTCAAATGCATTCTACAAAGCGAATTGAATCAAATGAAAGTCAAACACATTCAAACAAAGCTTTTTGAACCAAATGAAAGTCTAATGCATTCTACAAAGCTAATTGAATCAAATGAAAGTCAAACACATTCAAACAAAGTTTTATGAAACAAATAAAAGTCAAATGCATGCAACAAAGCTAATTGAATCAAATGAAAGTCAAATGCATTCTACAAAGCTAATTGAATCAAATGAAAGTCAAACACATTCAAACAAAGCTTTTTTAATCAAATGAAAGTCAAATGCATTCAACAAAGCTAATTGAATCAAATGAAATTCAAATGCATTCTAAAAGGCTAATTGAATCAAATGAAAGTCAAACACATTCAAACATAGCTTTTTGAATCAAATGAAAGTCAAATGCATTCAAATAAGCTAATTGAATCAGATGAAAGTCAAACACATTCTACAAAGCTAATTGAATCAAATGAAAGTCAACCACATTCAAACATAGCTTTTTGAATCAAATGAAAGTCAAATGCTTTCAACAAAGCTAATTAAATCAAAAGAAAGTCAAATGCAATCTACAAGGCTAATTGAATCAAATGAATTCAAACACATTCAACCAAAGTTTTTCGAATGATATAAGAGTCAAATACATTCAACAAAGCTAATTGAATTAAATGAAAGTCAAATGCATTCTTCAAAGCTAATTGAATCAAATGAAAGTCAAACACATTATAACCAAGCTTTTTGAATCAAATGAAAGTTAAATGCATTCTAAAAAGCTAATTGAACAAATGAGAGCCAAACACATTCAAAGAAAGCTTTTTGAATCAAATGAAAGTCAAATGCTTTTAACAAAGCTAATTGAATCAAATGAAAGTCAAATGCAATCTACAAGGCTAATTGAATCAAATGAATTCAAACACATTCAACCAAAGTTTTTCGAATGATATGAAAGTCAAATACATTCAACAAAGCTAATTGAATTAAATGAAAGTCAAATGCATTCTACAAAGCCAATTGAATCAAATGAAAGTCAAACACATTCAAACAAAGCTTGTTGAACCAAATGAAAGTTAAATGCATGCAACAAAGCTAATTGAATCAAATGAAAGTCAAATGCATTCTACAAAGCTAATTGAATAAAATGAAAGTTAAACACATTCAAACAAAGCTTTTTTAATCAAATGAAAGTCAAATGCATTCAACAAAGCTAATTGAATCAAATGAAATTCAAATGCATTCTAAAAGGCTAATTGAATCAAATGAAAGTCAAACACATTTAAACATAGCTTTTTGAATCAAATCAAAGTCAAATGCATTCAAATAAGTTAATTGAATCAAACGAAAGTCAAACACATTCTACAAAGCTAATTGAATCAAATGAAAGTCAAACACATTCAAACATAGCTTTTTGAATCAAATGAAAGTCAAATGCTTTCAACAAAGCTAATTAAATCAAATGAAAGTCAAATGCAATCTACAAGGCTAATTGAATCAAATGAATTTAAACACATTCAACCAAAGTTTTTCGTATGATATGAAAGTCAAATACATTCAACAAAGCTAATAGAATCAAATGAAAGTCAAATGCAATCTACAAGGCTAATTGAATCAAATGAATTCAAACACATTCAACCAAAGTTTTTCGAATGATATGAAAGTCAAATACATTCAACAAAGCTAATAGAATTAAATGAAAGTCAAATGCATTCTACAAAGCTAATTGAATCAAATGAAAGTCAATTACATTCAAACAAAGCTTTTTGAACCAAATAAAAGTTAAATGCATGCAACAAAGCTAATTGAATCAAATAAAAGTCAAATGCAATCTACAAGGCTAATTGAATCAAATGAATTCAAACACATTCAACCAAAGTTTTTCGAATGATATGACAGTCAAATACATTCAACAAAGCTAATTGAATTAAATGAAAGTCAAATGCATTCTACAAAGCTAATTTAATCAAATGAAAGTCAAACACATTCAAACAAAGCTTTTTGAACCAAATGAAAGTTAAATGCATGCAACAAAGATAATTGAATCAAATAAAAGTCAAATGCATGCAACAAAGCTAATTGAATCAAATGAAAGTCAAATGCATTCTACAAAGCTAATTGAATCAAATGAAAGTCAAACACATTCAAACAAAGCTTTTTTAATCAAATGAAAGTCAAATGCATTCAACAAAGCTAATTGAATCAATTGAAATTCAAATGCATTCTAAAAGGCTAATTAAATCAAATGAAAGTTAAACACATTCAAACATAGCTTTTTGAATCAAATGAAAGTCAAATGCATTCAAATAAGCTAATTAAATCAAATGAAAGTCAAACACATTCTACAAAGCTAATTGAATCAAATGAAAGTCAAACACATTCAAACATAGCTTTTTGAATCAAATGAAAGTCAAATGCATTCAAATAAGCTAATTGAATCAAATGAAAGTCAAACACATTCTACAAAGCTAATTGAATCAAATGAAAGTCAAACACATTCAAACATAGCTTTTTGAATCAAATGAAAGTCAAATGCATTCAATTAAGCTAATTGAATCAAATGAAAGTCAAACACATTCTACAAAGCTAATTGAATCAAATGAAAGTCAAACACATTCAAACATAGCTTTTTGAATCAAATGAAAGTCAAATGCTTTCAACAAAGCTAATTGAATCAAATGAAAGTCAAATGCAATCTACAAGGCTGATTGAATCAAATGAATTCAAACACATTCAACCAAAGTTTTTCGAATAATATGAAAGTCAAATACATTCAACAAAGCTAATTGAATTTAATGAAAGTCAAATGCATTCTACAAAGCGAATTGAATCAAATGAAAGTCAAACACATTCAAACAAAGCTTTTTGAACCAAATGAATGTTAAATGCATGCAACAAAGCTAATTGAATCAAATGAAAGTCAAATGCATTCTACAAAGCTAATTGAATCAAATGAAAGTCAAACACATTCAAACAAAGCTTTTTTAATCAAATGAAAGTCAAATGCATTCAACAAAGCTAATTGAATCAAATAAAAGTCAAATGCATTCTACAAAGCTAATTGAATCAAATGAAAGTGAAACACATTCAAACAAAGCTTTATGAATCAAATGAAAGTCAAAAGCATTCAACAAAGCTAATTGAATCAAATGAAAGTCAAATGCAATCTACAAAAATTGAATTAAATGAATGTCAAACACATTCAAACAAAGCTAATTGAATCAAATGAAAGTCTAATGCATTCTACAAAGCTAATTGAATCAAATGAAAGTCAAACACATTCAAACAAAGTTTTATGAAACAAATAAAAGTCAAATGTGTTTCGGGGTTTTCTGATGTCCTGCGGGAGAGCTACAATTCCGAGACTGGAACCGGACGCCTGTACCTGCAAAATAACGGAGACTCCTGAGAGCTCCGCCTCCAACGGTCAAGTTAGTACCTGATTAAGGAGTAATTAATACAGAAATTAAAGTAATAAGGTCTCTCTAGGTGAGAGTATTTAATGTAGGTAATCTGCTTTGCAAGCGAGATCAGCCGGTTATTAGTGTGTTCCGTAATGTTTCTCCTCTGTTCTGTTAATTATTCGGTCCCCTGATTAATGAGGATTAATCGAGTATCTATAGCCTTGGGAAGCGTGCAACTCTCTAGGTTTAAGGTAAACCTAGGGCCGATCGGGCTTCTAGACTGAAATGGGCCTTGATGGCCGGTTGTCCCATTTGGCATGGGTGGACACGTGGCGTGTCTTAAGTGGTCCGTGGAGGACGCGTGGCGGAACCTGGTTGGTCCACTTGTCAAACGGCGCTTGGTGGATAAAAATCCCCTAATCATTTGCCCCTCACAGGTGGCACGCGACTGGTCACGTGTCGCCTGTGACAGGCGTCGCACGGTGACAGGCGATGGCCCGTTACAGGTGTCACCTTGCAGACGGCCGGGAGACTCTCCCGCCCAAATTTGAATTCGGAAGCGACCCTTCGCCTTCTCATTTTGCCTATAAAAGGAAGTGCTGACTTCGGTCATTTTCACATTTGAGAATTTTTGCGAGAACATTCGGACCCCTGAACTTGCTCTGACTTTTTCGGACTTTTTCTGCCTACCGCCTGTTCTGACAAGCCGACTGACCCGAACTTTCAGGACTTCATCAACTGTCATCCGTTCAGGTAACTCAGTTCTCTTACTCTTAATTTTCTTTTTATTTTTTGAAATGGCACCATGGAAGCACACGACACGCCCTAAGTTAGTGATCAGCCGGTCACCGGGGACGGCTGAATCTAGGACTAGGAGTGCCGCCTGCCCTTTTCTGGACCCATCTTTGCCCTTTATACAAAGTCCGACTGAATCTGTGTCTATGCAGAACGTGATGGCCAGAACAAAAAAGACTGCTAGAATATCAAACTCAGACGGCTCCTCCCAAAGGGTACTCCTTAGCGAAACATCTGACCAGGCGCCAGATGTGGAACGAGGCGACTGTCAAGCTGACAGTTCTGAGAGAGGGACCAAGGTGTTCCCTTCTCATCTAACCGTGGACATGTCTAATTTACCTTCTGCTCCTTCTAAGGGAGAGGAGGCGGGCCCCTCTAGGAGAGGGGAGGCGTCGTCCTCTTCGGACTCGTCAGGGGACGAGTCCGATTCCAGCTCTTCTGACCATAGTTCTTCTGACCATAGTTCTTCTGACCATAGTTCTTCTGACTCAGAAGAAAAACATAACCGCCTACAAGAGGCGAGAAGTTCCCATGCAGTGGAGAAGGGGGATAATTGGGCAGAGCCGTCCGCCTCTTACAGAGAGGAAAACACCCCCTACTACTGCAGGGTGCCCCGGGGCCGGATCGCAACCATGCGAGACAACGTGGCGAGCTTTATTGCTAACCACAAAATGGGCCCGGAGTATTTACTGTTTGTGCCGGATCCAGAAGATACTGTCGTCTGGCCGGCTGGTACCAGCTATGGTGACGGCTGTTTTGGCTGCTATGTGGCGGCCATCAAAGCTGGTCTGCGCTTCCCATTACATCCGGCTGTTCAGCGGATTTTAGATGGGTATGATCTGGGGTTATGGCAGTTAGCCCCCAACTCTTGGGTAAACGTACTCGGCTATGTGGCCGGGTGCGAACTGAACGGGGTGGAGCCAAGTTTTGAGGCTTTCGCCCACATGAACTATCTCAGCCGGACCCCTAAGTCGGGAGGTACCGGCTGGTATCAACTAACAAGCCACAGGGGTTACCTCATGACGAGAGGTAAGGCAAACAAATGGAAGGATTGGCGGAACACCTTCCTTATTATCGAGAGTTCAGACACGGAGCTGAACAAACGTTTTAACAAGTGGAACAGGGATCCGCCTCTTCTTGCAGGCGGCCGCAGCATGCCGCCTGTTCCCCCAAAGGCTAAAAGAGAGATCCTAGACAAAGGACTCTTCAAAGTAGAGACTAGGGTGAACTCTACTTCAGGGGTACGAGAGCAAGTACCCCTACACTGCGTCCCGAGCTTCAAGTGGCTCTATGATGAGTACTTCTTGGCCGCCTGTGGCCTCGGCAGTCGGTGCTCTAGAGGTAGCCGGCCTGACGAATACTCTGTTTTTTCACGCCTTGTTTACTTGGGATCTTTACTAACTTTGCTGTTTATTTCTTTCAGCCGACGCCATGAGTAAAATAACAGCATCTAAGACTGCGGCGGCCATGCTGCGGGTTTCGCTAATGAAGCAGTCGTACGCCGACTCCCCCAGCAAGGAGGCACCCTTGGTAAGCTTTGAAAACTCTTCCCCTTTAAGTTGTATTATGCATATACTAACTCTTTTTGTTTTCAGTCTGGCACTCCAAGGGCTTCTTCCTCGCAACAGCCGGACCCCAAGGCCCGGAGAACGACTGTTGCAAGCTCTCCTGGGTCTTCCAGGAAAACAGTGGCGGCTGAGAAGCAGCCGGCCACTTCTTCAAAAACCCAGGCGGGGCCGCCTAGATGTATGGACACTTGCTTGTAAAAACTCACTCTTGCTTCCTTCTTGATTAGGTCTAACTTGTTTTTCCTTCTGCTTAATGCAGCCGGCCCCCAGGGACTTGACTTGGTTGAGGTAGCCAAGTCAATGGTTAAAGTAGTTCCTCCCTCTGACAGGGAGGCGGTCAAGGGTGCCGGCACCCTTGACCTCGATGGAATTTCGGGGATCCTAGCTGAGGTATACCCTTTTGAAGTTCCAGGACGCCTGTTAACCCTTATGATTGGAAACTGACGCCTGTTTTTCTTTGTACTTAGGCCCTGCTCCGAGTCAACAGCCTTCGCAAGCCGATTGATCGGAAAAACAAAGAGGTAAAGGCCGCAAAGGCTATGGCCGCCTCCAGCTGTGATAAAGCAATGTTTCAAATTGCCCAAAATGAAGTACTGACCATTGATCTTCTTTATTATCAGGCGCAGGCGACCGCCGCTGTTCGGGCTCAACTAGAGGCGGCCCAAAAGAAGGTTGACGAGCTGGAGGGGACCGTCACCAAATTTAAAGCCGAGCTGAAACCCCTTCGCCAGAAAATGCACTCTTACGAAGCCATGGAGAAATCTTTGGCTAACGTAAAAGAACGCCTGGTGAACCAGGAGAAGAGTCTTACCCAAGAGCTCTCGGACAAGGCCGAGCAAGAAAAACAAGAGCTCGTCCGGGAGATGGTGGAAGACTCCGCCCAAATCCAACGCATGACCTGGGAACGACTGTTCCCCAGTGCCGACTTTGCCTCATGGGAAAGAACGTACCGCCAGTGTTCGGAAATATATAATCAACAGATCCTGGCGGCTGCTGAAGAAGAGGCGATGGACGTTGCGTTGGAGGAGGAAGAGCCTGTTGTGGCGCTTGTGCCACTTGGGGGAACGGCATCAAAAGATGATGCAGCGAAGGCCGAGTCCAGCAAGAAGAGTGCTGACCAGGCGGCTGCTGCTGATACTGAACTGCCCCCTTCTTAAGCTTTAAGTATATTTTTTCTTTTCACGGCCTGCGTGCCGTTTGCTTTGTAATTACCCGGCCAGGGGGCCGGGGTTTTGAATATTCTGCTGGTCTTTTATGGCCGGCTCATTTTAATCAAATTTTTTGTTTTTGTTCAAATTTGTCTAAGTATTTGAAATTTGCTCACTAGACAGACTGTTGTGTATGGCCGAACGTTAAGACAGGTACAAATAGTAAGTATGCTGCCTATGCCCCTGGACGACTGGTTGTCTGTTTCCAGGATAGATGATCAGTCGGCCATTTAATCAATCGGTATTCGAACTCTTTATTCAATTTGACCAAGTAAATAGAATTACCAAGTAGCCAAGGAATTTAAGTAGGAAAACAAGCGGCGGGTACCGGTTGTTTCCCTTTATTGCCAATGTTGGCCTCTAATTTGTTATTTGTTAACCTAGCAAGAGTATTGGTTGAGAGCCTTTGTTTATTAAAAACAAGTGGACGACTCGTACCTTTTAGGCTCAGTACTAAGTTTGAGTGACTATTAAGTTAACATAGGAGTTACTTAGTCTTCGTCACAATCTTGATTGAGTAGTAAGGGTATCAGGCGGCGTAGGCCGGCTGGACCCCTTGATTTACCAATGTTTGTTGGCTATTTACTCCATAGGTACCCCCTGCATTTATCCCAAGTAATACAGGCGGTCATCTGACTTAGATGTCAACTGCTACCACTGGTTTGGTTAGTGATAGAGTTATCCTTGTCTCAAAAACGGCTACGTGGTTGCCCTTTGGGACAGTCGTATAGGTGCCGTGTAATTAGTTTATAGAACAATGTTCCACCCAAAAGGGAGCTGCTCTCTGCGACGAATTTCATCCGAATGGATGCCGCCGGACGCCTGCTATAATGTTGGGACAGGTCGGATTAGTTTTTAAAAGTTAGATCAGTTGACTAGGCGCCTGGTCTGATCATTCGGCCAGTGGCCTTGGTATGTTCTTGGTGAACGTATGTGCTAAGTAAAAGAAGGGTAGCCGCCTGTTAGTTACAGGATCGGCCAGGCCCTAAACTTTTTAGCTAAGTATTGTGAGTAAAATACTCGAGGGAGAGTAGCCGACTGTAATGGAACAGACGGCATGCCCCTGTAAAGATAAAGAGTGAAACTCAATGGAGAGTAGCCGACTGTAAAGGTACAGACGGCATGCCCCTCGTAATACAAAATTGAATAGTAAGTGCCAACTTTATTAAGTAGCTCTTTACTTTACATCATTCAAAAGAAATATTTCTTAAGGTTATCTACATTCCAAGTTCGAGGCAACGGTTGTCCGTCTGGTGTTTCCAGACGGTAGGTACCGTCCCTGACTTCCGCATAGATTCGGTAGGGTCCTTCCCAGTTGGGAGTTAGTTTGCCAGACTCGTTAGCCCTACCAACTGCTTCCATTTTTCTAAGTACAAAGTCCCCTACTTTGAGTGGACGCCTGTGCACTTTTTTGTTGTATGATCTAGTCATTCTCAGGCGGTAGATTTCATGGCGCAAAACAGCATTGCCCCTCTTTTCAGGAAGTGAGTCTAATGCCAGGCGCATAGCTTCCCAGTTTGCCTCTTCGTCATATAGCATTACTCGAAGAGTCGGCTCGTAGTGTTCTATTGGAAGAACAGCTTCTGCACCATAAGTTAGGAGGAATGGAGTTTCTCCAGTCGCCCCTTTTTCAGTCGTCCTAATGGCCCAAAGAACATGTGGTAGTTCATCTGCCCATAGGCCGCCTGCTCGTTCAATTTTTTTCTTGAGACCGTCTGAGATGATTTTATTAAAGGCTTCTACCTGGCCGTTTGCTTGTGGACGGCCGACAGATGCAAAGTAATGTCCAATTCCTTGGTCTCCCAACCAGCTTTTGAGAACAGGCGTCTCAAATTGGGGACCATTATCAAAAACCATAGACATGGGAACCCCGAACCGAGTGATGACGTTTTTCCAAATGAATGAAATTACATCTTTCGTCTTGATTCCCTTTACAGCCTCCGCCTCTACCCATTTAGTGAAGTAGTCAACGGCAACAAGTATATACCTTCTGCCGCCTGTAGCAGGCGTATATGGACCCAGAATGTCCATGCCCCACTTAGCAAACGGTAGTGGGCTGTGAATGGTAGTGAGGTCAGTAGCCGGACGGTGAATTAATTTGCCAAACCTTTGGCACTTGTCACATTTTTTCACCATCTCCATTGCATCTGCTTCCAAAGTAGGCCAAAAGTAGCCCTGCCGCCTTGCCCTTTGAGCAAGCATCCTACCACCTATATGGGAAGCACAGAAACCAGAGTGAAGATCATCTAGTATCTCTCGTCCCTTTTCAGGAGTAACACACTTTAAGAAGGGTTGAAGGTGCCCCCTCTTGTGCAGTTCCCCCTGTATCATTTCAAAACAGGAGGCTCGTTTTTTCAGTGATGCCGCCTGTTGAGGATCATCCGGCAGTGTACCGTTTGTCAGATATGCCCTGATTGAATCCATCCAGGTTGAGCTTCTGTCTAGAATTCCAATAGGATTTTCCTCGATGCTTCTCTTCTCCATTACTTCCCAAAACACAGTTCGAGGAGTATCGGAGGAGGCGGATGATGCTAATTTCGAGAGTGCATCTGCCTGGTTGTTTTCTGATCTCGGTACTTGGATCAGATGGAAATCCTCAAGGGAGCCGACTGCTTGTCGGACCGCCTGTAAATATTTGATCATGGCCGGATGTGTTGCTTCGTATTCGCCATTGTACTGACTCACTATCAGTTGTGAATCAGAACAGGCGTCTATTTTCCTTGCCCCGGCCGCCTTACACATGCGGATCCCGGCTAGTAAAGCTTCATATTCTGCCTCATTGTTTGAAGCCTGGAAACTGAAGCGTAGAGCATACTCGAACCTGTCGCCCTCTGGAGATTGACATACGACGCCTGCTCCACAACCGTTTGAAGTAGAGCTTCCGTCCACATATACCTTCCAGACTTGGTCTGGAACTTGAGAGTCAGGAGGACGAGTCATCTCTACAATAAAGTCAGCAAAGGCTTGCCCCTTCACTGCTTTTCTAGGCTCGAAAGTAACTTCGAGACTCTGCATTTCTATGGCCCATTTGATCATTCGTCCGGAGGACTCCATGGTGGTAAGGGGCCGCTTGATCGGTTGGTCGGTATACACGACGACTGCATGTGCCAGAAAGTAGGGCTTCAATTTTTTAACAACCATGAAGAGTGCAAGACCAAATTTCTCCACTAGGGGATACCTCAACTCGGCATTTTTCAGTACGTGACTGACAAAGTAGACCGGAAGTTGACAGCCGTCCCTTTCAGCAAGGAGCACCGCGCTTAACGCATGATCAGAGACGGCCAGGTACATGTAGAGATTTTCTTTGGGCAAAGGGCTGACCAGCCTTGGCAAGGAATGCAAGTGAACCTTTAATTTCTGGAAGGCGGCCTCAGCATCCGGCCCCCATTCAAACCTTGCCTTTTTCTTAATTGCCTGGAAAAAGTATAGGCATTTGTCGCCTGATCGGCTTAGAAATCTTCCCAAGGCCGCCAGACAACCTGTTAACTTCTGAACCTCTCGGACGGTACGAGGCGACTGCATGTCAATGACCGCCTGTACCTTCTCAGGGTTCGCCTCTATTCCTCTCTGGTTGATAAGGAATCCGAGAAATTTCCCAGACTCAACTCCAAATACACATTTCTTGGGATTGAGCATGACATGGTGCCGCCTGAGTGTGGCGAAAGTTTCTCGGAGGTCCGTCAGATGATCTTTCTGAAGTTTAGTCTTAACAATCATATCATCAATGTATGCCTCGACGTTTCTCCCAATCTGATCAAAGAACACTGTGTTTATCATTCGTTGGAATGTAGCCGGGGCATTCTTAAGACCAAACGGCATGACCGTATAACAGTATAATCCCTGATCAGTGACGAAGGCCGTCTTCTCCTGATCTTTCTTCCACAAAGGAATTTGATGAAAACCAGAATAGGCGTCCATAAAACTCATCAAGGCATGGCCGGCTGTTGAGTCGACCAGGTTATCAATTTTGGGCAGAGGGTAACTGTCTTTGGGACACGCCTTGTTCAAGTCTGTGTAGTCTACACACATTCGCCAGGTGCCATTCGGCTTTTTAACAAGTACCACATTTGCAACCCAATCTGGGAAGTAACATTGCCGAATGAACCCTGCATCAAGTAATTTTTTGACTTCGGCGGCGGCCGCCTGACCTCTTTCTTCACCATGGTTCCGCTTCTTTTGCCGTACCGGCTTCTTTTTCGGATCCACAGCGAGTTTGTGTACTGCCAGATCAGGACTAATGCCTGGCATTTCATGGACTTCAAATGCAAAGATGTCCTTGTATTCTTTCAACAGGTTGTGAAAGTCATCACCAAGGTTTCTCAGAGCAGTCGTCCCAACTTTGACTGTTCGGTCAGGGCGGGAGTCGTCTAATATCAGGTCCGTATGCTCACCAGCCGGCTGAGGGCGGAACTCATCCGGCCGGTCCTCTGCCAATGATTGCTATTTTCTTGCCTTTCTGGCGGACTCTGTCTGGGACGCCTTTCTTTTTCTGTCGCCTGTTTCTTGAACAGGCGCACTTTCCTTGACATTGTCAAGGTCTGTTTTTTCTCCACTTGACCCAGTGGCCTTAGCAGTGGGTTTGACATCCGAGAGATAGCACTCTCGGGCCATCCTCTGATCTCCCCTTAGGGAGCCGACTGTTCCATTGTCCCTTTCAAACTTAAGCAGCATAAGTGACGGGATTATAACAGCCTTGGCACTATTCAGGGTTGGGCGACCCAGAATCATGTTGTAGGCAGAGAGTTCCTCTACAACTAGGAATCGGACTACCATGTGTCGTCCTTCCCCTTTTTCGCCCAGGCGGACGGGTAGATCAACTCGTCCCAGTGGGTGGACGACTCCTCCTCCAAACCCTATTAAAGGGTGGGAGGCCGGATGTATGCAGTCCGTCTGATATTTCAGTTTTGACAGACATTTGCTGCTGATGAGATCTGAAGAGCTCCCAGTATCTATGAGGATTCGACCAACTCTCTGGTTGGCCACTTTACATTCAATAACGAGAGGGTCGTCATGCGGCCCCCTTATTCCTCCTAGATCCTCTTCAGTGATGACAATCTCAGGAAATGTATATTTGGACGGTCGTTCTTGGTGAACGGAATTTACATCTAACCGCCTTATATTATCTTTGTTGCCCCTAATAGTGGGGCCGCCTCCTGAGAAGCCGCCTGCAATGGTGTAGACGACTGCATCATCTGTATCGGAACTGTCGGCCTGTTGATTCTTTTTGGCCGACTGCTTTTTTGAGGAAGTATTCCCCGTAGATTTCTTGACATAAGTGTCAAGATCACCTTGATCAGCCAAGCGGTCTAGGTACCGCATGAGACTAATGCAGTCGTTGGTGTGATGACCAATGTCATCATGATAAGCACAGATTTTGTCTTGGTTCCGGTTGCTCGCAGAACCCTTCATGGGGAGCGGTTTCTCAATTGAGAGCCGTCCCTTTATTTCTTTTAGGATAAACTGGTTATCCTTGTTAAATACATACTTTGGGGAGTATGGTTTGAATTCCTTTTTCTTCTTGGCCGGCTGTTTAGAGGAATCAGCCGCCCAGACCCCTTTTCTTTTTTCATCTTTGTTGGACGACTGTTTCTGTCGTCCTTCTCTATTGTCGAACCTCTTCCCGTCCGACTGTTTCATTGTACACAGATCAGTCGCCTGTATATAGGCTTCTGCTTCAATCAAGGCCTCTTGAAGAGTCGCCACCCTTTTTCGAACTAAATCAAATTTGAAGGTAGACCCGTCTTTGAGACCTCTAAAAAAGTCAGTATAAGCTACCTCATCCGGTAACCCTTGAATCTGTATTCTCATCAGGTTGAACCGCCTGATGTAGGAACGAAGCCCCTCCTTTTCACCCTGCTGAATTGTTCCCAAATCAAGGGTCGTTTTCTTCGCAGGGATGTTCATTGCAAAGTTGGAGGCAAATAAGTAAGCAAGCGTCCTGAAACTGTTTACACAACCAGTCGGCAGGTTGCCGAACCATTGCTGTGCAATTCCCTTGAGAGTTGCTGGGAAACACTTGCACCAAGTGGGATCATCCAACCCTTGAAGGTACATCAGGTTGGTGAATGCCATCAGATGGTCTTCCGGGTTAGTAGTGCCATCATAGGCGCCTACTAAAACATTTTTTACTTTGGCCGGCTGAGCGGCTTCAGTAATTTCCTTGGAGAAGGCCGACGGCTGTTCACCAAGTCTAAGCAGCCGTAGCTGCCAGTCCATAGGTTGAACGTTTTTTGCTGCAGGTCCACCAAATGGAGGTGGCTGCATAAAATATTGTTGTTGCGGCACAAATGGTAAATTTGGTACCGCCTGCGCACTATGAAAGCCAGACTGACGGGAGGTGCCGCCTGACTGACTCTCATGGTACGACTGAGTTGGCCTCATCGAGGCATTTCGCAAACTGTCCTGAAAATTTGAAGTAGAAGCCGACTCTGATAATCGGTCACTCTTCTTCTGCTCTAGCAGGTGCCGAGCATCTGTGAACGTTTGCTTTGACCCGTCCGCCTGAATATGACGAACCGGTTTCCTATTTCCCGTAGGATAACGGAGTTTTGTGAAATCAAGAGCAGACGGCTCCCGCTTCTTAGATTTAGGATGGGGAGTCGCCTCTCGCCCTTGAACTGGCTTCCTCTTCAGTGAAGTGGAAGGTTTTTTGGCCGCCTGCTCTTTGACTGAAGCAGGCGGTTTTTTGTTGATCAACTCTTGGATCTCTCCTTGAATCCCCTCATGAAGGTCATGAGTTCGTTCCTTGTGATGGGAGCAGACCCATCAGTCGGCTGTTGCCGAGCAAGCGGTGCGCCTGCTGGCTCGCTTCCTGTTTGAAGATACTCCCGTTCCCTTATTTCAGTATGACGGGTACGGCGGGCCCTTAGGGTCCCGTCTGGAGCTGTATGAGTTTCAACTTCAAATTCACTTTCGGTATCATGGTCCGACTGAACTTGAGGGTCGTCTAGGGGACGCCTCTCTTCTGGGGTCGGTACAGACTTGGATGCCATCTCTGAAGTACTCTCCCCACAGACGGCGCCAAATGTTTCGGGGTTTTCTGATGTCCTGCGGGAGAGCTACAATTCCGAGACTGGAACCGGACGCCTGTACCTGCAAAATAACGGAGACTCCTGAGAGCTCCGCCTCCAACGGTCAAGTTAGTACCTGATTAAGGAGTAATTAATACAGAAATTAAAGTAATAAGGTCTCTCTAGGTGAGAGTATTTAATGTAGGTAATCTGCTTTGCAAGCGAGATCAGCCGGTTATTAGTGTGTTCCGTAATGTTTCTCCTCTGTTCTGTTAATTATTCGGTCCCCTGATTAATGAGGATTAATCGAGTATCTATAGCCTTGGGAAGCGTGCAACTCTCTAGGTTTAAGGTAAACCTAGGGCCGATCGGGCTTCTAGACTGAAATGGGCCTTGATGGCCGGTTGTCCCATTTGGCATGGGTGGACACGTGGCGTGTCTTAAGTGGTCCGTGGAGGACGCGTGGCGGAACCTGGTTGGTCCACTTGTCAAACGGCGCTTGGTGGATAAAAATCCCCTAATCAAAATGCATGCAACAAAGCTAATTGAATCAAATGAAAGTCAAATGCATTCTACAAAGCTAATTGAATCAAATGAAAGTCAAACACATTCAAACAAAGCTTTTTTAATCAAATGAAAGTCAAATGCATTCAACAAAGCTAATTGAATCAAATGAAATTCAAATGCATTCTAAAAGGCTAATTGAATCAAATGAAAGTCAAACACATTCAAACATAGCTTTTTGAATCAAATGAAAGTCAAATGCATTCAACAAAGCTAATTGAATCAATTGAAATTCAAATGCATTCTAAAAGGCTAATTAAATCAAATGAAAGTTAAACACATTCAAACATAGCTTTTTGAATCAAATGAAAGTCAAATGCATTCAAATAAGCTAATTAAATCAAATGAAAGTCAAACACATTCTACAAAGCTAATTGAATCAAATGAAAGTCAAACACATTCAAACATAGCTTTTTGAATCAAATGAAAGTCAAATGCATTCAAATAAGCTAATTGAATCAAATGAAAGTCAAACACATTCTACAAAGCTAATTGAATCAAATGAAAGTCAAACACATTCAAACATAGCTTTTTGAATCAAATGAAAGTCAAATGCATTCAATTAAGCTAATTGAATCAAATGAAAGTCAAACACATTCTACAAAGCTAATTGAATCAAATGAAAGTCAAACACATTCAAACATAGCTTTTTAAATCAAATGAAAGTCAAATGCTTTCAACAAAGCTAATTGAATCAAATGAAAGTCAAATGCAATCTACAAGGCTGATTGAATCAAATGAATTCAAACACATTCAACCAAAGTTTTTTGAATAATATGAAAGTCAAATACATTCAACAAAGCTAATTGAATTAAATGAAAGTCAAATGCATTCTACAAAGCGAATTGAATCAAATGAAAGTCAAACACATTCAAACAAAGCTTTTTGAACCAAATGAATGTTAAATGCATGCAACAAAGCTAATTGAATCAAATGAAATTCAAATGCATTCTACAAAGCTAATTGAATCAAATGAAAGTCAAACACATTCAAACAAAGCTTTTTTAATCAAATGAAAGTCAAATGCATTCAACAAAGCTAATTGAATCAATTGAAATTCAAATGCATTCTAAAAGGCTAATTAAATCAAATGAAAGTTAAACACATTCAAACATAGCTTTTTGAATCAAATGAAAGTCAAATGCATTCAAATAAGCTAATTAAATCAAATGAAAGTCAAACACATTCTACAAAGCTAATTGAATCAAATGAAAGTCAAACACATTCAAACATAGCTTTTTGAATCAAATGAAAGTCAAATGCATTCAAATAAGCTAATGAATCAAATGAAAGTCAAACACATTCTACAAAGCTAATTGAATCAAATGAAAGTCAAACACATTCAAACATAGCTTTTTGAATCAAATGAAAGTCAAATGCATTCAATTAAGCTAATTGAATCAAATGAAAGTCAAACACATTCTACAAAGCTAATTGAATCAAATGAAAGTCAAACACATTCAAACATAGCTTTTTGAATCAAATGAAAGTCAAATGCTTTCAACAAAGCTAATTGAATCAAATGAAAGTCAAATGCAATCTACAAGGCTGATTGAATCAAATGAATTCAAACACATTCAACCAAAGTTTTTCGAATAATATGAAAGTCAAATACATTCAACAAAGCTAATTGAATTTAATGAAAGTCAAATGCATTCTACAAAGCGAATTGAATCAAATGAAAGTCAAACACATTCAAACAAAGCTTTTTGAACCAAATGAATGTTAAATGCATGCAACAAAGCTAATTGAATCAAATGAAAGTCAAATGCATTCTACAAAGCTAATTGAATCAAATGAAAGTCAAACACATTCAAACAAAGCTTTTTTAATCAAATGAAAGTCAAATGCATTCAACAAAGCTAATTGAATCAAATAAAAGTCAAATGCATTCTACAAAGCTAATTGAATCAAATGAAAGTGAAACACATTCAAACAAAGCTTTATGAATCAAATGAAAGTCAAAAGCATTCAACAAAGCTAATTGAATCAAATGAAAGTCAAATGCAATCTACAAAAATTGAATTAAATGAATGTCAAACACATTCAAACAAAGCTAATTGAATCAAATGAAAGTCTAATGCATTCTACAAAGCTAATTGAATCAAATGAAAGTCAAACACATTCAAACAAAGTTTTATGAAACAAATAAAAGTCAAATGCATGCAACAAAGCTAATTGAATCAAATGAAAGTCAAATGCATTCTACAAAGCTAATTGAATCAAATGAAAGTCAAACACATTCAAACAAAGCTTTTTTAATCAAATGAAAGTCAAATGCATTCAACAAAGCTAATTGAATCAAATGAAATTCAAATGCATTCTAAAAGGCTAATTGAATCAAATGAAAGTCAAACACATTCAAACATAGCTTTTTGAATCAAATGAAAGTCAAATGCATTCAACAAAGCTAATTGAATCAATTGAAATTCAAATGCATTCTAAAAGGCTAATTAAATCAAATGAAAGTTAAACACATTCAAACATAGCTTTTTGAATCAAATGAAAGTCAAATGCATTCAAATAAGCTAATTAAATCAAATGAAAGTCAAACACATTCTACAAAGCTAATTGAATCAAATGAAAGTCAAACACATTCAAACATAGCTTTTTGATTCAAATGAAAGTCAAATGCATTCAAATAAGCTAATTGAATCAAATGAAAGTCAAACACATTCTACAAAGCTAATTGAATCAAATGAAAGTCAAACACATTCAAACATAGCTTTTTGAATCAAATGAAAGTCAAATGCATTCAATTAAGCTAATTGAATCAAATGAAAGTCAAACACATTCTACAAAGCTAATTGAATCAAATGAAAGTCAAACACATTCAAACATAGCTTTTTAAATCAAATGAAAGTCAAATGCTTTCAACAAAGCTAATTGAATCAAATGAAAGTCAAATGCAATCTACAAGGCTGATTGAATCAAATGAATTCAAACACATTCAACCAAAGTTTTTTGAATAATATGAAAGTCAAATACATTCAACAAAGCTAATTGAATTAAATGAAAGTCAAATGCATTCTACAAAGCGAATTGAATCAAATGAAAGTCAAACACATTCAAACAAAGCTTTTTGAACCAAATGAATGTTAAATGCATGCAACAAAGCTAATTGAATCAAATGAAAGTCAAATGCATTCTACAAAGCTAATTGAATCAAATGAAAGTCAAACACATTCAAACAAAGCTTTTTTAATCAAATGAAAGTCAAATGCATTCAACAAAGCTAATTGAATCAAATAAAAGTCAAATGCATTCTACAAAGCTAATTGAATCAATGAAAGTGAAACACATTCAAACAAAGCTTTATGAATCAAATGAAAGTCAAAAGCATTCAACAAAGCTAATTGAATCAAATGAAAGTCAAATGCAATCTACAAAAATTGAATTAAATGAATGTCAAACACATTCAAACAAAGCTAATTGAATCAATTGAAAGTCTAATGCATTCTACAAAGCTAATTGAATCAAATGAAAGTCAAACACATTCAAACAAAGTTTTATGAAACAAATAAAAGTCAAATGCATGCAACAAAGCTAATTGAATCAAATGAAAGTCAAATGCATTCTACAAAGCTAATTGAATCAAATGAAAGTCAAACACATTCAAACAAAGCTTTTTTAATCAAATGAAAGTCAAATGCATTCAACAAAGCTAATTGAATCAAATGAAATTCAAATGCATTCTAAAAGGCTAATTGAATCAAATGAAAGTCAAACACATTCAAACATAGCTTTTTGAATCAAATGAAAGTCAAATGCATTCAAATAAGCTAATTGAATCAAATGAAAGTCAAACACATTCTACAAAGCTAATTGAATCAAATGAAAGTCAACCACATTCAAACATAGCTTTTTGAATCAAATGAAAGTCAAATGCTTTCAACAAAGCTAATTAAATCAAAAGAAAGTCAAATGCAATCTACAAGGCTAATTGAATCAAATGAATTCAAACACATTCAACCAAAGTTTTTCGAATGATATAAGAGTCAAATACATTCAACAAAGCTAATTGAATTAAATGAAAGTCAAATGCATTCTTCAAAGCTAATTGAATCAAATGAAAGTCAAACACATTATAACCAAGCTTTTTGAATCAAATGAAAGTTAAATGCATTCTAAAAAGCTAATTGAACAAATGAGAGCCAAACACATTCAAAGAAAGCTTTTTGAATCAAATGAAAGTCCAATGCTTTTAACAAAGCTAATTGAATCAAATGAAAGTCAAATGCAATCTACAAGGCTAATTGAATCAAATGAATTCAAACACATTCAACCAAAGTTTTTCGAATGATATGAAAGTCAAATACATTCAACAAAGCTAATTAAATTAAATGAAAGTCAAATGCATTCTACAAAGCCAATTGAATCAAATGAAAGTCAAACACATTCAAACAAAGCTTTTTGAACCAAATGAAAGTTAAATGCATGCAACAAAGCTAATTGAATCAAATGAAAGTCAAATGCATTCTACAAAGCTAATTGAATAAAATGAAAGTTAAACACATTCAAACAAAGCTTTTTTAATCAAATGAAAGTCAAATGCATTCAACAAAGCTAATTGAATCAAATGAAATTCAAATGCATTCTAAAAGGCTAATTGAATCAAATGAAAGTCAAACACATTTAAACATAGCTTTTTGAATCAAATCAAAGTCAAATGCATTCAAATAAGTTAATTGAATCAAACGAAAGTCAAACACATTCTACAAAGCTAATTGAATCTAATGAAAGTCAAACACATTCAAACATAGCTTTTTGAATCAAATGAAAGTCAAATGCTTTCAACAAAGCTAATTAAATCAAATGAAAGTCAAATGCAATCTACAAGGCTAATTGAATCAAATGAATTTAAACACATTCAACCAAAGTTTTTCGTATGATATGAAAGTCAAATACATTCAACAAAGCTAATAGAATCAAATGAAAGTCAAATGCAATCTACAAGGCTAATTGAATCAAATGAATTCAAACACATTCAACCAAAGTTTTTCGAATGATATGAAAGTCAAATACATTCAACAAAGCTAATAGAATTAAATGAAAGTCAAATGCATTCTACAAAGCTAATTGAATCAAATGAAAGTCAATTACATTCAAACAAAGCTTTTTGAACCAAATGAAAGTTAAATGCATGCAACAAAGCTAATTGAATCAAATGAAAGTCAAATGCAATCTACAAGGCTAATTGAATCAAATGAATTCAAACACATTCAACCAAAGTTTTTCGAATGATATGAAAGTCAAATACATTCAACAAAGCTAATTGAATTAAATGAAAGTCAAATGCATTCTACAAAGCTAATTTAATCAAATGAAAGTCAAACACATTCAAACAAAGCTTTTTGAACCAAATGAAAGTTAAATGCATGCAACAAAGATAATTGAATCAAATAAAAGTCAAACACATTCAAACAAAGTTTTTTGAAACAAATAAAAGTCAAATGCATGCAACAAAGCTAATTGAATCAAATGAAAGTCAAATGCATTCTACAAAGCTAATTGAATCAAATGAAAGTCAAACACATTCAAACAAAGCTTGTTTAATCAAATGAAAGACAAATGCATTCAACAAAGCTAATTAAATCAATAAAAGTCAAACACATTCTAACAAAGTTTTTTGAAACAAATAAAAGTCAAATGCATGCAACAAAGCTAATTGAATCAAATGAAAGTCAAATGCATTCTACAAAGCTAATTGAATCAAATGAAAGTCAAACACATTCAAACAAAGCTTTTTTAATCAAATGAAAGTCAAATGCATTCAACAAAGCCAATTGAATCAATTAAAAGTCAAATGCATTCTACAAAGCTAATTGAATCAAATGAAAGTGAAACATATTCAAACAAAGGTTTTTGAATCAAATGAAAGTCAAAAGCATTCAACAAAGCTAATTGAATCAAATGAAAGTCAAATGCAATCTACAAAAATTGAATTAAATGAATGTCAAACACATTCAAACAAAGCTGATTGAATCAAATGAAAGTCTAATGCATTCTACAAAGCTAATTGAATCAAATGAAAGTCAAACACATTCAAACAAAGTTTTTTGAAACAAATAAAAGTCAAATGCATGCAACAAAGCTAATTGAATCAAATGAAAGTCAAATGCATTCTACAAAGCTAATTGAATCAAATGAAAGTCAAACACATTCAAACAAAGTTTTTTGAAACAAATCAAAGTCAAATGCATGCAACAAAGCTAATTGAATCAAATGAAAGTCAAATGCATTCTAAAAGGCTAATTGAATCAAATGAAAAACAAACACATTTAAACATAGCTTTTTGAATCAAATGAAAGTCAAATGCATTCAAATAAGCTAATTGAATCAAATGAAAGTCAAACACATTCTACAAAGCTAATTGAATCAAATGAAAGTCAAACACATTCAAACATAGCTTTTTGAATCAAATGAAAGTCAAATGCTTTCAACAAAGCTAATTGAATCAAATGAAAGTTAAATGCAATCTACAAGGCTAATTGAATCAAATGAATTCAAACACATTCAACCAAGCTAATTGAATTAAATAAAAGTCAAATGCATTCTTCAAAGCTAATTGAATCAAATGAAAGTCAAACACATTCAAACCAAGCTTTTTGAATCAAATGAAAGTTAAATGCATTCAAAAAACCTAATTGAACAAATGAGAGTCAAACACATTTAAAGAAAGCTCTTTGAATCAAATGAAAGTCAAATGCTTTTAACAAAGCAAATTGAATAAAATAAAACTCAAATGCATTCTACAAAGGTAATTGAATCAAATGAAAGTGAAACACATTCAATCAAAGCTTTTTGAATCAAATGAAAGTCAAATTCATTCAACAAAGCTAATTGAATAAAATGAAAGTCAAATGCATTATTCAAAGCTAATTGAATCAAAAGAAAATTTAACACGATCAAACAAAGCTAATTGAATCAAATGAAAGTCAAACACATTCAAACAAAGCTTTTAAAATCAAATGAAAGTCAAATGCATTCAAAAAAAGCTAATTGAATCAAATGAAAGTCAAATGAAATCTACAAAAATTGAATCAAATGAAAGTCAAACACATTCAAACAAAGCTAATTGAATCAAACGAAAGTCTAATGCATTCTACGAAGCTAATTGAATCAGATGAAAGTCAAACACGTTCAAACAAAGCTTTTTGATGTGTAAACAAGATGAGAAACCTTGTTACAAGAAATGACAAGTTAAAAGATTCAAAGGGTTTTAAAGTTCAAGTGTCAAGTAATCAGTTTAGTTAGGGGAACTCTCACCCTAAGCTAAGGATATAGCAAAGAGGAACTCTCACTCGTTTGCTTGGGATAGTTTAGATGAGGGAACTCTCACCAAATCATAAACTATAAGTCCTAATTTTGGGAACTCTCACCAAAACTAACACTCTTCAAATTCGGATACTCAAATTTGGAAAAACAAAGTGAACTAAACTCAAGTCACTTCAATTACAAAAACACACGTTTTTAGGCAAATAATCTTGGATGATTTTCATTCATTCAAAGTATGCTATTTATAGCATCAATACAACCTTTTCACTTGCCTACTTTAATTAACAAAATAAAATAGACAAAAGTAAATTAACTAAGGGAATGAGTGGAGAATACACGTCCCACTTAACCCCTTTTACAAACAAGATTAAACTTAATTAAAAGAACTAAAGACTAGGCTTGAAACAAGGGAAGATGATCAGCCAAACAGCATCCAAAGAGCATCTTCAATTACACGCCCAAAACAGCCATATGCAAGCTTGTGTAACCCCCATTTTAATGCCTTGATTCACGCCTCTTTATTCTTCATAACCCCCAAATAATGAGGTGCAATGTTCAGCCAACAAACTCCATAATTCACGCCCAACAAGTGCCATGAATCACTCCTCTTCAATCAGCTTGTAACCGTTGCACTTGGAGCTCTTCAATCAGCTTGTAACCGTTGCACTTGGAGCTTGGAAAACCGTCACTTGCTAGATACTTTCTACAAGGTTAATTACACTAAGTGAAGTGTAACCACTTGTAAAATGTTTCGGACCAAAACCGTGCAAAAGAGTAAGGAATGATTTGGATAGAAACAACTCCTTTGCATTGCTTTGAACTTGGAACTCACCTTGACTACTTGGAGCATCACAATCATTAGAACTTTGACCATATTGGTCATCCTCCCCTTCTTCAAAAGGAATTGCCCTCAATTCGTCATCATCAAAGTATGGAGCAAGGTCCCCAACGTTGAATGTGCTTGAGACACCAAATTGGCCCCCCAAATCAACCTTGTATGCATTGTCATTGATCTTTTCCACGATTTCAAATGGACCTTCGGCTCTTGGCATAAGCTTGTTTTTTCTTTTGCTAGGAAACCTCTCTTTCCTCATGTAAATCCACACTAAGTCACCAACTTCAAATTGCTTCACGTTTTTCACCCTCTTGTTGGCTTGTTTCTTGTAGACTTCATTTGCTTTCTCAATGTTCTTCCTAACTTCCTTGTGGACCTTCAACATGAACTCGGCTTGTTCCTTAGCTCCACCATGAACGAACTTGTCTTGTGGCAAAGCTATGAGATCAATAGGAACATAAGGATTGACACCATAGACTACTTCAAAAGGAGAGTACTTTGTAGTAGCACTAGGAGTCCGATTGTAAGCAAACTCGGCATGAGCTAGCTTGACATCCCAATCCTTAGCACTCTTACTAACCAAGGTCCTAAGCAACGAACCCAGAATTCTATTCACCACTTCAGTTTGCCCATCGGTTTGTGGATGGTGTGAAGTAGAAAACAGCAACTTTGTTCCCATTAGACGCCATATTGATTTCCAAAAATGACTAAGAAATTTTGTATCACGATCGGACACAATGGTGCGTGGCACCCCATGAAAACGAACCACTTCTTCAAAGTATAACTTAGCCACTTTCATAGCATCTTCGGTTTTGTGACAAGGAATGAAATGAGCCATTTTTGAAAACCGATCAACAACCACCATGATTGAGTCTTTACCCCTTTGAGTTCTAGGTAAAGCCACAATGAAATCCATGCTCACATCTTCCCAAGGTCTCTCCGGAACTGGCAAAGGCTTGTAGAGACCTTTGTGAAACACCATCTTGGCCCTTTGACAAGTAGAACAACGACTAACCACATGATGAACCGTGGCTAACATCTTCGGCCAATAAAAGTGAGCTTGAAGAAGCTCCATTGTTTTTTGAATCCCCACGTGACCAGCTAGACCTCCTCCATGAGCCTCATGAATCAACAAGCTTCTAATTGGACACTTAGGAATGCATAACCGATTTCCCTTAAAAAGAAAGTCATCATGTAAGGAAAATAAGTCATATACTCCATGGACACATTTCTGTATTATTTCAATGAAATCTCCATCCTCCTTGTAGTATGCTTTGATCAAATCAAACCCAAGAACTTTTGCTTCGACAACTCCAAGCAAATTGTGTCTCCTAGATAAGGCATCCGCAACAACATTAGCCTTTCCACTCTTGTATTTAGAGGAAAAGTTAAAGGTTTGCAAGAATTCAACCCATTTAGCATGTCTTGAATTCAACTTCTTTTGACCATGGATGAACCTTAGAGATTCATGGTCCGAATGTAATATGAACGGTTGTGGTCTCAAGTAGTGTGACCAATGATCTAGAGCTCGTACCATAGCATAGAACTCTTTATCATAGGTGGAATAGTTCAACTTGCCTTGACTCAACTTTTCACTGAAATAAGCAATTGGACGCCCTTCTTGAATCAAAACTGCTCCAATCCCTTTCCCACTTGCGTCACACTCAACTTCAAATGGCTTGGAAAAATCAGGGAGTGCAAGAATAGGAGTGTTGCACATTTTCTCCTTGACTTCTTCAAAGGCCTTTTGAGCTTGTGTAGTCCATTCAAACGTCCCCTTCTTAGTACACTCAGTTATAGGAGCCATGAGTGTGCTAAAATTCTTGATAAATCTTCTATAGAAAGAAGCTAGGCCATGGAAAGAACGGACCTCCGTGAGTGTTTTTGGACTAGGCCATGATTGAATTGCTTCAACCTTGCAAGGATCCACCTTCACGCCACCACCTGAAACTATGTAACCAAGAAAAGTGACCTCATATAACATAAAATCACATTTTTCAAGTTTTCCATACAATTTTTGAGTTCTTAAAACAGAAAAAACTTGAAACAAATGTTCTAAATGTTCATCCTCATTTTTAGAGTAAATAAGGATGTCATCAAGGTACACCACCACGAACTTGCCAAGAAATGGCCTCAACACCTCGTTCATTAATCTCATGAACGTGCTAGGTGCATTGGTCAATCCAAACGGCATCACAAGCCATTCATACAACCCATGCTTTGTCTTGAATGCAGTCTTCCATTCATCACCTTCCCTCATACGAATTTGATGGTAACCACTTCTCAAATCAACTTTTGAGAATACATTTGAACCACTCAATTCGTCCAGCATATCATCCAGTCTTGGGATTGGAAACCTGTACTTGATAGTAATATTGTTAACAGCTCTACTATCAATGCACATACGCCAAGTTCCATCCTTTTTAGGAACCAACAAGGCAGGAACCGCACATGGACTCATAGACTCACGCACATAGCCCATACCCATCAATTCTTCAATTTGTCTTTGCAACTCCTTAGTTTCTAAAGGGTTACATCTATAGGCAGGTTTATTTGGTAGAGGTGCGCCTGGAATGAGATCGATTTGATGCTCAATTCCTCTCAAGGGTGGTAATCCCTTAGGTAACTCATCCGGAAAAACATCCTCAAACTCTTTAATCAGTTTGGCAAGTTTAGGGTTTTGACTCACAAATTTTCCATGGATTTCTTTAGAGTACAACACGAATATCTCTTCCTCACCCTCAAACTCCCTCTCAAACTCTTTACAAGACAATAAAGAAATTTGTGGCTTTTGTGGTTGTGAAAACCGTGGGGGTGGTAAAGGGTGCAATTTCTTTTGTTTCCCTTGGTGAGTGATAGTGTAGGTGTTATGGTACCCATCATGGATAGATTTTTTGTCAGATTGCCACGGTCTTCCAAGAAGAATATGACAAGCATCCATTAAAACAACATCACATAATTGACTATCATGATATGAACCAATCGAAAAATTCACCATACATTGCTTTCTAACCCCAGTACTAGCATTAGAATCTAACCAACTCAATTTGTAAGGATGTGGATGATTTGTGGTGGTAAGACCTAGTTTAGATACTAAGGTTTTTGACATAGTATTAGCCTCACTGCCCCCATCAATAATTAAATCACATACCTCGTCACCAACTTTACATTTGGTGATGAAAATGTGTTGTCTTTGTGGCGCCAAAGGTTCCTCCACACGAGCTTGCAAAGCTCTCCTAACCACCAGGTTTGTTTTGTCCCCCATTTCAGGATAGCATTGGTCCTCCTCCTCTTCCTTTTCGTACGGGGTCACCTCCTTCTCTTCTTCAGACTCAAATTCCTCCCAATTGATGCTTTGGGTGGCTATGAGTTTAACCTCTTGCATGGTTAAGGCTCTTGAATTAGGACAATCTTTTTTATAATGTCCTCTACCTCCACACTTGTAACATACAATGTCACTAAGCTTGAAGTCTTTCGTGTTCCTCTTTGGTGGCTCATTAGGCTTGCTAAAAGAAGAACCCTCCTTTGAGTTGAAGGGTGGTTTGCGTACCACTGGAGTAGTAGTAGGCGTTTTCTTTCTTTTCCTTTTAGCATCAAACTTTGTCACAAGTTTGCAAGCTTCCACAAACGTGAGGTTAGTGTAACCATCAAGTTTGTCTTGTAACTCTTGTTCCAACCCAGCTACAAAACGCCCCAACTTCAGCTCTTCATTTTCAGTCACTTCACATACAATGGCAAGCCTATCAAATTCTTTGATATAGTCTTCCACCGAATCACCATTTTGTTGGAGAGTACTCCATTTCACATACTGATTTTGCTTGTAATTGTGAGGAATGAAACGATCCCTCATTCTTTTCTTCAGCTTTTCCCAAGTGGAAATGTGAGCCTTACCCCTAAGGGTACGCCCTCTTTGTTCTCCTTGCAACCAGCTATCACCATAGCCTTTCAACTTGACTTTGGCAATCTTAAAACGTTGAACATCCTCATGAATGTCCTTGTATTCAAAGTACCTTTCCAAGGATTTCTCCCATTCCAAGTACTTCTCTGGATCAAGTGTCCCATCAAAAGAAGGAACGTCCACTTTGAGACTCCTATCCTCCCTCCTAGGTGGAGGGTCTTCACCTTGATCTCTCCTATCTTGCTCGTTCATGAGCCTTGCCATCAAGGCAGCAAGGTTCCCTTGGAGATTGGCATTGGTTTCGGCCAACCTTTCCTGACTAGCAATGGATCGATTAAGAGCTTCCAAAGCTGTCCTCAAGTCTTGATTTTCTCCCATGGTATGTAGGTATTCGACCCCTCTGGAAAATTTAAGAAAATTTCCCCCTACCTGACGCGCCAAATGATGTGTAAACAAGATGAGAAACCTTGTTACAAGAAATGACAAGTTAAAAGATTCAAAGGGTTTTAAAGTTCAAGTGTCAAGTAATCAGTTTAGTTAGGGGAACTCTCACCCTAAGCTAAGGATATAGCAAAGAGGAACTCTCACTCGTTTGCTTGGGATAGTTTAGATGAGGGAACTCTCACCAAATCATAAACTATAAGTCCTAATTTTGGGAACTCTCACCAAAACTAACACTCTTCAAATTCGGATACTCAAATTTGGAAAAACAAAGTGAACTAAACTCAAGTCACTTCAATTACAAAAACACACGTTTTTAGGCAAATAATCTTGGATGATTTTCATTCATTCAAAGTATGCTATTTATAGCATCAATACAACCTTTTCACTTGCCTACTTTAATTAACAAAATAAAATAGACAAAAGTAAATTAACTAAGGGAATGAGTGGAGAATACACGTCCCACTTAACCCCTTTTACAAACAAGATTAAACTTAATTAAAAGAACTAAAGACTAGGCTTGAAACAAGGGAAGATGATCAGCCAAACAGCATCCAAAGAGCATCTTCAATTACACGCCCAAAACAGCCATATGCAAGCTTGTGTAACCCCCATTTTAATGCCTTGATTCACGCCTCTTTATTCTTCATAACCCCCAAATAATGAGGTGCAATGTTCAGCCAACAAACTCCATAATTCACGCCCAACAAGTGCCATGAATCACTCCTCTTCAATCAGCTTGTAACCGTTGCACTTGGAGCTCTTCAATCAGCTTGTAACCGTTGCACTTGGAGCTTGGAAAACCGTCACTTGCTAGATACTTTCTACAAGGTTAATTACACTAAGTGAAGTGTAACCACTTGTAAAATGTTTCGGACCAAAACCGTGCAAAAGAGTAAGGAATGATTTGGATAGAAACAACTCCTTTGCATTGCTTTGAACTTGGAACTCACCTTGACTACTTGGAGCATCACAATCATTAGAACTTTGACCATATTGGTCACTTTTTTAATCAAATGAAAGTCAAATGCATACAACAAAGCTAATTGAATCAAATGAAATTCAAATGCATTCTAAAAGGCTAATTGAATCAAATGAAAGTCAAACACATTTAAACATAGCTTTTTGAATCAAATGAAAGTCAAATGCATTCAAATAAGCTAATTGAATCAAATGAAAGTCAAACACATTCTACAAAGCTAATTGAATCAAATAAAAGTCAAATGCATTCTACAAAGCTAAGTGAATCAAATCAAAGTCAAACACATTCAATCAAAGTTTTTTGAATCAAGTGAAAGTCAAATACATTCAACAAAGCTAATTGAATCAAATGAAAGTCAAATGCATTCTACAAAGCGAATTGAATCAAAAGAAAGTTAAACACGATCAAACAAAGCTAACTGAATCAAATAAAAGTCAAACATATTCAAACAAAGCTTTTTGAATCAAATGAAAGTAAAATGCATTCAACGAATCTAATTGAATCAAATAAAAGTCAAATGCATTCTACAAAGCTAATTGAATCAAATGAAAGTCAAACACATTCAAAAAAAGCTTTTTGAAACAAATGAAAGTCAAATGCATTCAACAAAGCTAATTGAATCAAATAAAAGTCAAATGCATTCTACAAAGCTAATTGAATCAAATGAAAGTGAAACACATTCGAACAAAGCTTTTTGAACCAAATGAAAGTTAAATGCATGCAACAAAGCTAATTGAATCAAATGAAAGTCAAATGCATTCTACAAAGCTAATTGAATCAAATGAAAGTCAAATGCATTCTACAAAGCTAATTAAATCAGATGAAAGTGAAACACTTCAGACAAAGCTTTTTGAATCAAATGAAAGTCAAAAGCATTCAACAAAGCTAATTGAATCAAATGAAAGTCAAATGCAATCTACAAATATTGAATTAAATGAAAGTCAAATACATTCAACAAAGCTAATTGAATTAAATGAAAGTCAAATGCATTCTACAAAGCTAATTGAATCAAATGAAAGTCAAAGACATTCAAACAAAGCTTTTTGAACCAAATGAAAGTTAAATGCATGCAACAAAGCTAATTGAATCAAACGAAAGTCTAATGCATTCTACGAAGCTAATTGAATCAAATGAAAGTCAAACGCATTCAAAGAAAGCTTTTTGAATCAAATGAAAGTCAAATGCTTTCAACAAAGCTAATTGAATCAAATGAAAGTTAAATGCAATCTACAAGGGTAATTAAATCAAATGAATTCAAACACATTCAACCAAAGTTTTTCGAATGATATGACAGTCAAATACATTCAACAAAGTTAATTGAATTAAATGAAAGTCAAATGCATTCTTCAAAGCTAATTGAATCAAATGAAAGTCAAACACATTCAAACCAAGCTTTTTGAATCAAATGAAAGTTAAATGCATTCTAAAAAGCTAATTGAACAAATGAGAGTCGAACACATTCAAAGAAAGCTTTTTGAATCAAATGAAAGTCAAATGCTTTCAACAAAGCTAATTGAATCAAATGAAAGTCAAATGCAATCTACAAGGCTAATTGAATCAAATGAATTCAAACACATTCAACCAAAGTTTTTCGAATGATATGAAAGTCAAATACATTCAACAAAGCTAATTGAATTAAATGAAAGTCAAATGCATTCTTCAAAGCTAATTGAATCAAATGAAAGTCAAACACATTCAAACCAAGCTTTTTAAATCAAATGAAAGTTAAATGCATTCTAAAAAGCTAATTGAACAAATGAGAGTCAAACACATTCAAAGAAAGCTTTTTGAATCAAATGAAAGTCAAATGCTTTTAACAAAGCTAATTGAATCAAATAAAACTCAAATGCATTCTACAAAGGTAATTGAATCAAATGAAAGTGAAACACATTCAATCAAAGCTTTTTGAATCAAATGAAAGTCAAATTCATTCAACAAAGCTAATTGAATCAAATGAAAGTCAAATGCATTATTCAAAGCTAATTGAATCAAAATGAAAGTCAAACACATTTAATTATAGCTTTTTGAATTAAATGAAAGTCAAATGCATTCAAATAAGCTAATTGAATCAAATGAAAGTCAAACACATTCTACAAAGATAATTGAATCAAATGAAAGTCAAACACATTCAAACATAGCTTTTTGAATCAAATGAAAGTCAAATGCTTTCAACAAAGCTAATTGAATCAAATGAAAGTCAAATGCAATCTACAAGGCTAATTGAATCAAATGAATTCAAACACATTCATCCAAAGTTTTTCGAATGATATGAAAGTCAAATACATTTAACAAAGCTAAGTGAATTAAATGAAAGTCAAATGCATTCTTGAAAGCTAGTTGAATCAAATGAAAGTCAAATACATTATAACCAAGCTTTTTGAGTCAAATGAAAGTTAAATGCATTCTAAAAAGCTAATTGAACAAATGAGATTCAAACACATTTAAAGAAAGCTTTTTGAATCAAATGAAAGTCAAATGCTTTTAACAAAGCTAATTGAATCAAATAAAACTCAAATGCATTCTACAAAGGTAATTGAATCAAATGAAAGTCAAACACATTCAAAAAAAGCTTTTTGAAACAAATGAAAGTCAAATGCATTCAACAAAGCTAATTGAATCAAATAAAAGTCAAATGCATTCTACAAAGCTAATTGAATCAAATGAAAGTGAAACACATTCAAATAAAGCTTTTTGAATCAAATGAAAGTCAAAAGCATTCAACAAAGCTAATTGAATAAAATGAAAGTCAAATGCAATCTACAAAAATTGAATTAAATGAAAGTCAAACACATTCAAACAAAGCTAATTGAATCAAATGAAAGTCTAATGCATTCTACAAAGCTAATTCAATCAAATGAAAGTCAAACACATTTAAACAAAGTTTTTTGAAACAAATAAAAGTCAAATGCATGGAACAAAGCTAATTGAATCAAATGAAAGTCAAATGCATTCTACAAAGCTAATTGAATCAAATGAAAGTCAAACACATTCAAACAAAGCTTTTTAATCAAATGAAAGTCAAACACATTCAAACAAAGCTAATTGAATCAAATGAAAGTCTAATGCATTCTACAAAGGTAATTTAATCAAATGAAAGTCAAACTCATTCAAACAAAGTTTTTTGAAACAAATAAAAGTCAAATGCATCCAACAAAGCTAATTGAATCAAATGAAAGTCAAATGCATTCTATAAAGCTAATTGAATCAAATGAAAGTCAAACACATTCAAACAAAGCTTTTTTAATCAAATGAAAGTCAAATGCATTCAACAAAGCTAATTGAATCAAATGAAATTCAAATGCATTCTAAAAGGCTAATTGAATCAAATGAAAGTCAAACACATTTAAACATAGCTTTTTGAATCAAATGAAAGTCAAATGCATTCAAATAAGCTAATTGAATCAAATGAAAGTCAAACACATTCTACAAAGCTAATTGAATCAAATGAAAGTCAAACGCATTCAAACATAGCTTTTTGAATCAAATGAAAGTCAAATGCTTTCAACAAAGCTAATTGAATCAAATGAAAGTCAAATGCTATCTACAAGGCTAATTGAATCAAATGAATTCAAACACATTCAACCAAAGTTTTTCGAATGATATGAAAGTCAAATACATTCAACAAAGCTAATTGAATTAAATGAAAGTCAAATGCATTCTTCAAAGCTAATTGAATCAAATGAAAGTCAAACGCATTCAAACAAAGCTTTTTGAATCAAATGAAAGTTAAATGCATTCTAAAAAGCTAATTGAACAAATGAGAGTCAAACACATTCAAAGAAAGCTTTTTGAATCAAATGAAAGTCAAATGCTTTTAACAAAGCTAATTGAATTAAATAAAACTCAAATGCATTCTACAAAGGTAATTGAATCAAATGAAAGTGAAACACATTCAATCAAAGCTTTTTGAATCAAATGAAAGTCAAATTCATTCAACAAAGCTAATTGAATCAAATGAAAGTCAAATGCATTATTCAAAGCTAATTGAATCAAAAGAAAATTTAACACGATCAAACAAAGCTAATTGAAACAAATGAAAGTCAAACACATTCAAACAAAGCTTTTAAAATCAAATGAAAGTCAAATGCATTCAAAAAAGCTAATTGAATCAAATGAAAGTCAAACACATTCAATCAAAGTTTTTTGAATCAAGTGAAAGTCAAATACATTCAACAAAGCTAATTGAATCAAATGAAAGTTAAATGCATTCTACAAAGCTAATTGAATCAAAAGAAAATTTAACACGATCAAACAAAGCTAATTGAATCAAATGAAAGTCAAACACATTCAAACAAAGCTTTTAAAATCAAATGAAAGTCAAATGCATTCAAAAAAAGCTAATTGAATCAAATGAAAGTCAAATGAAATCTACAAAAATTGAATCAAATGAAAGTCAAACACATTCAAACAAAGCTTATTGAATCAAACGAAAGTCTAATGCATTCTACGAAGTTAATTGAATCAGATGAAAGTCAAACACGTTCAAACAAAACTTTTTTAATCAAATGAAAGTCAAATGCATTCAACAAAGCTAATTGAATCAAATGAAATTCAAATGCATTCTAAAAGGCTAATTGAATCAAATGAAAGTCAAACACATTTAAACATAGCTTTTTGAATCAAATGAAAGTCAAATGCATTCAAATAAGCTAATTGAATCAAATGAAAGTCAAACACATTCTACAAAGCTAATGAATCAAATAAAAGTCAAATGCATTCTACAAAGCTAAGTGAATCAAATGAAAGTCAAACACATTCAATCAAAGTTTTTTGAATCAAGTGAAAGTAAAATACATTCAACAAAGCTAATTGAATCAAATGAAAGTCAAATGCATTCTACAAAGCGAATTGAATCAAAAGAAAGTTAAACACGATCAAACAAAGCTAACTGAATCAAATAAAAGTCAAACATATTCAAACAAAGCTTTTTGAATCAAATGAAAGTAAAATGCATTCAACGAATCTAATTGAATCAAATAAAAGTCAAATGTGTTTCGGGGTTTTCTGATGTCCTGCGGGAGAGTTACAATTCCGAGACTGGAACCGGACGCCTGTACCTGCAAAATAACGGAGACTCCTGAGAGCTCCGCCTCCAACGGTCAAGTTAGTACCTGATTAAGGAGTAATTAATACGGAAATTAAAGTAATAAGACCTCTCTAGGTGAGAGTGTTTAATGTTGGTAATCTGCTTTGTTAGCGAGATTAGCCGGTTATTAGTGTTCCGTAATGTTTTTGTTCTTCTCTGTTCTTCAGGTGAGATTAATTGCTTGATCAATTGCTCTCTCAATTGCTTCATCCCTTTTAATGAGGATTAATTAAGTATTTATAGTCTTGAGAAGCGTGCCACTCTCTAGGTTTAGGGTAAACCTAGGGCTGACCGGGCCTCTAGACAGGATTGGGCCTTGTTGGCCGGTTTTCCCATTTGGCATGGGTGGACACGTGGCGTGCCTCGATTTGTCCGTAGAGGACGTATCTGTGATTGACACGTGGCAGGCTCCTATTGGCCTACGTGAAGGACACGTGGCGGAACCTGGTTGGTCCACTTGTCAGACGGTGATTGGTGGATAAAAATCCCCTAATCATTTGCCCCTCACAGGTGGCACGTGACTGGTCACGTGTCGCCTGTGACAGGTGTCGCACGGTGACAGGCGACGGCCTGCTACAGGTGTCACCTTGCAAACGGCCGAGAGATTTTCCCGCCCAAATTTTGAATTTGGAAGCGACCCTTCGCCTTCTCACTTTGCCTATATAAGGAAGTGCTGACTTCGGTCATTTTCACATTTGAGAACTTTGCGAGAACATTCGGACCCCTGAACTTGCTCTGACATTTCGGACCTTTTCTGCCTACCGCCTGTTCTGACAAGCCGACTGCACCGGATTTCCAGAACTTCATCAACCGTCACTCGTTCAGGTAACTCAGTTCTCTTACTCTTAATTTTCTTTTTATTTTTTGAAATGGCACCACGGAAGCACACGACACGACCTAAGTTAGTGATCAGCCGGTCACCGGGGACGGCTGAATCTAGGACTAGGAGTGCCGCCTGCCCTTTTCTGGACCCATCTTTGCCCTTTATACAAAGTCCGACTGTATCTGTGTCTATGTAGAACGTGATGGCCAGAACAAAAAAGACTGCTATGATCTCAAACTCAGACGGCTCCTCCCAAAGGGTGCTCATTAGTGAAACATCTGACCAGGCGCCAGATGTAGAATTGAAACGAGGCGGCTGCCAAGCCGACAGTTCCGAGAGAGGGGCCAAGGTGGTCCCTTCCCATTTTACCGCTGATATGTCTAATTTTCCTCCTGCTCCTTCTAAGGGAGAGGAGGCGGGCCCCTCTGGGAGAGGGGAGGAGTCGTCCTCTTCGGACTCGTCAGAGGACGAGTCCGAGTCCAGCTCTTCTGGCCACAGTTCTCCAGGCTCAGAAGAAAGAAACAGCCGCCTACAAGAGGCGAGACTTTCTCATGCAGTTGAGAAGGGGGACAATTGGGCGGAGCCGTCCGCCTCTTACAGAGAGGAAAACGCCCCCTACTACTGCATGGTACCCCGGGGCCGGATCGCAACCATGCAAGACAAAGTGGAGAGCTTTATTGCTAACCACAGAATGGGCCCGGAATTTTTACTGTTCGTGCCGGATCCAGAAGACACTGTCGTCTGGCCGGCTGGTACCAGCTATGATGACGGCTGCTTTGGCTGCTATGTGGCGGCCATCAAAGCTGGACTGCGCTTCCCATTACATCCGGCTGTTCAGCGGATTTTAGATGGGTATGATTTGGGGTTATGGCAGTTAGCCCCCAACTCTTGGGTAAACGTACTCGGCTATGTGGCCGGGTGCGAAATGTACGGGGTGGAGCCAAGCTTTGAGGCTTTCGCCCACATGAACTATCTCAGCCGGACCCCTAAGTCGGGAAGTACCGGCTGGTATCAATTAACAAGCCATAGGGGTTACCTCATGACGAGAGGTAAGGCGAACAAATGGAAAGATTGGCGGAACACCTTCCTTATCATTGAGGGTTCAGACACGGAGCTGAACCAACGTTTTAACAAGTGGAATAGGGATCCGCCTCTTCTCGCAGGCGGCCGCAGCATGCCGCCTGTTCCCGCAAAGGCTAAAAGAGAGATCCTAGACAAAGGACTCTCCAAAGTAGAGACTAGGGTGAACTCTACTTCAGGGGTACGAGAGCAAGTACCCCTAAACTGCGTCCCGAGCTTCAAGTGGCTCTATGACGAGTACTTTTTGGCCGCCTGTGGCCTCAGCAGTCGGTGCTCTAGAGGTAGCCGGCCTGTCAAATACTCTGTTTTTTCACGCTTTGTTTACTTGGGATTTTACTAACTTTGCTGTTTATTTTTTGCAGCTGACGCCATGAGTAAAATAACAGCATCCAAGACTGCGGCGACCATGTTGCGGGCCTCTCTCATGCAACAGTCTTGTACCGACTCCCCCAACAAGGGGGCACCCTTGGTAGGCTTCGAAAACTCTTCTTCTTTTAGGAGTTGTCTTATGCATATACTAACTCTTTTTATTTTCAGTCGGGCACTCCAAGAGCTTCTTCCTCGCAACAGCCGGACCCCAAGGCCCGGAGGACGACTGTTGCAAGCTCTCATGGGTCTTCCAGGAAAACAGTGGCGGCTGAGAAGCAGCCGGCCACTTCTTCTAAAACCCCGGCGGGGCCGCCTAGAAGTATGGACAATTACTTGTAAAAACTCACTTGCTTCCTTCTTGACTAGGTCTAACTTGCTTTTTTACGCTTGATGCAGCCGGCCCTCAGGGGCTTGACTTGGTTGAGGTAGCCAAGTCCATGATCAAAGTAGTTCCTCCTTCTGAAAGGGAGGCGGTCAGGGGTGCCGGCACCCTTGACCTTGATGGGATTGCAGGGGTCCTTGCTGAGGTATACTTTTTTGAGTATTTGAATTCCAGGACGCTTGTTATCTTTTTTGTTTGGAAACTGACGCCTGTTTTCTTTTTGTACTTAGGCCCTGCTCCGAGTGAACAGCCTTCGCAAGCCGATTGATCGGAAGAACAAAGAGGTAAAGGCCGCAAAAGCTATGGCCGCCTCTAACTGTGATAAGGCAATGTTTCAAATTGCCCAAAATGAAGTACTGACCATTGATATTCTTTATTATCAGGCGGCTCCGGCGCGGGCAGAGAGCGGCCCAGAAGAAGAATGACGAGCTGGAGGCGACTATCACAAATCTTAAGGCCGAGCTGAAACCTCTTCGCCAAAAAATGTACTCTTACGAAGCCATGGAGAAATCTTTGGCCAACGTAAAAGAACGCCTGGTGAGCCAAGAGAAGAGTCTTACCCAAGAGCTCTCGGAAAAGGCCGAGCAAGAGAAGAAAGAGCTCGTCCGGGAGATGATGGAAGACTCCGCTCAAATCCAGCGCATGACCTGGGGCCGCCTGTTCCCCAATGCCGACTTTGCCTCTTGGGAAAGAACGTACCGCCAGTGTTCGGAAACATATAATCAAGAGATCCTGGCGGCTGCTGAAGAAGAGGCGTTGGGAGATGCGTTGGAGGAGGAGGAAGAGCCGGTTGTGGCGCTTGTGCCACTTGGGGGTAAGGCATCAAAAGAGGATGCAGCTGAAGCCGAGTCCAGCAAGAAGAGTGCTGACCAGGCGGCAGCTGCTAATACTGAACTGCCCCCTTCTTAAGCTTAATGTATTTTTTCCACGGCCTGCGTGCCGTTTGCTTTGTATTTACCCGGCCAGGAGGCCGGGGCTTTGAATATTTTGCTGGTCTTTAATGACCGGCTTATTTTTAATGAAATTTTTGTTTTGCTTCAAATTTGTATAAGTATTTCATATCTAATATCCCATTGTTCACTAGACCGACTGTTGTACATGGCCGAACGTTGCAGACAGGTACAAATAGTTAGTACGCCGCCTATGCCCTGGACGACTAGTTGTCTGTTTCCAGGATAGACGATCAGTCGGCCATTTATTCAATCGGTATTCGAACTATTTTGTCTGGATCCTTTTTAGCAGGCTCCTGTCTTTTTGTAATTTTAACCAAGTAGAAAGTGTCTGACCAAGTAAATAGAGTATTACCTAGTCGCCAGGAATTAAGTGGTAGAGATAACAAGCGGCGGGTACCGGTTGTTTCCCTTTATTGCCAATGTTGGCTTTGAACTCATAATTTGTTAACCTAGCAAGAGTAGTGGTTGAGAGTCCCTGTTTGTTAAAAACAGGCGGACGACTCATACCTTTTAGGCTCCATACTAAGTTTGAGTGACTGTTAAGTTAACATAGGAGTTACTTAGTCTTCGTCACAATCTAGATTGAGTAGTAGAGGTACCAGGCGGTGGAGGCCGGCTGATCCTCTTGATTTGCCAATGTTTGGCTATTAACTCAATAGGTTACCTAGTAGGAATAGGGGTTTGAGTGCCCTTGTTTGTTAAAAACAGGCGGACGACTCAAACCTTTTAGGTTCCATACCAAATTTGAAGGAGTGACTATGAGTTAACGTTGGAGTTACTCAGTCGCCGTCACTTTTGTTTGAGAAGTAGAGGTACCAGGCGGCGTAGGCCGGCTAGACCCCTTGATTCGCCAATGTTTGTTGGCTATTAACTCAATAGGTACCCCCTGCATTTATCCCAAGTAATACAGGCGGTCATCTGACTCAGATGTCAACTGCTACCACTGGTTTGGTTAGTGATAGAGTTATCCTTGTCTCAAAAACGGCTACGTGGTTGCCCTTGGGGACAGTCGTATAGGTGCCGTGTAATTAGTTTATAGAACAATGTTCCACCCAAAAGGGAGCTGCTCTCTGCGACGAATTTCATCCGGAGGGATGCCGTCGGACGCCTGCTATGATGTTGGGACAGATCGTATTAGTTTTGTAGATTTGATCAGTTGGCTTGGCGCCTGGTCTGATCATTCGGCCGGTGGCCTTGGAAAGTTCTTGGTGAACGTAGGTGCTAAGTAAAAGAAGGGTAGCCGCCTGTTAGGCACAGGGTCGGCCAGGCCCTAATCTTTTTAGCTAAGTATTGTGAGTAAAATACTCAATGGAGAGTAGCCGACTGTAAAGGTACAGACGGCATGCCCCTCTGAAGATAGAGTGAAAAACTCAATGGAGAGTAGCCGACTGTAAAGGTACAGACGGCATGCCCCTCTGAAGATAGAGTGAAAAAACTCAATGGAGAGTAGCCGACTGTAAAGGTACAGACGGCATGCCCCTCGTAATACAAAATTGAATAGTAAGTGCAAACTTTATTAAGTAGCTCTTTACTTTACATCATTCAGAAGAAATATTTTTTAAGATTATCTACATTCCAAGTTTGAGGCAACGGTTGTCCGTCTGGTGTTTCCAGACGGTAGGTACCGTCCCTGACTTCCTCATAGATTCGGTAGGGTCCTTCCCAGTTGGGAGTTAGTTTGCCAGACTCATTAGCCCTACCAACTGCTTCCATTTTTCTAAGTACAAAGTCCCCTACTTTGAGTGGACGCCTGTGTACTTTTTTGTTGTATGATCTAGTCATTCTCAGGCGATAGATCTCATGGCGCAAAACAGCATTGCCCCTCTTTTCAGGAAGTGAGTCTAATGCCAAGCGCATGGCTTCCTAGTTTGCCTCTTCGTCATATAGCATTACTCGAAGAGTCGGCTCGTAGTGTTCTATTGGAAGAACAGCTTCCGCACCGTAAGTTAGGAGGAATGGAGTTTCTCCAGTCGCCCCTTTTTCAGTCGTCCTAATGGCACAGAGAACATGTGGTAGTTCATCCGCCCATAGGCCGCCTGCTCGTTCAATCTTTTTCTTGAGACCGTCTGAGATGATTTTATTAAAGGCTTCTACCTGGCCGTTTGCTTGTGGACGGCCGACAGATGCAAAGTAGTTTGCAATTCCTTGGTCTCCCAACCAGCTTTTGAGAACAGGCGTCTCAAATTGGGGACCATTATCAAAAACCATAGACATGGGAACCCCGAACCGAGTGATGACATTTTTCCAAATGAATGAAATTACATCTTTCGTCTTGATTCCCTTTACAGCCTCCGCCTCTACCCATTTAGTGAAGTAGTCGACTGCAACAAGTATGTACCTTCTGCCGCTTGTAGCAGGCGTATATGGACCCAGAATGTCCATGCCCCACTTAGCAAACGGTAGTGGGCTGTGAATGGTAGTGAGGTCAGTAGCCGGACGGTGAATTAGTTTGCCAAACCTTTGGCACTTGTCACATTTTTTCACCATCTCCATTGCATCTGCTTCCAAAGTAGGCCAAAAGTAGCCCTGCCGCCTTGCCCTTTGAGCAAGCATCCTACCACCTATATGAGAAGCACAGTAACCAGAATGAAGATCATCTAGTATCTCTCGTCCCTTTTCTGGAGTAACACACTTTAAGAAGGGTTGAAGGTACCCCCTCTTGTGAAGTTCTCCCTTAATCATTTCAAAACAGGTGGCTCGTTTTTTCAGTGCTGCCGCCTGTTGAGTATCATCCGGCAGTGTACCGTTTGTCAGATATGCCCTAATTGAATCCATCCAGGTTGAGCTTCTGTCTAGGATTCCAATAGGGCTTTCCTCGATGCTTCTCTTCTCCATTACTTCCCAAAAAACAGTTCGAGGAGTATCAGAGGAGGCGGATGATGCTAATTTTGACAGTGCATCTGCCTGGTTGTTTTCTGATCTCGGCACTTGGATCAGATGGAAATCCTCAAGGGAGCCGACTGCTTGTCGGACCGCCTGTAAATACTTGATCATGGCCGGATGGGTTGCTTCATATTCGCCATTGTACTGACTCACTATCAATTGTGAATCAGAACAGGCGTCTATTTTTCTTGCCCCTGCCGCCTTGCACATGCGGATCCCGGCAAGTAAAGCTTCATATTCTGCCTCATTGTTTGAAGCCTGAAAATTGAAGCGTAGAGCATACTCGAACCTGTCGCCCTCTGGAGACTGACATACGACGCCTGCTCCACAACCATTTGAAGTAGAGCTACCGTCCACATATACCTTCCATACTTGGTCTGGAACTTGAGAGTCAGGAGGACGAGTCATCTCTACAATAAAGTCAGCAAAGGCTTGCCCCTTTACTGCTTTTCTAGGCTCGAAAGTAACTTCGAGGCTCTGTATTTCTATGGCCCATTTGATCATTCGGCCTGACGACTCCATGATGGTCAGCGGCCGCTTGATAGGTTGGTCTGTATACACGACGACTGTATGTGCCAAAAAGTAGGGCTTCAATTTTTTAACAGCCATGAAGAGTGCAAGACCAAATTTCTCCACTAGGGGATACCTCAACTCGGCATTTTTCAGTACGTGACTGACAAAGTAGACCGGGAGCTGACAGCCGTCCCTTTCAGCAAGGAGAACAGCGCTTAACGCATGATCAGAGACGGCCAGGTACATGTAGAGAACCTCTTTGGGCAAAGGGCTGACCAGCCTCGGCAAGGAATGCAAGTGAACTTTTAATTTCTGGAAGGCGGCCTCAGCATCCGGCCCCCATTCAAACCTTGCCTTTTTCTTAATTGCCTGGAAAAAGTATAGGCATTTGTCGCCTGATCGGATTAGAAATCTTCCCAAGGCCGCCAGACAACCCGTTAACTTCTGAACCTCTCGGATGGTACGAGGCGACTGCATGTCAATGACCGCCTGCACCTTCTCAGGGTTCGCTTCTATTCCTCTCTGATTGATAAGGAATCCGAGAAATTTCCCAGACTCAACTCCAAATACACATTTCTTGGGATTTAGCATGACATGGTGCCGCCTGAGTGTGGCGAAAGTTTCTCGGAGATCTGACAGATGATCTTTCTGAAGTTTAGTCTTGACAATCATATCATCAATATATGCCTCGACGTTTCTCCCAATATGATCAAAGAACACTGTGTTTATCATTCGTTGGAAGGTAGCCGGGGCATTCTTAAGACCAAACGGCATGACCGTGTAACAGTATAACCCCTGATCAGTGACGAAGGCCGTCTTCTCCTGATCTTTCTTCCATAAGGGAATTTGATGGAAACCAGAGTAGGCGTCCATAAAGCTCATCAAAGCATGGCCGGCTGTTGAGTCGACCAGGTTATCAATTTTAGGCAGAGGGTAACTGTCTTTGGGGCACGCCTTGTTTAAGTCTGTGTAGTCTACACACATTCGCCAGGTTCCATTCGGCTTTTTAACAAGCACCACATTTGCAACCCAGTCTGGGAAGTAACATTGCCGAATGAACCCTGCATCAAGTAATTTTTTAACTTCGGCTGCTGCCGCCTGACTTCTTTCTTCGCCATGGTTCCGCTTCTTTTGCCGTACCGGCTTCTTTTTCGGATCCACAGCGAGTTTATGTACCGCCAGATCAGGACTAATGCCTGGAATTTCATGGACTTCAAATGCAAAGATGTCCTTGTATTCTTTCAATAGGTTGTGAAAGTCGTCACCAAGGTTTCTCAGAGCAGTCGTCCCAACTTTGACTGTTCGGTCAGGACGTGAGTCGTCTAAGATCAGGTCCGCATGCTCACCAGCCGGCTGAGGGCGGAACTCATCCGGCCGCTCCTCTGCCAATGATTGCTATTTTCTCGCTTTTCTTGCGGACTCTGTCTGGGACGCCTTTCTCTTTTTGCCGCCTGCTTCCTGAACAGGCGCATTCTCCTTGACATTGTCAAGGTCTGTTTTTTCTCCACTTGACCCAGTGGCCACAACAGTGGGCTTGACATCCGAGAGATAGCACTCTCGGGCCATCCTCTGATCTCCCCTTAGGGAGCCGACTGTTCCATTATCCCTCTCAAACTTGAGCAACATAAGAGACGGGATTATAACAGCCTTGGAATTATTCAGGGTTGGTCGACCCAGAATCATGTTGTAGGCCGAGAGTTCCTCTACTACTAGGAACCGGACTACCATGTGTCGTCCTTCCCCTTTTTCGCCCAGGCGAATGGGTAAATCTACTCGTCCCAGTGGGTGGACGACTCCTCCTCCAAACCCTATTAAAGGGTGGGAGGCCGGATGTATGCAGTCAGTCTGATATTTCAGTTTCGACAGACATTTGCTGCTGATGAGATCGGAGGAGCTCCCGGTATCTATGAGGATTCGGCCAACTCTCTGGTTGGCCACTTTACATTCAATAACGAGAGGGTCGTCATGCGGCCCCCTTACCCCTCCTAGATCCTCTTCAATGATGACAATCTCAGGAAATGTATATTTGGACGGCCGTTCTTGGTGAACGGAATTTACATCTAACCGCCTTATATTATCTTTGTTGCCCCTAATAGTGGGGCCGCCTCCTGAGAAGCCGCCTGCAATAGTGTAGACGACTGCATCATCTGTATCGGAGCTGTCGACCTGTTGATTCTTTTTGGCCGACAGCTTTCTTGAGGAAGTGTTCCCCGTAGATTTTTTGACATAAGTGTCAAGATCACCTTGCTCAGCCAGGCGGTCTAGGTACCGCATGAGACTGATGCAGTCATTGGTGTGATGACCAACGTCATCATGATAAGCACAGATTTTATCTTGGTTCCGGTTGTTTGCAGAACCCTTCATGGGGACCGGCTTCTCAATTGAGATCCGTCCCTTTATTTCTTTTAGGATAAACTGGTTATCCTTGTTAAACGCATACTTTGGGGAGTATGGTTTGAATTCTTTTTTCTTTTTCTGGGCCGGCTATTTAGAGGAATCAGCCGCCCAGACCTCTTTTCTTTTCTCATCTTTGTTTGACGACTGTTTCTGTCGTCCTTCTCTTTTGTCGAACCTTTTCCCATCCGACTGTTTTATCGTACACAGATCAGTCGCCTGTATATAGGCTTCTGCTTCAATCAAGGCCTCTTGAAGAGTCGCCACCCTTTTTCGAACCAAATCAAATTTGAAGGTAGACCCGTCTTTGAGACCTCTAAAAAAGTCGGTATAAGCTACCTCATCCGGTAACCCTTGAATCTGTATTCTCATCAGGTTAAACCGCCTGATGTAAGAACGAAGCCCCTCCTTCTCGCCCTGCTGAATTGTTCCCAAATCAAGGGTCGTTTTCTTCGCAGGGATGTTAATGGCGAAGTTGGAGGCAAACAAGTAAGCAAGCGTCCTGAAGCTGTTTACACAACCAGTCGGCAGGTTGCCGAACCATTGCTGTGCGATTCCCTTGAGAGTCGCTGGGAAACACTTGCACCAAGTGGGATCATCCAACCCTTGAAGGTACATCAGGTTGGTGAATGCCATCAGATGGTCTTCTGGGTTAGTAGTGCCGTCATAGGTGCCTACTAGTACATTTTTTACTTTGGCCGGCTGAGCGGCTTCAGTAATTTCCTTGGAGAAGGCCGACGGCTGTTCACCAAGTCTAAGCAACCATAGCTGCCAGTCCATAGGTTGGACGTTTTTTGCTGCAGGTCCACCAAATGGAGGTGGCTGCATAAAATACTGTTGTTGCGGCACAAATGGTAAGTTTGGTACCGCCTGGGCACTATGAAAGCCGGACTGACGGGAGGTGCCGCCTGACTGACTCTCATGGTACGACTGAGTATGCCTCATCGAGGCATTTCGCAAACTGTCTTGAAAGTCTGAAGTAGAAGCCGACTCTGACAATCGGTCACTCTTCTTCTGCTCTAGCAGTAGCCGAGCATCTGTGAATGTTTGCTTTGACCCGTCCGCCTGAATATGACGAACCGGTTTCCTATTTCCTGTAGGATAACGGAATTTTGTGAAATCAAGGGCAGGTGGCTCCCGCTTCCTAGATTTAGGATGAGGAGTCTCCTCTCGCCCTTGAACTGGCTTCCTCTTCAGTGAAGTGGAAGGTTTCTTGGCCGACTGCTCCTTGACTGAAGCAGGCGGCTTCTTGTTGATCAACTCTTGAATCTCTCCATTGAAGTCCCTCATGAAGGTCATGAGTTCGTTCCTTGTGATGGGAGCAGACCCATCAGTCGGCTGTTGCCGAGCAGGCGGTGCGCCTGCTGGCTCGCTTCCTGTTTGAAGATGCTCCCGTTCCCTCCTTTCGGTATGACGGGTACGTCGGGCCCTTAGGGTCCCGTCTGGAGCTGTATGAGTTTCAACTTCAAATTCACTTTCGGTGTCATGGTCCGACTGAACTTGAGGGTCGTTTAGGGGACGCCTCTCTTCAGGAGTCGGTACAGACTTGGATGCCATCTCTGAAGTACTCTCCCCACAGACGGCGCCAAATGTTTCGGGGTTTTCTGATGTCCTGCGGGAGAGTTACAATTCCGAGACTGGAACCGGACGCCTGTACCTGCAAAATAACGGAGACTCCTGAGAGCTCCGCCTCCGACGGTCAAGTTAGTACCTGATTAAGGAGTAATTAATGCGGAAATTAAAGTAATAAGATCTCTCTAGGTGAGAGTGTTTAATGTAGGTAATCTGCTTTGTTAGCGAGATCAGCCGGTTATTAGTGTGTTCCGTAATGTTTCTGTTCTGTTCCGTTCTTCAGGTGAGATTAATTGCTTGATCCCCTTTAATGAGGATTAATTAAGTATTTATAGTCTTGAGAAGCGTGCCACTCTCTAGGTTTTGGGTAAACCTAGGGCTGACCGGGCCTCTAAACAGGATTGGGCCTTGTTGGCCGGTTTTCCCATTTGGCATGGGTGGACACGTGGCGTGTCTCAATTGGTCCGTAGAGGACGTATCTGTGATTGACACGTGGCAGGCTCCTATTGGCCTACGTGAAGGACACGTGGCGGAACCTGGTTGGTCCACTTGTCAGACGGTGATTGGTGGATAAAAATCCCCTAATCAGGATCTACAAGCATAACACAAAAAGAACACATAATTGTACCTTTGAAGCGTGATTCCACGAGTGATTGAGCAAGAACAATGAGGAGATCTAGAACCCCAAACGTGATTCTTTTACTTGGTCCACAAGTACAAATTGAACCTCCACTAATGCTAGTTAGCTGTGATTAAACCCTTTAATCAACCTTCTACGGAGAGGAGAGGAGACAAACGAGCCACGAACCACCACCACCACCATGCGTCCACCGTGCGCCGGTGTCCGTACCGTACGGACAAGGGGGGAGGAAGAGAGAGGCGGCGTGAGAGAGAAAGGGGTTGGGAGTTGGTTGCTTGCTTCACAATTCACTGCTTAGATTAATTGTGACTTGTATGTCGACCCTAGGCATGAACTCTATTTATATATCACATATAATTAAAGTCCATATGAAACCCAAACTCCTAACCCAATTGTAACTACACCAGCCCTACTCCTTACATGGCTTGTCATTACCTCATGAGGCCCATTAATGGGCTTCATACTTGTTCAATCCAATACTCTTGTGTATGACCTCATAAGATCCATTTTATTGGGCTTTTGGGATTGTTTGACTAGCCTAAAGATCATTTATCATATCTAGCAACAGATAATGACGACCCAAAAGAATGAACTAATTATCTCTTTAATAGTGATCCTTGATACATATATAGTAATTGCACTTGACGAAGACATAAATCCTTCACATTCATCTCATTGATGGCACATGAAAAGTGATAGCCGTCTGATCTTAGTTACTCTAACGGTTGTTCTCATACATGAATACGTTCTTAATCTTCTCATACATGGAAGATGTTCTTACCAAGTAGTAATTGGTCTGATGGTATGATTATCATCTCACAAGCATGTGGTTGTGGGATCAATCCCTACTAGAGGTAACTTAGGGATGAGGATTCCTAAGGACAAAACCCGCATACCCAAGTAGAGTTAAGTATGAAAGATTTTGATCCAATAGGACGCCCTCGATCTAATAAGGCACCTTCTCCTTTTACAAATGCATGGTTAAATATGGAAAGTCATCAAGCAATTGTACATTATTACACCGTATAATATACACAATTACTTTTACTAATTCTCTAAAAGGATCCAAGTTTGATCTACATCTATATTCCCTATATAACTCAAATCCTTATAAACAAATTTAGATCACTAAATTTACATAGGGTGTACGATACCTAATTCTTTAAATCAAACTAACTTATCAAACCGATTAACCATCAACAAACCCATATTTTGAACCATTACATCTAAACCGATCTCGATCGAAATAACCCAATTGTCACCTCCAGTATATACCAACTCATGCTAGTCATTCCTATTGGCCCATCACTATAGTTACACCGACCTATGTCAAAAGACACGACGTAGCCAAATTTAGAGCCCTTCTTCAAACGACATTTCCCCCACTCTTTCTTTCTTCCCTTTCTTCTTCATTCTTCATCCTTCATCGCCGTTAAATCTCTCTGTCCGAGCTTCTTCTACCACCATCATACCGCTTTCAAATCCCCTCATCACCCCTCAAAATGAACAGAATCACCAGCCTTGCCGCACTCCGGCGCGCCACCGCCGCAACAGCCGCAGCTTCATTCTCCCAGACCCGATCCCTTCAGCAAGCGGCTCCCTTCAGCAGCTCCGCCTCCTCCCACTGGTTTTCCGGGAGGTTTATCCGTCACTTTGGGTCGACTTCTCCGGCATCTCATTCTCTCCCCTCTAATGGCATCGCCGGAACTATGTTCTTCTCTGTTGCTGCTGCGACCACTTTAACTCAAGAGGCTCATGCTAAGGAACCCATTCAGTCTCAAATTTTTAAGGACGTTGTTCTTTACCAGTATGAAGCTTGCCCTTTTTGCAACAAGGTTAAAGGTATTATATTTCTGCAATTTTTCAGCATTTTCTGCTAAATTTTTGCTTGTCTTTGTGTGGTTGGGATCGTTTTTCAATGTTGGTATTCTGATTTATGTATGCAGAGCAATGTGGAATTTATTTATGTTTGTGGGTGTTATTTCTTTAGTTTAAGCAAGGGAAAAATTATGCTTTTTGGTTGTGCTCACCAAGTGTTCGACGTATTGTTTGAATGAAATCAAGTTGTCAAACTTGGTTTCTACCGCAAAGAAGAATTTTGGCATTGATTACTTTCAGAAACACTTTCTATGATAGTTAGGGATTAAGTCGTGCCAGAGATTTTATAATCTATATTAGTGGTTTAGTCTTGTGCTTTTGTTGTTGGATATGGAGCATTTCTTTCTTGTTATATTGGTTAGAATAGGTTGATTGCCTTGAGATATAATTTGGAGATGCTAGGGGTCTAAGGGGATCTCTTGCTTGTGCGGTTGTGCCTAAGTTATTAAATGTGAGCAGAGGAGTTGATACACTTTACCTTTGAGGTTTTAGTGATATGCGTGGATGAGTTAAGACTAATATGGAAGAGTTTAGATTCGTTACACTTGAGCTATTAAAATATGCAACACACGGGGATGAAGAGCATTATCCTTCTGGTACGAGGCTATAAATAATGGAACCTTTGCTTTATGTAACCCATCATGGATTAGCTAACTAATACAATCCAAGGAGATGTGTCTTGCTCTATGTTATTTGTGATTTATTCTAATAGATGGCATAAAAAGAAGAAGATAGTAATGTGCCATTTGACCCGTAAGAGAGAATCATTGATGGATACTCTAAACTAGTGCAGTCCTAGGAGATGTGTCCTGCCTTATGTAATTTGCAATTTATGCTCTTTTAATGGATGACATAATGGAAGAAAATAAAATGCCATTTGATCCAAATGAGAGAGTTGATATACTTCAAGTTATTTTTGATGCCCTTCAAGTTCTAGGCCTTCTAGCTGGAACTAAGCAGGAAAAAAAAGGGTTATTGCCAGTTTGCCACAATAAGGTAATATCACGAATGCCCCTCCAACACTCTTGTTAGACATACTTTCTAGAAAGGGGATTAGAAATTGTATTTTCGAATCAACAATTATGAGAATGACCCATTTATATGGGGTTTAAGGGTAATGGATGTCATGATCTAAATTGTTGGGGGCTATTATACGCGTGAGGAAAAGTTTTGGGTTTAAGTAGGTTCACTATATTCCCTATCGAGGGTAATTCATCATCGTTTTACCTGCAATTGACCATGCTATGGACTTGGACCCTAAGCACTCTCCTAGACCAGCTTATGAGTTAGGGACAAATACTCCAAAATATGGAGGGGTGGCGGCAAGCAACTATAGTAAGGCTAATTCTTATGGACTCCTCCATAGGGAAGTTTGAGGGGGATGTAAGAGGTAGCGGTTTTCCTATAACAAGCTAATTTTCCTACTCTCAAGCAATGAGTCAATTAATATAGCTTGAATCAATTGGTTATGAATTATTGTAATCGGTTTATAGCCTCTCGGCTCGTGGACATCATCCTTACTTATATAAGTAAGCACGTAGAAACAACCTTAGAGTACTCAGTTTGATTGGATTTTCATTTGTAGATCGGGTCAATGGCCTTAGAATCAAAGTACCTTTGAGATGTATACTACATAAGATCAAAAGAGGGGATAAACACTAAGACTCAAGGTTGGATAATTGTCACATAGCTCAAAACAGTGTATAAAAGAGAGCTTTTTTTGCTCTAGGGAAGGTGCACTCAAAGAAGCACACCTCCGGTGAAATTTTTAGTTGTTTATACTATGTACCCCAATTTAAAGAGGCCCGCCCAAGACATGCCTAACCGGATCAGGACCTTTATTGCTTTAATGTGCATTGAGATTTTTTATACATCAGCTCGAAATTAACCAATGAGGCAATATATTCCATAGATAGTTTTCATACATTTTCATTCACCAAAGGAGCTATATTTCATAATGGCTAAATTTAAGCTAGTAATTAAGCCCTAAGGAAACTATTTTTTTTTTGTTTTTAAAATTTATACTACATTATTATATATTAAAAATATTTTCCTAATATAGTTTAAGATAAATTTAGCCAGAGTTATTGCATTTAAATCAGTATATTGTTTGAGAATTGATGATCAGAGTTTATAAGTTTGGACTTTAGACCAGAAATCAAAATTGTACATCATTTTGGGATGGATGGAGTGAACATGACTTCGTAAATTGAGATAAATGTACTCTCCATCATATCTCTAAATTGGATTAGCTCAGGGAAAGATGTTCACTTATATTTATTCACCCATAGGCTTCCTTGAGTCCTGTCATTCTATGTGCATGAGGTTTCAGTCTTCATGCATAACTTTCTTGGTTGTAGGCTGCTAACTAGGCAAACATGCACTACTCTTGTTCAAGCTATTTCAGGAAAACTATTACATATATATTTCTTGGTGCTTCCATATAATGCAAGTTGTGGCTCAAATGGAAGTTGTTAGCACCTCAAATGCTTCTTCTATTGCCAAAATACTGCAGTGCCCAATAGCTTTGCTGAAATTACTTTCCTGGCGTGTTATCCTAGCCTCGTGGCTGCGGCAATCTTCACTGGTGCCCAGCGTAGGTGTGCCTAGGTGCTAGGTGATTTGGGTAGAGCCCCTTTTTTTGCTCTAATCAAGGCGCATGAGGCACAGATAAGCAAATTTCTTTAACTGCTTTATATTGTGCACCTCAGTTCAAAGAGGCGCACCAAAGCACTCCTAGGCACAGCAGGACCTTCATCTCCTCATCATGACTTGAGCCTTTTTATACATTGCTGGCGCCTGTGGAACTGCTGGGAATCTGCAGTAGCTTCAGTTTCCACATTCTGGACAGCACTTGCTTCCATTAGGATCTCAGTTCAGAATTTATGCAAAACGGCATCTTTACAAATCAAAAATTATTGAGGTTTTTCTTTTTCCTCTCTCTCTCTCTTGCACATGCACTGACTATCGCAAAAGTTTTAGTTTGGAAGGTTTAACCATGTAATATTTCTATTTCGGAGCTTTCCTTGCAATTCTCGGAATAGTAGCTTAAACTTGTTTCATAGGCCATGGCCATGAGTCACAATAGGATTGAAATGAAAGCTGTCATCTAAGCTTAACCGTCCAAGTCTTATACCCCTGCTGTTTATAACTTTAAATATTGCAGCGTATGTGACTCCGTTATGGACAATTGGACGGTGGGAATCAGTTGCATTAGGGCAGGTATCCTCAATTGTGGCCTAGCCTATAGCCAATATGTGGTTCTCACTGGCCTTGTTGATGCTGTTTTCTAGCTTGCTGGAAACTCAAAGGCAAAATTGCAAGGCCTCCACAACTGGGGGCTGGACATAACGAGCCTTTGGTGCTCACTGGCCTTGCTGATACTCTTATGCTGGCCTGCTGTTCAAGCACAATGGCTGTGGTAATCTCCATTGTCAAATGTAGCTATCTGGAAACTGTAGTAGTTTTACTCCTTGGTTGGCTTTTAATTTATTTGTCCTTGAAACTCTCAAAATGCTTAAGATAAAACTGTACAAGGTGAAAACTAGCTCTTACTTTCATCTGACCTCTTTGCATCCTCTAGTTTCGAAGTGTAAAGTGAAGCAACAATCGTATTTAATCTTATATTTCGGGATAGCTGAATAGTAACTTGATGAGAATGACACTGTCACCAAAGATTCAAGGGAATTTACTGGACGTAGGATTATATTGAGCCAATCAACTTAAAGGCTCACTAATTTTGTTGCGCTTATTGTTTATTGTGAAGTAGCTGAGGGTCTTGCAAGTTGGGTCAAGGGTAATGATCTAACTGATTACCCCACTTATAGAGGGAGCCTCTATCTAGGCATTGAGGCATATTTGTTGCTGATGTTATAATGTCCTAACTTCTAGATCCAATCATGATCTAGTGAAGTTCGATCCAGAGTAGCTTATGTGAACTGAAATTAGAATTTTGTCCAATTACTGTACACTACTAGCAAGTTATGGATCTCCCAGTGCTCTTTCTCCCTGAGTCTGGATTATGCCAAGTTAAAGTGCAAACTACCTTGGCTCTTGTTTTGTTTTGGTTTGCAGTTGTAAATGTTGGTATTTGGTGTTGTGTTGCCACTGTGGACGTCTTGTACGCGTTCTTATTATTCTTTTTCGTTTTAATATAATTTTACTTCCGATATAACAGTGCATACTGCTCAGATAGTTGCTTGAATTTGAAAGGGGGAAAAAATCTGGTACCCAGATTGCCATTTGGCCCTTGGGCTAGTGTTTGACCTGCTCATTATAACATGTAACTTAAGATGATATTGTATTAACACTACTGAACATCTTGTTTACCATGTTTAAGTGTTTTTCTTTCCTTTAAATCCCAGCTTTTCTCGATTACTATAACATTCCATACAAAGTTGTGGAGGTTAATCCCATCGGCAAGAAGGAGATTAAGTGGTCAGATTACAAGAAGGTGCCTATACTGACTGTTGACGGTGAACAGATGATTGAGTCATCAGGTTTGTGATCCTGAATTTTTTAAATCTTCTTCTTAATATTAGCTTCTACCATTCATTAGTCAAAATCATGTTAATTTAACTCTGTGGTTGCAGAGATTATTCAATCACTTTACAAAAAAATTCATCCGGAGGGATCCACTGGTTCTAGCACAAGCACTGAGGAAGAGAAGAAATGGCTGGGGTGAATACAATCTCTTAATCCTTTAAGTTGTTGCCTCATTGCACCTGTGTATTAGGCGTGAATTGGTGGTTGTGATTTTATGCTGGCTTTCAGCTCATAAAAGAAGTCTTCACTCAAGACATTTATAGTTTATTTATATCTATTTTGATTTACAAGAGCTCTTGAGAATAGTTGACTAACTATTCCTGCGACTATGCAATTTTAGTGTTAGCTTTGAGTTACACATTGACTGAAATTCATCTCTGACTATAGGTGGGTGGATAGTCACTTGGTGCATGTCTTGTCACCAAATATCTATCGATCAGCGGGTGAGGCTCTCGAGTCATTTGATTACATCGCAACCCATGGTAAGTGCTTTAATGGTTTCCCAGTTTCAAAGTCTCAGTACTGCTGCATATTTCTCATTTTTCATGGACATTAGGACACTTTTCCTCTTTTTTGTCGCCATTGTCACATAGATGATATTCCAACTTCCAAGCATTAAAATTCACAATCAGGACCATAATCACAGTTGGGAATTCTTTCAATTGCCGGATTGAAAATGTTATGATGCAATTTGAAGTAGTACTCTTCAGATGATAGTATTAGAAACTATCATGGCAAACAAGTTCAGAGGGACCTGCACTGATGTAAACTTTGATGGTACATCTGTCTCCCAAGTTCTGGCAATCTGTCTAATTCCATTGGAGCAGTCGAAGAGATCCTGAATTTTTAGCTCACCCTTGTGTAAAGAAAGAATATTTTTCTATTAATTTGGAGGCACACTGCTCCAATATTATGGTATAGTAGGATTAGCTACACTAGTTACTAATTTAATAGTAAGACTGTAAGATTTTATATGAGTTGTAAGGACATTGTGGGATTGGTATGTGTGGCCAGAGGTTCACTGATATGAGTGACCATCAAACAACTTAATTGACTTTGGGACAAATTTAGTCGCATAAAATTCCTTGCTTGACCCATCTTTGATACTGCAAATGTTAGCTTGCTATAGCTTATTGTTGTTTGGAACTAAGTATGATGGTTAACAAGTAGAATTGTAACAGTGACGACATGACATGGGGGAGTTGGGACTGGAAGAGATCATTCTTTCTCCAATTTGTACAACTTTGGGCTTATTCTTGTGTAATGTGCAGGGAATTTTGGCTTCATGGAGAAGATGGTAGCAAAATATGCTGGTGCTACAGCCATGTATTTTGTGGCCAAGAAATTGAAGAAGAAGTATAATATAACTGATGAACGTGAATCTTTGTATCAATCCGCAGAAACATGGGTAGATGCCCTCAAGGGTCGGCCTTTTCTTGGTATGCATTAAGTACCTACCTGTTACTCTTTATTCGATCTAAGATATCACTGTAGATAATTTTATGGTTAACGTAAGATGTTATTGTAACAGGTGACTCAAAACCTAATCTGGCTGATCTTGCTGTGTTTGGTGTCCTGAGACCAATACGCAACCTACAATCTGGCAGGGACATGGTGGAGCACACACGCATTGGTGATTGGTACTCTCGGATGGAAAAAGCGGTGGGGGAATCTTGTAGAGTAACTGTGTAGCGCTATTATCATCCAGCATTCCGCCTCTCAGTAACTTTGTAGTCTTGTTTGTCTGGTTAAATCTCTATATGCAGTGATAGCTGAAGATATCTTAATTTCAAAAAGTAAATAAAGACTAGGAGTCATTAGACGTGTACCTCATATACACAGATTTGTGAGGATATAGACATTTTTTCATCGCATATACATTTTTTGCAGGGTTACACGGCTACCAGCCCCTATTTCTTGTAGGTAAAATTGCCACACCATCAGGAAGAGATATAGCTCGTTTCTCCCAGTTGTTGACATAAACGGTGGTTAAATGCAAAAGAAATGTATTCTTATTCATAGTATGCAAAAGATGCTTGGAAAAAGTTTTGGAGTTATTGCTGTATGCATTTTCAACCTTCTCATCTTTATTTTTTCTCATCTCTACACATCTCATGCTTTTTATTGTGACTCGACTAGTCTATTAGCTCAAGTACCTAAAATAGCTGAAAGGATACGGCTAATTCTCGGTTCTCCTCTGCAATGGCTGCAACTCGTCTCCAATTCTTGGATGTTGTAACGCGTTCACTGCTTCCTAAATCCCCTGAAGAAAAAACATTGTGCCTCATTCTGTATTTCTCTTGTCTTGGTGGTCATACTTTTTGCCCCTTTTTTAATCATCGACCTATCCTTCGGTTTGTATGTTTTTTTTCTTGCATTACATATAGATAGCACTCTATACTTTATTTTTGAAACAAATTAACATTATTATTATGAAACTACTTTATAGTTAAGATTTTAATGAGAAGTTAGTGAGAAAAACTTGTTGATCTTCGTTTTTCTTCCAAGATTCATACTCTATCCCATTAACACAATTTTCTTAAAAAAAAATCTATTTCACTTCAGCTGTTATATGATGGCTTTTATTACATCTATTCTTTGTTTTGTTTATTAAGTTATTTCAGGGTAGCATACTTATCCAGGGATAAATTGTACCGTAATAATATGACTTGATATCAGTTGTTTCAAACGTAATTTGAAGTTGAAAATCATAAAAAGTTAAATGGGAAAATATTTAAGAGAGGGAGTATACTCGTAGCTTTTTTCTTTGCAATTAATAAGATGTGTACAGTAAACAACACTGCTATAGTTTGTTGCCTCTAGTAGAGGCATGCAAGACATATTTTAATTTCCAAAATTTAGTAACTCCTTGAGTATTTGACAATCTCGAAAAGGAAACGATAGCTACTGGAAGATCTCTGCCAGATTTGTTGAACAATAACTTTCAGTTGAAACAACTTCATTGAGATTTTGAGGTTAAAGTACAACCTGTATCCCTGTTAATTTGTTGCAGTAACAGTAAGGCTGAATCACTTTGATACTTAATTGTCCTTTGGAAAGAGCAGTGTCTCTTTTTTGTATGCAGCAATAATTGTAGAGGATATTTCATTCCTGAAAGAGATCTTAATTATTTACATCACTCATGGACTGGGTTTACTATTATAGATATACAATGCTGGCTTTAAGGTGTACTATGGTGAAAATAAGTTCATCAAAGTTCATTTAAAATTAGAAAAAAAAACCCCAAAAAAATTCTAACATAATAATTTTAACCTCTCTTAAATAAATTCAAATAATACAATTTCAGACAATATTATTTCTTACAAAATAAAATTGAACCAAATGAAGCCTAAGTGTATTCACAATTTCACATCTAAATGTAACTTGGTTTAGAGGAAATGAGAGCATCATCTAACCATGAGGTTGAAGGTTCAATCCCCACTAGCGACAATTTAGGGATGGGATTCATCCCCTCCAAAAAAATCTCCCAAATTGTCTAAACCGGTAACCCAATGGTCGTTTAAACCCTATTTGTTGTTATTGAATTGTTGTTTAAGATAAGAATAATGATTTATTTTTTTTCTAAAAATCTTATATTAAACGGTTCCATGAGTCATTTAAGGACCAACATCTCTTACACGCTAGCTTGAGTAATGATTAATGAGACATGATCTCTACTTATTTATTTAATAATAAATTAAAAAACTAAAAATTATTGTTTAAAGTACAATAGTTAGCCTATAATCCCAAGTTTTCTCATTTGATAAGTATAAAACCATACAACATCAATATTGATTCTCATTTGATAGAGTATAAACCATGCAACATCAATATTGATTCACGCTTCAAACCAAAGGGTTCTCAAACATGAGGTGGAGAGGATATAAAATCAATTGTGGGAATCCAACCATAAGCTTAAGGCTTAGGTAAACTTGAGTAACTCTTATCAAAATTTATTTATAGTATTTTTTCAAAGATAAGTGAAAATTAAGCAAAGTAACTCACATCTAAATGAAATTGGAGCAATAATGTTAGTATTAAGGCAGTCCCAAAAAATAGGAACAACGTTCAAGGATTGGAAGAAGTAGATATATAGCTACTCTAGTCTCTCTGCCCTATGGTTATGGTTTGGAGTCATGCATGCATCTCTTTTTCATTATTTTCAATTTTTTTTTTTACTTTTTGAAATTGAAGGTTTATGTCATCCAACAAAACAACAAAAATGGCAGGTTTATCTATGAATTAAATTACCTAAAATACACTGTACATGTTATAAGCAACATAATGGATGAGGCAAAAGAGTGTAAACAGGAAACAGTGGACACCATAATTAGACTAAGCTGCAATGTTATGGTCTAGTCCATATAACCCTACTTACCTACTCATCCATCTAAATGTCCACTTTCAGTCTTTTCTGCAACTCATTATTTTACACTTTTTAAGTATTTCTGAAGAGTCTAAATTTGATCCTATTTTCACATAGGTTAAGCTAGATTTATGCAACAGATACCAAAAAAAGAGATGAAAAGCTTAAAAAGGTGATGTTTAAAACGAACTACTACAGTAGTATGCTACTATATTAAGCATTTAAAAATACTCCAACTATGATAAAGTATTAATGTACGTTTCTTTTTTGTTGATAGTAATAATAATAATAATAAGGTCCCATCCTTTTCAAATCTCTTCAGTCGTGTAATGGCGTAGTTGCCAGTACACTGTTTAAGGCCAATGTCAGACTAAAGATTTAAAGAATTTAAAGGAGGAATGCAGGCTGCCTAATCTTTTCTTTCTCTCATCCTCAATTCCAATACAATGTGACACAAAGTTGATTCAGAAAGGTTCCTTTCTTTTTGGTGGTGCATGTAAAATATTATAAGGTGGATTAATGGATTATGTTCTCTTCTATCTTAAAATTAAGGTCCAATTGATAATTAGCTAGCAGTTAGTTACTAAGAATTGATTTAATTAACTAACTAGTTGCATTATATGTTTGACGAGTTGGTATTCATTATTGTATTAGGAGTAGTTGTTTGTATTAAGTATTTTTTTTTTTAATGTTTAGTAAAAGTCATTTAATTGACTCTTTACCGAGCAATCATATGGTGGATTTATAGAGTCAAACCTCTAAATTAGTTAAATTAATTTATGTTTGGCAAAATTTAATGTACCAAATAAGTCCCTAAAATAAGTTTGCATTAGTCCCAACAAACTAAGTTCGAATAAGGTTTTGTTTGATTCATATGATTTTGTTGGAATTAGAGTGTGTTCTATTCACCTGATTTTTATTTATCTGAACTTATTAGACTTTAAAACTTAATTTAGTTGTAATTTGAACTTGGACAACCCTTATCAGAACTTATTTTTTCTAAACTGAACTAAACTAAACTTAACTTATTTGAACTTATTAGACTTGAAATAAGTGAAAATAAGGTGAACAAAACAAACCTTTTGTATGAGTTTATTTAATTTTACATTACATAAACTTATTTCATTTTATCTAAACTTATCCGGACTTATTTTTTTTAGTTCATTTTTTATGATCTTGCCTTATTATATCTGAACTTATATTTTCTTTGAATATTTAATATTTATTTTATTTGAACTTATTTTTTCGAAATAAGATAAAATTAGTACAATTAAAATAAACCAACAGACTTAGAGCCAATACATTAGAGTGTTGTTTTCTTTCTTATTATTTACACTGGATGTAAGCCCCTGCAATGCACATTTTTTTTAAATAAACCTCACGAAAGATAATTTTTGTATAAAATTTTGATTGATTAATTATTGCTTGTTAAAAATAATTTTTATTATATTGCGACCTTATTCGATGTTAGTCGTGTGAAAATTGAATTTTAAATTAATAACTAAATTTTAGGTATGATATCTTATTCGTCATATATTATAATAAAATATTTAATTTTAAAAAATATTTTTAAAAATAATTTAAATCATAAATCATGTAGTTTTTTTTTTTTTTTTTATTTTTTTTACCAATGTGACACATTATATTAAACTCTCAAATCTCATTCGTTTATTTTGCTTGCGTGCGATTGATTTTTTCAAGTTTTAAATAATTTTTTTTTCATTGGTCAAAATAATGCCTTTTTATATGTTATATTATTTGTCGAATTTTAGGATAAAAATTTTTGACGTGATTTTTTTTGTTTTTGTTTTTATATAATTTAAATAATCCTAAATCTAAATCACTATTCGTATTTTCTTTACCTACGTGGCACATAATATTAAACTCTCAAATCTTATTCGTTCATCAGTGTTATATATAGGCTCATGGTGTGGCCAACCACACACAATACGCGCTTTATATTTAATGTTAAAACATATAAACATTTATATTTTTAAAAATTTTAAATCCTAAATCATAGTATTTTACCTAGCACTTGAAATTACACTGTAAAATTTTATTCATTAGTTTTGTTTATATGACAATTTATTTTTTTAATACTAATATAAAATTTAATTTTTTTTCATTGGTCAAAATAATGTTCTTGTATATGTTATCTCATCTAATGGATATTAGGATTAAAATTTTAATGTAAAAAGAAGATTTTCTAAAACATAATTTAAATGCTAAATCACTATTTGTAGATTTTTTTTAACTTACGTGGCATGTAAAATAAATTATATGAAAATTCATTAAATTTGCATACGTGGCGTTTTTTTTTTGAAATAAATCTTTTGCTTATGTGGCGCACAAAATGCTTCAAAAAATGTCTATTTTATTTATATACTAGTTTTGTGCCCGGACGATGCCCAAATTGTTGATAAATTTTTTGGTTTGAATGTTAAAATTGGTCTTATAACCCCTTTTGATAATGCTAGATATGTTGAGACATACAATATCATATCGCTTATTTATATAATAATTGTACTTTTTATAGTTTTGTTTGTAAATAGATATCTATGTTATTATGGACTTGAAATTATTTTTATTGAACTTTGATTATTTTGACTGAACTCAAGTATTTAATTTATACCAAACTAAAATTATTTTTACCAATTAAAACTTATTTTTATTTATTTTTAAAAATAAATTAAATATATTAAAAATGGATCTTATTTTAAAGAACTTTTTAAAACAAATTTTGTTATGGAATTAGAACTGAGTTATAGGATATTTATTAAAAGTTATGATTAATTTTGTATATATGAAATATTAGAAGTATATCAATAATAAAACTCTATATAACATTTTTATCTTAAAAAATCTATCCATAATTCTCTTCCTTACGTGGCTCGACACTTGGAGTTTAATCATAAGTAAAGATAATTTTAATATCTAAAGATAATTTTTAGTTCTTAAAAAAATAGTTTTTTAAATAGTTAAATCCTAATAAATTACTATTTGTTGTTTTTACCTACGTGGCAAATTTCTTAAATCTCATTTGTCACTTTTGCTTGGGTGGCGAGTGAATTTTTTAATTTTAAAATAAAATACAAATCTAATTTTTAATTGGTCAAAATAATACCTTTGCTTATGTGGTGCGTCAAATGCTCTCGAAAAATGCCTACTTTATATATATATATATATATATATATATATATATATATATATATATATATATATATATATACATACTAGTTTTGTTCTGGGCATCTAGTTTTGTTCCCGGGCGATGCCCAGAAGCTTGATAAAATTTTAGGATAAACTTTTTGGGTTGAATGTTAAACACGGTCATATTAATGATGCTTGATATTTATACGATATCATGTTACTTATATTTATATAATTTTGTTTGTAAATAGATATTTATTTTATTATTGACTTGAAATTATTTTTATTGAACTTAAATTATTTTTACTAAAAATATTTTTACCAAACTAAATTATTTTACTAATTAAAACTTATTTTTACTGATGGTCTATTATATTTTAAATAAACTAAATACATTATAAATGGATCTTGTTATAAAGAACTTTTTAAAATGAATTTTATGATGGAAATAGAAACGAGTTATAGGATATTTATTAAAACTTAAGATTAATTCTGTATATATGACATATTAGAAGTATATCGATAATAAAATTCTATACAACATTTTTATCTTTGAAAATCTATCCAAAATCCGCTTACTTAGCATCATATGTGTCAAAATAATTCCTATTTGTTGCCTACCTGGCTCGACACTTGGCAAAAAACTGAAATGCCAAGTGTCGTGGTCTCGTGTCCTGACTGCGAGACCGACTTTATTTATTAGTGATATGATATGATATTAGATTTTAAAAAGTTGATAAATAATATGTTAATTCAAACAAATTAAGCTATATTATTGTCTTCACTAACTTAGAGGGCATTATACTAATTTTTTCTCACTTATTAAAACTTTGTTTAGTTGTAAAATAAACTTTGTAGCCTCATTAGCTTTTATTAGATTTTATTTTCTTTCCTATTTTCTTGAAAAGAAAATATTTTAAAGTAATAATTATATTATATGTATTTCATTTGTTTTCGAAAGTTCCTAATTTGCGTCGCCTTTAGCACAATTTCAATGCACATCTTTGACCATTATTAAAATCTTCTTCTATGCATGTATATATAAAAAATTGAAAAAGTTTATATTTTGAAAAATTACAGTAGGATGAATGTAACAATATTCCACATATGAAATATATTTCTTTGTATAAATCAAAAAATACGATGAAAATTATTTGTATTTTGTCCACATAAATAGTGAGCCGAACTTATAGTATAGAGGAAGACCGGGTGGTGCAAAAATATAAAACATGAAAGAGTATTAAATAATTTTACTAATCCATAAATTATTTTTGGCTAAATTATTGTGTGAACTTTTTGAGCGAAATAAAAATTAAGTTTAAATTTTGCTAGAAATAAATCCAAATCATATTTACATTCAATCATTATTGTTGCATATTTATCATTCTCCGTTTTAAGATAGTTACTATAGGATCTTCTCTCTTAGTGTGAATTGGCTTTTAGGTAAAAAAATTGCAAGATCCAAATATTCTAAAATAACACTTGTACCTATATAGAAATCTCTTTAAAAAGCATATATGAAGTTGTACAATGCATGTAATCGTATGAAAACAAATACTTTGTATAAGGAAGGTAAACCAATTCAATTTGTGTAAATGTTGTTGCTACACGTTATGAACACTTCCAAAGAGCAAGAGTATCATGATACGTTGCAATCAAAGAGTAGTGTCTAGTGTGCCTCCTTCCCAAGGCTAGTTTCTCACTACCTACCAAATTGTGTTCTTATAGCAAAGAAAACTTGGAGCTCTTAAGGGAGAATAGAAGAATGATCATGAGCCCTATATATGGCTAACTTTTTATTACCCCAAAAAAAAAGTTGGAATTATATAAGCTTAATTAAAGTTATATAGAGTACTAAATAAAATATATATAAAAGAGAACATTTATACGAGTTACAAGTTAAGAATTTGGATTGCAGTAACAAGTGCATAAGTCATAAGATTCAACTCTTTAATTTGTTGCACACACGTCAGTCTAACAATCATGCTTGCGATTACTACAAGTATTAATTGAAGTCAAATTTTTATTTTCCTTTCATGCCGAATAATGAATAGATACGTCATATGTAAGTTAGCGCTCAGAAGACGACAGGAATCACAACGAACCTATAACATAAATCGAGGACGGGCACATGAATTATCAACCCCAAGCACCCCCCCCCCCCCCCAACCAAAAATCAAAATTTATGGAAAAGAGGACACAAAATTCCAATACAAGTACTAAGAAAAACTTTTTCTCCGTCAATGCAACAGTTTCACAAAAGTTTACATCAGTCATCACCATCATTTCATTTCCACATCCACCAAAACTAAAATGGCCCCTAAAAAGAACAAAGACAAACAAAATTTGGGGCTGTCCTTTTTTGTACAAACAAAATACAACCACTACTAAATTAAACCTACTCCTAATTTTAAGTCTAAAAAAAAAAACACTAATTACTTATTTATTTAAATTTTTTATTTCTTTTTTTTTTGGATTTTTTTAGAAGAATACTTCCACACTATCCTGTTTAGCAGAGTAACAAACAGGACACAACCCAAGAACAGACTCACAGTTTCTGCAGCAACAAAGATGTTTACAGGGCAGAAATACAACACACAATTTTCCACTATTACACCATTTGCAAACCATCTTTCTATTTACTTCTTGATGATTTTCTTGAATAGCTATATCATTCTTGTCAATAGCTTCACATTCATTGACACTCTCTGCATCATCTTCAACACCATGATTACCATTAACAATGTCGTTTCGAGGCGGTGTCGAAAAGGCGAGGTTTTGCTGGATTACAAAGAGCATATTGTTTAGTTCAATCACCATTTCTTGTTTCTCCCTTGCAATACTCTGCCACATCTCTGTTTCTTGTTCTGATTTTTTCAAGAATTCTTCTAGCATCTTTGTTTTCCCCCTTAATTTTTCAAGTTTTTCATCTTTTTCTTTCATTATTGACATTGTTCTTGACTCAAAGGTGTTTATAAGATACTGCATTTGCTGCCTTTTTTGTTGGTGTAATGCTTGCTTCAGTCTTTCTCCCTATTTCACATTACAAAAAATTTAAGAGATTTACATAATTTCACTATTTTTTTTCTTAGAAAAATTTATAAAATAATTCATAATAAACCCAAAAAATGGAAATATGGCATAAATTCTGAAATTACACGTATAAAATATAACAGGTTGTTATATTAAACATGATTTTTTTTTTTTTCCCTCAAAAAAAAAAAACATGATTTTTTTTTTAAGAAAAATATAAAACAAGATTATTAAACACAAGTTATTAAAAAACAAACGTGGGTTATAAATTTATTATTGGTAGTTTTTTACACACGCCACGCCATAAATATAACATAAAAATAATTTAACAGATGGTTATTAAACACAAATTATTTATAAATCATATCATAAAAGTCTCTTCTATTTTTACTCCCAGTAACACAAATCATGCAAATATTCAAAACAAGCTTGGAAAAAATGTCATCGAACCTTTTTTTTAGGTAGGTAATTCTTATAAAACAATAAATCGTTACGTTAAAGTTTAGACCGTCTGATACAATAGTTTACGAACAACAAATTAACAATGGCGTACCTGGGCATGGAGATAAAGATCAATTTCACGCTTATGTTTATCAAGCAAAGCAGAAAAAGGCAAAGAATTCTCAGAAACAGCAGTTGTTGCAGTAGAAGAAGAACCAATTCCTTGATTATTACCAACGTTGTTATACCCCATTCCCATTCCGGGCTCGAAACGGTATCGCTGCGGTTGCGTTTGAGGTAGCCGTCGGTGATTTTGAATAGGATTAGAGAGATTGGGAAATGTTGGTATCATATTACTTTGAGAAAAACCCAGATTTTCTGAGAAAAATTCAGTCTCAACCGCCATTCTATAAGAAAAAAAATGAGATTAGAGAGATGTGGGTGGTTTAGTTTTTTTTACGGAGAGGTTTTATAAAATCAAATCAAGTTCCGCCAAAGCAATGATATTGCGGGGGTAGGTTATGATATGAGAGGAAGAAGAGGAGGGGGAGCAAAGAGCAAAGATTTCATGACTAATATTTTTGGTGTTCTTTTATAAGGCAAAAGTGAAGCAGATAAGGAAGGATTATAGGGAGTAATAATAATATAATAATAATAATAATGTAAATAAAAATGCTGACAGAAAGGAAAAAAATATTAAATTAGAAAAGAAAGAAATCGATCAGATTTTAACGTTGTTTTGATGGGTAAATTAAATTAGTAAAAATAAAAAGTAAAAAAAGGAGGAGAGAGAAAATAAGACGACGACGACGTACACATGCAGATATTGTGACAGTCAATCAGTCATAGAGGAAAGGCAGTAGGTCAAGTTTTGATTTATTTGAGGTGCGAAAAGGACATTTTCAGATTTTAGAGAGAGAATTTTCAGAGAGAGAAAATTATTTATTTTAAGGGAAAATAAATTAAAGGAAGAAAAATGTTTTGGATTTTTACTTGTCAGTTGGTCATTGGGAAATGTTGACGATTTGATTTACAAATTGCAAAGACTTTGATTTTTCTTCTTTCTTTTTTTTTCTTTTTTTTTTAAATTTTTTTTTATTTGGCTTTTTCATTTATTTTTTTTGGTGGAAATTGGCCTTTTCAATTAGTGTGTTGGAAATCTTTTTTTTTTTTTTTAAACCGTGTGTCGGAAATCTTTTTCTTCCTAATTTGTTGCTTTAGGTGACCCGTTGCATTTATGATTGGGACAAAGAAAAACAAACCATTATTATTAGAAAGAAAAATTATTTTAGGTGAATGGGAGTTGACATATTTTTTACATAATTATCTTAAGTTTTTATGATTTTACATTATGTGTTTGAGATATATTATGATCTTACATTACCTTTGACAACTCAAATTTAGGTAATTTTATTTCGGGGTTTCTAAGGTTTACAAATCTACCCATTTTGAAAATCTCATTCTGATTTATTTATAATGTTGACGTTCAAAACAACCTATTTAATTTTGAGATTGAATATCTCAGTTGATATTATTAATTTTTAAAATTGTAATGCTAACGCTAATATCTCAGTTGATATTATTAATTATTTTAATTGTAATGTTGACGTCGTGCAAAACCAACCTTTTCTCAAGATAAAGACTTAAATTTTGGATTCTCTCAAAAAAAGACTTCAAATATTTTTTTATTGTTTTTGAATATAAAAAAAAAACCTTCAATTTTGAATTTCTAAGTAAAAACCTTTAATTTTAAAATTTATAATTACGGTCTTGATAATTCCTTCAATTAAACTTCCCAAAAAATTAGTGATGGAATTCTCAACAAATTAAAATCAATCAAAAAATGGGAAAATAGTGATGGAAACAATCTCAAAAAATTAAAATCAAGCCAAAAAGTGGGAAAAAAAAAAGAAAAAGAAAAACAAACACACACACACAAAATTAATAGGTGAATGAGATTTGACATATTTTTTCTTTAATTATTAGGTTTTTATAATTATATATATATATATATATAAGAGACAAGTTTGTTGTATGCTGAAGGTATAGATTGAATTTTTCTAAGCTTGTCATTATGGATAGCCATGAAAGAACGTTTACTATTCGTTATGAAAAAGATGATCATCAAAAGCTGGTACGTAAAAGTTGATACAACATAATTTACAAAGTTAATCCATAATTGAAAATAATGATCATCCTTTGCTCCCTTCCTCCTTCCTTATTTAATGATATAGTAAAATTTACAAAGTTAATCCATAATTGTCACTCCCCTCTTTTCAGTTCCCTCCTCACAATATTCCATCTTCCTTTACATTTTAGCACTTGACTTATATAGTTTTACAATAATATTGAGAATATTTTTGAAAAGTACCTAATCCTTTTTTACATACTAAAGATGATCCTCTAAAGAGTTCTACATCTACCTCTTTCTCTTTCCTAATAAGTTAGAAGCCCCTCACGATTTTCCCAGTATATACGCTAATGAATTCCCCATTATATTATAGAAGGGGAAAAAAGGGAAAAATTCCACATTTGCACTCAAAGGTAATTGCATTAGTTCAGTAATAAAATACAAAATTGAACACAAAGCATTAGTTATATACGTTAAGAATGGTCTCTTGAAATGCTTCTCACCTCTTCCATCATCTGTTGCTCTAAAATCTATCTTCTCTTCCCCAACCCATCTATCCCTATACCACTTTATTTTTCTCTTTCTCAGACCCTTTCTCTCTCCCTCTCCCTTTCCCCCTCTCTCTCTATTTCTCTATTTTTTTCTCTTTTGACCGTTGTCTTTCTCTCTTGCCCCTTTCTTCTCTCTCTCTTCCGCTTTCTATCTCATTTTTTTTTTCCAACCTCTATTTCTCCCTTTCTCTTCTCGGACTCCTCTCCCCAGTCCCCTAACCTATCACTCTCTTTCTCTCCCGAGTCCCAACCCTTCTCCTTTCCCAGAATGCTCTCTCCTCTTCTAGCCTGCCCTCTTTCTATTTAGACTTGCCCTTTCTCCCTCTCCTGATCCCTCTCTCCCTTAGCCTATTTCTCTCTCTCTTAGACCTCTCCTCTTTCTCGGCAATCTCTCTCCTAACTCCCTCTCTTTCTCGATGCAAAAATGTTAAATATTTCTAGCTATGATTATCTAGTGTTAACCGAGAGATAGTACATTTCTTCGGATATTTTGTAACTTCACTTTTTGGAAAAAGAAAATAAAATAGATTGCAAATATTTTAAAAAGGTTTTAGGGGTAAAATATCTTGTAAATTCTTTGAATTTCTCATAATTTTAATTTTTGTAAATGAAAATATAATAGATTGTAAAATTATAGCTAACACTTGCTCCTTCCCCCTCGACCCTCCTTCCCTCCCTCTCTCCCAAGGTCTCTTTATTTTTCCCAGCTTCTCTCTATTTCCCTCTTTCTTTCGGCCTCCCTCTCCCTTCTTCTCTCCTGAGCCTTCTCTCTCTCCCAACCTATCTATCTCTTTATCACTCTATCTATCTATTTATCTTTCTCCCCTCCATCCCCTATTTCCTTTTATTGTTCTATTTCTTTCTATTTCAACTCTTATCTCTCTTCCGTGGTCATCTTTCTAATTCTCTTTTTATTTCACTATCTTTTTCTCTTAACTCTTCTTTCACTTTTTCTCTTCTTCCAACTCCACTGTCTATCTCTTTCCTGGTCACTCTTTCGTTTTCTCTCTCATGACCCCTCTTTTCTCCTGACATGCCTTCTCCTAGCCTCTCCTCTCTTCTCTTCTTCCCTCCTAACCTGCCCTTTATCCCTTGCCTCTTTTCTTTCACTTGGCCCCCTTTTCTCTTTCTAGACCCTCTTCTAACTTCGCTCCTTCTCACTCGACGTATCCCTCTTTCCTTGCCCCTCTCTCGCTATCTCACATGTCCTATCCTTTTTTTCTCTCTCTCTCTCCCTTTCTCTCCTTCTCCCCCTCCTCCTTTATATATATATATATATATATATATATATATATATATATATATATATATATATATATATATCTCCCTTTCTCTCCTTCTCCCCCTCCTCCTTTATCTCTCTCTCTCTCTCTCTCCCTCGGCTCTCTCCGTCTCCTTTTCCTCTATGTATCCTATTCCTTCTCCCCCTTTATCACGATTTTACCTTAAGTTTTAAATGTGTTATTAATCAATTTGACTTTATATACAAAGTATCACATTAATATTAATTTTTAAGCAATCAAGATTAGCAATTAAGTGACCATATCTCTCTTTCTCTCTCCTTTGTTTCATCCTTATCTCCCTCCCTCTCTACTTTATAATATTGCAAAATTTATTTAGATAATCTTAACTTGCGTTCAACTTTCATCCTCACTCCACAATTCCTACTTGCTCTCCTCTAATAAGGTTTCGATGTTCCCCAACCATCCTAGTTTAGCACGGTTTTTTTTCCATCTTCCTCTACATGTTTTACACTTAACTTATATGGTTTATTAAATTTTAGAATCTTTTCAAAAGTACTATTTATCTAATCTTTGATTACATTCCAAAAAATATTCTTCTAATTAAAGTTCTCTTTATCTCTTTCTCCTTCTTTTGTAGCCGTTGTACTCTTCTACAATTAAGCACTAAGAATGGTCTCTTAACGTGGTTTGTTCTCACCTAATCCTTCCTTTATTGTCCCAAGCCTCTCCTCTCTTTCTCTGTTTATCTTCCCTTGACCTTGTCTACCTGCTCTTGCTTTGAAAATTATCACTTGTTCACCTCTCACAAATTCCTTTCCTAGTATGCCTTCTCTTCTCCTGGCATGCCCTCTCTTGACTCCCCAATATATGGATAATTTGGTGGGTACAATTTGGTCTCACCTTTTTCCTTCTTCCTTTACATTTTAATACTTTACTTATATGATTTTACAAAATTATGTAAAATCCTTTTGAAAAGTATTGTTTACCTACTCCTTGATTACTACTAAAGATGATTCTCTATTGATTTTTTCATCCTTTTCTCCTTCCTTCAAACCCATCGCCATTTTACCTTATTTATTTCATGTTCTCAATTTTTTTTTTCTCCATTTTACTCCTCCATAGCTTCTAAGTCTCTTCCACAATTAAACACTCAAAGTGGTCTCTTGGATTGTTTCTCACCTCTTCCTTCCTCTGTTGCCCTAAATCCCCCCTTCTCCCTCCCTCCCCCTCCCCCTCTCTCTCTATCTCCCCACACACACTTTTTTTTATGGCTCTGAAAATTATAGATCAAACTTATACCCATATCACTCATTCATTCCTTTATTAGCCTATGGCCCCATACTCTTTTTCTTAGTCTCTTTCATTCTTTCTAATTCTTCTTTTCCCTATTCCATCCTCTAAAAGGCTTTGAAAATTATAGATTAGACTTGCTCCCTTTCCCCCCAACCCCTCCCCCCCTCTCTCCCCAATCCCCTTTTGTTTTCTTAGCTTCTCTCTATCCGCCTCTTTATCTCTTTCTCTCCCGGGCCTTCTCTCTCTCCCAACCCATCTCTCTCTCCCATCCCCCTTTTTCCTTTATTACTCTATTTTTTTTCTCTTTCGACCCTTATCGCTCTCTTATGGCCCTCTTTTTTCACTCGCTTGTTCTCGTAACTCCTCTTTCTATCTCTTTCTTTTCTTCCGGCTCCTCACGTAAACCTGAACCCTTTTTCTCACTTTCTATCTCTCTCCCTACCCCTCTTTCTTTCTCTCTCTCTCCTAACCCCTCTTTCTTTCTCACTCTCCTGACCTCTCTCCTCTCTCGGTGTGCCCCTTCCTCCCCTCTCCTAGTTTGCTCTCTATCCCTTGGCCCTTTTCTCTCTCTCAACCCCCTCTGTCATTCCCGGCCCTTCACTAACTTGGCTTTTTCTCTCTCGACACATCCTTTTATCCACGCTCCTCTCTCGCTATCTCCCATGTCCCTTCTCTTTCTCTCTCTCCCTTTTCTTCTCCTTTTTATCTACCATTCCCTCCCCCTCTATCATGATTCTATAGGTTGAATTTTTTGTTCTAAACATATTATTAATCAATTTGACAAGCAATCAATAAAGATACTTAATTTAATAAAAAGCTGGTTAAATGTGTAGGACAAGTTATTAAGTGATTGTTGACTTTAGGGAGTGATTATTGGAAGTATTAAATAGTGAGATTTATTTGATTTTTATCCAACCAACGAAAATTACAAAACAACCAACAAACCAGGTGGGACGCCTCAGTCTACATTAGTCAAGTATACAATATTGTCTACTTGTTATCTTAGGTGAGGCAACTTGGAAATGTGGCTGAACAACGTACTTTAGTTGCAGTGACTTAGGTAATTGTCAATGAAAGAAGCAGCGCATAGTCAAGTATACAATATTGTCTACTTGTTATCTTAGGTGAGGCAACCTGGAAATGTGGTTGAACAGCGTCCTTTAGTTGCAGTGACTTGGGTAATTGTCAATGAAAGAAGCAGCGCATATGTCAAGGGAAGTGTTATCTCTTGAACTCTGGACCTTAATTCTTGTTGCACTTAAACAGATTCCTTCCTTTTCTATTCGCTTAAAGTATGTATTTGTATTTTTATTTGCTTGGAGTGCAATGTTGTTTTTGTTTTGCTATTTGTCAATTATATTAAGGGGACTTTTGTAGGCTAAGTTCAGTTTTCCTATTAACAAATGGTCAAACCTTGAGACAACAAGCTCCTCAAACTGTGGTAGACAATTGTATACTGGACTAATGTATACTGAGGCATTTGGTAGCCGCATTTTTTTATATAGATTTATTTGAATAAGGAGTGATTATTGAAAATATTGAAAAGAATTGTATTTTTAGAATATTAATAGGGTAGTAAAAGCATATGTGGAAAAATAATCTTGTTACATTATATAAGTGGCTCCAAGCTTATTTTTTTATTTTACTTTCCTTAATTGTATTAGATACTTTGCTTTGGTTGGGCTTGGTATTTTAATGTAAATTATTTATTATGTTGTAAAGTTTTAGCCCAATCTAAAGGTATAATATGGAATATTGTATAATATTAATTCTTTTAGGTATTTGGAATGTTCATTGTGGTTTTTCTAAAAGTGATAGTTCTCATACAAATCGCAGAGTTCATAACTTAGAATGTGTCTAATTCTATATAATTATGGAAAGTTCAAATGTCAATTTTATTTTTTGTGAAGGTATACAAAAGGAAAAATCAGTAATAGCTTTTGTATATGCAAATACTCATAGTTTTTGTAAGGTGTACAATCTTTGATGAAGGTAATGAAATGGGGTACAAAGGTTGAAGGTAGAGGCAACCATGGGAAAAAAATTAGATGTAGTGTTAAAAAATGCAATAGAAGGTGCCAAGGTGGCAATATTTCAAGCGTTTGTTGTGGTGGCTAAGTTTGCTAATTATTTGGATTGGTTAGAACGGACTACTTTAGAGGGTACTATTGTCCTAAGCTAATTGCTCTAATTTTCTTAAGTGATCTCTTGATTTTTTAAAGTGATCTTTCTTAAGTAGTTTTTCTCCCACTCTTTCCTAAGCTAATTACCCTGATTACCTTAATTATCTTAAGTGATCTTTTTTAAGTGGTCTCTTGATTTTCTTAAGTGATCAACCTTTTCTTAAGTGACCTTTCTTTTTAAGTGATCTTAATTCTTAATTAATCTTTCTTCTTAATTGATCTTTATTTTCTTAATCAATCTTTCTTCTTGGGTGATATTTCTTCCTTCTTGAGTGGTCTTTCTTCTTAAGTGGTCTCTCTTTCTCACACACACGCACACACACTCAATTCAAGCATTTAGTAGCTCTTTTTCTTAAGCTAATTTCTCTGATTTTCTTAAGTGTTCTATCTCTTTTTGTTAAGTGATCTTTCTTAAGTGGTCTTTCTCAAATGATCTTTCTTAAGCAGTCTCTCTCGCTCTCTCTCTTTCTCTTTCAAATGATCTTTCTTAAGCGCACTCTCTCTCTCTCTAAGCTAATTGCGCTTTCCTAATCTAATTGCTCTGATTTCTTAAGTGCTCTTCCTCTCTCTCGCATTTTAGTAAGTATTTCATTCCTAAGCTAATTGTGTCTTATTTTCTTAAGCTAATTGCCTAATTTTCTTAAGTGATCTTTCTCATTCTTCTAAGCTAATTGCCTTAATTATTTTTATGTTATCTTTCTTAATTGGTCACTCTCTCTCTAAAGCCAATTGGCCCGATTTTTTTAAATGTTTTTTGTTTCGGGGTTTTTTGTGTCCCTCGAGAGAGTTATGTCACTAATTCTGGACTCCAGGCGCTTGTACCTGCAAAACAACGGAGAATCTGGTTGGGTGGAGTTCTGCCTCCGACGACCAAGTTAGAAAGTGTACGGAGAATGTAAAAAAGTGCGGAAAGTAAAGTGGGATCTTCTCGGATTCCGAGATCAGGTGTTTTTCTCTCATGTGAGAATTAATTATCATGCAATCATTAAATGCTTATGTTCCTCGTCCCTAGGTGGGGTAAATCTCCCTATTTAAAGAGTCATTGGGATTCGTGCTCCTATCTAGGTTACAGAAACCTAAGATTTACAGGCTGTCTAGGGAATTGAGCCCTGAAGGCCGCCAACTCCATATATGATATCTGCCTACCTTGTGTCTGGCCCTGGTAGGTCCACTTTGGGCTCTCCCTAGGGTGACACGTGTTAAGGCTAGTTGGTCCACGCGGCGGGGTAAAAATACCCAAATCATTTGCCCTTCACAGGGGTGACGTGGCGTGCCATGTGGCGCTTGTGACAAGTGTCATACATGGACGGGTGGACAATATTGTTCTATTTTACCTTCTAGAGTAAATGTCAGGATTGCCTCTGAGATTTTTACCCCTCTATATATGTTTCCTTATCCCTTCATTTTCGCATATTCACGAGAATTTTTCGGACAAAGAATCTTTGACTTTTGAAAGAATTTTTCTGTTTATGAGAAAAGCACCTGCCACCTGCAACTTGTCCGTCTGTTTCTTCAACCGACCAAGACTTTTTCAAGCGTCCTCAGTACCTTCAAATCTAAGGTAATCACCTGCTTTTCTCTCTTATTTTAATTTTATTTCTTTTCTTTTTGAAAATGGTTTCCCAAACGCACACGACACGGTCTAGGTTAGTGATCAGCCGGTCACCGGGGACGACTGAGTTTAGAACTAGGAGTGTCGACTGCCCTTTCTTGCACTCCCTTTGCGAACTTCCCCGAATCTGAGTGTCTCTGTGTCTGTGCAGGACACCATGGCTTGAACAAAACAAACAACCAGGTAGCAAAATCCGGACGGCTCTTTTAGGGCGCCTGTGAGTGAAATTTCTGATATGCCGCCTAGAATCCCAGTACCCCCAATGATTCGATTTTGCAAGAATCAGGGGAGGAGTTAGAGAGCGATGTCTCCAACTCTGTTCATCAGGCCCCTCATTCGGACGTTAGGTCCGACAACTCTGACGATGAATCGGAGTCGTCTACTTCTGGTAGAGTCTTTGAGGACTCTAATGAAAAGCGTTCTCGGTTGGAGATATCAAGAGAGTTTCTCTCCACTTAAATGGGTGAGGGATAAGCCGAGCCTTCTGCCCATTGCCGAGAACAATTTGCTGCTTAATACCACCACGTTCCCACAGGCAGGCGGAAGACTGTGGCTGACAAGGTGGGAAAGTTCAGAGCTGACCATGTCATGGGACATGGTTTTATTATAAGTGTCCCGGATGCTGAGGACACCGTAGTCCGGCCAGAAGGGTTAAACTACGGGGACGGATGCTTTGGCTGTAATGAGGCAACCATTCAAGATGGTCTTAGATTCCCTCTCCATCCGGCTGTGGAGAAATTTTAGATGGATACCAGCTCGGTATCTGGCAACTTGCCCCCAACTCTTGGGTAAACATTCTGGGGTTTGTTTCCGCATGTGAGATGCTGGAGGTAGAGCCAAATTTTGAGGCCTTTGCCCAAATGCACTATCTTAGCCGAACCCCGAAAGCAAGTGGGTCCAGATGGTACACCCTTTCAAGCCACAAAGGCTACATGATGACTGTCGGGAAGGAGTCCAAGTGGAAGGACTGGAGAATCAAGTTTTACATTATCTCCTCCCCTGACCGGATGAAGAATAAAAAATATAAATGGTGGAACCGGAATCCACCTTTGCTATCAAGCGGAGTTGAATTGCTGCCTGTCCCAAGAAAGGCTAGAGAGCAGATCTTGGACAAAGGTCTCTTTAAAGTGACCATTCGGTCCAATGAGGAGACTGGGGAAAAAGAAGTCATCCCCCACAGCTACATTCCCCGCCATGATTGGCCTGGCTGGCTGATAGGAATTACTTAGCCGCTTGCGGCTTGAGTGTTGAGAGGCCGAGAGGTAGATGACCAAATGCGTTTTGATTTTCAGTAAGACTTTGATTGTTTTGTTCATCTTACTAACCACTTCCAACTTCTTATGCACACAAAGTAATGGAAAATCTTTCGCCTCTAAGAAGCCGACCGCCCACTCCGCCGCTTATTATCGCTCCATTTTGGGCAAGCGGAAGAACGAGGATCCAAAGGCTCCCAAAACGCCCAAGGTGAGCCACATTCTTTAGTAAAGTAAGTTCGATTTCTTTTTCCTGCCTGTTTACTCATTCTGGTTTATGTTCAGGGCGATTCATCCAAACCTTCCCCCTCTTTTCAGCTGGACTCGAAGCTTCAAAAGCAGTCGGGCGGCGATGTGAAGACTCCTGGCAAGCCCAGGAAGCATGTGGCCCAGAAGCCTGAAAAGACCCACCGCTCGACTGGGGGAAAATAACAAGCAGGCCTTGAGGCCTTACAAAAGCCAGACGCCCATAATGTGTCGAGAGTGGTAAGGGTCCACTCGATGCTGCTGTTGGCTCAGCAGCTGGGGGAAGCAAACCCCCAAAAGACTGGGAGGATGCCGGTAGGAGCAAGACCCCCAAGGAGAAGGCGACTGCTGGAGGTATTACAAGTCTTAATCCCTTGCCCTATCCTTGTAGGGTCAAGTTCAATCAACAGTCGACCAACACTTCTGAAGACAGTCGGTCTATAGGCCAGATTTACGTCAACTACTTATAAAGTGTTGAATGTGCATATGTCCCCAAAGCCGGATATTCAGCTGCCATCTCCCCCGGGGACAGGAAGTCTATGAAAGGAGTTAGCTCCCTCAACTTTGATGCCATTCTTGCCCTCCTTGCTGAGGTACAATAACTTGTTATTTTTCTTTTTTGTGCAACTCTTCGAGCCGCTTGATATTAATGTTTTGCCACTTTGCCGGATGCAAGCTATGTTGCGGGTGAACGACGTTAAAAAACTGTTTGCTAAGAAGACCAAAGAGGTAAAAGCCGTGAACGCTCGGGCCGCCTCTTCTCTAGATACGACCGCATTTCAGATTTCTTAAAATGAATTACTAACCACTGATATACTGTATTCTCAGGTAGTAGCTAATCTGCAGGTCAAGGCCGATCTGTACGTAGGGAAAAGGCGGATATCTGAGCTGGAGAAGGAGATTAGGGACCTCAAGGCCAAACTCGAGCTCCTCCAGGAGGCGGATGCATAGGCAGACAGACTCCGCACGCGGGTGGAGAGCCTCAAGAAGAAGCTCAAAACCAGGAGGTCCATCTCGCAAAGAAGTATACCTTAAGAGCTGAGGAGGAGAAGGAGGCCCTGGTGAAGCAGATGATGGAGGACTGTGATGCCATCATGCGGATGACTTGGGAGTCCCTCTTCCCTGGTACTGACTATGACGGGTGGAAGCATCAATTTGACGCAGCCTCCCTTGAGTTCAATGATAGGCTCTTGAGAGAAGCCCAGGAGGAAGAGGAGGAGGATTCGTCCGACTCTAATGAGGGGTCATCCGGGGGGTCTAATTAGGAGGAGGAGCAGGAAAATGAAAATGACCGGCAGCCGACTAGGGAGAAAGAGGATGCGGCTGTCGATAATGGAGAGCTCCCTCCTGAAATTAAGTTGTTTGTTTCTGCGGTCAGACGACCATTTATTAATTTCTCCGGCCTGTGTACCGTCTATTTTTGTATCTTTACCGACTGAGGAGTCGGGTAACCTTGACAATTTTTGCCGGTTGTACCGGTTAACTCTTTTTTAGTAGACCATGGGATCGGCTAAGTTATTAAATGAATCATCTGGCCATATGTCCGGTTTTATCATATTGCACTTGCTTTTTGAATTTTTGATATGCATAGATTTTAGCTAAGTATTTAACTTGCTTTTTTTCTATGAATTTTTTCAATGAATTTTTTCACTATGCCGGCTGTTTTTGCCCCTGGACGGCTGTGCGCTTGGTTTCAAAGGTGAATTGATTGACCTGGAAATTTTTGATACCTGTAATTTTTGAGTCAATCAATCACTAAGGTGATTGCCCCAAACGAAGGGGATAGTCTTCCATCAAGCATCCGGATAGAGTATCAGACGGTCATCCGGATAATCTCATGAATCAATTATCATGAGATTTTAATCTAAGTTGGAATGACGGCCGGTTACCAGCTGGTGTCTATGAAACATGCTGTTTTTGTAGACCGTTTAAGTTTCCTTTAGATTGCTCATGTTAAACGGCTATGAGTGCGCCTCAGTGGGCTAATCAATCTTTTCCGTTTGCAATAAGTTTATAGAGCAATATACCACCCGGATGGGAGATGCTCTATGCGACGAATTCACCTGGATGGGCGTCGCCGGATGCCTACTCATGTTGGAGCAGACGATGATTTTTAATATTACCCGGCCATTGGCCTCATCAGATCGTTCTAAAACGAATACTTAGCTGCTAAGTTTTTTAGACTTAGCTTATATTTATTATTTGGAACTTTGCCGCTTGTATTGCCCTTGTGCAATAGCAGCCGTTTAAACAGTGTATCGAAATAAGGTTGTATCCAACCAAGATAGTAGCCGGTTACTGTTTGTTGTAGAATAGGCGGTGACCTTTAGCTATCTTGCTCTCATTCAAACGGCTGCGAGCTTATCTTAATCCAGACAGTCGGTAGGGCCGTTTGTTATTAAGTTTATAGAGCAATGTGCCACCCGGATGGGAGGTTCTCTCTGTGACGAATTCACCCGGATAGGCGCCGCCGGATGTCTACTCATGTTGGAGAGACTATTGGTTTTAATAAGGTCGTCTGCACATTGCACAGACGGTATTCCCTTTAGGAGATATATAATAAACAGAGTTGAAAATAAAAAGCAACTTTTTCATTGATAGGCTCTTTATTTTCAAAAATTTCGAAGTCTTAGAAGTAGTACTTTTTAAGTTATCTACATTCCAAGTTCTGGCTAGCTGCCTGCCGTCTGGAGTTTCTAGGTAGTAGGTGCTGCCTCTCACTTCTTCATAGATCCAGTAGGGGCTTTCCCAATTTGGGAGTCAACTTTCCTTGCTCATTGGACCTACTGGTTGCCTCCATTTACAGTAACACAAAGTCCCCTACTTTCAAAGTCCCCTCACCCAAGTGTGCACACCCCCCTAAGCTAGTCTCCTTATATTGCAAGGCTATTCTTGAGGAAAGACTCGGTCATGCAAAGTCCAAAGTCTTATCAACCAAATCTGCATAGTCGATTACTATCAACATGCTTGTAAAGATTTAATAATAATAATTCAATAAATCCTTTTTAATTCAATAATTCCAATCTTTATTATAACAACTAGAAACTCAGCTCTTTATTTAATTCAACATGCTTTCGAAATCAAACATTTTTAAAACAGGATAAATAATTTAATTATTCGAAACATGATATTAAATCAATCCTTCAATTTACTCATTAAAACCAATTATTTAAACATACTTTAGTTTTATTTCATAAATCATAATTCAATTCAATTTAATTCAATCATCATAAAAATCATACAAAATATGCTTATTAAATCCAATCAATTTCAAAGGTATCTAGCCACCTAAACGTACCTTTGATCCTTTCTAGCAACACAAACATGAACTTCAGTCACTCTTGTCAAACACACCCTACAAATTAATGTAACCTTAATCAATATAAGGTTAACAATCATCACCACAATTAAAATAAAACCCCCAAATATATGTACATGAACCTAATAAATTATTTTTCATAAACTTGAATAATAAATATTTAATTAAAAAACTCATTATTATTTTTATAAAACCCCCATAATAATAATATAATTAATTAAGAGAAGAGAAGAATAAGAGGTTGAAAACCAAGGAAAAGAGGAAGAAAGGTGGCGGCAAGGAGGGGCTGCAGGTGGCTTCAAGGTGGTGGTTAGCGTCGGGGAGGGTGGCAGCCGGCGTGGAGGTGGTGAATGGTGGTGGCGGCCGTGTAAAAAGCAAGAGAAAGAGAGGAGAGAATTAGAGAGATTAAGAGAGAAAATTAGAGAATTTGGTGTGAGTGTTTAGCTATGATTAAAGAGGTATTTATAGGCTAGCTCATGCAAGAATTATGGTAAGAGAATGTAGGAAAAATTATGGTAAAAAGAATTAAGGAAATTACTTGGAGAAGAGAGCTAAAGAATTATGGAAAGTTTAATATTAAGGTGACTAAGAAATAATTAATTTATGGAAAGTTTGTTGTCATGAAAAATAATATGGAAAGTGGCTTTGCTTGGGGAATAATCAAGGATGATATAAGGTAAGGAAATATGATGATAAAATATTTAGGAGATGGGAAATAAGAATTAATTAAGAAAAAATAATAGAATTAAGGAAGATAATTAAAAATACAAACTACCAAATAAATTACCCAAAAATCAAACAAGATGGCCGAAAATTTTGAGCTTCCATAGATCAAATTTTCGGACCTCTTTAGTAGTATTTAGGAAGTTATTTTGCTAGATTTTAAGGATTAAAAATGATTGTGTAAATAATATATATTGCATAAAATAATTAATTAAGAGAATACCAATTATTCACTAAATATATTAAGTAAGAAAATCAGATTTCCCACACTAGGAAAATCAGAAATTAATAGCCAATCATTAGGAATTTTCGGACCTCCTAATTAAATAATAAAATATAATTTTTTTTGCTTAATTAAAATATCAGAAATATGTACAAATAATCCAGTTTTTTAAATAAAATAAATGGATAATAAATCTTATCCAAAATCCAAAAATAATTATTAAGTTTTAAAATACTTTTGGCACCAAAATTCAAATATCATTTTGGCTCAAAAATTCAAATAGTGAAATAAATTACTAAAATACCATTTTTAGAAAATAATAATTAATTAATTAATTAGCAAAATGCGTTTCTAAAATACTAGGTACTATAATAAAGCTCAGCTCACTTCACCTTATTTTTGCTGAACTGAAATTATTTTTACAAAATTGAAATCATTTTTGCTAAACTGAAAATAATTTTACTTTTCTTCTGCTTGAACGCCTTAATCACATACATGGGGTCAGCTACATGAACCAACATGAGGACTTTCTAGGAGGTCACCCATCCTAGTACTACTCTCAATCATTGTGGCTCATGTTAAGTGATGTGACAAAGTTTTACACTACAGTCCCTGACCTACCGTAACCCTCCTCCTTTATCTAGGGTTGAGATTGGAAGCGGGAAACCCACTGGCGAAGTTACTGAAATTAAATTTACTTAAAGAATTGAAAATATTTTTACTGATTCTCTATCAAAATTATTCAGGAGCAGTTCAGAAGCGATGCCATTAGTTTAGGGGTGATTAATTCTTGTATTGAGAATTTAGATCTATTAAGGGATGATTGTAAGTGCTAAATGACTATTATTATTTAATGAAATCAACCCTCCCTATTCCATTCAGAAAAAATAAAAAAAATCTTTAAATTAAGTCACTGATTTTTAATGAACTAATTATTTTTACTAAACTGAAATTATTTTTACCGAATTGAACTTAATTTTATTGAACTGAAATTATTATTGAATATTTTTTTCTTTAAGGTGAAGTGAATAATAGTGCCTAAATAAGAGTGAAATAATTTCATAAAAACGAAGTGTAAGTGGGGTTAGTAGGAGAGAGAAATCAATAACTTAATACTAAAAGCGAAACTAATGATGACTCATGTCATCTGTTTCGGGTTTTTTATGTCCTGCGGGAGGGGTTACAACATCAAGACTAACCTCCGGACGCCTGTACCTGCAAAATAACAAAGACTCCCATGGGTGGGAGTTCCGCCTGCGACGATCAACTTAAAACGTGTACGGATGTAATAAGTGCGGAATGTAAATGGGATTAGGCTCCTCTGAGGAGAGGAGTGATTACCTGGCTGTCTGAGACAACCTCAATATCTGAGCTTTTAGCTCTGTGATTTGTGAGGATTGAATGTGTATTCAATTGAACCTATCTCTTCAACTGATGTAAATGATCAGTATATATAGAGTCTTTGGAATAGGTGCCTCTTAGGTTATTTAACCTATTTGATGGGCTTCCACCGTTTTACGGTTTCTAGGGTTATGGGCTTAAAGCCCGTTTTCCTCCTTGAATGACACGTGTCATGCTCTAATTGGCTCATTGAGCGCTCAGCTTAGGGACACATAGGTCCATTTGTCAAGGGTACTTTTACCCCCAAACATCATCCACTGGTTGAAAATTTTCCCTTCACTTTATCTTTCCCTTTTTTTTTGTCTATCATTCATAATTAGTATTTAGGTCCTGTTCACTTCACCTTAAAAAATAATATTAAGTAAAAATAATTTCAGTTCAGTAAAAATAATTTAAGTTAAGCAAAAGTAATTTTAGTCAGCAGAAAAAAATTCAGTTCAATAAAATTCAATAACTTTAAAGAAGAAATATAATAGAAAATCAGTAAAAAAAAATTCAGTTCAGCAAAAATAATTTAAGTTCAGTCTAATTAATTTCAGTTCAGTAAAAATAATTTCAGTTCAGCAAAAATAAGGTGAAGTGAACAGGGCCTTATAGCCTATAATATTCACCTTTCACTTTGGCGATTATATTTTTTCCATACACACTCAAACGAAATATTCTTATATGTTTCTTCAAAAAAAAAATTCTCATATTGTATATATCTTACATTAAGTAATTTTGTTATAAAAATGAGCGAAATAAGTAGTGTATTAGGATACTATAATTCTTTTTTAGTATATCATTGTTAAATTAATGTTGTACTTCACTATATAATTTAGTAAAATTCGTGGACTGTATGAGACTTTAACTAGTAATAAAATATTACTGGGTTCTTACCAAATAAGGAAGTATTGTAATTATCATGAAACGGATGAAAAAAGAAAGTGTTGCAATTATTATGAAACGGAGGGAGTATATTTCTTTGAAATTACGGATTTTTACTAAATTGAACTTATTTTTTACTGAACTAGCTGAACTTATTTTTACTCAATTGAAACTATTTTAACTAAGTATATTTTTATAAGGTGAAGTGAACAGGGCCTAATTCATCAAAATTGTCTCGAATCAATAGAATAAAAAAATCTAAACAAACTTTAGCCAAAAACAAAAGATTCCATAGAAACACTAAAATAAGATGACATGGTATGATTATAATAAGGTCTAGGCTTGTCTGATTTGATGTGTTAATTTGACCAAACAACTTTCATAAATTTTTTTAAATACACAACTAAAGATATTTAGCAATATGTAATAGAAAATTAATACTTCATTTGTTTCTCTAGTTGCATTACTTTCCGTAAACGAAAGTTTTAAATTAATTAGTTGCATCATTGTCCTTTTTAACTAATATGTTTTCTCTATCTTTCTCCTATCACATGAGCCCTATTTATTTTCTCGTATGATTCGATATGATCTCGACAAGACAAGCAACTAGCATCTGAAATGAGAGTGGGGGATAGCTCAGGTGGTTAGAGCTTTCCTTCCAATTTCAATTAATAAAATATATTTGATATGATTTTATTTTATTTGATGTGTCAGAGATCTATCATGATTTATTTTGGACATCTCAAACATTGGTAATTTTGTTTTGGGTATCTAATAAGGTTTACTATACATAATTAATAGGTGAATGCATGATGTTTGACAATTTTCTTTAATTATATAAAGTTTTTATGTAATTTTACTTTAGATGTAATTTGCATTGGATATATAGCAAGTTTTTATTTTTATGATTTCGCTTGGGTGTCTAAATTTACAAATTTTTCTCTTTTTTGAATACTAATTGCCCTATCGCGCATCCCGCGCATTAGATTCAAAATATGTTATAGCTAAGAGCACTTACAATGGTGGGCAAAATAAAATGCTCATGAGCATTTTGGTAGAAGTAGTCTTGCAATGGTGGGCAAAATTGAAAATGCCAATGGGCATTTGTTATTTTGCCCATGAGATGAGAAAAAAATAGGATGAATAGTAAGTATGTGGGGCCCACGAATTTGCTGACCCAGCCAAAAAAATTTCGGTGACCAGCATGCAAAACGCTGCATTTTGGAGTGCAGCAAGAAGACCCCCGCATCAAAACGATGCGTTTTGCTGAGCGGGAATTTACAAAAAAAAAAGGCAAGTGGACTGACGCGTACAGGGATTTGACGAATGGCAGCTCGCCACGTGGCGTGTGCAGGCTCTTGACCAATAGGAAAAATATAGCTGTTGCAACGGTTAGTTTTTTTGTAATTCAATTTCTGAAAAAAATATTGAATAAAAAAAAAAAAATTACCAACGGTCATAATTTTTTTTTTCTCTATAAATAGACATGCATTTTGATATATTTTGGTATAATTTCAAAAAATCCATAAATCCTCTATATTCTTTATTTTTCTAAATATTTTGCAATTTTAAAAGAAGATTTTGTTGTATTTCACCCATATTCAGGTAAATATGTTTTTTTATATATATATAAATTCAATTATTTATTAAAATTAGTATATACGTGATTTTTTTGCAAATAAAAAAATGTAAATCATGTAATGTAATTGCAATTATATATATAATTGAAGAAAGTTGTTGATATTTTGTCCATACATTACTAAATTTGTAGATAATTAATTTGAAATTATTTGGTAATTTTTTTGAAATTGGGGTTGTTGTTTTGTATATGCGAAGTAATTTGTTATGATAAAATATATTGTATATGTTATTTTTGTGTAGGTTCTTAATTTCGTTACATTAAATTATGTATTATATGTTTTGTTTATATGTTGTTGAATGTGAAAGTTGTATATTTAATAAATGTGAAAGTTGTATATGTGATTTTTTGGCAAATAAAAAAAATGTAGTTCATGTAATGTACTAGCAATTATATATATAATTGAATTTAGAAAGTTGTTGTTATTTTGTCCATCCATTCATAAATTTGAAATTAATTTAAGTTGTTTTGTATATATATAATTTAATTTAGAAAGTTGTTGTTCAATGTGAAAGTTGTATATTTAATAAAGTTGTATAGTTAATTTCGTTACATTATATTATGTATTATATATTTTGTTTATATGTTGTTGAATGTGAAAGTTATATATTTAATAAATTAAGTGGTATTAGATTATTTTTTACTATTTGTTGTCATTTTAATTTGTTGTTTAAATTAATTTTTTTACAATTTTTTTTTTTGTGATGCAGAATCTTTTAATGGATCCAAACAACCCAAATTTCCGTCAACAATTTTCTGGTTTAAGTGATGATTTCCTAGCTAATCCCGAGTTTCAATTGTTCTTGCAAAGAATGGGCAATACGTCTTTGCAACCACCTCCACAGTATCAGACACCCACTCAGTTTCCCCTATGAAACCATGTTAATGAAGAATGTACACCTGAAACTGATCATGATAGCAACACACAATTCGATGAGAGTGAAGAGGAAAGCGTACCAGAGACGCCGCAGTATCCTCCAGCAGTTCCCAGACTGGAATCCAACCAGGTTGCTGCACGAGCGACTCGAATTTGGTCTGTTGCGGAAGATGAAACTTTGATTAGGTTGTTCATGGAGATCAGCGAGAATGCTATTAAAGGTACGAGCCAGAAAGCAACTTCCCTTTGGCGCGATGTACACGCAGCATATCAAATGGCTCATGCGGAGAAGCCGCATATACTTCCGCCAAGACCTATGAAGAGGCTGACGTCGCACTGGAGAAGGTTGGCAGCGGACACACTACAGTGGATATCTTGCTATGATGAAGCGGGTAGACTTCCGGAGGGAGGGAGTGGTTACAACGAAGCTGACCGTATAAAATGTGCGTCGAAGCTTTTTCATCTCGCCTAAGGTCGCAATTTCGCTTTTCCTCACGCGGTTGAAATGCTTAATAAAGATCCAAAGTGGAGGCCAAAGCTGAGATGGTCCTTGTCAAAGAAGGAAAGAAAAGCTGCTTGTGATGTTGAGGAGCAAGGTAGTGCTGGAAGTGGGAAGAGGTCTAGAGATGATGGAGGGGATGAAACCCCTACGGATGGTTTTTCATCTGGAGGAATACAACGACCCGAAGGTGTGAAGAAAGCAAAGGCCAAGCGTAAAGGGTAAAGAAGTAGCTTCAGAAAGTGGTTCGTCTGAGCTTAGCGAACGAATGAAGGAATTTGCTACAATTCGCGAAAGGGAGGCCATTCTGAAGGAAGAGAGGATCAAAATTGAAAAGGATAAGGAACAGAGGAAACGGGAGGAACTTGACATTCATAAGATGAGAACCATGTTTGATATGCTGCAAACTCTGAAGAATTCGCCTACGCCACTCACTCATGAAGAAGAGTCGTACAAGAATTTTTTACTAGGTAAATTACAGGGCTTTTAAGCATGTTTGGTTGTAGTAGGTGTACGCTTGTATTAGTTAAGTTTTAATTATGCGCAATGTAGTCTTTTATGTTTAACTTGTATTAGTGGTGTGTTTAATTTCAATGTCATATGTAAACTTGTATTCTGATTTTCCAATATTGAATGACAAGTTGTTTAACAAGTTGATTTCAGTTGTCATTGTTACCGACATAATTGCATTCAATTGTTGTCATTGGGTAGTCACTTTTTTTTTTTTTTTTTTTTTTTTTTATTTCACTTTAACTTTGGGTCATTCATACCAACATAATTGCAATAACTGTTTGTCATTGTGTAGTCACATTTTTCTGAATTCACTTTGTCAAAATGCTTTAACTTTGGTTCATTGATACCAACGTAATTGCAATTAGTCTTTGTCATTGTGTAGTCACATTTTTCTGAATTAACTTTGTCAGTATGCTTTAACTTTGGGTCATTGATACTGACATAATTGCAATAAGTCTTTGTCATGGTGTAGTCACATTTTTCTGAATTCACTTTGTCAAGATTTGTCATTGTCAACTAGCATAGTATACCTATTCCGTGGCTGAAACTTTGATTCCTTTAGTTGGTGTGGTCATTCAGATTTGTAACCACATATTCATTTGATATATTTGCTATATATAGTAGGCATGGCACATATCCACAATCACACCAATTCAGAAAATTACAATATTAATACATGATGTATTCCGGACCATCATCAAGTTCAAGTTCAAGTTCATCTTCTTCAAATACAGAAGAATATGATCAACTCGTTGATGAACTCTTCACATACCAACCCCCATCTTTCCTCATGCCCCAAACACAATCCCAACCTACTTCAAAAACACGTAGAGGGGGTACGAATAGAAGAGATAGGGAAATGGGACATGCCAGGCTGTTTAATGATTATTTTTCCGATAATCCTGTGTACAACACCACCCAATTTAGAAGAAGATTTCGTATGCAACGACCTTTGTTTATACGTATAATGAACAAGTTCGTTAAAGGTGATGTTTACTTCCAGCAGCGTAGGGATGCAGCTGGAAGGTTAGGCTTATCACCTCTGCAAAAATGTACAGCCGCGATAAGAATGTTAGCCTACGGCATGGCTGCAGACGCCGTGGATGAATACGTTTGAATCAGTCAGTTAACCGCTCGAGTTGCCCTACAACGTTTTTGTGCCGGGGTCATTGATCAGTTTGGAACTGAGTACATGCGAAACCCTACAACTGATGAATTGGCCCGGATACTGCATCAAAATGAACTGCGTATTTTTCCAAGCATGATAGGTAGCATTGATTGCATGCATTGGGAATGGAAGAACTGTCCAACGGCTTGGAAAGCGCAGTACGCCGGTAGGAACAAGAAAGAAACGCTAATACTGGAAGCCGTTGCGGATCAGGATTTATGGATATGGAATTCCTTCTTTGGTATTCTCGGATCTTGTAATGATCTTAATGTGTTGTATCGTTCACCAGTGTTCGATGAGGTTCTACATGGTCGAGCTCCTCCGGTAAATTTTACAGTTAACGGCCATGAATACAACATGGCTTATTACTTAGCCGACGACATTTATCCGAAGTGGGAAACTTTTGTTTAGGGTATCACATTCCCTCAACTTCAGAAAGATAAAATGTTCGCTGACCACCAGGCTGCTGTTCGAAAGGACGTTGAAAGAGCTTTCGGTGTTTTGCAAGCTCGATTTGCAATAATACGAAAACCGTCACTGGCGTACGATGAGGACATATTGCGGGACATAATGAAAGCATGTATCATTATGCACAACATGATTGTTGAAGATGAGCGCCACAACTACACTCGAGCCGAAGTTCTAAGAGCCTTCTACGAAGAAGATCAACAAGAATTAACACCAGCATCAACGTCTACAACACCACCGTTTGAATTCAATGTAGGCCGACCTACTGACTTTGACTTTAACGCATTTCTACAGCGAAAAGCTTCCCTGCGTGATAGAGAAATTCATCTATCTCTGAAACGTGATTTAGTCGAACATATTTGGTTACAATACGGGCCACGTAATTAGGGAAAAATTAGCACGACTTTAGGCCAAGTACTATGGCCTACCTACTTTTCCGTACGCAGTCGAGTTATTTTTTTAATTGTTTTGTTTATTTTATTTCCTAAGTTTAATTATGCATGACGTTGCAAATGTAATTGGTTTCTAGTATTGTACCGCTTTTTAAAATAAATAAAAACAATTAAGAAATTTTGAGCAAATATAAGTTACACAAATTTAAACTAGTTTTTATTTATTTGGAGTAATATTGTTAAAATATAAATGAAATTAATAAATAAAGAAGTGTTGTGTAGGAGAGAGAAAGTAATGGTGGGGTATTGAAAAAGTAAGAGAGAGAGAGAGTGGTGGGTGGGCATTTTTTTTGCTCACCATTGGGAGAGAAATTGTGAAAAAAATTTGCCCATAGGCAAAACTGATTTGTTGAGAGAGAAAGTGGGTAGAGAGATAGTTGGGTGGATATTTTTTTTGCTCACCATTGAGAGTGGTCTAAGTTGTAATTTGCATATGATTAGTGTTTTGTTTGTAACATATTTCGTACGTTGACAATATAGACTAAAAAGATATGTAAATAAATTGTTAAATGTAGTTGATCATAGTTAGTGTATCTAATTAATTATGTTATTTGTTAAATGTATTACCAAATTCATAAACGGCAATTTCATGAAATGCCACTGAGTACTTAAAAAATTCACCAAATGCAATCGTGTTTTCAAAATTTACCAAATGTCATTGTGGTTTAGTACAATATCACCAAATGACATTTCCGTTAGTTGGTCGTCAGTGTCCGTTAGTTGATCCCACCACTTGCCACGTGTCACCTTCTGATTGATCCGTTTTTTTTTAAAAAAATTATTTTTAAAAATTAAAAAAAAACCAAAAATATTTAAAAAATAATAATAATAATAATAATAATAATAATAATAATAATAATAATAATAATAATAAACCAAATTAAAACCAGCCACCCTGCTCCCCTCCTTGACCACCTCCCGCCGGCGCCGTACTACCCGAAAACGTGCGCCAGATCCAGCGACATCCACCTCAACCTCGAACCACCCTCCCCTTCCCCTAAACCACCTTAACCCCTCCCTAAAACCCCCTGAAATTGGCAACCCAAAACCCCAGCCATCCCCGAAACCCCCGAAATCACCCTTCCTCTCCCTTTCCGATTTCTAGCCACTCCACCCAAAGACCAATTTTCAATTCCAAATTGACACCAACCAATTTCTAGCCGCCGCACTGTTACCAAAATCCCCCGGTGACTTCAGAGGAGTGACAGAAGCAGAAGAAGCGGCGAATCGGGATGAGAAATCTGGGTTTGGGGTCGGTAGGTTTTGGGAAATGGCCTGGGGTTTGGGAAATGGGTTTTGGGAAATGGTAAAAGAAACAACAACTTACCTCAGAAGTTGCTTCATGGGGGGATACAAGGTGGTCGGAGTGAGGCGACGGCTGCCGGAGATTGTGGAGGAAGGGGGGCTCGAAATCGTGGAGGGGGCCGGGAAGCGCTACAATGGAGAACTGAGAGAGAGAGAGAGACGCGAGCAGGAAAATGTAGAAGGTCGCCGAAATGAGAAGGTGGTCGGAGTGAGGCGACGGCTGCCGGAGATTGTGGAGGAAGGGGGGCTGGAAATCGTGGAGGGGAAAAAAAGGAGGCTGACCGGAGGGGGAGATTGTGGAGGAAGGACGAATGTTCCTCATTTTCTCTCTCCTCGTCCTCTTTTTTTTTTTTTTTTTTTTTTTTTTTAATTTTTTAATTTTTTTTGGTTTTTTTAATTCTTTATTTTTAAATTTTTTTTTTAAAATGGACCAATCAGAAGGTGACACATGGCAAGTGGTGGGGTCAACTAACGGATACTGACGGTCAACTAACGGAAATGACATTTGGTGATATTGTACTAAACCTTAATAACATTTGGTGAATTTTGAAAAATATGATGGCATTTGGTGAATTTTGTAAGTATTTAGTGACATTTCATGAAATTGCCGAATTTATAATGCATTGAACTTAATCTAAGACCTAAAAATTAAAAATATACGGAGTAGCTAGTTACATTTCATTCTTTCTAAATGAATAAATAACAAATGATAATTATGTAAATCAATGTAAGATAATAATATGAATATGAATAAAAAAACCTAAATAAGAAGTTTCATACTCTAATACCAATATTAAAGTACTTATATTTAGTATATATTTCATTTGTTTTATGAATTGAAGTTATAATCACTTTCTATCCTGTTTTTCAAAATTCTAATCAAAATTACTTTTTCTGCCCTTGTTTAAGGCTTTCTTAAATTTTTATTTTTTATTTTTTATTTTTTTTATCATCTAATAATCGACTTTGTAAGACCTAACTAATATCATAATTTAAGAGTTTTTTTTATTCCTAACTTTTCAGCACTAACTCTCCGAAACCTCAATTCTTCAATAATTTTGTGTACCTTGTTTATTTTGGAATAACCTTCAAATAACTTTCACCTCTGAACACACACAAAAAAGGACTCTCAAGATGTTTTAACCAATCTTGATTGTCAATTGAGGCTTCAGACCTTGAGCAAACAATATATCTTGATGAGAACCACTTGAATAAACTGAAGGCAGATTAGCAAGACAAGAGATTGTATACTTATGCTCTAGGGTCCAGCAAGGTAACAACCAGATACTTAAGTAAAAGCTCTAGCTGCAACAAACTTGGACAAATGTCAAAAGCAAATCAAGGACTACAAATTTTAGTGTCAAAGTATCACGTACAAGACCAAATTGCATGCAATTTCAATAAGAGAGAATGAACTCATGAAGGCTTTGTTTAAAAAAAATAATAAATTATGGTTCTTGTGCAAATTGGGGATTTCTCCAAATTGTGAAAAGATTAGAGTTATGGGATATTTATACTCGTAGAATTATTTCATACTTGTTAATGTATCATAGCCAACAGATGAATTACTTACATTATACCGATAGGAGAGATGTACGGGGTTGTCGTTCGACGGGTGGCCACCGTTCGATTTCGACGAGCCGTTCATCACTGACCCTTCCGTGAATGAGCTATTCATCGTCGACTTGTAAATATTTTTACGGAGGAGAATAGAAATACTTTTCACGGCAAACCTAATGCTTATGCCTGTATTTATACCTTTTTTTTAAAAAATAAAATAAAAAATTAATTATGCCTCTATTTATATTACGTACATAATCAGCCGTGGATCCAAGTTTTCTAATTAGAGGTTGCATTGAACAATAATAATAATAATTAAAAAAACGAATTATTATATGTATTAGGAAACTTTGACCGTGTTTGGTAATTAGCGGTTAGCTGATTGGTCATAACTGGTGGCATTAGCTGATTTGACTAGCTAGTTGCATGAACTGTTTTGACTAGCTAATTGGTAAGAGCTTATTATGCAGAGTTGTTTGGTAAAATTAGCTTATTAGTTGTAGCTATTTGTTAATTAAACACGTGAAATGACAATTTAGGACATTGCAATTTTCTTATTTGTAAATAATAATACCATTGCAAACTTGATACCATATATGTATCTACCAAACAAACGTTATTTTTAAAAAAAAGCAATAATTAAAATGAGAAATATTTGTGTTGTCATAGAAAGTAAGTGAAATAAAATGAGAAATTGAAAACAAAACTAAAGTGGGTATTCAAATGATTTTTGTAAGATGAAAGTATTAATTAATTTCAAGTAGTGTTTCATTTTCGATGCGATTGACGATTATGAACACTTTCAGGATTAGAAATTATGAAGAAATTATGAAATTATGATTAAAAAAAATTAAAAATTAAAAACATAGAATGTAAATTATGAACAGGAGGAAATTAGCTTACCTTAGTGTAACTATGGATAATGAAATTGAAAGATGCTTAATAGTGGGCTAACTTCCACACACCTTCAGTAGCTCCATGGAAGAAAAGAAGGAGAAGAGCTTTGTTAAAAAAAAAAAAAAAAAAAAACGGTTGGAATGCTGGATAGTTTTGGATTGATTAGGGTAAGAAATTGGAAGGGTGAAAATGTTATTTGACTTCTATATTCAATCAGCTAACTCAAAAAGCTATATTTAGCTTTTTACAAATTAACTGATTTGCCTCAATCAGCTCATTTAAAAAGCTCTTTTACAAAATACCTAAAATAGATGATTCATGTAGCCAAACCTCTAACTTGGTCAAATAAGCTATTTTTTTTGTCAAACTCTAATTACCAAACATCCCCTTTGTCAAAAATAACTCAATTTTTAGTCGATATTCTCAAAATAAGTTAAGTATTTGATTAACTCAAGATAAGTCAATTTTTAAATCTCTTAACTTTATCTTTATCAGTAGGTTATCCAAATACTATCTCAATCACTAATCTTTACCCTAATCACTACGTTGCAGAGTACTATTTAATTACTGATCTAACAGGACCTAAAAATATTCCGGAAAAAAAATAAAACCGAGCCATAAGAACAGAGTGAAAATGTATTCCAAATCTTATGAAACTCAATGGAAACTCTAACCACGGAAGGTATTCCTCCCTCGGAAACTTAACAACTCCATGATAAACCTCATAAAGGGTCCCACACAAATGTGAAAAATTACGCACACCCCTTACCCTTTCTCATCCTCGCTGACAATTTCACAATCTTTCTCTCTCCTCTTCTTCCTCCCTCTTCAACACCGCCGGAATTCTTCAATCAACCCCTTCTCCGGCGATCAAACTCAATGCAGCAAGCCGGTGATTTCAACTCTCCTCCTTACTATCACCCCCCACAACACCACCACCACCACCAACCACCACCCCCTCCTACTCAATACTACGCCGCCCCTGATCCCTCTCTTCCTTCTCCTCCGCCGCCTCAACCACCGTCCTACGCCTCTGCACCACCTTTCTCCGGCCCCAACTCTTACTCCGCCGCCGATTACTCCTCTTCGTATTCCCAGAATTACCCTCCTTTTCCTCATTCTTCCGATCCTCTTCCTCCTACTGCTCCTCCTCCTCAACCCCACTACCCTCCAGCGCCGGCGCCTTCTGTGGGGCCTGATTCATATGGGGCTTACCCTCCTCCTCCGCCTCCGCCGGCCCAATTGCAGTATCCTGCTACGACGCCGTATTATCCACCCTATGATCCTCATCAATCAGCTCCCCCTCAAAATTACTCTAACCCCCCTCCTCCGCCTCAAAATTACCCTAACCCCCCTAATTTAAATGCTAATTCTAGTTATTATGAGAAATCGTATGATAATAGTGCGAAATTTGATTATGGGGCGGGGTATAATGATGAGAATTTAAGTGGGTATGGGAGTTTTGGGGGAAGTAGGTCTAATGCGGGAGGTGGGTATGATTATAAGGATGATGGGGCGTATGCTTATCAGGGGAAATCGGAGCCATACGGTGCTCGAGGGACGGGGTCGAAATCGTCTAATTGGTCTGGGTTGTTTGATGATTATGGGAGGGCTATTAGCTTTCCTTCTGGTACCTCAAAGAAGGAGAAGGAAAAGCCTAGTTCTTTGAAGGTTGTTAGGGCGGTGCCGAAGGCGGAGTCGAATTCTGATTCTAAAGGTGGAGTTCAGAAGTTCAGGGTCAAGCTGTTGCCTGAAAGTGGTGGTCAGAGTGTCATGGATGTTCTCTGTATGGTATGCGATTTCTTGCTGTTCTTTATATGCATTTTATTCTGTTAAAGTTAATGTTGTTGCTGTTGTATATATTGGCTTTAAATTCATTGTCACAAGCTTAATTCTAGAACAATGTATTATAATAATTATAATTGTTGTGATTAGAAATTCTTTGAACCGATGATGATGGTGTTGAATGTATATTTATAGCGGGTTTTGAGTGAGTTATCTAGGAACTAAGTTTAGTTGATTGTGGTTTGTAGGACTCAGCTAGAGTGTGATTTTTGTGACTAACTTAGTGAGTTTGAGTGCTGAAAGACATGATCAATTGCTTAAATCTCATTTTGGAGGATCGCTATTTTTATTTTTAGAATAATTTAAAATGGTGGACTGGTGGTGAGTTAAAGCTGTTAGTTTGATTGAAGTGCCTTGAAGAGAAAGGAATGTTATATATATTGATAGATATGACAGATTGACAGGGGATGAGTGAAATTATGTTAGCTTCCTTAGTAGATTGTGGCTACTAGATTGAATTTGTTGTTAAATGCTTTGCGAAGTAAATTGTGGAAGAGCTTTGTTTGTTCAACATAGCTTGCTATTGCAGTGAATATCAACTATGTATGCTAGTGGAAACTAGGAAACATGAATTTTGTTGATGGCCAGACTTTCTTCAGTTTTTTCCAAAATGCTTCAAGACAATAGTAATGATGGTTGATTGAAATCTATATGAGGTAATGAGTAAAGTTGGAGTGCTACGTGTAGCTTCTATTGCATCTCATGAAATGTACCCTTGGTTCAGGAAATAAAAAATCTTGGCGAGAAGTTTAATAATCATGTTTGGAGAGGATACTTTGGTTGATCTTTAGAAGATTTTTGGATTATTTGGCATTTTAAATCTTGAAAAACCCCCAAGTACTTGATTTTATTTCTTGGTAAAAGTTCCAGGAAGATGCGCTCTCACTGTAATTGATGCGTAGAATGGTTCGTGCATATTGTTCCCTAGTGGCACTCTAGAAGTGTGTATAAAGTTGGAGCCTTGTCATCTTGTTGGTGAGAAACTAGGGCTTGCTATGTTAAATGGTGTAAGGGTTGCCATTCTTGTCAATATGGCTGATAATTCTATATGCTTTGTGAAACAATTTGTTTTTCTAAGTGGGTATTAGACAGCTACAATATGCTTATTCTTGTAAGAATGTAACACTTTCCACTTTAGTTTTTTAGGACTTTGGGATTTAATTCAACATTCCTCATTTGGTAAAGGTTTTTCTCTATCTTTCTCCTCATAACTCGAGACCTTATCCCATCTCACTCCATCTCTCCTTTCATCAAATTGGTGTCTTTAAACCTTTTACTAATCCTCTGTATTCTTTCAAGAATGGAGGTTTAAATAGTTGTGGAAATAATAATATGGCAGAAGTGAGGGGCTAATTCTCTTAAACAAAAGAGATGAATAAATATTGGCCTTGTCAATGATGCATTATTTCAATCAAGACATATGAAATTACATGTTTTATCAGCCATAGCACAAGAAAAAAATCTATAAAAATAAAGCACTCATTTGAAGCCTTTTATACCCCCTGGCAGGCCCCAGCTCATTCTTGATGCATTACTGTAAGTAAATTATTTTACTCTTACCCAACGTATTAAAAAGCTCAAGGCACATTCTTGGTGATAAAGGTTAAATTTACTATAAGGATAATGGTGTATAGAAGACAGCTGTGTGCCTCTTTGAACGGTGATAAAACTTATTCGTTTGCCTTTTCAGTAGTCTCATATGATGTTAATCATTTTGTAGGGCATATCATTGATAATTAGTAAACATCATGTATCGTAATCTTTTGAAAGTTGCCTGTGGATACCAAAATTCTCTCTCTCTCTCTCTCTCTCTCTCCTGCCTTATAATATTCCATTTGATAGAATTTGGTGTCTTGTGCTTGCGGTGGACTCTACCATTTGGCTTGTTATGGAGGAATTATATTAGATTTTGTTGCTTCCATTCTCAGGTTGGCTTGGATGGGATACGAATGCTTGATCCTAACACGAGTCGTACTTTGAGGATATATCCACTTGAGACTGTGACAAGATGTGATGTAAGCTGACTGAAACTCAAAACTTCCATATTTTTTTTGTAATGGTTTATGTACTCATTTGTATTCTCTGTTTTGTTTTCATGTGTAGAAATATGATTCATCTACATTTGCATTCTGGTCCAAGGCTCCTGTTGATATTGAGCCTAGGCGTATTAGACTGCAGTCCAATAGCTATACTACGAATACACTTTTGGACACAGTGACAGCTGCTACTGTGCAGGTTTGTTACCCTAAGCAATAAGCAATATGTATATTCACCCCTTTCCTCCTTCTTTTAAGTTATGTTACTTAGATTTGGGTACAAGTTTCAGGTATAAGTATTTATCCAAGTGTCAAGACACATCCGTGTATACAATTTTGAAAGTAAGGAGTGGAGACACCAAATCCATGAAACATATTTCCTGACTGAAAGACTTTTGCATCTGTCTTTTATGTTACAAATGCATTAATATTTTGAGGAGTTTGCAAGTTCTTGTTGAAATTATCTTTTAATTGTATTGTGAGCATATATAACATAGCATTCTATTCTTTTCACTTATTTGTACATACCCTTGTTGGAGTGATATGAGCATGTAAGATAAAATGAAGAGTGAAACTCACATGAAAGTAGCTTTAAAGTGGCAAAATTCAGTGTACCCTAAATTTTAGACATTTATCTGTGCCGACGCTTGATTTTGAGACCTAACTTTCAGAAGATAAGAGCATGTGAAAAGAAGCTTCCTATGTTAGGTGAAATTACTCGTCAGCCCACATCCTTAACCATGGGAAGTGGGAAGGGACATGGAAGAATGAGAAGCTATTGTAACGAAAGTTTGTGTTCTCGTGGTTTTCTACTGAAAATTTGTACAAGGGGTGGGAATGCTGACCACTAGGCTCTCATCATCATATGTGCAACTTTTGTGTGATATAGGGCACATACAATGGTAATTGGTAAAAGCTCTCCAGTTGCTTTCCATTCTATCACCTCAAACCTTAAAGGAAAAAAAGACCTAAGAATCTCTGATTCTCTGAAATGGATTTCTTATCTCTTTCTAACTTTGATCCCTGAAATTTTGAGAACTTGGGCATATGTCAGCGCTTGGTGGTTGACTTTTGATCTTTATTGATTCCCTTCCAAGAGCTTTTTTCTTGCCCATCCAACATATCCAAATGTTTATTTTGGTTTGAAGCTCCTTCTTAGGTGTTGTTTTCTCTCTCTAGAGAGAATGTGTGACACACAACAATCTGGAGCATTGCTCGGGTCAGTTGTTAGTTTGCTTGAGGTGTGACAGCCTGACAGGGGAAGGATTGACCTATTATAGCCTTTGCAGTTTGCACCCTTCTAAATTATGAAGTTTTGATCTGGTTAGGGCCAGCCCCATTAACATAGTGGATTAGGTCTGACTTGGTTATAATACATTTAGACCAGGGATGCTATTGGGGTCCATCTTGTTGAATTGGCTTTATCCTGACTAAAAGAAGCAAATTTCTTATGAATAGAAAAGCTAGGGTAATGCTACCTCCTTATTGCGGGAATTGTAAAACCTTCAAATCATTAAACCAGTTGACCTAGTCAATTTTGCTTGCTGGATAATCGCTCATTCTCTTTCCAAATTTTAATATTTGCACTATGTTTCATAATTGTAAGGGATAAAGTATATGGTACCTCTTTATTGTGTCAATTCTATATAGTAGACCAATTTGAAAATTACTTTCTTCTTTTTAATATTAACCATCTTTACATTTCACTGACACACATTGTGGCAACATGGAGTCAAGGACTTGAGTGGTTGCGTGCACAATGAGAGAAAATGTAGACGATAGGATGTAGTGGTTACTTCGATTGTCATGATGCAAAGCTCCTGATTAGAATTGAAAGTGGTTTTCAGATTTTGCATTCACACCTTGGTGGTTTTGAAAATTTCCTGAGGATCTAGATTAAGGAACGTCAGGTTTTAGATAAGTTTAGTCAGGAAATTTTGGCGCTAAAGTCAGCCTCAACAATTAATTTTATCATTCCACATTGATACGTTTATGTTAGCTGCATACTCCATGTCTTTAGTAGTCGTTCTTCCTCTAACCGCAGCAATCTTTCTTTGCCAGTGTGAGACTCGGAGACTGAGTTATAAAATTAAATATTGTTGAAGTATTCAATGTCATGTTTTGAATTTTCCATTTGATAGAAATTATTGTTGCTAGAATGGGTTTGCCTTTATTTCGTGGAGAAAGGACTTCAAATCTTTTGGCTATTCTGATCAAGGATCTACTATTAGCAACCTCTATGCAGGTGTAGGGATGATGCTGATAGAAGCTTCATTTATAATTTACAGGACCCTGCCTTAGGCTGTAGCCTCTAGATGCATTGGGGATAGTGGTTTAGTATGGTAGTATATAACAGATTCCCTGCAAAAGTTGTGTTGCACCTATTCATATATTATGTCTTTAGGATTATACATTGGTGTGATAAATTAATGATTTATGTATTATTTTGAGGATGGTGTATGTATTTCTGAATATTTCTGTGTTCGTTTGCAGTTCAAGGAGATGGGTGGGAGGATCAGATCTTCTGAACCACCCAAAGCCCTGGATCAGTCTGCAGAGAAGAAGAAAGGTTTTGCTGACTGGATGAACAAGCTAAAACCAGTCAATGAAGAGAAAGATCATTGGGTAATGATTTCCCCCCTCCTCTTTCTTATCACTTTAATATCTGTTATTTATAAATGCTGAAAGGTGTGTCTGCTGCTGTTTAAGCTGAAATTATGTCCTTTGTGGCGTGCTGCTTTTTAAGATGAAATTATGTCCTTTGTGGCGCTTTAGCCAAAAAGTTATGGTTGGCAGGATATTCTTGAATAGTTGAATATACATGATTTATTGATTTATTTCTATATACTGTATTTATTCGGGATGTAGCGTAAATGTGAAATGGTAAAGTGTATGGCTATCCATTATGCTGTACACCTTATTTTTCAGGACTTATCTGTTGCTGGAGGGCTTTCTGTCAGAAAGTAATTAATAACATTTAATTTGGATACTTTTTCTTAAACGAGTGAATACTGGTGCTTTCAATATTTATTTAATTGATTCCTATGTACTAAGTAGATATTAATATAATGGAGAAGTAGTTATGATGGCATGATGTATGTTAAATTCTACTTATATTCTGTCACTTATTCTTGCCATTTTATGTGGCCAGTCTTTGTTGTTTTGCAATTGGACCCCCTCTTGAAATGTGTGCTGATTTGTCTGCATGATATTTTGGCATACTGGTATATACTTGCTAATTAGACTGTTGCTTGGTCAACGTGTTTTTAATGGATGAATTAATCATAAAAGGGGAAAAGCAGAGGCAATGGTAGCATCGCTGGCTCCTTATGCTTTTTGTATCACCATATACTATATCTTTATATTGCTTATTTTGGGAGGTCTTTTATCTTATAGCTGTTTATTTGCACGTTATATTAGGTTCCTGATGAAGCTGTATCCAAGTGCACAGGATGTGGAGGAGATTTTAGTGCCTTCAACCGTAGGGTATGTTATTTACCAAGTATTGAGAATTGTGGTTTCTTCTGTTACTTGGCATGCCTTTTAGTTGAAAACAAAATGGTGGACTTTGACTGACTTGTGGTTTCCTTGTCTAGCATCACTGTCGAAATTGTGGAGATGTATTCTGTGACAAATGTACTCAGGGTAGAACTCCCCTCACTTTGGAAGACAATGCTCAAGCAGTTCGTGTGTGTGATCGATGCATGGTATGCATTTTCTTGGGTTATTTGGACTATTCCCTGATACTTGCAAATTATGTTGTGGTGGGAATTTATAATGATTGCTTGTCCTGTTCTTGGTTTTTCTTCTTTTCATGTCTTTTGATCACATTACTTATTTTGTTCATTGGGGACTTTTACTGTTTATGTAAGTTGGTTGAGGATTTATTTTGCAGTTGATGGTTGAAAGGCATAAACATGCCACATCTTCCTATTCCCCATTTTTCCTTGGTGCTTTTTTTCTTACAATTTTTTTTAAAAAGGAAGGAGGGGGGGGGGGGGGGGGGGGGGGGGAACCATTTTGTAATGTTGAAAGATCTTTCTTGTGAAATTTTGAATAGTACAAGGTCTTTGCATGGTTATGTGTGTGATTTGGGCATTCATTATTGATTCTTAGACTTGTTGGCATGTACCAAGCTTTTCAAGGTGGAACCTGCCTTGTTTTTATTTGTAAAAAAATTAAGTTACTGGTCTAAATCAATATTATCTTGACTGTCTTAATAAATAAGTTACTGGTCTAAATCAATATAATCTTGTGCGTCTTAAATTTTACGGACAGACACCGGCATTTTGCCGTGGAAGACAAGTCCAGGTAATTCAATGTATGAGCAGTGGTGGAATGCAACACAAAATGTCTTGATAGCTCACTGCCATGGATTTTTAGGATATGATCTAAAGTTCACTCATCATGATAAACACATTATTACTCCAATATGAACGTTGATTCATGGATAATATTGTGGGAGTAAGCTGTGTGTAGTAGGTTTGATTATATAAAAAGGTTCACAATACTACACCATAGGATCAGGATTGTAATAATGTCTTCTCATGATACAGGCACATGTCACTCAGAGGCTTAGTATGGCGAAGGAAGCAGCTAGCAGACCAGTCTCTTTGCAGAGTCATGAAGACCTTGCCAAGAAGCTTCAGGTAATTTATTGTATTCCTTTTTAATTTATCATGTAACTTTTTTCCCAAATGGGAGAGTGTGGGCTTAAAATCTCAATAGCCTTTTATATATATATATATATATATATATATATATATATATATATATATATATATATATATATATATATATATATATATATATATATATATATATATATATACATTGCTGGGGATGTGACACCATGTCATCTTTAGATAGGGGGTGACACATGGCGTGGTTGCATTTCTTTGCTTCGGTTTTGGAATGGTATTGGTATAGATTAGTTTTAACAAGTAGATTTGTTGGGTTTCTTAGTGTGTGTGTGGGTGGGGTACATTTTAAAGACATCACATTTGGCAAACTTGTTTCTTTTGTTAGTTTTTGAAAGGCCAAAGGCAGGGTTTGTGAGGGTACTGTAGTTGTTCTGACTTCTGGGGAGAATCTTCGACAAATAACAGATGAGAAATTATATAGATCGGAATAACTTATGGGGGTATAAATGTGAGCATTAAGTGATATTATTATTTCTTCTAATATTGGTGACTGTTCTCGTTTGATGATTGTTGCAGGAGGAAATGGAAAAGAACCTGAGGATTTCATCAGGTAATTATTGTTTCTTGCTTTTGAATGCTTGGAAAAAGAATGACAACTATTTCGCTTCTGGATTGCTATCAAATGAAAGTTAAATAGAATGGTTATGATTATGCTCACTAGAATACTCCAAATATTACTCCTAGAATCAAGTATTACATGCTTTATATAATTAGCTCCATGAAACATGCAACACTGACTCTAGTAATGTACGCAGGTACAAAGTTAGAAAGTTCTGGTAAGCGAATGAGAGAAGTTGCTTGTCCTACATGCACTGTCCATTTGCAGGTTTGTTCGAAAGATTTGCATCTTTTTCTAATCAGAATATTTTAACTGAAGCTCTCACCTAATTAAACTGCATCCTTTCCCCTTTTCAACACAGGTCCAAGTACCATCCTCGGGTTCTGAAACCATTGAGTGTGGCGTTTGTCAGCATCCATTCCTCGTGAGTGCTCATTAAGATCACATCACCTCAATTTCTCGTATGATGTCCTGTATCTTGTTCAATATATTCATTGGCTAAGCACTCAATAATTAACGAATAACTTTTAGTTGTGATATCCTCTTCCTCTATCCATTTCTCTCTGACTGAGTTTGTATATGAGTTTCGGTTTCCTTATTTCGGTTTTTGGAAGAGCATCACCAGGGTGTTATCACTGTTGTGTCAAAACAAAGATTCACATGTTTATTTTATATACTTCTGTGTTTCGCCCTGATATGGTTGCGTTATTGTTCTGTTGGATTACATATGCCAGATACTATTGCCCTGACATCATTGCTTCTCTCAGTTACAATATGTTAATTTACCTTTGATTGGCCGAATCGCCACACCAATATTTATAATAACGGCTATTTCACCAAATGCCATTGAGCAATTGCGAAATTCACCAAATGCTATCCGACTTTTCAAAATTCACCAAATGCCACTGAGCTTTAGTGTATTATCACCAAATGCCATTTCCGTTAATTAACCGTTACTGACCATTAGTTGACACCACCACTTGCCACGTGTGACCTTATGATTGGTCCATCTTAATATATATATATATATATATATATATATATATATATATATATATATATATATATATATATATAGATTTTTAAAAAAGAAACAAAAAAAATTAAAAATTAAAAAAAAAAAAAAAAAAAAAAAACAGAAAACCTTGAAACCACCGTAGCCACCACCTTCTCCCTACCGCTGAACCCTGAAACCGTGCCGCTGGCGATCTGCACCCTCACCGGCAGGCACGCCGGCGGTCACCGAAGCAACCCCTCCCCCTCCCCCTCCCCTCCTCTTCTCTTTCCCGTCGCGAATGAAGCAATCTCTGTTCTACAAAGAACAAACTCAAATGCGGTCCGATAGAAATCCGAATGAAGCCCGATTAAAAACTGAACAAAGTTGGTTGCTTGATTGCTTACTATTCACCCAGATTGACGGCAGTGGTGGTGGCTGATTGTGGAGCTTCAAAAATGCGGTGTTGGAAGCGGCCTGAAGGATGGCGCTCGAACAAATTTATCTGGGTTGGTTTGAAAAATGGAGGAATGGGTTCAATTTTTTTTGGGTCTTCAAATTTTGGGCGAAATTGAAAGAAAATGGTAATTCATGATGGTTTCTCGCTGGAAAATGAACTGAACACAAAATTGAGGTTGCTACTGCGATTGGTGGTGGAAATTATATCAATCGATGGTCGGATTGTTGTTTGCAGGTGGCTAATTGGTGGAACAGGGGAAATTAATTGGTGAACTAACGGAGAGGGAGAGGAAGGGGGGTGGGGTTTCGGGGTGGTGGAGGAAGGAGGTGGGGTTTCGCGGTTAGGGGTTTGGGCTAGGGTGGGTGGCGCGACGGCGGAAGGCGTGGGGGTTGGCCGGCCGCCGGTGCGCCTTTCGGTGCTGGCTTCGGCGGCAAGGGATGGCTGGTGGCTGCCCACCTATGATGAGTTCCTTTTTTTTTTTTTTTAGTTTGGAATTTTTGTAATTTTTTTTAAAAAACGGACCAATTAGAAAGTGACACGTGGCAAGTGGTGGGGTCCACTAACGGTCAACTAACGGCTGTCAGTCATTAATGGCACTCGGTGAATTTTGTTAAAACTCGGTGGCATTTGGTGAATTTTGAAAAATCGGATGGCATTTGGTGAATTTCGCAATTGCTCAGTGACATTTGGTGAAATAGTCGTTATAATAATTATTTTTATTTAAAATATGAGAAATATTACTTGTTTAACTGGGAATTGGTGGTGCTCAAAGAAAATTAATATTTCTAATCAATATAATTCGTTTTATCTTAATGAAGTTGTTTTCAATCAGGTTTCAAGAATCACTTTATTACTTAAGGGCCATCCATCAAAGTGTGTCACTTTCTAACCCTACGAGGCTACGAACCTTCTTTCCGCTTCCAAACACCATTCAATCTGATTGTAGTTGAGCCCATTTCCAAATGAAAACTTGTGCATAAAGAAGGCCCCTGCTTAAGTAGTAGAACGGCCCACTTATCATTATTTTTCTCTTTTCCAATTTAAACATTATACTACGATTACTACTTGCGCATTTTTTAGTTGTATCACTTTCCTAAAAACAAAAGTTTTAAATTAGTTGTATTATTTTCCTTTTTAACTAATAAATTTTCTCTATCTCTCTCTTACCACATGAGCCCATTTATTTTTTCTCTCCATCTCTCTCTACTCTAAAAATTGTCTAGACGTCCGCAAAAACAAAAGTGATGCAACTAAATAAAAACAAAGGAAGTACTAACCTTAGGGGCGTTTGGTATCCAAGAGAGGATTTGAGAGTGGGGTTGAGATTAAGAATTGATGGTTGGGAATTTATAAAAACTTTCTCACATTCATTAAGGGGAAATATAAGTTCTGTATTAGTATTACATTTGTTCCAAAAAGGTTTTACGATCTCTCATTAAGGAAAAAATAAGTTGTGTTACATTTGTTCCAAAAAGGTTTCACTTTCTCTCACATTCATAAATAAATAAAAAAAAAAAAAAAAAAAAAAAAACCTTTACTATCTCTTATCAGATTATTTATTCAATAAAATAATATTCTATTATCTCCTTCCAAACCAAGTTTTTCAGTAAAATAACAATTGATAATTTTCCATTATTAAACATCAACTTTTCACTTAAATTATGTGCCATAATATCTGTAAAACAAAAATTCTTGTGTGGACCTGGTCTACAACAATATTATTGTGAACCCAAATTTTATGCTCATGTAACTGACGTTATATGTAATATAGTTACTCTAATTTTAACATAGTAACCTTTATTAAAACTTATATAACATTTAATATTATTGTGGATTGAAATACGACGTTACGTTAAATATAGTAACCCTAATTTTAACATAGTAACCTTTATTATTTATAGACCAGCATATAAAAATTTTTATTAAAAAAATAAAAAAAACCTCTTACAGTCTTTATAATATCACAATGACTATTATTTCAATATTATAACCTTTATTTTAATATAGTGAACTTTTTTTTTTTTTTATATTAATAAAACAACCATATTTTAGTGGTTCACAATAAATTATTGTGAACCGAGTCCATTTAAGAGTTTATAACTGTAAAAACTAAATTGGGATATATTATTCTCCACTTCCCCCTTATTTTTTTTCCTCATTTGGAATCAGGGCGAAATTTAAGAAAGTTGAATCTTTTCAGAGAAAAATTATTTTATTATTTATATTCTATATTTTTGCATTTAGTAGTGGAGCAAAGCTTACCAAAACATAAAAAATAGGAAAAATAAAAATAAATAATCTCACCTTTGCATGGTCTGATAATAATAATCCCATCTTTTGATATTACGAGACAATCCACCTTTGTATGTCATCTTCTTTTAATGGACGTTAGTAATTGATTTTATTAGGTTGTATGCCACGTGTCAAATTTTAATTGGTGCTTTTCATTATTTTGATAAAAAAAAAAGCAAAAAAAAAAAAAAAAACAAAAAAGAAAATAAAAAAAAAAACCCAGCCACCAACCCCCACTAGCCACCTTGAAACCCTAACCCTGACCCAGCCACCACCATAAACCGACTGGCCGCCCTCCTTAACCTCCGAAAATAGCCGGCTGGCACTCACCCAACAAGTGATGTGTTTTTAGGGTGTTTAAGGGGGTTTTTCAAGGCTGAGATAGTGAGATGAAGATTTTCGTGTGGCTGAGATGGGGATTTTCCGGGCTGGGATTTTTGGCGGTTTTAGAGGGGATTTTCGGGGCTGGGATGGAGGTTTTCGGCGGTTTTTTGAAGGTTAGAGGGGTTAATCGGGGCTGGGATGGAGGTTTTCGAAAGTTAGAGGGATTTTTCGGGGCTGAGTGGTGTTTTAAGGGTGTTGATTATGGTGGTTTCGGGGGTGGGATTTGGGTCAGAGGGGTGATTTCGAAGGTGGACTTAGATCGGCGGGGTTGTTGTTGGTATTGAGGAGGTTCCGGCCGGCCGATTTCGGGGGTTTAGGGTGGCGGCCGGCCGGTTTTAGGTGGGCCTAGGGTTTCGCGGTGGCTGGTGGGTGGTGTGTTTTTTTTTTTTTTTTTTAACTTACATATTTTTGTTTTAACTTTTTTTATTTGGATCAATTACTGAGCAACGCATGGCTTAAAAAAAACAAAAAAAAAATACATTAACTTGTTTAACAGGTTGTAGGTAAAAAAGTCGTCTTTAAAAGAAGATGGCATACAAAGGTGTGATTATTATTGTCAAACTACGCAAAGGTAGGATTAATTATTTCCATTTTTCCAAAAAAAATAATGTCTATTTAACAACAAAACTCAATTTGTAATCAAATTATACTTATATATATATAATTAAATAAGAGACCACTATCGTATTCTCTCTCCCCCATTGTTTTTTATTTTATTTTTGAGTAGGGAGCCTAGGGCAGAATTATAGACCAAACTAACATGCTACTTTGCTAGTATTAATTATGAAGGGCTGAAAGCTGACCTTTTGAATTATAAAGAAAAGGTCGGTACACTGATGATCTTATATCCCATCGTTGAAAAAAAAAACCAATTAAATTACAAGAGATGTATTTTTTAATTATGTACAGTCGAGTGATCTACTAATGTTTTTAACTTTGCTGGTCAATGACAGCCCAATAACCAAAATCGAAGAAAATCCCTTTTGTCGCGTTGATATTATAATAAGCTAGCATCAATTGGCATGTCATTTTTATGCAAAGCGTCAAAACATCAACTTTGTGGAAATATATTTTTGTTCCTAAAATATGTTTATACTACTTGATTCTTGTAGACAAGTTTCAACCATTTAGCACGAAAATGACAAAACATTGCCCAAAAAAAAAAAAAAAGAAAAAAAAAGAGCATGGTTTGGGCCTCTCCCCTTTCACAATTCATTGTCTATCAACTTCTTAAGAACAACAATATTGTTACTTTGTTAGAATATTCTCTTACAAGGTGTCGGATGTATTTTGTACATATTCTCTATCGACCAAAATCCAAGTTTCTTAGCTTCGATAATTGATAGTTACATGAGTTTTGGACATACATACTTGCTTGCATTGGAGATTTTGAATAAATTTGGCCATTCTAACTTATTGTGAAAGTAATAGAACATTACTGCATAAGGTAACGTAAAGTAGCCCACTAAACTTAAGGCTAACTAATCCTCTTTCCTCTTTTGCGTTCATGCGTGTTCAACAAAATCACAAGTAGGGTTTTGCCCTTGATTGCCACTAGGCTCCATTAATTCAGAAATAAGGGGAAATTGCGAATAGGAGAAGATCATTCCCTTCACAAATCACAAACCTCACTAAATTTGGCCCATGGTATTAATGGTTGGTTAGTTGTTATGTGTAATAGGAACATTCGTCGACAAAAGGATCACTCTAAGGTGCTCATTTCATGGCTATTGAGAACAAATCAAATCAGATGGTTCTATTTTCAATCTTTCTGACTTCTTCATGTAGGTCTTCTGTAGAATCCACCCTTCTATGGCTATAGTCATACACTCTACATCAATAAGAGTTGACTCAAGTGGTAAGCAGCTTGATGTCGTTTAAGGAAAGTTTTGAGTTCGAGCCTCACCGAATGTAGAAAACACTTGTTGGGAGACTCACCCATCATAGGTGTGCAATTCGGGTTGAATCCAGATGTAGTCGGAGCTAAACTCTGGTGAACCAGATGGCCCAAACTTAAAAAAAAAAAAAAAAAAAGTCATTCACCCTACATATACTTCCTCTACTGCTTTTCTTTGTACTTGTGGGTTAGGTAGTTGTTAGTCTTGCAACGTTTATAACGATTGTTGATGCATAATTTGATTACTAATTTATATGATTATCATTTAATCAGCAAATCAACATCGTAAAAAATTAGTATTATAAAGTATTGAGATGTACGAATAATGCTATATTTTATATTGATTATAAATCACAATATTTACAAATATAATCAAAGTAGATTACTAGATTATGTGAACAATGTCAAAATCCGAGCATATCGGCCTAAAAACATCATTATAAAAAATAAAAAATATTCATATCAAACTTCTTGTCGAAATGTGCCAACATCTTAGCACGATATCAAAGACAAAAACTTTCAACCTCTTAGTCATAAATAACGTCTAAATCAATATGGATAGGAGTATTTGCTTGTTAACATATCTCTTTGCATTTTTTATGATATAATTTCCCATGTGATCCTCTTTAATAGGTTTGTTCTAGAACTCTCTTAATATATGTACATAGAAAAACTTCCCTTGATTGAGAATATTATTAAGCCCCACTTAATTTAATTTGCAAGAGTTTCATTTCTATAATTCTCTATATAAATGGTTCGTTGTATGCTATATATAGTGGCTAAGTATCTAGCTGTGTTATTCAAAGAGCCATGCCACAATATAAGATTAAAAACTTTTGTTCTAGGAGTGTTTAATTAATACCCTCTTTTAAGTACATACATCGGGTCTTAGGTGCTACCAGCAGTCTTACCTTATTTATGGATGAAACATGTAACAAATCATTATTGAACATTAACCATTCATCCCCTTAACAATACGGAGAATAATGAAGATCACTTCACTTTTTACGTACTACCCGATTATAATGAAATAAAAAATAAAGTCATTCAACCACTGTATGATAAGTCACCGATTAATGGAAAAATCTTGCGTGTACCTGGTCTACAATAATATTATTGTGGACCTGAGGCTTATAAGCACGCAACTGACATTACATTAAACATAATGACCTTAATTTTAACATAGTAACTTATTTTAACATAGTAACTTTTATTAAAACTTGTGTGACCTATAATATTATTGTGAATTTGAAGTACGACGTTACGTTGAACATAGTGACCTTAATTTTAAAATAGTGACTTTTATTATTCATATTGACCAGTATATAAAAACTTTCATAAAAAAAAACCTCTATAGCTCTTATAATACACTAATGACTTTTATTTCAACATAATAACCTGTATTTTACAATGACCGTTTTTTTATTAATAAAATAACCATAGTCTCTCTAATATTAGTGGTCCACAATAAATTAGCGTGAATCAGATCCATTTAAGAGTTTGTATTAACGGTATAACAAGTTACACCATATTGGTCTCACCGACAAGGCGACAATGACAGATCTAGGGACGGGCCTACATAGGCTATGCCCGCCTTATGCCCTAAAAATACAAGGTGTATATATGAAATTGTTGTGTTTGTTTGATTATTCCCTCTGTCCTAAAATAACTGATATGTTGGACTATTTTTTTTCACTATTCATATACTACATATTAGTTTTGACTTCAGTTTTTTCTGCATAATAACAACATATTTTATCATAAAATATGTTGTTAAATAGGTATTGATATAAAGTTTCATAATATAACTTTTTTTTGTTAATAATTTTCATTAATATTTACTCATGCAAAAATAAGGTCAAACTAGTGCATTGACATCTGTGTAAAATTTGCCTTTGTCAATTATTCTGGGACATAGGAAGTATTTCACAAAATAGAGTTACTGAGTAGTTGAGTTAGTTATAGCTCTTTAATACGGAGTATCTATTCTGGTGTTGTAGGTAGTGAGTTCAAATCCCACAACAAGCATGTTTGTATTTTAAAATTTAATTTTTTTTTTTTTTTCTATTACTTAATACTCTGTGCAGCCATAAATGCTACATCTGTCATTGCTCACCAATAATTATACGCTGAACCAGTCGCATTTGTTTTAGAGTATGGTATTGTGGACCTTTATGGTTTTATCCAATTTAATTTTGTAGTGTTATTAGGCGGGCGTGGATAGTATACTCATATACTCCCTCTGTCCCTTATTTTTTGCCCCATTTGACTTTTCACGGTCTCCAATACACGTCTCCAAACGTATATATCTCCATTTTTATACGCGTAAAAATTATAAAATTTTGATATTAATAAACTATACAATGAGACAATTCTAACAAGATCCCACATGAATATATTATCACTTATAGATCAGCGAGAATCCATAGTCAAAGTTTTAAAAATTTGACTCATATTTTTACAATGGAGCAAAAATTAAGGGACGGGGGGAGTATATGATTGGTGGTGCCAATTTTAGTTTTGTAGCCGTGGGGATTGTGGATGAATTGAAGATGAATATTGTACATTTGTACCTGTCAATATTGTGTGTGTGTGTGACGTGGATTTATTGAGATATGAATGTATATTGATGTGATGCGGATTTCTCGTAATATCATATCAGTATACATTCATTTCTCAATAGGCTTGGTCATGAAAATTTTTTGGTGGGGATGGAGAAATAATATTCACATCCTCCACAGTACCCGTATTGATATCCCTGTAACACTTTGAATTGTGTTTATTATTTACATAATGTGTTAATATACATTTATACATGGTTTTCAATGCACTTCTTAACTAATCATGATTATTTTCAAATTTTTTTAAAGTAAATAATAGTAAGTGAGTTTGGGAACAAAAGTAATTTTTTTTATTTTTATTTTTATAAAGATAAGAAAAATAGAGGGCATTAAGAGACCCTCCTCACGAGGGGAACTCCTAATGCATCAAAGGAGAGAATAGTAGAGAGACTAGAGTTATTACAAGAAATAATATCTATACTATCACTAACTAGATGACCTACATTAGCTATCCAACAGCTGCCCAATTTGCCTCTCGAAAAATATGACGTATGCTCCAATTATCAAATTTGGTGAGAAGAGTGCAAATGTCTCTAATGATGAGCTGAATTTGCTAGGGAATTGACCAAGTGCCTTGAGAGAGTTGATGACAAGGAGATTATCGCCCTCAATATGAATATTTTTTATCCCAAGCTCAAGGACCAAAAGAATACATTTGTGAAGTGTTGTCGCCTCAGCAATGAAGACTTTGGTGTTGCCGAGATTGAAGGTACGTGCTCCTAAAGGAGTCCCGCTGCTGACTCTGCTGATGAATTCTGCTGCTGTCGAGTTGTTGAGAACCGAGCCACCAAAGTTGAGTTTGTGGAAGTTAAGGGGTGGTGCCTCCCAAGAAACCATGATGGAATTAGGTGAAGGAGGATGGGTAGAAAAGGAGGGGGGGAGTCTCTGGATAGGAGACCTCGAGGAAAAAAAAGGTATCGGTGAGAGTTCTATAATGCCACTCAGTGAACGCAATATGCGCTCGGTGGTAAATTCTCGATATATCAAAGGAGTCTTGCCTGAAGATAATGAAATTTCGCTCTTTCCAAAAACTCCAAACGAGGAAAATAAATTTCTTTGTAGCAATTTTGAATTTTTTAAGAAACATAAATGCTTCTATTAAATCATTGCAGGAATGGTACAATCTAACCATTGTAAAACCAAAGAATGATTCCAAACGTCTATAATGCGAGAACACGTAAGGAAGAGATGGTTTATTGTCTCACTTAGACTATTGCATAGAATACAGGTGCCACAAGGGGCTATCCGCCGTTTATGGAGAATGTCGCGAGTACTAATACTATTATGCTAGATTTGTTGATGCATAAATCTGATGAGTTTATCTCCAATGTATCCAACTAATAACAGATGTTGAACAATTAAAGAAAATCTACCAAAACAAACTAGCTAAAGTTTGATTAGTTAACCTTGATTTGTTTACAGGAACTTCCACCCACATACCCCGATCAACTAGGATTAAGTCTACAGGAAATAAATCTACCAATTTAATTGAGAATAAAAAATCGAGTGTTTTACTTAACACACAAAAGGCTGGAATACTATTTTCTTTTTTTTACCATTCAATGAATAATAAAACGAGTGCAATACTCAGCTTAAATACTGGCCTAAGAACAAAATCCACCAAAACTCAATACTAGCTAAATATTATCTTGTAAATAAGATAATATTTACAACGAACTGTTATGTGCTAGATATTATCTTAGAATAATATTCATAACTTTTATTCCCTACCAAACTCACACTTATGTGTAACAAGGGTTGACAAAATCCAACCTCACAAGTGCCAACACATAAATTGACATTAAAACAAAGAAATAATAATAATATGTAACTCCACCAACTACAAACGTGAAGTAACCATGCAAACATCCCCCACACAAGAGCCTTTGATGAACTGACTCTCGAACCCTGCTACTGCTATGTCAAGAGCAAGACTGATGTTGTCATTATAGAGGCACAACAAACTCTCGCAGTCTTCATCATCAATACCTGGATTATCCTCCCCTTCTTCAAAAGAATTTGTCCTCAAATGTCGAAGTTCATCATCCAGAACATAACGAGCCAAATCACCAACATTGAATGTAGCATGTACGCCATATTCCCCTGGTAATTCCAACTTATATGCATTATCGTTAGCCTTCTCAATGATCTTGAAAGGCCCATCACTACGAGGCATCAACTTATTTTTGCGTTTACTAGGAAACATTTCCTTCCGAAGATGTAACCATGCTAAGTCACCTTCCTTGAAAGTTTGTGCTTTGCGATGTCTGTTAGCACGTTCGTTGTACATGGAATTAATTTTCTCAATCCTTGCTCAAACTTGAGAATGTAACTTTTGCATAGCCTGTGCTTTAGCCTAGCATCTGGATTGACAACCTTGCCTTTAGGGAAGGGAATAAGGTCAAGTGGTAGCTTCGGATTAATACCATAAACCACCTCAAAAGGGGAGTGATTGGTTACATAAGTGGGTGACCTATTGTATGCGAACTTAGCATGAGCCAACTTAACATCCTAGTCTCTTTATGGAGAATGTCGCGAGTACTTATACTATTATGCAAGATTTGTTGATGCGTAAATCTGATGAGTTTATCTCCAATGTATCCAACTAATAACAGATGCTGAACAATTAAAGAAAATCTACCAAAACAAACTAGCTAAAGTTTGATTAGTTAACCTTGATTTGTTTACAGGAACTTCCACCCACAAACCCGATCAACTAGGATTAAGTCTACAAGAAATAAATCCACCAACTTAATTGAGAATAAAAAATCGAGTGTTTTACTTAACACACAAAAGGCTGGAATACTGTTTTTTTTTTTTTTTTTTACCATTCAATGAATAATAAAACGCGTGCAATACTCAGCTTAAATACTGGCCTAGGAACAAAACCACCAAAACTAAGATACTAGCTAAATATTATCTTGTAAATAATATAATATTTACAATTGTTATGTGTTAGATATTATCTTAGAAAATAAGATAATATCCATAACTTTTATTCTCTACCAAACTCACACTTATGCGTAACAAAGGTTTAAAAAATCCAACCTCACAAGTGCCAACACATAAACTGACATTAAAACTAAGAAATAATAATAATATGTATCTCTACCAACTACATACGTTGCCAAGTAACCATGTAAACATCCTCCACACAAGAGCCTTTGATGAACTGACTCTCGAACCCTACTACTGCTATGTCAAGAACAAGACTGATGTTGTCTTTATAGAGGCACAACAAACTCTCAAAGTCTTCATCATCAATACCTGGATTATTTGCCATAGGAAGATTTGGAGTTTTGGTGGAATATCTAGTTTTCAAATCCAACGATGAGTCCATTTGTTGTCATCTAGGTTGAGATGATCATGAGCTAGCTATGTGGCTGTTTTAACTGAGAAGTTTCCAGATGGAGTAAGACCCCACACAAAACTGTCTCTTGTCGGGATGGAGGGCAAGGGGATCCCAATAATTTGAGAGACAATATGAGAGGGAAGAAAAGCTCTAAGTTTCTGACGATCCCATTGATTATTTTCGGAGATAAAATCAGAAACCCTGGTGTCTAAGTCTACAAGGTTGGGGTCCATATGTAGGAGCTGCAATAAACTTTGGGGTGTGACCCAATTGTCAATCCAAAAAAAGATATCCTGTCCATCCCTAAATTTCGAACGAATGCCCTTTCTCAAAAATATCTCATTGGGCTAGGATCTTTCTCCAAATAAAGGAGTCTTTAGAACTTGGCGTGTATTCAAAAAAGGAATCATTATGAAGATATTTATCTCTAACAATCTGAAACCATAGGTTGGTCGGGTCTGAAATTATTTTACAACGCAACTTTGCTATGAAAGCTTTATTAAGAGGTAGAGTACGCCGTAAGCCTAAACCCCCAAAATCCTTTGGTCTGCACACCTTATCCCAAGAGATAACGGGAATGCTATTCTTGTATTGTTTTGCCTCCAGAAGAAATTTCGATGAATGGAATCCATGTTCTTTGCAACTTCTAGTGGAAGGAGGGAGGAGGAGCATAGATAAGAGGGTAGAACCTCTAGGTTGCTTTGAATAAGTGTATGTCTGCCGGCTTTGGAGAGGTAGTTTGCTTTCCAATGCTGGATATGCTGCTCTGTTTTTTCTATAATATTCTTATAGTCACGTTTAGTTGGATCATAGGAACTAAAATGCACCCCTAAGTATCTACCTAGGGAAGCCTTTGGCGTCATGTTAAATTTGGCAGCTTAACTCGCTTTTCGATTATTGGCAACATTCTTGGAGAAGATAATAGATGATTTATGGAAATTTACCAGCTGACCAGATAACCCACAAAACTCATCCAACACTGCTTTTAGGTTACGACAAGCAGCCGATGAGGTGGCCTTGCAAAAGACAAGGCTATCATCAGCGAATAGCAAGCAAGGAATATTGAACGATCTTGGACAAATTTTAAAACCAATACCTTATTTGTGATCCAAGCTTTCTAAAGAGAGTTTTCTGATCATTACCTCCATACATAGGATAAATAAATAAGGAGATAAGGAGTCTCCTTGCCGGAAACCTCGAAAGGGCTTAAACCATCCGATTGTTTCCCCATTTATTTGTAGAGAATATTACACAGTAGTAACACATCCTTTAATCCAATTAATCCATTGTTCGGGGAATCCAAAAGCTTAAGGCAATCCCAAAAAGAGTCCCACTCGATCCTATCAAAGGCTTTTTCCGTATCTAATTTTAGTGCACACCACCCCGTTTTATTCATCGATTTTTGAAAAGTCTTCAGTACTTCCTAAACGACAAGTATGTTATCATGAATAGAACGATTTGGCGTGAAAGCATTTTGCAGCGGGCTAATAGATTTTTTTAGAATTGGACATAAACGGGTGACCAATATTTTAGAAATGGCTTTATAAACTGTGTTCACCAAGCTAATGTGGCAGAAATGGTTAGGTGACTCAGGTTGCTCGATTTTTGGAATCAGAGAAATAATAGTGTGGTTCAAGGATTGGAGTAATAGGCCATGGGGAAAAAAAACTTTGGATTGCATGGGTAACGTCCTTTTCTATGATGTTCCAGTAGGATTGGAAGAACTTTTCCCCAAAACCATCTAAGCCCGGGGCTTTATTGGGGTTCATATCAAAGAAAGCATTTTTTTTATTTCTAATTGGGTGACGGGAGAGAGAGGAGAGAACAACAATCCTCATTTGAGGTGATGGGTTCAATGAAAGAAAGATCAAGGTGTCTTGCTGCACTATAAGTCGAGTTGAAATGAAGGTGAAAGGAATTACGAAGGAGTTTTTTTAATGTCGTTTGAACCATCAATCCAATCATTATCCTCATTTTGAAGCCTATGAATGGTCGTGGAAGCTATTTTTTGCCGCATGCGATTATGGAAAAACGAGTATTTCTATCCCCTTGAACTAGCCATTTTTTCCGACTTAAGGCGCCCCAATGCTGCTGTCTAAATAAGAGAAGCTTTTCCCGTTGATGGATCAGTCTATTGATATGACTAACTAGGATCGGGTTAAAGGTTGGAGCTGAAGTACCTGTTCAAATTGTTTGATTTTTTCTTCGTTATCTAACAATTTATTCCTATTATTGCCATATCGATTCTTTGCCCACGTTAAGTCCAGTCTTAATTTAAGCCAGTTTTTGCTGAATGCGATAAAAACGTGACCCTTGAATTGGGTGAGGCCACATTTTTTTAGTTATCGTGTGTGATTCTGCATATAGAGTCCAGTAGTTTTAAAACGAAATGGTCTTGGCATAAAAGTAGCGGGGTTGAAACGTGAGTCAAAGAGAAGAGGGATATGATCCAATACTATGAAGGTACTATATGACGATAAACTATTAGGAAAAACGGGATTAAAAGGATGGTTGGAGATGGCTCTATCCAACCTTTCATATATTACTTGTTATTTTTGGCATTATTGCTTCCAAGAAAAAGCATTTTGAGTGCAAGGTACCTCAATGGAATTAGTGTTAGCAAGTAAAGCTGGTAGACGTTGGAGTTGTTGACAATGCTCTACCTCCCAATTTATCCGAGTGGAATAACATCTCATTAAAATCACCAAGGACAAACTAAGGCAGACTTGTGTTAATACCGTAAGAGGTTAAACAATTCCAAAACAAAGGTTTTTCAGCTTCTGTGCAAGACAATATACCCCTGTGATAATCATATATTTATTTAAAGGCTTAAAATTTACTAACAAATGAGCACATCTCTCCTTAAGGTCAATACTTTTCATAGTTATATTAGTATTGTTCCAACAGACTCACAAACCACCAGAATGATTAACAAGATCAATAATATATTTGTTCTCAAAATGAAGGGCTTTTAAAATAGTTTTGCTATTATTATGATTGTTCTAGTTTCCAAAACGAAAATGATATCCGGATTATGTTTATTTTTTAAATGAATCAATTTGGCAAGAGCCTCGAGCTTTTTACCCCCTTGAATATTCCAACTTAAAGACTTTCATCTAAATAAATGTCACTGGAAAATGTGACAAAGTCACAAAGATGTCAAAGCGAGCGTCAAACACTCGGTTCCTGGTAGGTGCACGCACCCCATATCCAAACATTGAGATATTACAATTATACAAAATGAATTTGTGGGCAGAAATAAAGAAATAGATCAGGCATGATTGTAAATTAAATTTGCTATGGACAAAGAAAAGACCATAGCTACAATTTATCCCCGAATAAAAAGAATTTGCAAGAACAAATAAATTGTGTTCGATCCAAGTCAGTGGCGGTTTCAGGAATTGCTCGTTATGGGTTCGGACTCTCCAAACAAATATAGGGATATCAAATATCATGATTCAAAATAAAATTTGCATTTGCTAATTCGGGTGTGCACAATACAAGTCAATTACAAAAAAAAAAAAAAAAAAAAAAAAAGTTTAACTAAATTACAATTGAACTCGACTTTCTATGATTTTTGTGATTTTGACACACATTCTTTCCAAAAAATACTCTAATTCTTTAATCTCCAAACTGTAAAACACAATGCCAGAATATATACTTCCTCTGTTCTTTTTTACTTGATCAGTTTCTTTTATCACGCTTGCCAATGCAAAACTTTAACAATTAATAACTTTAATTCTCCATAAGTAAAAATTATAAAAGTTATATATTATAATATGGTACTTATGGAGACGAATTAAAAAAGATCCCGCATGAATATTTTTTTCCTTACATATTATTCACAAAAGATGGTCAAAGGAGAGGGGGGGGTGATGAATAGTGTAAAAGTCAAAGCGAGTCAAGTAAAAAAGAACGGAGGAAGTATATATTAACATTCTAAATTTACGAGATGCTGAGTTAGTCGATTTCGAACCCCTGACTTTTCTCCTAAAAATAAAGCTCTAACCACTGGTCCGCGCGATGCGTATTCTATATTATTGCATAGTTTAATATTTAACCCTAGTTTTAATTATTTTCTTTTTAAAAAAAACCTATTCGTTTTTTTTTCGGAGCCAGTATGGATTCACCTGAACTCACTAAACCCATACTGGAACCACCACTGATCCAAGTAGACATGGGGAGCCGAAGGTTGCTAGTAGGGCACCAACACCAGTTTGGTTGGTAAGGAGAAGGGCTCTAATAGGTCGGAACCTCTCATAGGTCCTCCCGACCCGAGTTAGCAGGCTAGGCACTTTAAAGTGGGAGGAAGGTAATAAAATCTCTACCCCAAAGCGCTTTTAGTGGGGTTTAATTCCACAACCTTTTGGTTGTGAGATGCAAACACTAGACCAAGTTTGCTTGGTGTATAGATATATAACATATATTGAATGAAACATCATAGTAATATGAAGGGATTATAGTGATGTGTTACCCTACATTAAGTTGTATTGTTGAGCTGTCACCTAAATTGCCGTTGAACTAACAAGCTACTACTAATTAAGAGAATGAATGAACACGTAGATGATTAAGAAATTTAGAATAGATAGATGACACCTGTGACCTGTTATTAGGTCCTCTATTATACCAAGTAACTTTAATTGGGTATACTATTTTGAAAAGCTTAGCTTGTATATACTAATAAATGTGCTTGCGATAAGACATAATTTAATTTAAAGATTGATTATTATACTTTCGTCATTTTCGTGAGTGTCAATTAGTCTTTCCCAACTGTCAACTGTTACCTCACTTACTAATTATTGTATTCATCACTAGTTACAAAGAATAATACAATACAAAAATTTATAGAACTATGATCGATACTAATAGGGTATGTGCACTGAACTAAGCTTGGTCTAATAGAAACAAGAGCATATGCTAACCTTAAGGATGAGGTATAATTCTTATTAGGGACAGTTTGGGGAGGTGATTACTTGATCTAGACTAGATTGACCACCCCAAAGTGTTTAAGCTCGCTAACCTAGACTAGATTGACCATCCATGAGGAATTTTGGTCCGATTAGACCCTTTATCATACATATTAAAAAAAAAAAAAAATACGAGAAGGTAGCTAGTATAAGCAACATTAGTGATCTTTCCTCTAATTATGTAGCAAAGAAAATTGAGGCCATTTGTCCAATTCTATATAATGTTGGATGTTGATGTTAGTTAAATGCTAAACGTAGAGTTGCACACGTTATTTGGGAGCCTAACTAGCATGTAGTTTGTACCATGCATGTGTATGTCTAATATCGATCTTAACATAATAATTTAGATTTTTTAGTCAATATTAAATTATTCATGGATATTTAATTTGTTACAATGTAATTTGGATAATTGATTATGAACATCGGGGGACCGTACTTACACTTACAAGTAAGACTTACGACAGCATTGACGGATTGTATGTTACTTTGTAGTGAGAAAGAAAGAGCATACAAAAAAAAACTACGTATGAATATATACTTCATAATAATGATAATGATAGATAGTGAGGAAAAAAAAAGAAAAAGAAATCTGACCTAGAAATTGATAAACTGTCACATGAAAGAAGGTAAAAGAACAAAGATGTATACTTTTATTAATACGGATTTAAGCTTTTCATCTTTTAGTTTGAATACAATACGAGTTAATCAGATTATTATTATTATTATTATGATTATATTATGATTACTGTTACTGTTACGACTCGTTTTATTATCCAATATCCATTAAAAAGTGATTTATGACAAGAGTGAATAGGTTAATTTGGCCCTATAAAATTTTGTTTACAAGTTTTACCATTGACTATAGTATAAAATAATTGGGAAATCACAAATTCACAAAGTTAAAGCAAGTTTTACTTCACCAATCACCACCATTATTATTTTAACAAGACCAACTGACTGTAAATTAATATACCTACTTATTTTTGAATTTTGATATTTAGATCGACATGCAATGATTAATGGACTCGAGAGCTAGTCAACACACTATAAGATTTACATTATTTTTAAGCATTAAACTTGAATTGTTCAAAAGACGAAGAGAAAATATATAAATTAAAAAGATATTAATGTACTTGTTGTATATTATAGGTGGTTGTTGTCCGATTAAGGCTTCCACCAACAAGTATTATATATAATGAATTTTCCGATCGTGATTGTTAGTCTTGCAATTTCTTGCATAAATGAAAATTCAATAACAAGATATGAAAGACTGCCTTTTCATGATCCTTGCATTGTGGGTTGATAGTTATTTTATGTACAATAAAAATAAAATTATTAATTATATAAATTAAACAATGATCTTGGAAAGAACAAGCTTACAGATGGATTAGTTACTTTGCTTTCTTTTTTTAGTTGTTTATGTTTGCTTTTCATGTTTGCCAACGTGCAACTATTATGATTTCTATAATTGTATAATTGTTGGGATAATATATCTTTAAAATATATATTTTCTTAAAATATAACAAAATAAGTTATTAAACATAATTCATTAACATGTAAATCTAGCTAGATTTGTATTATGGAGTATAAAATAAGAATTTCCATATAGTTGAAAAAACAATTGGTTTCATTTCTTACAAAAATTTGACGGTCAAAGTTGGATTTGGTAGCAACTTTTTTACAATAGGAGGTTGAGCTTGTGATACCTATGCTAAATGTCTAATTAATTTCTATAAGTCTAATTAATGCACAAGGTTACATTCTCATCTTAATTTTGTTGAACTTAATTTTCTTATGCTGAAATTATGTTTTTGTTAACTGTACTTATGCTAGTTTAAGCTCAAGATAAAATTTTTCTTCTTGAATGAACTTATAGTTGGTGAATTATCTTAATTTTACTGAAATATATTTAAATTGAGGAGATCGGACAAAATCTAAGGTTTTAAGTACTCACAAAGTCACAATCCAACGTGTTTGTTGCCGATTAAGATAAATAAAATTGTGTAACCTAAAGTGTATTTATAATACTAAAACATAAATCTAATTGATGAAGAAATCTAAAGTAAAGACAAATTGCATGCAAACACATCCATTTGGTCAGACTTTCTTATATTTAGAAGCTTCTTCATCACACGTATCATCAATTTATCATTGAATTGAGTCATTATGAGTATTTATAAAATTAATGTAAGGTGTAAAATAAAAGAAAGAAAAAAAAAAAAGAAACAACTTGTAGATTAATTTATGTAAGGTAGGTCTAATTTAATTACATTATATATATATATATTGACCTCAGTAATTAATTCATAAAATAATAAATATACAAGCTTTAAATAAAATGGTTGATTCATTTCTTATATAAATGCGACAAAAAACATACCTAGCCACACATAAAAATAAGTCAGCATTGAAAGGTAGTTTCCAACCTTGTTTTCCAACTTTAGAGGAAGAAAAAGAGCTTCATTAAATTTTCTTATTATTAAAATTATTATTACTAGTTAACTAGCTTGGAACCATGCAATATTCTTTTTCTTCAACTTCTTGTTCACTATGTTTATGTCTAGTCTTTCACCTCCTTATCATTTTCTCTACCACCACCCCGACGGTGGCAGTAGTAAAGCTGCCTCCGAATGTGACGGTTACTGCGATCCTGGCGTTCGGAGATTCGATCATTGATCCCGGGAACAATAACAACATCAAGACGATTATCAAGTGTAATCACCCTCCTTATGGTCAGGATTTCATGGGTGGCATTCCTACTGGCAGGTTCAGCAATGGAAGAATCCCTACTGATTTTTTAGGTATGAATGATAACACATGCATATGTACTAGTACTTCATGCATATGATCATCTCACATGCATATAATTTTTTTTTTTTTTTTTTTTTTTATCTTACTAAACCTTTTATTTTTGGGATTTTTTTGGGGGTTTATGGTTTTGGCTTTAGTAATATCACAATCTAAACTTTTATTTTAAAATTAAATTATTGTTTTATGAAGTATTAGTGAGAAGAGGGGGTGGCCCATGACGGGTATAAATTTTGACATTTACTTTGGTCCATATCTCTACACATAATATATATATATTGACCAAATGGATGACCAAAATAAAATTATTGTTTTATGAAGTATTAGGGAGAGTATGAATATAACGAATTATACCCACGTATCATCTCATTTGAATGTCTGAGTGATGAAGAACCTCAAGTGTCTAGCCTTAGATTATTTTTAAAAGATTGTTTTATTAATAAATCTAAAATGAACTCCATCGTATTAATAACTAAGGTTATTAATCTAAAATAATCGTGCGAAATTCGATATGTATGTAACATTTTTGTGTGTGTTTGTGTGAGTATTGTAAGCTAATGGAAATAAAATCTGTCAAATAATTAACAATAATTATTACAATCATATTTGAATATACACTAGTAAAAATTGAATTAGATACAGGGTTGTGGGGAAGCGGGCGAGGTTATTATATGATCGCAATATAAATTCATTTTATATCAACTAATTAGGTGCTTATTGGCATGCATACAACCACCTACTCAAATCACATTATACGATTTTTTTTTTTCTTGACAACGAAATCACATTTTATGGTTTTCCCAAATTATTTATTTTATGCAACATGTTGCGCCTACTTCTCTCAATAGTCAATACTACAAGTTGAACATATTAATTACAATCATATTTCTATTCATTCACAAAAGAATATGCATAAAACTTTGTAGGTAAAAAGAACGTACATTTCAGAATGATAGTAAATGAAATTAAAGTAGGATAAAAAATATACAAAAGAAAAAAATAAATCCTGGGGCGTAACTGCATAAGTGCATAACTGTGATTGCTCTACAGTACACCAAAATAAAAACTACTCCGTGCCTAATTAAGATTGTTAATTGCTAGTTGTTGAAAGCTAAGTGTAAAATCACACTTAAGGTCAATGGCGGATATTGACCAAAGATATTGGAGGGTCGTGATTTAATCTTTTATCTCTCGCTCAAAACTAATCACTATGTTCTAATATATTATAAGTAAAATAAGGTTATTTATGTTTATTAATTAATTAATAATTATAATTTATCGGGGGCCGGGCCCTAAATGGCTCAGGTGAAAAGTCCCTTTGCTTAGGGCAGTATTACTATACTTGTACGTACTATGATTTATGAAAAACATGCCTGCCAATTATTTGTCTTATCACAATGTTATTATTACTCAGAGAAAATTAGGTGAAAAATTTAAAGTGTAATCAACTAAATACATTGATTTTTTCCATTTTCGCAAAACACCAAACCTTTGGCATAAGCGTTAAATTAGAAAAAGAATTAAAGGTTCACGCAAGTTTCATTGTTTTAGGTTGCCTGATTATTATGTATCCTTTCAAAGTAGTGTAACAGTTTAAGCAGTGATTGATAGTGATTACTTAATTGTATTTCTTTTTCTATTTTATTCTTTTGAGAGCTTAGAACAAGTCTTTAATTACTAATTAAGTCCGGGAGCGAAAGATAGCTCAGTTGGTTAGAGCTTCTCTCCTAGTTTAAAAGGATTTTGTATGTGATCGATTAATCATTAGCCTTTGTGGCTCTCTAAACACCAAAATTTTTGTGTACACGACTAAAATTGTGTATAACAATTTCATTTTGACATACATGCGTGTACATAAGCACTAGACCTATCTAAGAAAAATAGAGTAGCCGAGCGGTGATTTCCACAATTGGCTTAATTGACAACCATGCATATTCATCATTCAATTAGTGTGATATATATATATATATATATATATATATATATATATATATATATATATATATATATATATATATATATATATATATATATATATATATATATATATATATATATATATATATATATATATATATATATATATATACACCTTTTTGTTTAGGGTTTGTGTACATAATTTGTACCCATATATATAACTATTGATCACAGTATGAGGTTGTTGCATAATCATTGGTTAATACTTAATAGGAAAGCGCTATTGAACTCGAAAAGTTAAAAATCGGAACTTAGCTAGGTTTTATGTAAAATTATACGGTAGCTTAATGTGATAACTCACAAGTGTTACGTGAGCTGAGAGTTAAGATAGAGTGGTCTATGCACAAAGAAAGCTCCATCATCTTGCAATTGTATAAGACCGATTCTTCGTTTTTTTGAAGCCACTCATTATTTTTATTTTTATTTTTAATTTTATTCTATTTATTATTATATGAAAAGATTGAAAACTACTTGTATGTTGTATTGCATAGTTGGTCTACATACACGTCTTGCCAAATGCCAACGAGTACATGCATGGCTTTTCATTTGATGTAATTGATCGTTGATGTGTTTTAAAGATCAAATTTAGGGAATAAATATAGTTGGTTGATGGTTAAGATGAGATTACATGTCATGAAAGACATTTGTCATATTTTCATTCATAGTTATAACTCGTATGTGAGGCTCATAGCCAATATACAGTATTAATCATATTATTCATTCGTATAATTAATACGTAACTGAACAAAAAAGGAAATAAATAACTCAAATTGAGTAATAATATTATCATACTAGGGAATAATGTACATGTTATTGACACAAGCTAAGTAGCTCATATAATACGGAGTACTTTTGTTGGTAAAAATTTCACAAGTAACTCACATTGTTTGGCTTAATTTGTCTTGAAATTTAAAGTGTTAGAGTACTTGTACAATACTCGAATTACTAGCTATCTCAACATCAAATGTGGCTCATTGTTGTAATATTTGTTTGGGTTGTACTTGATTGGTCTTAGTAATGTACACAATATGTTATATGGGGTGTATGTTGTTAATTGCAGCGCAAGAATTATCAATAAAGGATTATGTACCAGCTTATTTGGATGCCAATTTAAGTCCAGATGATCTCCTAACCGGTGTCAGTTTTGCTTCTGGAGCTGCTGGTTTTGACCCTTTGACTTCTAAAGTTGCGGTAAGCTCTTTCATAATTTCATGAAACTTCAAGGCAAAAAAATTTAAAAGTAATAATAAAAATTCATTGACTCTAGAGTACATTAATTACTCAGTTCTAAGTTAATTGCAACAAAATGCACAAATAATTTTTTATCAGTAGCATTTTTAATAAGTATGACTTATTTTCATTTGGGGATGTTTTAAAAATTAAGCTCACTTTTACTTAAATTTTATATTTTTATTATCACCTCCTCCCACAATATTTACGAAGTATGGATCGGAGTACATATTTCCAGTCTCTCTCTTAATTTATCCACATTTGTTCTTTAAGGCTGACCGCTTTAATTTTTTACTTCATCTCCTATAATTTATCCATCTTTTTTCACATATATGCTTATTCAATATAAAAAATATGTCACACATAATTAGTATTAAAGTCAATATTCCAATTAACATAATTTGGAATAATGGAGAAAACGAATGTTTTAAAATTTCAACACTATTATAACCACAAATAATATTGTGATCCCCCTTGATTGGTGTATTTGGTCTCATAATTAGCTGTTAGATCTCACCTACATCTCCTTATTCTAATTAATTTTGGTTATGTCTAATTGTTTTCTATGTTGTTGGATGTATGCAGTCAGTGATATCACTATCACAGCAGCTAGAACATTTTAAAGAATACATAGAGAAAGTGAAGCAACTAGTTGGGGTTGAGAAGACCAATTTCATTTTGGCAAACACTGTTTACTTTGTTGTTGCTGGAAGTGATGATATTGCCAACACTTATTTTGGTACTCCTTTCAGAAGATTTCATTATGATATTCCTTCTTACACTGATCTTATGCTTCACTCTGCTTCTTCATTCATCCAGGTATCGAAATGTTTTTACTTGTATGTTTTTGGTTGTGTTTCTTAAGTGTGCATCCGATGTTTTTAAGGAAAATGCTAAATATAGCCCTTAGAGCTACATATAAGGTGCTAAAAGTGGGGAAAAATAAATAAAAATATAACATTAGTTACATTGATGTACGTGTAAATTTGTCATGCATTTCTAAATTAATACAATACTAATTAGGATAGATATTAAATGCTTATTCTTATCCCTTAGGGCTACATATAGCGCTACCTTAATTTTAGTTATTGTTTTACACTTGGTTTAAGGTAATAATTTTAATTTTAACGAGTTTTAATGTGATATTTAGGCCCGTTCTCTCACTTTATTTTTGTTGAACTGAAATTATTTTTAATGAATTGAAATTATTTTTCTTAAACTTAAATTACTTTTAATGAACTAAAATTAATTTTACAAGAACTGAAATTATTTTAACAAATTCTCTATTATATTTTTTTCTTTAAAGTTACTGATTTTTACTAAATTGAAATTATATTTTTATTGAATTCTTGTATTATTGTTTTTATGGTGAACAATACTGACCATCAGAACATGGCCTTAATTTTATTGTTTATCTGTGTAAGTGAGGAAGTAAATTTATAGAGGTAAGACTTAAGTGTTTTTTATTTTTTTTTATTTTTTTTTTAATATTTTTTTTTGACGGGTTAACTTTTTACATTAAGATATTGGTTAAAGTTAGATCAGAGCATGCCTAGAAGTATGTGCACTCGTTTGCATAATTAGTCCCTTACAAAATCCTAATACATGTTTTACCTCATACTACTTCCGCATCCATTCTATTTTAGTTGTCAAGCTAGCATTCAAGCATCAACATGACAACTAATAATATAGTCACATACACTGTATATCTATTTGAAAAATAAATTGATGAATTTAATTAGAGATGATCATCAATGACCCAGCTCGAAAAAGACCGTTTTGGCCCAATAAGCCTGACGGATTTGGACACAAGATTTTATTCATAGGACCAGCCTAGCTCGTTTTTTTATCCCCTCTAAATTTAATTAAGCTTCCATTCATGTACCCTCAAAAGACTAAAATAGGGACTACTATTCAATACCACTCCACCATATTATACCCTTAAAATTCCTATTTAATGTTCTATTCTCATCTTTGGCATAGTAAATATGGTTGTTATAGAATATAGATCCTTCATCTATTTTATTAAAGCCATGAAAAATGGTCATTGTCATGACCGTGAATTTATAGTAAAGACATATTTGTACATGACAATAATAATGTCAAATAATAAAGTTATATGGTACGGTAGTGTTTGATCAACCATTTTAATTATATTGGGGACACATAATAAACTGTATCACTATTCGTACATAAATATGAAAAAGTCACACCCAATCATGTAGGAACCGTTTGGTTGGGGGTAATAATCAAAGGGAAAGGGAATGAATAGGCTCAATTTCCTTTGTTGTTGTTTGTTACTTTTTGTCATTCCCTTTACCCATTTTTATTTTTGAGTTCACCTAATTTTAGTCCACACTAATTCCTCACCCCCCCTACACTTTTCCATTCCCTTTCCATGACCATCACCTTCACCCTCTATCCTCAACACTAGAAAACCAGAACCACCGGCAGTAATCACTAAAGGCCACCGGAATCAACCACTAAAGGCCACCGGCGATGAAGCCTCTGGCAGAAACTCCGATAGATTAGCCTCCCTCGACCTCTTCCCGTAGGAACCACTCCCCGGCGAGAACCACGAATTGCCACCCCTCTCTTCCGGAAAAGCGCTCCCCCTCACTTGAAAACATTCACCCACCCGCGAAAAACACTAGAAACCTCTTCCCCTCCTTGTAAAACCGCCGGTCGACGGTTGTACAAGGAGGGGAAGGGGTTTCTAGGGTTTTTCGCGGGTGGGTATATGTTTTCAGGGAGGGGGAGCGCTTTTCGGGGAGAGAGGACGGGCGACGAAGGGTGGGGGATGTGTGGCGAGGGCCAGCGGGTGAGGCTGGGTGGTGGGGAGGCTGGAAAAGTGTCAAAGTGAAGGAAATAGGTGGTTCTATGGTGGTGGTGTGGTGGGTCGACTAGTGGTTTGTTTCCTTCTGTTTTTTTTGTAAACCAAACAACATTGTACGTGGAATGGTTTTTCATTCCATTCTCTTTCTTTCCCTTTGTTCATTCCTTTCCGTTTACCCTGTGCAAACTAAATGGCCCCTTAGCATATTGAGTTCGTGACCTCCTTAGTAAGCTTAATTAATTAAGCTGACTTTTTACACCTCACTCTCCAAGATCAAATCATCCAATTACTAAAAATATCATACAAGTAGATATATATACAAGTAGATATTTTCTCCATTCTTTTTTACTTGACCCGCTTTGACTTTTACACTATTCTCCATCTTTCCTTTCATCGTCTTTCGTGAATAATATGTAAGGAAAAACATATTCATGTGGGATTTTTTTGAATTCGTCTCAATATGTACTATCATAATATATAACTTTTGTAATTTTTACTTATGGAGGATTAAAGTTATTGATCGCTAAAGTTTTGCATTGACAAGCGTGATAAAAGAAACAGGTAAAGTTAAAAGAACAGAGGAAGTATATATAATAGCTTTGTCTTAAAAAGAAAAGTATTAATTATAGGGTAATGATATATATAGCCCTTAGTGCTATATATAAGCATTAAATATACTTCCTAAAATGGAATTAAATTGAGAATTCATGACAAAATCACATGTAGACCGGTGTAATTGATGCTAATTTATCCTTAATATTTCCTTTTTTTAGCTTCTTATACATAGCCCTTAGGGCTATATTTATCATTTTCCTTAATTATATACTTCCTTTATCACAAATTCATTACTTTTTTTTCTTTTTTCTTTTTTCTTTTTTTTTATTTTTATTTATCTTTTTTTTTTTTTTTTTTTTTTTTTGAGGAAATCACAAATTTATTGCTTGGGAAAATTTCAATTCAATGTTATAGTTTATTTGTAGCTTGAAAAATTAAAGTTGCAACTTGCAAGCAAGGTTACGTTGCCATAAAAAAAAAAATAGAGAGAAAGTAGTCAAATATTACATACGAAGTACTTTTAAGTTTAAAATATTATTTTGCGTAATTATTTTTTTGTAAGGTTAGGTTTCTTAACACAGTATTTTTTTGTAAGGTTAGGTTTCTTAACACAGTTTAGGCTGATCATCATCTAACCCCTACATAAAATATCAAATCAATTGTTTCATTCAAACTCATATATATCGATCACAATGAGCTTCTACTTATTATTACTAGAATTGACCTAATTAATTAATTTCGTATGTAATGCAATTATTATTGATAATACATATGAATTTGAAAATGAACAGGAGTTATATGGACTTGGGGCGCGAAGGATAGCAGTATTTGGTGCACCTCCCATAGGATGTGTGCCATCACAAAGAACCCTAGGAGGAGGAATTGTGAGAGAATGTGCTGCAAATTACAACGAAGCTGCTATATTGTTCAATTCTAAGCTGTCTCGTGAACTTGATTCTCTCACTCAAAAGCTTCCTAACTCAAGGGTTGTCTATATTGACATTTACACCCCTTTGTTTGATATTATTCAGAATCCGGCTAAATACGGTACTCTCCCTAACTTATTCTATTTTCTTCGCCTTTAATTATCATCACAACATATTTGGTAGGTGGTAATCCTTGACAAGTCAATCCATAACACTTTTCATTATCACATAATGCATTGTTTTTTAAAGTCGTGTTTTAAGTTATGAGTGGTTGTCTTGGATTGAATTATTTAAAACCTAATGTATATAGGGATGTTTGGTACGTGAAAATTGAGAAATTTGGGAATTGAATTAAAATTGAAATTAAAAGTTAGAATTTGTGGTCGAGTATATATAAATATGACTAATAATAAATTATAAGTTTACAAAAATATTCTTCTCAACATTTCTTCTCTTCCCTATTATTTTTTTGGTGCAAGGAGGGACTAGGCCTCAAAAGAATTTATTCTATTAGATATACTTTAATGGCAATTTCTTTGTTAAAAATATATGGCCTAAAATTCCAAGCCAAAGAAACAAACCCAACAGTTTGTACTTTTGACTATTAAAAAATTAAATTCTTATCCGATCCGATCCCCACCGAAAGTTCTCACATACAAAACACCAAACTTGTCAGTTGGTGTGGTTTTCATGTTTAAATTCCTTTAAAAGACTCTACACGTCAGTTGTTTTTGACATAAGATGACATAATTTGTAAATATTTGGTTGTGATTATTGCCATTCAAAGTAGGGCATTAAAAATTTTACAAACTTTAGAATGGTACTAGATATGTAAAGGCATGTTTTTTGTATCTTTAGGGTGCGATGGGATGAACAATTTACATGAAACTAACGGTATTAGAGTGGAATAATCAATAATGTCAAACACATTATTCCTATAACGTATTAGTAGTTAAATAGTAGAATTCCTTTTTTTTTTTATTTATTTTTTTTTTTATTTTTTAAATAGTAGTATTTAAATATAATTCAAGTCTTGACAAGTTTGCTGTGACGTCGCCGCCTGTGAAATACTCCGTAGTTAAGTTATTGATGGAGTGGTACGAGGAAATTAAATTCGATAATAAGTTCAGACTTTTATGTGCAAATATTCTCATCATAATTAATGTTTATTAAATATTCTCATCACATTGGTGTGAATCTTTGTGTGTTGTGTCTTAAAAACTCTACGGATCCATTTACTCGATCTCTTCATTATTTTTTTTCATTTTTTGTTTTATTTTCTACTTATAATTGTAATTTGAAATTTAATTTAATCCCATCTTTCTAATATAATGACCATATAAAAAATAAATAAATAATAAAATAAAAAAAACACAAATCAACATAATCTCTCAGCATATTGATGTGTATAGTTTGTATGAATTGTATCTCAATCCTTATGTAACCCGGCCTTACACGACCACGCATTAGAAAAACATTTAGATACAATTTTCATGTTGATATTAGCTTATAAATTCATGACAATATCACAAGTCACTCAGTTTTATTTAAATACATATGGCAATTTGCATCCCTAATTAGTTTTTCCATTCTCACCATACCATCACTAAATTTAATCAAGTTAACTACGGAGTGCAATTTTTTCTACCATTGTAAAAAAAGTGAGGAATTTTTAATAATTTTTTTTTTCTACCATTGTAAAAAATCAGGGTTTGAGCAAGTGGTGAAGGGTTGTTGTGGCACAGGGTTAATAGAAGTAACGTCGTTATTGTGCAACAAGTTAGATGCAGTATGTCCAGATGATACAAAGTACTTATTCTGGGATAGCTACCATCCCACTGAAAAAGGTTATCAGGTTCTCCTTAGCTTGCTCATTGACAAATATATCAGCCGCCTTTATTGATACATCATCGAGTTCAACTTAAATTATTACTAGTACTATATGTTTATAGTACTAATTTTTTTTTTATAATTTTTTATTTATTTTTCCCTATGTTATTAAATAATTCCTTTCGGCATTATTGGTAAGAAATTAATACCAATGCATTGCTCTTGAGTCTTGATTGTTGTAGCTTCATTCTATGTAATGATTTTCATTCATTTTTTTTCATTTTATTTTGTTCACATTTACAATACGTACAAATTCGTTTTACTTGTATATCAGCCCGCACATATATAAAATTACACACCCGCGGGAGTATTTGTGAAATTCACAATATAAATTGGTATTACAAAGCCCATGTTATCCATCTTCTCTCTTTTTTTTTTTTTTTTTTTTTTTTTTTTTTTTTGTTTTTTTTTTTTTTTTTTTTTTTTTTTAAGGTTAAACGAAGTACCAAATTAAAAAGTATGTATTTTTTGCTATATTAGTGTAAAAAAGATAGGTATAATATACAAAAGGAAGGACAATTATCTTCTTTCAAGACTAAAACTGACTTATCAAAGTTCATAAAAAAAGTATGCAATATGTCTAGTAGAAGTTAACTTGAAACAACAATACATCATGTGTAGTTGGACAAAATAGGGAATGCTTAGCATTAAGTTGATTTCTAAGGATTGACTCAATAAAAGATGGTCGTGTTGGAGTAGTTTTCATAATAAGTATGTTAATAACGGAAAAAAATGTCTTACATTGGTAGAATATAAGTTGGTTTATATAGTTTAGTATAGTTTAGTCTATATAGTTTGATGTTGGGAAGGAAGTCCCCACATTAATAAAATAGATCGAAAAAGTTAGCTTATTCTATATAACTTGATGTTGAGTAGGAAGTCTCACATTGGTGGAATAGAAGAAGTATAGCTTGGAGCAAGTGAATAAATTTGAATATTTGAAGCATAAACGAATATTAACGAAAGGCAAGGAATTTGACCTTGGGCCGATGGAGCGCGAACCCAAACTTGTTTTTTGATAGTTGTAAGACTCGATAGGGCTATTGGGTATGAATCTAGTTACACTTTCGACAGTTAATTTACCCGACTAGGCGGGCTTAGCCAAATCAAGCGCGTGAGTCTAATTGCACTTCCGTTAATTTATTCGCTTGACCGAGCGGGCTTAGCCCGATTAGGTGTGTGTTCATAGTTTCCTACGAATAATTAAGGAAGATAATCGTGACTATTCATTATAAAATCAGATTATCTTAATTAATTAAGATTAGGAAGTGGTGACTCTTGGAATTAATTTAAATATTCATGGCCAACTTAACTTGAAATTCTTCTTTCTAATTTTCATTTTCTATTTTCACTATTCTTAAGAAGTTCAATTATGTTTCTATAGTTGATCTCGATATTTAGGTAAATCTTGGAAGCATAATCAGAAACTCATAGCATTCATAGAACTTTTATAATATTAAGTATAGTTAGTGAAAAAAAGAATACTATGTTACATAATTCAGATCAATTGTTAGTAATAGATAGAAATAAGTGAAAAAAAGTAGTGCAAGTGCGTGAGTTTGGTATAGAGAGACACTAATACTATCTTCGTTTCATATCATGTGCAACAAATGCCTTGACACGGACTTTAAGGCAAAATTCGTTTAAGTGTAAAATTGAGAGAGAAATGTAGGGAATGCATGTGATGAGGAGAGAAATAGAGAGAGATGGCAACTTAAAAAAGAAATAAAAGCATTGCACATAATGTGTAGCATCTATTTGAGTAAATGTTGCACATAGTATGAAAAAGAGGTATTAGTGGTACTTTACCAAATAAAAAAATATTACAATATTTGAAATGAATGAAAACGGAAAATATTGCAATTATTATGAAAGAAGGGATCGGAGTACAATTTAAGAAAATAGAAGAAGAAAGTAATTACACCCTTCGTTTTATAATAATCGTAACACTTTGACTGGCACACATGTCATTACACAACTTTGACCATTAATATTTGTAAATTATATTTCCTAAAAAAAAAACAAAGGGAATATTTGTAAATTATATACTATTAAGAAGTATAAAAAGTTAATATGATAAAAATATACATAAAGACTAATCCAAATATATTTTACATGTCAACATATGTTATTTTATGTATTGGTAAAAAGTATTTTTAATGTAAACATATGAATAGAGCAAAAGTCAAAGTGTTGCGATATTTACGAAACGGTGGGGGTAAAACTTTAGCCAAGACCAAAACAAAAGTTGAAAAGCTAACTTATGGGCAGGTACAAAAACTAATATAGAAGTAACGAATAAAAGGAAAAGCCCATGAAAGTGGGCCTTAATCAACCTTCAGTCCATGACTCTCCTGCCGCTCCCTCTCCCTCTTTCTCTCTCATGAAGTTTTTCAACATTCTATCGCACGACTCGCAACGGAATTTAAAATTCGAAAACTTACACCATTTTTACTTTCAATCCACTCTTCAAACCCTGTTATTCTAAGGTTTAGGGTTTTCCAAATGGACCCAGTTGCTTCTATTGTCGATAATTTAAAGTCATTTGTAAAATCCGGCCAAGATTTCATCTCCGGCGTGTCTCGCCGCCGCCAGAATAAGTCCCGTCAAAATCCGGTACCTTTTGGTTTCTCAATTCTGTTTAATCATTCCTCCAATTTCATGCTGCAATGTTGTAAAATGCTGAATTTGGTCTTGTTTCCAGCTTATTATATGCGAATTATTGTTGCTTTGATTGTGTCAATTTTGATCTTAATTGCTTGAATAGCTCTTGTTTCGGCCAATTTTACGCGGACATTATGATTTTAGCCGGTCCACGTTTATATTCTTTATTAGCTATGTTGTTGGATTTACAATTTTTGATTTTTGGGACATTCCTTGTTGAAAGATGTCGGTATTTGAATATGGGAGCTTCCCTGTTGTTTGTAAGGATTTTTTTCCGTGGTATCGAATGCTTATGTTAAAATTTGAATATGATCATTTAGGTCCTTGTCCAAGCGATTTGGGATGTCAATTAGGCTTCCAACGAAGTTGCTGTATGTGTTTAAGCTTTGATCGTAATCATTTAGACCCTTGCATTGTCCGTGGGTCAATGTGAGAAATTCGCTCTTTGTTTCAATAGATGTGTATAAACCATCTACCATATGACAAAGATTGCAAATGCTTTAGCATAAATTGATTGTTATTTGCCACTCATCAAATTACCTACTAATGTACACCATTTTGTTCACTAATTTAGACAATCTTTGTCAGGGTTTGTATTAAGACTTGAAGGAGTGTAAGGGGAAAAACAATAAGATGCTACTTTACAGAAAAACGCAGGATTAGATGTTGAAGTGTAACAATGAAATGAATGGTTGTTGAAAAAATATATCTTCTCTTGAATGATTTTATTGATTTAGGCTATGTGACTTTTTGTCACCAATTGCTAGGTGTGGCGTCTATAAATGCAAAATGGCTTTAGATGTCATGGCGTGTGAATTGATGTTTGACAGATTTGTTGCTTTCATAGGTAACAAGCCGTCTGATGGGGCTTTACAACTCTTGCCATGATATAATTTTCAGATTGAAATCTTGAAGCGTTTGCAGCGAGAAGCATTTTCTGACTTGATGAAACTTAGAGACAGACAGGACAAAGTGGAAAGAATGCTTACTTTCTCTAGGACTTCAAAGGGTAGTCCGTTTCAAGACTATGGTACCAATGTGAGGGGCGAAATTGATGTGATGGGAACTTTATTCTTAACGGATTATCTCGACCAGGAGAATGTTGATGCAATCAAAAGGGCTGGAGTTAAAACAGGAATAAAAGCGAGAATCTCCTTTGAGACCAAAGTCCGTGAGAATGATATTCTTGAGGCTCAGTTCATTTCTAATCAGAGAACCCACACAGATTCTAGCAATACTCTAGGGGGTGCTCTTTCTCTTGCTAAAGTAAGCTACACAGCAAACATATCTGACTGGTGCTCAATGGTTGCAATTCCTATGGGGGCTAGATGTAGAGACTTGTCAACTTCAACGGATTCTTCATTTCAGGTATATGAAATAACTTTGCTAAACAGAGAAAATGGCTGGATGCTCTTTTCTATTGTAATTTTTGGTCTGTACTCCTATATTCATTTTAGTTTCATTTATCTGACAGGAGAAAGGCCTTACTGATTACTCATCTTTTGGACCACCTCTGCTGCATCAAGATCATGGATGTGCAATTGGTGTCACTGTAAGAAAATCAAATGTTGTTGCTTCTTTAGCTCAGTTAGCTGTTGATCTACCTGGTTCATTTGGCCATTGCTTCAGCACCTTTGGTCAGATCGTTTGTCAGCTCCCAAGGAGTGCAAAGCTCTCCCTCTTTGGTCTTCACCAGGTGCCAAAACCAAGACAACAGGCCAGTGCTAGAGCCTTGGCAATACCATTAGGCATATTGCGACGCCAGCAGCATTCTGAGGAACCAATGGCAACCTCACCCTCAGTTGCTGTGATGCTTGAATCTGAACTTGATGAAAGCACTAGAGTTCGAGGGTGGTTACAAATGAAGAACGACAATCCAAATCATCTCCAGTGGTCAGTTAGCATGTCTGACTTTCCAGAAGATGAGATTGGATGGGGTCTAAGTTTGGGCGGGACAATCCAAGGTTCAAAAAGGTGGGACCACTTTCAGGTTGAAGCGTTTCTGAAATTCAATTTGGGTAAGAGATTGAGCTTGCAACCAGTTTTTGTTTACTTCATGGATGGAAATAAGCAAATTCCTGCCTTAATGTTAAATTCAACTTGGTCTATTTGATTTCTTGTACCATATCTTGGGATTTGTGACATTTTCTGACCATGTTTAACCTTTTGTAGTCAGTTATTATCCTAATCTTCCATACCCAATTATATTTGGATGCATCATCATAGTGTATCTCAAGAACCTGCGAATGAAGTTAGAAAAAGTTTGTGCTTGTCTTGTCTGATCCTCACTACTTCTGTCGATTAGATTCTGTGGATATTTTCCAAAGAAATTTCCACATTCATTGCAATTTGGTGATAGAGGCAGTGATTATTGATCATATATTACTCACTCTAATCTTCTTTTTGTAATGCCTGCACTTTACAGTTATTCAGTTATTGCTCCTAATGCTTTGGCAGAAAATTATATAAAATTTTTAATGTACATGTTATGCTGAACCTAATGGTATAATTTTTACTCTATTGTTTTGTTGACATATTTAAAGACATGAGTTATCAATTACGGCTATCAGTATTCACTACTAGTAACATTTGAGTGAGGTGAACTGCTATTGCCTGGTGTTGGAGCATTGGCTTCATAATTTTTTTTGATTAGTTATTGTGCTGCTTTAGATGCAGAAGCACTTGGATTTAGGACGATCCCCTTTGGCTCATTGTTGCTTTTTTTTTTTTTTCTTTTTTTTTTCTCCACATTCCTCGGTCTTCCTTCTTAATTTTAGGCCTCCATAAAGACCATGATGTCTTTCGCACCAGTTTCTCAACCTCAGGTTCTCAGCCCTCTCAAATGTGATTATTTCCATTGTCGTTTCCTCACAATTCCGAACTAAATGAATAAATTGTTTGATCACGGAGCTTAATCATCCGTTAGTAAGTACTTATATTTAAGTTTATTAAAGACGGAGTTTATTTTTATCTTTTCATCATATCATTTGGTCTCAACTCTCAAGCTTAATTAGTAATAATCAAACCAGGTCAAACTGTCAAAGTAATGCAAAAGTTAATGTTTTACAAGTAATCAAGGAGATTAACGTGAAGAATCTCATTTTTGCCCCGAATACCGATTATTCTTAGTATTAATTAGTTATGTGATATATATATATATATATTTTTATAAAAAAAGTAAATTTTGATCTTTATGACTTTGCCTGGGTTGATGTAATTGCACCAGGGAAAAAAACACCTTGCAAATATCATGTTTTTGCATCTCCGTAGACACCATTTGAGATGATTTTATTCCTTACTGTATTATTTAATCAACCCATGTGACGTTGCCTTGGATATATAAATTCAGAGCATATTATAAGAAATGCATATGTACTTCCTATATATTCCGAGAGCACAATCAGATCATATGTAGTTAAGTACTGGATTTCATACGAAGTTTTCAGAAAAAAAAAGGGAAAAAAGAAAAGATTCTATAGTTGTTACTCCGTACGACCATACTTGTTACTGTTGTTAGTAATCGATAAGAAAAGTAAAAAATTCTTAAGTGAACGCGTAATTTACATTCATAAGATATAAGCTACGTATACTCCATATATGGAAGATTTAGTTTTTACAAATATCAGAACACAAATGGAGTAGTTGTGACAAGTTGTTTAATTATCATTTGTTATTTAATTAAAAATTGTTCAAAATAATCCATCTTTGGGGCGTTGTGTCACGACCAAGGTTATAAGGATCGGGATCCTACTTTGGATCGGTGAGAGGAGTAGGATCGAATCGGCAAAATCGAATCGTAGAATCGTAAGATTCTACAAAATTGATAAAAATAGTAATAAAAGGGTTGTTACATAATTAGATAACATTTTTTAAGCCATAAAAATGGTAAAATTTATAGTTTTAGTAGTTGGATAGTAATTTTCTTAGCTTAGAGAAAAGTTTGATTACATTAGGCTCATTTAAATAAGTTAAAAGGAAGATCGTACGATCTTAACCGATCTTACTCGATTCTGACCGATCATGCATGATTCTGTCCGATCCTAATCGATCCTGTACAAACTAATAATAGTTTAATTGAAAAACAGGATCGTCCGATCCCACCCGATCCTGTACGATCCTGTGCGATCCTGACTGATCCTACAACGATCCTGCTTACTCTGCGATTCTGCATCCGATTCGAAGCATTTGGCTAAAATGGGATCGTAGGATCGCACGATCCGGATCGCGATTTTGACAACGATGGTCACGACCCACACATCCCCACCCCTCACTAGGGTCACAAGGCAACAAGACATAATCGTGGCCTAGGGGGCTTGCCCTTGGTGCATGGCTGGCTAGACCAGAGCACATTCCCCCTATAGAGCTTTATATAGCAGACTGCCATTATACCTAGTGAACACGCCCATGACAGTAACACAATAATAGGCCATGGGCTGGGCCAAATGGACTCCAAATGAGCCCAAACTTGGTAATCCACCGTTTTTGGGACCAATGAGAATGATGGTGCAATCAAATTTGGAAGATGGGGCCCACAACTATCTAGAATGTACGGGAGAGCTCAAGATGCACCCGGAAGTCTCTAGAACACTCTAGGGATAACTTGTACATACTTTAGAGGCTAGATCTTTGTAGATGCTTCTAGACTATTGTAATTAAGTTGTATGTACTCAGAATGGTATAGAGGTCTCTAGAACCCTCCATTTGAGGAGGTCAAGAATTATCTAGGCTAGAACATTCTAGACAAAGGAAGGAGCCTATAAATCGGAAACCTCCCACACATTTTTGAGATATTCAACACTTGTACTCTCTCAAGCATTTATAAAAGCATCCTTTCTAAAGCTGTCTCTTACATTCTCACTTGTGCTTTCCAAGCCAACCACACTTAACCCACAACGCCAACACTTAGCTTTGTTGAGCATTCGAGGAGCCTTGACTAGTAGTCTAACGGGAGGTGACTCTAGTAGGCCGCGTGCAAAGGACTTGGGAAAAGTAGTCAGCACGTGACAAGTGGTATCAGAGCAACGTCGATCAAAGGGGACGATCTGTTACGTTTGTGAGCTAGTTGGTGTAAGAAGTTAAGTGCGGAGTCGGGATAATGGCACAAACAAAGGAAGATGTTCCTACCTCGGGGGTGGAGGAAGGAAACCCCGGTAAGAAGGCTAGTCGCACTACTGTGCTTGAAGAGAAAGTGGCTAGGGTAGTGCAAGCCAGCGTAGAGCACCGAGACAACATCAATGACCTCACCGAGCATTACGATGATATTGAGGGAAGGGTTAAGGACCTTGAGTCCGGGACCGAAGAGGCGAAGGTGGAAATCCAATCTTTGGTCTGTCAGGTGGCTGGAGATATTAGGGCAGAGATGGCCCAACTGAAGGATCTCCTCATGTCCACAATTGACTCGGTGGAAAGGAGGACCAGCTCGATGGAGAAGATTGAAACCTTGCACGCCGACGTTGTGCTATGCAAGTCGGCCATGGCCGGGGGTGCCACTGTTCGGGAAGGACCTAGGTTAAAGGTTTCCGAACCACCAAAGTACAACGGGAAGCGCAACGCAAAGGAGTTTGAGAACTTCATATGGAGCATCGAGAAGTACTTTGGTGCGATGCATTTGGAGGATGATGCATCTAAAATCAACACCGCTACTATGTACTTGGAGGATGGTGCCATTCTTTAGTGGAGAAGACGCGAGACCGACATCAAGAAGGGTGTTGTTCAACTCAACACCTGGGACGAGTTCAAGAGCGACCTCAAGAAGCAAGTCTATCCAGAAAATTCGGAGGAGGTTGCCATAAAGAATTTGCGTGGGTTGAAGCATACTGGGTCGGCCAAAGAATATATTAAACAGTTCACTTCACTCATGCTAGAAGTGACTGAGATGTCGGAGAAGACTCAGCTTCTCTACTTCATGGATGGTCTACAACGGTGGGCCGAGCAGGAGTTGAAGCGCCGAAATGTCCAAACTCTTGCTGATGCCATCGCTGCCGTCGAATCCTTGTACGAGTTCAAGCAAGAGTCGAAGAAGGAGAGAGGCAACAAGAGTAGCGGTAACAAAGGGAAAGGTGGGGGAGCCAAGCCCACCGAACGAAGCCACAATGGTGGTAAATCGTCTGAGAAGAAGGATAAGGATAAGGAGAGATCCCACTCGGACCGGAAGTCAAAGCGTTTGAATTGCTTCCTATGCGAGGGCGATCATTTGGCCAGGGAGTGCCCACAAAAGAAGAGCTAAATGCTATCATGGCTACTTCACCTAGGGAGTCGTCAGGGGATGAGGCACAATGGGGACGTTGCGCCTATGCAATAGTGTCAAGGCCACGGTGAAGGAACCCGAGGGGACAAAGACCTGGCCAAGGTAGGTACACTGCCCCGGGATATAAAGCCTTATTTTTTGTTTGTTGAGGCTATAGTTGGGGGGGGGAAAGGCTTCAAAAGCACTCGTTGACACTGGTGCTACCCACAACTTTGTGACACTTAAAGAAGCCACAAGATTGGGTATTAAGTTCACCAAGAAGAAGGGTTCTTTGAAGACGGTGAACACTACGCCTGCACCAATCCACGGTGTGGCTCATAGAGTCCCACTTCAGTTGGGTGAATGGAAGGGGACAATGGCACTTTACGGTCGTCGATATGGACGATTTCAACTTGGTGCTTGGGTTGGAGTTCATGGATTCAGTGAAGCCATCACTTTTAAGGAAGATGGTTCGTTGACCATCAAGAGGGGACAAGGAGCATGGTCAGTCCCTATTGCCCGAGAGAAAGCAGAAGCCAATATGTTGTCTACAATACAGCTCAACAAAGGCATCAAGAGGAAGCAAGAAACATTTGCGACGATTGTTGAATAAAAACCCGAAGGGCAACAAGAGGTGCCATTGGAAGTTTCCAGAGTTCTTAAGGAGTTTGAAGATGTCATGCCTCCGGAACTTCCCAAAAGGCTTCCCCCTAGAAGGGAAGTGGATCATGAGATCAAGCTGGAACCTGGGGCGAGACCTCCAGGCTCCAGCCATGGCACCTTATAGGATGGCCCCACCTGAGCTTGAGGAGCTACGAAACCAGTTAAAGGAGCTGCTCAATGCGGGTTTTATTCAGCCATCTAAGGCACCATATGGGGCACCTGTTTTGTTCCAGTGCAAACATGACGGAAGCTTGCGCATGTGCATAGACTACCGAGTGTTGAACATGATCACTGTGAAGAACAAATACCCCATTCCTCTTGTGGCAGATTTATTCGATCGATTGGGGAACGCTAGGTACTTTTCTAAACTTGATCTTAGATCGGGGTACTGGCAAGTACGCATCGCCGAAGGTGATGAGCAGAAAACGACATGCGTGACTCTCTATGGATCATTCAAGTTCTTGGTAATTCCTTTCGGTCTTACCAACGCCCCGACAACCTTTTGTACTGATGAATAAAATCTTCCAGCCTTTCTTGGATAAGTTGTGGTCGTCTACCTCGACGACATTGTTGTGTATAGTAACACCTTGCAGGAGCATGTGCAATACCTTGAGCAAGTGTTCAGGGTCCTACGGGAAAACGAGCTGTATGGCAAGAAGGAGAAATGCTCGTTCGCACAGGACGAGGTGTCTTTTTTAGGGCACCATATCAAGGCTGGGAAAATCATGATGGAGCATGACAAGGTGCGCTCCATCCAAGAGTGGGTTGAGCCTAGGAACGTGTCTGAATTACGATCTTTCCTTGACCTGGAATATTATTATCGGCGGTTCATTCAGAGCTACTCGGCCAAGGCAGCACCTTTGACATATTTGCTCAAGAAGAAGACTCAGTGGTGTTGGGACGAGAAATGTCAAAGGGCATTTGATGAGTTGAAGAAGACAGTTACTGAGTAACCTGTTCTTGCCCTACCAGATTACTCGAAGCCATTTGAACTGCACACAGATGCCTCTGATTTTTCCATTGGTGGAGTTCTTATGCAAGAGGGGCATCCCATTGCCTATGAATCCCGCAAGCTAAATGATACGGAGAGGAGATATCCTGTCCATGATAAAGAGATGACGGCCATAATTCATTGCTTGCGGATATGGAGGCACTACTTGCTTGGGAGTCGGTTTACCATCTATACCGACAATGTTGCAACCAACTATTTTCAAAATTTGAAGAAGTTAAGCCCTAAGCAAGCCTGATGGCAGGACTTCTTGGTCGAATTTGACTATGTCATGGTGTACAAGCCAGGCAAAGCGAACTTTGTCGCCGATGCTCTAAGCCGAAATGCTACCCTTGCAGCTATTAGTCGCGCCACGAGTACCATCTTGGATAGAATCAAGCATGGTCTTACTCAGGATCCTATGGCTAAGGGGCTCATGGACCTAGCCAAGGAAGGCAAAACCCGAAGGTTTTGGGTGGAGGATGGGATTCTCTATACTATTGGGCGACGACTACTTGTGCCTAAGTGGGATAATCTTAGGCGAGATTTCATGAAAAAGTGCCATGATTCTATGTGGGCTGGCCACCCGGGTATCTAACGCACGTTGGCACTCTTGGAGGTGAATTACTATTGGCCTCACATGGGGCATGATGTGGAGGCTTATGTAAGGACTTGTCTTGTGTGCCAACAAGACAAGATTGAACAACGTGTGCCGGCGGGATTAGTTGAGCTACTTCCTATACCTAAAAGGCCATGGTAGAGCGTATCCATGGATTTCATTTCAGCCCTACTTAAGTCAGATGGGTATGGCTCTATCATGGTGGTGGTCGATCGTTTCTCCAAGTATGGCACGTTTATACCGGCACCAAGGGATTGCACAACCGAGCAAGCAACCCATCTATTTTTCAAGAACGTAGTGAAATATTGGGGCTTGCCTCGGAACATCATCAGTGATCGAGACCCAAGGTTCACGGCAAAGTTCTGGACGGAGTTATTCAAGTTGCTTGGGTCCGGGCTTCATTTCTCAACAAGCTTTCACCCCCAGACGGATGGGTAAATAGAGAGGATGAATGCCTTGCTCGAGCTTTATCTAAGGCACTATGTGAGTGCCAACCAGCGAGATTGGGCCAAGTATATGGATGTTGTCCAATTCTCCTTCAATTTACAAAGATCTGAAGCAACGGGCAAGAGCGCATTCGAGCTTGTCATGGGACAACAACCCTTGACTCCACAAGGGGTTGCCTCAGGATATACAGGGAGTAGCCTAACTTCTTATAAGCTTGCGCGAGGATGGCATGAGCAACTTGATATATCCAAAGCTTACTTGGACAGGGCAGCAAAGAAAATGAAGAAATGGGCTGACAAGCATAGGCGCCCAATGGAATTCCAAGTAGGGGACTTGGTGATGGTGAAGCTACTACCACAACAATTCAAGGTCTTTCGCCAAGTACATAAGGGCCTTGTGCAGAAGTATAAGGGACCATTCCCAATATTGAGAAAGGTTGGGAAAGCATCATACAAGCTTGAGTTACCCGCTAGATTGAAGATTCACCCGGTGTTCCATGTGAGCATGTTAAAGCCCTATCATGCAGACAATGAAGATCCAACAAGAGGCGAATCACAGAGAGCGCCCACGGCTGTGGTGGCGTTCCTTCGAGAGGGACATCGAAACAATCGAAGCCAAGAGGCTTATAAGGAGAAGAGGGGTACCAAGCTATAACGAATATCTTATTCGTTGGAAAGGTCTTCCAGACAGCGAAGCCACATGGGAAAAAGAAGGAGACCTATGGCAATTCCGGGACAAGATAGCCAAGTTCGAGGAACGGCCTTGACGGGGTCACTTGGGTAGGAAGCATGTCACGACCCACACATCCCCACCCCTCACTAGGGTCACAAGGCAGCAAGACATAATCGTGGCCTAGGGGGCTTGCCCTTGGTGCATGGCTGGCTAGGCCAGAGCACCTTCCCCTATAGAGCTTTATATAGCAGGCTGCCATTATACCCAGTGAACATGCCCATGACAGTAACACAATAATGGGCCATGGGCTGGGCCAAATGGACTACAAATGAGCCCAAACTTGGTGACCCACCGTTATTGGGCCCAATGAGAATGATGGTGCAATCAGATTTAGAAGATGGGGCCTAAAACTATCTAGAATGTACGTGATAGCTCAAGATGCACCCGAAAGTCTCTAGAACACTTTAGGGATAACTTGTACATACTTTAGAGGCTAGATCTTTGGAGATGCTTCTAGACTATTTTAATTAAGTTGTATGTACTCAGAATGGTATAGAGGTCTTTAGAACCCTCCATTTGAGGAGGTTAAGAATTATCTAGGCTAGAACATTCTAGACAAGGGAAGGAGCCTATAAATAGGAAACCTCCCATACATTTTTGAGATATTCAACACTTGTACTCTCTCAAGCATTTATAAAAGCATCCTTTCTAAAGCTTTCTCTTACATTCTCACTTGTGCTTTCCAAGCCAACCACACTTAACCTACAACACCAACACTTAGCTTTGCTGAGCATTCGGGGAGCCTTGACTAGTAGTCTAACGGGAGGTGACTCTAGTAGGCCGCGTGCAAAGGACTTGGGGAAAGTAGTCAGCACATGACAGTTCGCTAAAAATAATCCCACCTTTGGGTTATTTTTATATAATTCGACCTTTATACTTAATCTGCTTTAAATGGTCTCAACCGGTTATTTAACTTGTTATAGCAAGGTACATGACACGTGTCGGCAACTGATCAGTCTAAAAAATAAAATAAAAAATAAAAATTATACTTAATCAATTAAAAAACAACTTGTTTCATTTAAAAAAAAAAGAAAAAAAACACCCCCACCAGCCCAACCACCCTCCATGGTTGCTCCCTCCCACCGGCCTTCCACGCTGCCTGCCCACTGGCGCCGGAGCGCCGTGCCGACCGCCCTACCCCTTGAAATGCCAACTCCCTTCCCCCTCCCCTGGAACCACCAACTACACTCGAAAAATCCTTCCCCGTCCAGGCATCCAGATCACAACCTCCCTCCCCTTCTTCACCACGTTTTGGGCTCCCTCCCCCACCCCTGTCCCTTTTCCGGCCACCTCCCCTTCCCCTCGCCCTGAATTTCGGCCCTCTTCCCTTCCCCTGCCTCCATTTCAGCCCCCCTCTCCCTCCTATGCCTTGATTTCGGATTTTTAGTAATGGGTTTGGTGGTTTAGAGGTGACGGAAGGGGCTGGGGTAGGGGCGGCGATCGGCCGGTCTGGTACGACACTCTGAGCGCGACGGAGCTGGCGTCTGGGACGATGGTGGGGCGGAGAGGTGGCCGAGGCTGGAGCTGGTGGTTGTTTTAATTTTTAATTATTATTATTTATTAATTTTTAATTATATTTAAACAAGTTAGTTTTAAACTAGTTAACTAGATTAGTGTCCGTGCGATGCACGATAGTAATAATCTTTTTCCCATATTAATTGTGATATAATATAAAAATGAGGCAACTCTTGTAGAATAAACAAATGCAATGCAAATAGAAAAATAAAACAATAAGACAAAAATTATTAAAAATGCAATTGAGAATAAAAAATTCTTGTTGATTAGTTGTGTTGAAAATATTTAAATGTAGTGTATATTATATTACATTAATGATGCATATTATTCCCGATAATTAAAACTATACAATCTAGTGACTATATGACTAAAAACTTATTTATATAAAATCTTCCGTAAAACTATTAGCACAACATACATGTAAATATATAAATTACAAATAATATATCACCTTTATATCCAATAAAATAGTTTCAATGAAAATAAATACTACTCGGATCATTAAAGGCAATAATAATAAATAAAATTTAGGCAACACAAACCTATATTATTAATAGTACATTTCCTATTTATGAATTGATGCTCTACATGATATCGTCGCTTTGTTATTATATTAAAATGTGTTTTAAGCTATCCAATAATTGCAGTTTGATCGTTGTTTGTTTATTGCCTGAAAAGTTTATTTGTAGATGATATCTATTTATCGAAAAAAAGGATACACAAGAAGATGTCACTTGTCACTATATCCGACGTGTCTTTTACTATGCATCTTATTTATAATGTCGAATGTAATAAATTTATTATCTCAATTACATGTTTTAAAAGAATAGCTCAAGTGGTTAGAGCTTCCCTCTCGGTCTCAAGAGATCTTGGAATCGATTATCACCCCCGCCCTTGTGGCTCTCTAAGCACCAAAAAACATGTTTCAACAAAAGATAATATTTTGTTTTTTTATATTACTAAGATATTAATTTATTTAATTACATAATAACAAAAAATTGATTGATATTTCACATTTTCCTATAATTGAATATACTCCCTCCTTCCCTTATTTTTTGCCCCATTGCCAAAATTATTTGAGTCAAACTTTGACCATTAATTCATGTTATTCTACAAGAAATTATAGTCGAGTGAGATTTTGTTTTATTCATCTTAATGTAAATTTATTAATATCACCTTTTAATAATTTTACGTGTATAAAAATGAAGATATAAATGTTTTAACACATGTCTTGGAGACCGTGAAAAGTCAAATGGGGCAATAAAATAGGGACATAGGGAGTTGATATAGTTGTCGAACACAACATTTATTATAAAAAGTGTTGTTTTAAGTAATTTTTTTAATATCTATTATATGAATCAATGTTATTATTACTTTTTGGGAAAAATTCAATAATACTCAGAATGTCCAGATGGTAATGATAGTATCTTGTACCTGAACCATTGGCTCTCTTTTTCTATAGTTAAAAATGAGTTAGATTAATATTGTAGGTAAATTGTGTAGGAAGAATTAAGAACACTAAATAAAAAGAAATACATTTTATATAAAGATACTTAAGATTTGGAATAATTTTATTATAGTTATATTATACAAATATTCCAAAAATAAAATATTTTTTGCTAAAAGGGGAAGGAGAGTTTTGGAGGGAAAATATAACATCAGGAAATGACATGTGTCATTCCGTGTGTCTGTTTTAGTATTATGTTATTGATTAAAATTAATTAATAATAATATTTTCTTAAAAAAAAAAATTAAAATTAAAAGTTATTTTTTGATCAATCACGTTGTGACACGTGTACTTTAAACTAAAAAAAACCTATTTATTAGGTAACCGGTCACTTAGGACCATTTTAAGCTGATTGGGTATAAAGATCGGATTATTTAAAAATAACCCAAAGGTGTGGTTATTTTTAGCAAACACCCCATAGGTGGGATTATTTTCGGCAATTTTTCCTAGTAAAATAAGTGAGTAACAAACCAAACACCCTCTAAACAATAACTAAGGGCTACACTTATACCAAATCAAATACTTTCTCGGTTTCTTTTTACTTGTAAAACTTTAACTTTTACATTTACATATACATATACATATTTTAACAATTAATATCCTTAATTATGACTACATAAAAAATATTACAAATTAATTTTAGGAAATTATATATATGAGACAAATCTAACAAATACGATGATACATTAAAAAAGACGAGGCACATATCCTGCTGCGAGTCTACCACTAACAAACACATAACACAGTCATAGTCATCATAGTGATAGAAGTCTGAGTATCAGTGCTCCGTGGTGTAACACAAGACTTTCGTACATACGCACGATTTCTAGATTTACAGATTTCCAAATAATTGTTGGCAGATCACAAACCGACACCCTCAAAGTCTTCTGATGGCAAGACTACAGCAGCTTGACGAGACTCCAGTTAAAGTGAAAGAGAAGAAGAATAGAAATCATGGATCCACTACATTCTTTGTGTTTGTAGATTATCTTTTTCTCTTCATTTTCTTCGCCTTTCTCGTCTTCATTCTCTTCAAGTTGTTCCCTTTCTAGATTCATATCTCTTCATTTTCTGTACTATTTTCCTTTTCCAATTTCCAATGATTTGTTGGAATTAATGAATTGAATTTATTAATTTTACTTTCGGATTTGCGATTGTTTGTTTTTATTTTTCTCTCGTTTGATCCCAACAAAAAAAAAGAAGGCAACTTTGATCTATTTATAATTGATTTGGGCTTTAATTCGTCTATATATTTTCTGGGGTAGTTGATTTCATGCTCTACATTGCGCAATTTATGCCTAAAACAGTCTCAATTTGTTAGAAATTGTACCAAATTAACTTCGGTTTAGTTAGTTGGGTGTCTGCTAGGTGTTTGATAAAAGTCCTAAAAGAGTGAAAATACCGAATTGGGATACTTTGGAAGATATTGGGAATGTTGGTCAAATAGCGGGTGTTCATGCGGTTGGGTTAATAGGGTTAATAGTAGATGCAGCAAATAGGGCTAGATTGCACAAGAAGAATTGCAAAAAGTTTGCTCATCACTTGAAATTAATTGGGAATTTGTTGGAGCAGCTTAAGATAACAGAGCTGAAAAAATACCCTGAAACAAGTGAACCCTTAGAACAGTTGGAAGATGCACTGAAAAGGGCTTATTTGTTAGTTCATAGTTGCCAGGATAAAAGTTATCTGTATCTGTTAGCAATGGGGTGGAGCATTGTGAACCAGTTTAAGCGCATTCAAGACGAGATCGATCGCTACTTGCGGATTATGCCTTTGCTAACGCTTGTTAGCAATGCTCGCTTCAAGGTGAAGATCAATTTCTTGTTACTTAATATTTGCATTGGGTCCTTTATTGGAATTATTTAGAATGTAATATCTGATGGCTGTATTGCGGTTTTTATTGCATTGTCATATGTTTCTTAATAGTTGTTTAAGCTTTTCGTGATTGCAAATGAGGATGTTACTTGTTTGCTGATTTTCTTTGATTTATTGTTGATCAATTGCTCATATGCTGCAAAGTTACAGTTGCTTTATTATAATTTGTCTCAAGTGTTTGTTGGGGTTTGCTTTGGCATTTGTTGATGCCAATGTATTGATGATTTGAGGTGATGTAACTTTACACGATAGTTGATATGATCCGAATACTGCTTGAGAGAAAAAATAACTGAATGACTTGAGGTGGTGTATATTTACATGATAGTTGATATGATCTGTATACAGCTTAAGAGATAAAGATAACAGAATGGTGGGCTAATTTTCTCTGGGTTATCCTTCGGGATGTAATTTGTTTAAATTAAGAGAGTGTGTTGCGCGGGCTGTGTGTTAGGTGATTCAATATATTCCTTCTTTTGATGGATAGGAAAGATTAGAACGTATCCAAAACGATCAATATGACTACACATTAGAGGAAGAGGACAGAAAGATGCAAGTTGCAATTTTGAATAAAGAACCATCAATGGCTGATACTGTGCTGCTCAAGAAGACCCTTTCTTGTTCATATCCAAGCATGCGATTTGAACAAGCCCTTCTAGAAGAAAATGAGAAGCTTCAGATGGAACTGCAGCGGTCGCAGTCTTCCATGAATGTCCAACATAGTCAAGTGATTGAACACTTGATTGAGGTAACCGAAGCTGCCTCTAGGCACTCCAGAAATCTGGAGGCAAGTTATTCAAAATCTCACGATGGAAAAGCATTTTCTGGCATTGAGACCTGCCATAAGAGTATTGGTGCTTTGTCTACTGTCAGGTAATTCAAGCCCTGTCCCAAAAGATTGATGTATGCTTAGATTTGAACTCTTATTGCATTATCTGTCCTTTTTTCTGCATACTGTATTTACACTAGCATGTTTTCTTGCCTGTGTAACTAGTTAAGTCTATTAGGTTTATCTGTTGAGGCGTGGTCTAGTGGAGCTTGACTGTGATGTCTAGGCTAAATTGTTTTGCCCATATTTGTACAATTGGGTGCAGGAATACTTCCATACCATCTCCAGAATATGAGGTGCAATATGCCAGGGGATCAGATGATATGGAGGACTGGCACACTGACCTGCTTGACTGTTGCTCCAAGCCCAAGTTGTGTATGTTTTCTCTATTTATATTCCTATATTACTACTTATGTGACATGCATACAAATATACAGCCTTTCAATTACAATAGTGAATTAGATCTGAGAAGCTATACTGCGATCAAGTTTGGTTTTTTTCACTTGCAATGTAGGGCATTAATATACCACATTCCTTGCCATCTTTGGATGATAAACTCTTAAGTCTCTAATAAGGCTAATTCATTGATGTTTACATTGTCAGGTTTAAAAACATTCTTCTTTCCTTGTGGAACATTTTCAAGGATTGCATCAGTGGCAAACAACAAGCACATGTGTAAGTAACACAGTTTTTGCTTTACTATTCTCAATTTAGGATCTGATAGTATCTTAGTAATGTTATCATGTAGATTATAGGTTCATATTGTAATAAAAAAAAAATTTGGCTCAGTAGTATTATGCTATCCTGTTCTTAGCAAGCTTTGCTTTCCCCATTTAAAATGGAAAACTGGAGTTGATCACCAAAACCCAATTATATACTCGTGCTATAAACCTCGTAATCTGATATAAAATGTAAGTTTGCTGTGCCTAGAATCGTATTAAGTGTATTGTTGTTGTAATGGAAAAAACATCTTTAATAGGTCAAGGAAGAATTTTGGTGGAGATTCGTGTTTACATATACTCAAAATTTTGTCTACTCCCTCCGTCCCACAATATAGTTCCTGTTTTTCTATTTTGGAGACCCAAAATATTGTTCCTGTTTATATTTTTGGATAGTATGTAAAGACCATTGTATCCTCATTTTTTTTTACTTTATTCATTGAACTTCTTAATTTACCCTTATATTATCCACTTGCATTGTACTTTTTTCCATTTTCTCTCTCTAACTTTTGACTATAATTGTACTTTTCACTTTTTCCCCTTAAAATATCCACTTGCCTTGTACTTTTGTCCAGCTTTTTTCCACTGTTAAGGTATTTTTTCTACTAATCCTCCCATTTCTTAAATACCGTGAAAAAAACTCATTAGGAACAATATTATGGGACGGAGGGAGTACTATTTAAGATTGTTTTTGACCTCTTCCATTTTCCTTAAAATGATTCGTGGAAGTGTAATTCAGAAACAAGATATGGGCTGAGCCGTGGGTGTATCTCGAGATAGAAAAATTGCAGCTATGAAAAGGAAAACTCAGACTTTAAAAATTAACTTTGAACTGGCACAAAGTCTCTAAGCGGTTAATTTGTTGTAAATGTCAGTCTTCTCCGAAGCATCACGCTTTCCTCTGCATTCTGCCATTCTTCATCAATTTAGATCGGCTGCCTCAGCCTGGCTTTACAGCCTCTTCAAATTCACATATTTCGAAATTATCCATTGTTTTGACTATTACAATTACATAAAAAGACTATTACTTCATTCATAGTGTCATTGCCACCTTTTTTGTTTTGGCATGTTCAAATCAACAATCATATCTAAAAGTCAATTTCCTTATATTTAAAGGTTTCTTTCCTCTTTTTGTTTTGTTTGAAAACGATGTAGTACAATGTTATTAGAGTTAAAATAGAGGGACTGCTAATGAGTTTGTCAATGATAATGACCATGAAATTTCTAATTTATTTCCCTGATTATTCTTGTCTCTGATGCTATATAGCTTCAGGAGATGCATGCAATGAATTGACAGCATACTCGTTGGTATTGTCATGTTGTTGCTACACTTGCTGTATTAGAAAAAAGCTTCGCAAGATACTCAATGTCAAGGTCTTACTCTTTCACTTAGCTGATCAACATGTCTTTAGCCTTCATGTCATAATTTCTGCTCTCCACATATTTTCTTAGCTCCAAATTGTTGTTCAGGGAGGCGCATGTGACGATTTTCTCTCACATTTATTATGTTGCTGCTGCTCTCTTGTCCAAGAATGGCGAGAAGTGGAGATTAGGGGAGTAAAAGGTGCTTTTTACTGTAGCCTAACCAGCAATAACTATGTTTGTCATTTTAGTTCTTGCGTTGCATGCTAGAAGTATTAAAATTAATCTCCTCTGTTTGAACCATGAATGTAGGTCCCATGAAGACCATGGCACACCCACCTTCGGTACAGCAGATGGAGTTCTGAATAAGTGACTGGAACATCAATCATAGATACTGCCTTCCACTTACATGCTTCACGCAATATACTCCGCATTTGCCATATGGAGAGCTGCTCTTTACATAGGTTGGCTGTGCAATCAACTGAAATCCTCTTCTTTGCCACCAACCACAGAGGGTGGGATGGGGAGAGAGCGAGAACTTAGGCTGTTGTTTCTATTTGCACTTAGAAGTAGAAAATGAGGATATTACATGGTAGTGTTATGTATATAGTTCAGTGTAGGAAACATAGTGCAGAGTAACTATGCAAAATTGGAGTATAAACAACCCTTTTATAAGTCCAGTTTATTACTCCTCTCACCGTAATGTTTAGATTTGAATCCTTTTCTTACCCCGAATGTTGCCCAAATTAGCATTATGTATGTAGTGCTACATCCAGGAGCAGAGAAGTAGAAGTTCCAAAATACAAACATAAAGAATATTTGTAGTAAACCTGAGAATAGGTGTGAATTATGCTGAAAGCACAATTGCTCAACAATCTCAGGCAGTCTCTTAACTCAGCAAAACCAATCAAATCAAGATTACAACAATATTCCAACAATTTTTGCAAAATAATGGATTAATGGTATACGTAGTACAAAATAAGGTAGCGTAGGTACAAAATTAGTAAACCCGTTTATGTATGCCTGGTAAGTATTCTTAAATGTAAACATGCACGAGTTAATGATCGTATAGTTCATATTTGAATACACCAGAACGTCAACTATTACGGTGGAGAGGTATATACTATAGAGTATCAATTTACATTAGGTTAATGTACGCCTTTTACACTTTCTATTGAAAGCGCTTATGAATTAACTCTATTTACTTCACCTTAAAAAATACGAGTAATATTCAGTGAAAATAATTTAAGTTTAATAAAAATAAATCTAGTTAAGTAAAAATTAATTCAGCTCAGTAAAAATAATTTCAATTCAGTAAAAATCAGTAACATTAAAAGAGAAATATCATGTACTGTATTTTAGATCAACAAAAAATAAGGTGAAGTGAACATGTTCTTACTACAACTCCTTAATGTCTCTAGGCTAAGACTTATTTAGTGGATAACGATTGAGGTCAAATAGGATTTTGTTTTGTTACCGACATTAGTTTACTTAATTAACTTGGGATATTATTTTCCCAAAAACACAACAAAATAACTTATTGTGTTAAAAAAGAAGGAAAGTTTACTTGCTTGTGCACCAAGAATTTACAATAAACTAGGATTAGGAAACGTAAAACCCTTGTTCCCATATTTTCTATAAATACTCCAAATAATCCTTCTTTTTTTTCGCACTCTTTCAAAGTCTAATCATATACTCTCGTACTCCAAATCATCCTTTTCCCCCCCTTAATATTCTAAACTTTTCAGTAGCAATAATGGCATCAACCTCTACTTCAACTTTGTCTAGGAAGCTAATCCTTAAGAGTTCCGATGGAGAGAAATTCGAAGTTGACGAAAACGTTGCAATGCAATCCCAAACCATCAAGCACATGATCGAGGATCTCGACGACATCAATAGCCCGATTCCGGTGTCTATTGTAACCGGAACAATACTCTCTAAGGTTATTGAATATTGCAAGAAACATGCTACCGAAGATTCGGACTCTGATGAGCAACTTAAGCAATGGGATAAGGAGTACGCCAATAATATGGACTTAAACACCCTCTATTATCTCCTTCTTGTAAGTACAAATACTTTTTCCTCTCTCTTTATTTTCAGCAATTAATTAATTATTTTTTCTTTTTTGACAGAAATTATTTTTTCTTGTTCAATATATCTTTTGTGCTTATTGTTTATTAATATCTGTAAACTTCTGTTTCATACAAAGTAAATAATTAGTTATGACAGAAGAATTCAATTCATTACGTACGTGTTGATCGATTTATTTGCTTAGAATTATAATTGTTTAAGTGTTCACGTACTTTCTTTTTCAATTTTCACGTTTGTCTAATATGAAATACTCTCTTTATTTTTAATATTTGTATCGATCACTTTGACTAATGCACTATTTACATACTCTTTTTAACTTATTTTTTTTACTATAAAAAATGAATAAATGTTACTCCATATTATGTAATATTATTGGATTAGTTACAAGGTTTATTTTCCTAATTTAATTTTTTTTACAATTTGGAAGGTAATGAGCTAGCATATATCTAAACTAATTAAAGAATTTGTTTAATATATATTTTTCTTTCTAAATGTTTTATTGAATATTATTTGTTAGTATTTTTATGCATTAGATTGTCAGTTTCATTAATTGTGTATACTAATGATGAAATTATGTGTGATGATTTGCAGGCTGCAAACTATATGGAGATAAAAGGTTTGTTGGAGTTGATAACTCAATGCGTGGCTGACATGATTAAAGGAAAATCGCCGGAAGAGATTAGGGCTCATTTTAACATCAAGAATGATTTTACTCCTCAAGAAGAAGCGAACATTCGAAATGAAAACCCGTGGGCATTCGAAAATTAAAGATTGATAGTTCGATGGATAAATCGATTACCAGTGTTTATTATCTAATATTTAGATTGTTTGTTGACACATTGTGATTGTTTTTATTTTGTGTATGTGTTTATGTTTTTAGTTTGAAATTTGCAGTTCTTCCCTTCTACTCAGAAAGTTTGTGTGGAATAAATTTATGTTTTATAATTAAAAGTAATTTTTTTTTTTTTTTTTTTTGACAAGACTGTAACAACATTCTTAAACAAAAAATAAAGTTCTACGGAGTATAAAGGATCTCATGCTTCAATTTCCAAGCCGAGTCAACAACACTCACTCGACTAATGTAATGAAAAACCTTATGCTTAATGTTACACTCAAATGTGAATGACTGACTAGTTTAGTTGATTAAAATCTTAAGAGATAGTACTCAAGACATGGAATTAAATCTCGTTTACATTATTTACCTTTACGACTCTTGCTCTTTACAACCAAAAATATAAAAAGTTAAATAAAAGTACGTGATAGAGTATAAAAGATATTCCTGGGCATCAAATATCAGCTTAAGTTTTTGGTTGAAATGGTTCTCTAACATGGTATCAAAGCCAACGTGACATAGAGGTCACGGGTTCGAATCTCATCTACCCCTCCTTCAAAGCGGAATTAATTCGCGTCGAGTATGGGGAGTGGTAGAGTATAAAACATATTCTTGGGCCTCAACCACCAGCTTAACCTTTTTGGTTGAGATGGTCCTCTCAGTACGTAAAGACAAAACAAAATAAAACCTTATCTTTTCTTGCATTTTTATCCTGATGATTTGCCTATGCTCTGCTATTGCACGGGTAAATTGTTAATGTTTTTAATTAAAAGAACTAACAATCCCATTATGTTTTACTATATCAAATGGTTCAAATCTCATTTACCTTTGTTTACATCATTCTATTTTTATATTAGTATAAACACACAGCATAACACAAATTCCCTCTAGAGAATGCAGTTTATCAATTTTCATATTAATTTTTTTTTAATGTTTCTTGACCACCTGAATAATTGTACAAAATATTTACCTGACTACCTCGACTTTATGAGTGCATTATGTTCAATTTCTAAAATTAAGTTCATCACTACTGAAGTAATGAGTACAGGATTCAACTTGACCCGAAAAAACTTATCCGTTTTGAATTATAATCGATCTAATTTGACCTGAGAAATTCAAAATTCAAACCTGATTTAACTCAAATCGAATACGAATTTGACTCAATCTGATCTTAACGCGACATCGATCTGACCCGTCCTGAATTCAGCCCAATTTGACTGGACTTGAACTCAACCTGACCCAAAATCGACCCGACAAATACCCGATCCAATCTAATCCGTTTTGACCCAGACTGATATTAACCCGAACCGATCCAATTTTAACCCAATCTGATTTCAACCCGACATGATTTTAAACCAACCGTAATTTAATACCAACCATAATTTTAATCCTACCTATAATTTCAAACCAACCATAAGTTTAAACCCAACCTAAAAACTCTAATTAATATCTTAAACAAATTAAATTAGTAATATACAAAATAGCAAACTAACATTGCTCGTAGCCTATTAAGATATCCTACGGTTGAAGAGTAATAATAACCTTAAAATTATGACATTCTTTTGTGTCTATATCACCATATGTGGCTATTATCTATCAATTTGTTGATAATTCATTACTTATCATCTCACTTATGTAGGTATGATAAGTCATTGATAATTTGATTTTAATTTGGCTTAAGGATATAAATGGCACAAGAAGTGATCGAATGAGTAAATTAAACTAATAATTGGTACCCCGTATATATTAATGACACAATATGAAAAATGACACATGAATGACCTAATATCGACCCATTAATAAGGTAATAACTCAATAATTACTCTAGTTCAAAAGAGACCTTATTTAATATTGAATTTAATCAACCCGACCAAAATCCAACCAAACACAAAAAGGATTTGAATCGGATTGGAATTGACCCAATACTAAATCAACCTTATGTTAATCAATCTAAAGTTAACCAAATCAAAATCGACCAAATCGGAATCAACCCCCCTAAGTCATCCGACCCAAAATTAACCAGTCAAACCCCTTTTGAACCTGATGTGAATTTAATATGAATTGATATGAAGTTGACCCTACCTAAACCCGACCTTGGATCAACAAGCTCTGATTGAAATCGGCGGCAAATTAAAAGGGTAATATTGATTTGACATCGACGGTGAATTAAAAAGGGTAATATTGACTTGAAATCGATGGTGAATTAAGGGTAATCATGACACGAACATACCCACCCTGTCCTAGGTTAACCCAAACTCCATCCGATTACTCGAATTGACACCTCTACTAATGAGGTGTTGTTAAGGTAGATTAGGTTCAATAAAGTGTATATAATAAATTGATTTTTTTTTTTTAATGAAATAAAAGTGAAAATCTTAAATAGCTAATAAAATTTAATTGGTAAACAAAATTCAGATGAAATAAATTCATAAGAAGATAGCACAAATAATCCTAATCTTGTACCAAAATTCTTTAAATCCTAATTATATAATTTATGCACAACCTTTAAATACACTCGGATACATATTTTTTTTTTTTTAAATCAAAAGTATTAATTACCTCACTAATTTTTTTCCCTAAAACTTAATCCTACAATCTAAATTTATTTAACTTTCCAAAGTACATTCATGTTATAATAATGATAAAAGATATAAATTGTGAAGAAGTATAAACTTGGAAAGATAGAAAGATACATAGTACGTAGTATAAATTTTTGTTTACAAAAATACATTACTTTCCAAAACAAAAGGATAAAGACTTAAAAAAGCCGGTTTGGGTGATTTCACTCTTCTCGTTGGCGAACATTAAAAAAAATAAAAAAAAATAATCGTGTTAAAAAAAAAATAAAGTATACTTCTACTAGAACTCCCTCAAAAAAAAAAAAAAATTAGTCTTAAAAAATCTATAAATACCAACGAAGTCTTCCCAAAGTCTCATCATCAATTCATATCCTTTCATACTCTCAACAAAAATTCTCTCTCTAATTTCTTAACTTTTCCGAAACCTTACAACACTCAACCTAATTAGCAATGGCAGCATCAACCTCATCTTCATCTTCTTCCAAGAAGATAATCCTTAGGAGTTCCGATAAGGAGACTTTCAACGTCGACGAAAAGGCAGCACCGATATGATCGAGGACCTCGGCGACAGCACCGATCCAATTCCGCTACATAATGTCACCTCTAAAATCCTCGCTAAGGTTATCGAATATTGTAACAAACACGCTGTTGCCGATAACTCCGAATCCGTAATACAATCTGATGTTGAACTCAAGCAGTGGGAAAAGGACTTCCTCAATGTCGACCAAGACACCCTCTTTGATCTTATTCTTGTGAATTTTTTTTTTTTCGATCTTTTGCTTTGATTTTTTTTTTTTTGTTGATTTGTGATTGACTTAATTTCTTTCTTTCGTTTATTTTTTATTTATTTATTTTGTTGCGTTACGATTGTATTAGGGCTAAATGGCTAATTTTACGATTAATCGATCTTTTTAGGGCTTAGGGTTGATGTTGTTTTAATTATTTATGATTTAGGGTTCGGATGTGTATATATGATTAATTATTTTATATTTGAAAGGGTTTGAGTTAATGTGTACTTTAATTTTTTAGGTTTTTTATTTTTTTATTTTTTTTATTTTAGGGTTTAGGGTTCGAAAGTATAATAATACGAGTACCTTAATCTTTTCTTGTCTTTATAAAATCTAGTTAGTCTTTAATTTTTGGGCTTGAATTATTTTACAAATAAAATAAAATTGATTAAATTTGTACGACTAAATTTTATTAAATCTTGATTTTGGGTCTGATTGGGTTGTCCATATTAATCCGATGAGCATATTGGAGTTCGTACGAGTTCTTTGTATTATTTTAGTAACTTATAATTTTATCATATATGATTATCATAATTTTTGATAATATGCTAATAGTTTAACACTTTGACTTCGCAATCATCGCATTATACATAATATTGTACCAAACTTTTTTGCTTAGTGTATCATGTATGAGTTGTTTGTTAATATAATTTAAGGGTTGTTACAACGGATAAATATAAGTGAACATGTTCTTTTTAATATACACTATTACGTGGTCGATTGATACAGTAATAACAAACGTTTAATTATTTGTGATGATGGTATGCAGGCTGCTAATTACATGGATATCAAGGGTTTGCTGGATTTAACTTGTCAATGTGTGGCTAATATGATCAAGGGTAAGACACCCGAGGAGATAAGGAAGACCTTCTACATCAAGAACGATTTCACACCGGAAGAAGAGGAAGAAGTTCGCAGGGAGAATCAATGGGCTTTCGAGTAAAACTCAAGTAGCAATTTAAGGTTCACTGCTTCATTGAATTAATTTCAAGTACTCACTATTTTTTATAATTTACTACTACATTTAATTAATTTCGAGCATAAGAAGTTTATTATATTTTTTTTTTTTACTTTTTTGTGTTAAATTTATTACTTGTGTATTTCAAGCATAAGAAGTCACTATGTTTACTGCTAGACTAAGAATAGGGTGATTGTTATACTTGTTACAAGTGGGCTATAATCAGAATGACACTCAAAGTTAAGATTACGTCTAAGCTATTACGGATTTTCTGGTTCTCAATGTTTTATATTGAATCTTTAATGACTTTTACTTAAGGGTGTGTTCTTTTTATCATAAGAAACAAAGTCTTAGGTTAGGTTTTATAGTTATAAAGGTTCAATCAATTATCTTGCGATAAGATTAAATCAAGTCCAGTAGGTTTTATTCATGTTTAATCGATTATGTGTAAATAAGTTACGTTACACAAATATAAATTCTAAAATTGTGTACAATCATTCAAGTTACATTACACAAATTAATATTCATTCTAAAATCAATTAATAGGTTCCATTCAAGTTACTACCTATAATAGGTTCCATTTAAGTCTAATATATATATTCCAAAATCGATTATATTTCATGTCTTTAACAACTTCATCCAATACTTAAAAACTAAAAACTATATCTGAAAAATTAAATTGAAATAATATATTCGTTTTTTTTTGTTTTTTTTTTGACGAGAAAAATAATATGTTTGTTAAGGAGCTGAGTATATATATAACTAAACTAAATAAAAAAATTATATAAATTTAGCATATAGAACCTCTAAAGGTATAAGTTGTTTATTATATAGAAGCTCTAATGATATTAGTGGACTAGCGGTTTGTTATAATGTTTGAGCAACGATATAGAAAAATAGATGTTATAATGTTTGAGCAACGATATAGAAAAATAATGTTAAATAAAAATTAGTATTAATAATAATTTTATGAAATAAACTGCTAATGTTAGTAGCAATTTTATTATATTAAATGAATCGTTAATAATGAAATTAGCGTTTTATTTTTAAAAAAACCGCTATAGTTATTAGTGAATTTTAGCCCTAGATAAAAAAAACCCCTATATATAAACATCTACCTATCCTATGTGGAATGTACCATGGAAAATATTTTTTAAAATTAACGCAAATAAGGAATTATTTATTAATTTATGTTTTTCATTATTTACGAAAATTGCTTATTTAAGTCATGTTGATTCACGATATTTTTCCACTTGACTTATGATAATCCAAATAAGATCGGACCAACAAGAAAATAAGTTGTCATAAGTTTTGTTACTCCCTTCATATTTTATTATTTGCTCCATATCTCTATGCGTGGAGTTTTAAAAGGAATATTTTAAAGTATTAAATTATGTGAAAGTGATAAAATATGTGAAAGTGGGATTAGTTGAAGAATAAAAAATCTAAAAAAAAAAAGAAAAAGTGAGTGTAAGAGGGGAGGAGAGAGAATATGAAAAATATTAAAATATGATGTGAGCGAACCACTAGTGAAGAGGAAATTAGTAACATATTGTTAAAATTTTCCAAAAAAGAAAATGGGACAAGTAATAAAATACAACAAAAGTAAAGTGGAGTAAGTAATAAAATGCAGAAGGAGTACCTGTTAATAAATGGTTATCCAAATTAAACATGTCAACTAATTTAAGGCTAAGCGATTTCAACGAATAAGGCTAAAACGTAAATTAATTCCTTATATGCATCAGTTCAAAAACTAATTCCTTGTGTAACGTCCACATAGACTCGATTTCAAGCTTTGTTTATTTTTAATTTTTTGCCAGTGTAGAACCCCTAATGATGATGGTGGTTTTAGATATATAGAACCTCTAAAGCGGTTCAGTATATAAAACCTCTAATGGTATGTATTAACGGTTCTTTACATAAAACTGCCATTACAATTACGAAAGGATTATTAGGAAGTTGACATGAATGAACTTCGAAGTTGAGTAATAATAAAGTTTGATCTGTTGTTGTTAAATGAAAACCGCTAATATTATTATATAACGGTTTTATGAAATAAACCGCTAATGTCTCTGAAAATTTTATCAATAAATCGCTCATCAAATTAGCGACTTATTTTAAAAAACCCGCTATTATTTTTAGTGGGGTTTAATATGGATGGTACAATGGGATATATAATTTTTAAATCAACACGTATAAGGAATTAGTATATTACATCACTACTAGAAAACAACCAATCAACGACGGAAAAAATCTATCGAAAAACCCTAAAATTTCCCCAGAATGCCCATTTCCGACGGAATTCCGTCCAAAAGCACCGTCACATTACGTTTTGTAGGAATTTCGCGATATTCCGAGGGAAATTCCGTCGGAAAGGTCCATTCCGACAGACTATGTTCTGTCGGAGTCAAGTTTGACTTAATTGGGAAGTCCGTCGCAAGTTTCCGACGGAACAGTTTCCGTCAGTATGAGTTAATTCCAACAGAAAATTCCGTCGCAACAAGCCAAGCTTCCGACAGAATTTTCCGTCGGAATATTCCTCTTCAGACGGAATTTTCCGTCGGAATCTACTACCTTCCGACGGAATTTTCCGTCGGAATCTACTACCTTCCGACGGAAATTTCCGTCGGAAAATTTAATAGAAAAAAAAGCCCCACCCACCACCCCCACCACCAGCCCACCCCCTGCCCCCACAACCCAAATCCCCACCCACGAAACCCCCACCACTACAACCCACCCCCTGGCCCCACAACCCACCCACCAGCCTACCCCCTGCCCCCACAACCCAAATTCCAACCCACAAAACCCCCAAAACCCAGATCCCCACCCACGAAACCCCCCTAACCCACAACTACCCACAACCCACCACCACTACAACCCACCACCGAATACCCAGATCTACCCACCCACCTTAAACACATTCCAAAAAAAAAAAACAAATTCAAAATCAGAAAAAAATCAAAATCCAAAATCAAAATCAAAAACAAAATCAACCCACCACCGAATACAAAATCAAAATCCAAAAAAAAAAAACAAAAACACGAAAAAAAAATGAATTATACAAATCTAAAGTCAAAATCAGAAAAAAAGAAAACGAAAAAAGCCAAAAAAAAATCCGAAAAAATAAGAAAAAGAGAATAGACAACTTACCTTGAATTCCATCAAAACCTCTAATTTGACTTGAATTTGGGTTTTAAAGGTCAAATTCGATCATGAAAACTCTAGGGTTTTCATGGTCGAATTCAACATGAAAAAACTTATTTTGTTCTTTGAAAAACCTTTAGAAGGCGGTGGTGGTGTGTTGCGGCGGTGGTGCGTGGCTTTGTTGCGCAGCGGCGGTCAGAGAAACGAAGGGGAAGGAGAAGGGGAAGGGGAAGGAGAATGAGGAGAGAGAAACGAAGGGGAAGGAGGAGGAAAGAGAAACGAAAGGAGAAGGAGGGAGGTCAGAGAAGGAGGAGAAAGAAACGAAAGGAGAAGGAAGGAGGAGAGAAACAAATGGGAATTAGAAAGAGAAGGAGGAAAAGCAGAGAAGGAGAAGAGAGAGAAAGAGGAGAGGAGAGTAGAAAGAGAAACGAAGGAATTGAGGGTTTTATTTTTTATTTTTTTTATATATAAGAACGTTCCGACGGAATATTCCGTCAGAATATTTGGGTTTTCTGAGGGAATATTCTGTAGGAAAATTCCGACGGATTTAAATTCTGTAGGAAAGTTATCTTTCCGACGGAATATTCCGTCGGAAGCCTGTAGTTCCGAGGGAATTAATTTCCGTCGCAAGAATTCCGACGGATTTTCCTTCGTAACGTACCTTTTTCGACGGAATTTTCTGATAGACCCTAATTTCGTCGGAAAGTTCGAATTTTCCGACGGAATTTAGGCCAGTCGGAACGATTCCCTCGGAAAACGGCCTATTTCTAGTAGTGCATTTTAAAATTACAAAAATCACTTATTTAGTCTTGTTTGATTCATGATAATTTTCATTTTTGTTATGATGATCTAGATAAGGTAAAACCAACTAGAAAATGAGCTATTATAAGTTTTTATTCATGTTCAAAAAGGTTGTCCAAATTCCGTGTGTAACATCCATATAGGCTTGGTTTCGAGCTTCACTTGTTTTTTAATTTTTACCAATGTGAAACTACTAATGGTGATGGCAGTTTTAATGAATGTAGAACCTCTAAAGGTATAAGCGGTTTAGTATATAGAACCTCTAATGGTATTTGTGGTTCTATACATAAAATTATCATCATATTTACGAATGGGTTATTGGGAAGTGACATAAATGAGAATTCGAATTTCAGTACTAATGTTTGAGCAGATATATGTGAAAATATAATTAAATGAAAACCGCGCGCTGTAACAATACAATTTTATGAAATAAACTGCTAATGTCATTATAGTTTTATTAAAAAAAAAAACTGCTGATGAAGTTAGCTTAGTGGTTTATTTTTTAAAAAAACCACTATTATTATTAGCAGGACGATTATAGGCTCGGATAATTTAAAAAATGAAACTTTCATCAATCCTACGTGGCTGGTACAATGGGAAATATTTTTAAAGTCGACGTAAATAAGAAATTATTTACGTTTTACCATAAATTAAGAAAACCACTTTGATTCACAATATTTTTCACTTGAGTTATGATGATCCTGATATTATATTATAAGTTTTTATATGTGTTAATGGGAGTTTGAGTTTAAGTAATAATAATATTTGAGCTATTGTATGTGAAAAATAAAACATTGTTAAATAAAAACCACTAATACCAATAACAATTTTATGAACTAAACTGCTAATGTCACTAGCAATTTTATGAAAAGAACCGCTAATGAAATCAGCTGTTTATTAAAAAAAAAAAAAAAAACCGCTAATAATATATTAAGCAAGTTTTAGCCTCTGAAAATTATAAAAACTATATTGCTAGAAACTTCCACCAATCCTTCGTGGATTCAATAATAAATAGTTTTTAAATCAATGTATGTAAGGAATTAATTTACGTTTTTACGATTAATTACGAAAGCACTCAATTAAGTCTTGTTTGATTCACGATATTCTTCATTTGGGTTATGATGATCCAGCTAAGATAAGACTAACAGAAAATGAGTTGTCATAGGTAATTATGAATGTTAATAAATGGTTATCCTAATTTTGTGTGTAACGTCCATATAGGCTCGGTTTCAAGCTTTGCTTATTTTTATTTTTTGCCAGTGTCAAACCGCTAATTGTGATGACAATTTTACTACATGTAGAACCTCTAATGGTATTAGTTCTTCTTTACATAAAACCACTATCATAAATATGAATGGGTTATTGGGAAGTTGAGATAAATGAGAGTAGTTATATGTGAACATATAATTAAATGAAAACCGCTAATAACAATAACGATTATATGAAATATATTGCTAATGTCACAAGCAAATTTTAATAAAAGAACAGCTAATGAAATTATTTTATTGGTTTATTTTTTTTTTTAAAAACCGCTGATATTATTAGCAGGTTTTAAGCTTGGATAATTTTAAAAATAGAAACTTTCACCAATCCTACATATGGATGGCACAATGGAATTTTATTTCATAATCAACACATATAAAGAATTAGTTTACGTTTTTAACATTAATTACGAAAACCACTCAATTAAGTCTTGTTTGACCCACGAGGTTTTTCACTTGAGTTATCCTTAAGATAAGACCGACAAGAAAATAAGATGCCATATGTTTTTATACATGTTATGATGTTAATAAAGGGTTATCCTAATTCAATACTTCATATCCAATAAATTCAGATATGTTAAGATAATTATGTTTAAGTACTAGAATTTAAATCAAGTTATAACAACACTTTTAAAACTGTGAAATTACATAGTTTAAAATAAACGTGAAGCCCCTTGTTCCAAAAGTTCTATAAATACTGCTCTAGTCTTTCTTAGTCTCATCATATTCTCTCATATCACTCAGGCTTTACTGTCTATGTGGATGCTTCTTTTAGGGAGGCCACATTATCAGCAGGCATTGCTTACATCTGTGAAGCCTCTGATGGAACCTGGATAGAGGGAATTTCTAGAGGCTGGGTGAATGTCACATGGAAACTACTACTACTAGGGGTGAGCAGAACCGGGTACCCGGTTCAATTCACAGGACCCGGTCCCAAAATCGATTGCACCGGGTATCCAGATCTTGGACCCGGTCCTGGAATCGGTTGCACTGGGTCCAGGAATTTTGGAATCGATCCCGGAACCGGGTACCCGGTTCTTCAATCTTCATCCTTAGATTATTTTATTTTTTTTTTTAATTTTTTGAGCTGTAAATCATGTAATCTTGTACCAAGAGACTAAAACAGAGAGGAGAGGAGAGGACGACACCGGCACAGACTGCATCACGGAGGGTCGGAGGCTGCTGCACGAAAGAGAGGAGAGGGGAGACGACAACGGCGGACAGCCGGACAGATCCGAGAGATTCAGAGAACTTACCGCTGTTACCGGTGCGAGTGTGGGACTGTGCTAGAGCGAGACACCGAGACGGCGACGGCGAGACTGAGACTGGTTGGAGTGGCTGCTGTGCGAAAGAGAGGAGAGAGAGGAAGAAATTACAGTGAAGAAGATGAAGATCTGGAGGAAGAGGAAAGGAAGGAGAGAAAAAGAGAGTGGCGATGGGTTTACATGAAGATCAGAGATTCAGAGTGTTAAAAAAAAATAAAAAATAAAAAATAAAAAAAACATATTAAACAAACGGGTATCGAATCCAATTTTTCAGCACCCAGTTTCGGAACCAGTTCCAACCGGGTCTGAAATTTTGGACCCGGTCCCGGAACTGGTGAGACCGGTTCCGAGTCTGGACCTGCTGGGTTCGAACCGGTTCCGGGCCCGGTATGAGATTGGGTTACTTTTATGTCGTTCCTTTGATTTTCTTTGAGCGTGCATTGATTTTATTTTTCTTGGCTTGATGGTATTAATATTATTGGATTGATTACAAGGTCTTTTTACCTAATTTAATTTTTATTACAATTTCGTAGGTCATGAGCATATATCTAAACTAATTAAAGAATTTGTTTAGTGCGAGAATATAGTTTTCTTTCTAAATTGTTTATTGAATTATATTTTCTTTATGCATTATATTTTCCATTTCATTAAATGTGTCTACCAATAATGAAATTATGCGTGATGATATGCAGGCTGCAAACTATATGAAGATAAAAGGTTTATTGGAGTTAATAAGCCAATGCGTGGCTGACATGATTAACGGAAAATGAATAAAACAGTCGAAATGAAAACCCGTGGGCATTCGAAAATTAAAGATTGATAGTTCGATAAACGATTACAGTGTTATCATCTAATGATTCTTTTGATATTGTGTATGTATTTCTGTTTTTAGTGTGAAATTTGTAGTTCTTCACTTGCTACTCAGAAAAGTTTGTGTAGAATAAAATTATGTTTTTAGACAAGATCGCAACAACATTCTAAACAAAGAATTAAGTTCTATATCCCTCTCTTCTCTCTCTTCACTTTTTAGGGTTTTAATTTTCTTAGTCGTTTAAGCCGGAAATAGTCTAATTTCTTCCGACCCTTTTTCTTTGATTTAATTTGCTTTTTTATGTTTTTGATTGGTTTTGCTTTGTTTTGTTCTCTCCGTTTATGAGAGTCTGTCCCAATTTTTTTGGGTTTTCCCAATTTTCTGGGATTTTGATTCTCATCTATGGATAAGAAATTTAATAATAGTTGAGAAGGTGATTCGGATTCATATGGGTTTAGAGTTCGTCATCAAATCAAAACATCAACGCAGATTGCGAAAGTCTCTACTTGGAAAGATGCAAAGACATCGAAAATCATTGCTCGCATCAAGTTTGAAGCGGTGGAGTGTGAGCTATGCCCGATATGCAAAATAGTTATGATATTGATTGTAAAAGTTATGTTATTTTCTCTAGATATGTGATTTACAAATCTTTATCATTGTTGTAGATGTCGTATGACTATTTATTAATGATAATATTCTTCTTACTGTAAAAAAAAAAAAAAAAAAAAAAAAAAGTTCTATAAATGATTCATTCACTAATGTAAAGAAAAACCTTAAACTTAAACTCAAATGTGGATGATCTACTAATTTAGTTGGTTAAAGTCTTAAGAGGTGGTACTCAAAACCTGAGATCAAATTCTGTCTACATCACTTGTCATTGAGACTCTCTTTACAACCAAAAAACAAGAAAAAAAAAAAGAAGCTAAACTTAAATAAAAGTACGTAATGACAAAACAAAATAAAACGTTATCTTTTCTTGCATTTTTATCTTGATAATTTGCCTATGCTTTGCTAATGCGCGCACGGGTAAATTGTTAAAATGTTAATGTTTCTAATTAAAAGAACTACAATCCCAGTACGTTTTACTATTGTCAAATCTCATTCGGTTTTCTTTACATCATTCTATTTTTACAATAGTATATAAACACAGCATAGCACAAATTCCCTCTAGAGAATGAAATTTATCAATTTTCATGTTAAAGAGTGGGTTATGTTCAATTTCTAAAATTAAGTTCATCACTAATGAGCAGAGGTGTCAGAATCAACCAGATCAAGCGATAATCAATCTGATTTGACCCGAGAAATTCAAGACCCAAACCCGATCTGTAACCGATTTGAACTCAAATCAAATCCGAATTTGACTTAATCTAATCTTAACTCGGCAGTGATCTTATTTGACCAAGCCTGAATTCAACCCAAAACCTATTTGACCCGACTCGAACTCAATGCGAACCAGGTTGACTCGACTTGAACTCAACCTGATCTGAAATTGACCCAATAAATACCTGATTCAATATGATCCGTTTTGACCCGAACTGATATTAACCTAACCCGATCTGATTTTATATATCAATCCGACATGATTTCAAACCAATCATGATTTAAAACCAACCATAATTTTTATCCAACCTATGATTCAAATCAACCATAATTTTATACCCAACCTAAGAGCTCTAACTAATATCTTATACAAATTGAATTATTAACTTAGCAAACTAACATTGCTCGTACGTCGACTCGTAAGATCATACGATCAAATAGTAATAATAACCTTAAAATATATGACCTTAAAATATATGACATTTTTTTGTGTCTATATCAACATATGTGGCTATCATCTATCAATCAATCACTAGTTTGGGTGATTTCACTAATGTCTTTAACAGACATTAAAAAATAAAAATAAAAAAAATAAAAAAATAAAAAATCGGGTAAGAGAAAAAAGGAAAGTATACTCCTACTAGAATTTAGTAAAAAAAAAAAAAGCTCTATAAATGCCGACGAAGTCTTCCAAAAGTCCCACCATCAACTCAGCTCCTAAACAATCTCTTGCTCTCTCTCTAAATTTCTCAAAACACTTAACCTAATAGAAATAATGGCAGCATCAACCTCATCTTCATCTTCGTCCGAGAAGATAATCCTTAGGAGTTCCGATAAAGAGACTTTCAACGTAGACGAAAAGGCAGCAATGCTTTCGCAAACCATCAAGAATATGATCGAGGACCTCGGCGACAGCATCGATCCCATCCCGCTTCATAATGTCACCTCTAAAATTCTAGCTAAGGTTATCGAGTATTGTAACAATTTAACAAACACGCTGTTGCCGATAACTTCAAATCCGTAATACAACCTAATGAACTCAAGCAATGGGATAAGGACTTCCTCAATGTCGACCAAGACACCCTCTTTGATCTTATTCTTGTAAGTATTTGTTTTTTTTATTTTTTTTCGATCTTTTACTTTGATTTGTTTTCTTTATTTTTGTTGATTTGTGATATTATTCTTTTGTTTCTTTGATTTCTTTCGTTTCTTTGATTTATTTCGTTTCATTGGTTTATTTCGTTTATTAGGGTTAAGGGCTAATGTTGCAATTAATCGATCTTTTTAGGGCTTAGGGTTAATGTTGTTTTAAGTGTTAACAATTTAGGGTTCGGATATATGTATGAAAATATGGTTATTATTTTATATTTGAAATTTTTTTAGGGTTTAGGGTTCGAAATTATAATAATACGAGTACCTTACTATTTTCTTGTTCTTATAAAATCTAATTAGTGTTTCTAATGTTTGGGCTTGAATTGTTTTACAAATAAAATAATATTGATTAAATTTTGTACGATTATATTAGTCTGATTTTTTTTGGTCTAATTGGGTGCTCCTTATGAATTCGATGTGCAAATTGGAGTGCTATACGCCTATACGAGTTCTTTGGAATCTTTGGCTTATTTTAGTTAATTATATAATTTTATCATGTATGATTTTACAGATTTCTTTTGGACGTATTTGTATTTTATCATAATTTTTGATAATATGATAATAGTTTGACACTTTAACTTCGCAATCGCATTATACGTAATATTGTACCCAAACTTTTTTGCTAAGATGTATCGTGTATGAGTTGTTTGTTAATACAATTTGAGGGTTGTTACAATGGATATATATAAGTGAATATGTTTGTTAATACAATTTAAAGGTTGTTACAATGGATAAATATAAGTGAATATGTTTGTTAATACAATTTAAGGGTTGTTACGTAGTCGATTGATAGAGTAATAACTTTTTTTTTTTTTGGTTTTTTTGGTTTTTTTTTTTTTTTTTTGACGGGAGAGTAATAACCAAATTAATTATGTGTGATGATGTTATACAGGCTGCAAATTACATGGATATCAAGGGTTTGCTGGATTTAACTTGTCAATGTGTGGCTGATATGATCAAGGGAAAGACACCCGAGCAGATAAGGAAGACCTTCAACATCAAGAACGATTACAGACCTGAAGAAGAGGAAGAAGTTCGCAGGGAGAATCAATGGGCTTTCGAGTAAAACTCAAGTAGCAATGGAAGCTATTGAGAACAACTCCATCTAGTCATCTACCAATTCCAAAACTCTTTCTAATTAGTTTAGTTACTCGCTACATACTTTTTTTTGCTTAATGTTTTAGTACTCACTATGTTTACTTCTTCATTGAAGAATTCACTATGTTTAGGATTTTTTTTACTGCTTCATTGAATTAATTTCAAAGACCTCACTATTTTCTTGTTTACTACTACATTTAATTAATTTCAAGCATAAGAAGTTACTTTTGTGTGTGTTAAATTTATTACTTTTGTATTTCAAGCATATGAACACCCTATATTTACTGCTAGACTAAGAATATAGGGTGATTGTTTTACTTGTTACAAGTGGGCTATTATCAGTATGACACTCACAATTAAGAAAACGTCTAAGCTATTATCAATTATTTGGTTTTCAATGTATTATATTGGATCTTTTATGACTTTTAATTAAGGGTGTGCTCTCTTCATCATAAGAAACAAAGTTTTAGGTGTAATAGTTATAAAGGTTCATAAAATCAACTATCTTGCGATAAGGTTATGTCACATCTAGTCAAGTTCCATTAAACAAATTAATTTTCATTTTAAAATCAATAAATAGGTTCCATTCAAGTTACTACGTGGAATAGGTTCCATTTTAGTCTAATATATATTCCGAAATCGATTATATTTCATGTCTGTAACAACTTCAATACTTAAATACTAAAAACTATATCTTAAAAATTTAATTAAAATACTGTTTGTTGAGGAGTTGAGCATAAAACTAAGCTAAAAATGAATCAATTATCTAATTTTAAATAGATTATAGAACCTCTAAAGGTATGATTAGTTGTTTATTATATAGAACCTCTAATGATTTTAGTGGACTAACGGTTGTATACATAAAGCCGCCATCACAATTAGCGGAATTAGCATTGATGGAATTAGCGTGTTATTTTATAAAGAGTGATATAGTTATTAGTGGATTTTAGCCCGGACAATAATGATAATAATAATACTAATAAAAATCCTATATATAAACACCTACCTATCTTACGTGGATTGTACAATGAAAAATATTTTTTAAAATTACTATACGTTTTAACATTATTTACTTACGAAAATTGCTCATTTAAGTCTTGTTGATTCACGATATTTTTCACTTGATTACGATAATCCAAATAAGATCAGACCAAACGAAAATAAGTTGTCATAAATTTTGTTACTCCCTTCACATTTTATTACTTGCTCCAATTCTGATCTCTATACGCGGAGTTTTAGGAGGAATAGTGTTGAAAAGTAATAAATATGTGAAAGTGGGATTAGTTGAATAATAAAAAATCTTAAAAACAAAAGTGAGTGTAAGTGGGGAAGAGAGAGAATATGAAAAATATTAAAATATGATGTTATGTGAGGGAATCATTAGTGGGGAGGAAAATAGTAAAATACTGTTAAAACTTTCCAAAAAAAGGAAATGAGGCAAATAATAAAATACGATTACAAAAGTAAAGTGGAGTAAGTAATAAAATGCAGAGGGAGTACATGTTAATAAAAGGGTTTTCCTAACTAAACGTGTCAACTAATATAATTTAAGGTTGAGCAATTTCAAAGAATAAGGCTAAAACGTAAACTAATTCCTTATATACATAAATCAAAAACTAATTCCATGTGTAACGTCCACATAGGCTCGGTTTCAAGTTTTGTTTATTTTTAATTTTTTTGCCAGTGTAGAACCCCTGTGATGGTGGTTTTAGTATATGTAGAACCACTAACTGTATTAGTGGTTTAGTATATAAAACCTCTAATGATATGTATTAACAGTTCTTTATATAAAACTACCATTACAATTACGATTGGATTATTGGGAAGTTGAGATGAATGAGACTTCGAATTTGAGTAATAATAATGTTTAAACTGTTGTTGTTAAATGAAAACCGCTAATGTAAGTATATAACAGTTTTATAAAATAAACCGCTAATGTCACTAACAATAATATTAAAAAATCGCTCATAAAATTAGCGATTTATTTTTAAAAAATCACTACTATTTTTAGCGGGGTATAATCCTGCATGGATAGTACAATGGGAAATGTATTTTTTAAATCAACGCATATAAGGAATTAATTTACGTTTTAACATAAATTACAAAAATCACTGGGTCAAGTCTTGTTTGATTTACGATAATTTTGAGTTATGATGATCCAGATACTATACGATAAGAGCAACAAGAAAATGAGCTATTATAAGTTTTTATTCATGTTAAAAAAAGGGTTGATTGTCCAAATTCCGTGTGTAACGTCCATATAGGCTCGGTTTCAAGCTTCACTTATTCTTTTTTAATTTTACCAATATAAAACTACTAATCATTAGTGGCGGAGCCAAGAATTTCAAACCGGGGGGACAAATGGATATTGCTTAGTTTTTGACAAAAATGTTAGAACAAATAAATACTTAATAATTAAAGTTTTACTACTCAAAAAATCCTAAATACGGAGTAATTAGTCAAAAATCAACATTATATACCTATTCTTCCTTCATAAAAGTGTTTAATTTCAAATTAAAACGTTAAATAATATAGTTAATTAAATATAGTACTTGTTATAATGTTGAATTATAGAAAAAAATAGTAATAAAAAAAAAGTAAAATGGCTGGCAACAAGAATTGAACACTAGTTAATTAAATGTAGTACTTGTTATAATGTTGAAAATTAGAAGAAAAAAAAGTAATAGAAGAAAAAAAATAATAAAAATAAAATAAAATGTCTGACAACATGAGTTAAACTCTAGTATCCACTATACAAGTTCAACTCCCGAACCATGAAGGTAACAGTTTATTCTTTGCATAATATTGCAGGTTTAAAATATATATTTAAATATTTTTTACTTATTAAAAAAAAGCTTTAGTTAAACTCTTCAGGAATCGATCCCGCGTTCCCGGCCTTTACAAGTCATGCACTGACCACTGCACCAATTCATTTGCCGTAAATTATTATTTATCAAAACATGTATTTGAACTAAATTTTTATTTTTTTTAAGTGGGGGGACACCTTGTCCTACCCTAGCTCTGCCACTGCTAATCGTGATGGCAGTTTGTATATATGTAGAACCTCTAAAGGTATTAGCGGTTTATTATATAAAACCTCTCATGGCGTTTGTATTATATTTGGTTTTAAATGTATTATATTGGATCTTTTATGACTTTTAATTAAGGGTGTGTTCTCTTAATCATAAGAAACAAAGTTTACGGTGTAATAGTTATAAAGGTTCATTCAATCAACTATCTTGCGATAATGTTAAGTCACATCTAGTCAAGTTACATTACACAAATTAATTTTCATACTAAAATCAATTAATAGGTTCCATTCAAGTTACTACGTATAATAGGTTCCATTTAAGTCTAATATATATTCCGAAATCAATTATATTTCATGTCTGTAACAACTTCAATACTTAAATACTAAAAAATGTATCTTAAAAATTAAATTAAAATACTGTTTGTTGAGGAGTTGAGCATAAAACTAAGCTAAAAATGAATCAATTATATAGTTTTAGATTATAGAACCTCTAAAGGTATGATTATTTGGTTATTATATAGAACCTCTAATGATATTAGTGGACTAACGGTTGTATATATAAAGCCGCCATCATAATTAGCGGAATTAGCGTTTTATTTTTAAAAACCGATATAGTTATTAACTGATTTTAGCTCGGACAATAATGATATTGATTTGGGGATTTTTACCCCCGCCATGTGGGCAAATAAGAGCGTGACACGTGTCACCTTAGAAGGAGTCCAAGTGAACCTCTCAGGAGTTGACACATGGCATGCAGATATTCATCAGGGAATGACAGCCTCCAGGGCCCAATTTCCAAGAAAGCCGCAAAGCGGCGCAGCCCACCAAATCTAAGTCAGACTGACCTAGGTAAAAGCACATTTACCAATGACCCAATAAATAGGGAGATTTACCCCATTTTGGGGGCACGTTCATTTATTACAACACAATTAATTCTCTCACATCAGAGATTACACCTGATCTTGGGATCCGAGAAGATCTACTTTTACTTTCCGCACTTTTTACCTTACTTCGACCGGTTCTAACTTGATCGTCGGAGGCAAAACTCCTACCAACAGGAGCTTCCGTTGTTTTGCAGGTATACAACTGATAGGGAATCCAGTCTTGGTGATGTAACTCTCCCGTAGGACACAAAAAACCCCGAAACATTTGATGTCGTCTGTGGGGAGAGTATCTCTAAGATGGTTTCTCAAGAGACAGTACCGCCTCCTATAGAAAAGCAGCCTACGGTTGAGGACTTTTTAGAACCATGATACGGATGAAGATCCAGAGGTCGAAACATATACGGCCGCAAATGGATCCCTCATTACTAGGCACGTCTGTTCAAAAGACAAGAAGGAGCAGAGCGATGGTCAGGCGGGTCCGTGTAAGTCATCCGACAAGCCCCAGGTGGCAGGAAAGACTGCTCACATCACCCGAGACGAGTTCATGAAATTCATGACAAGTTTCAAAGGAGAGATGAAGGACCTGATCTCCAAGAGGACGGTTGGTCCCAGCAAGGGTTAGTTAGCCAAGAAGCCCTCTCGCTCTGAGTAGGCTAAGTCAGTTAAGGACAAGGAGCCCACTCTGCATCCTAAAATAAAGGAGGGGACTCGACCTTTGATTGATTGGACCTAGTGCTGCTTCCCCGAGCCGGGGAACACTACTAGAAATAGGCTATTTTCCGACGGAATCGTTCCAACGGACCTTAAATTTCGTCGGAAAATTACAAATTTCTGATGGAATTTGATCCCTCAGAATATTTCGTCGGAAAATACCATTTTCGACGGAATTTCCCTCGGAAATATTCCGACGGAAATTAATTCTGTCGGAATAAATAACTTCCGACGGAATATTCCCTTGGAATTTTTCCGACAAAAGTTAATTCTGTTGGAATTACAAGCTTTCGACGGAATTTTCCCTCGGAAAATATCTTCCGACGGAAAATTCCGTCGGAAGCTATTACTTCCGACGAAAAATTCCGTCGGAAGCTATTACTTCCGACGGAATTAATCTCCGTCGGAACATGTTATCATCACATAGGATTCTTAGCCATAGGATTCCGCCTCTTTTTCTTTCCTCTTTCTCTTTCTCTCTCCTTCTCTTAAGAATCCGCTTCTTTTTTCTCCTCTTTTATTTCCTCTTCTTCTCTTTCCTCTTCTCTTTGCTCTTCTTCTTTCCTCTTCTCTCCCCTCTTCTCTCACCACCGCCTTTCATTTTCTCTTTCATCTCCTCTCACAAGCCTATCACCGGCCACAACAACACCGAGCAACACCTACATCCTCCAACAAATTCGAGCCAAATCCCCTCATTTTCGAGCAAAAAAACGAACCAAAAACCCTAGGAAATATGAGCAAAGAACAAACCAAATTAAAAAATCAAGCAAAAATCCCCCCATATTCGAGCAATGAACCACAGAATATTCAATGAATTTTTTTTAAGGAATTTCGCTACCCAATTCTCCAGCAAATTCGAGCAAATTGTAGCAAAAATAATTGAAATTCAACACAATTTTCGACATCAACATCAACAACAATTTTCGCCCTTTCTCTTTGTTCTCTTGCTGAAAACAAAGGTTTTCAAGTCAAATTCGACCATGAAAACTCTAGATCTAGAGTTTTCATGGTCAAATTTGGCCTCTTAAACCCAATTTCGAGGTTTTGTGTGGTCGAATTAAGGTAGTATCTGTTTTTTTTTATCTTTTTATTTTGTTGTTTAATCTGATTTTTTTTTTTTTTGAATATATATGGTTGTGGTGGGTGGTGGCTGCTGGAGTTCGATGTTGGGGGTTGGGTTGGGATTTTAATTTTTTTTTTTTTTGTTTTTTTTTTTTTGTTAATTTTTGGGCTGTGATGGTTTGTTTCGGCGGCGACGGTGGTTTTAGGTGGGTGGTGGGGTGATTTGCTTAGGATGGGTGGTTCGACCAAATTTGTTAGGGTTAGAGTTGTAGATCTGGGTTCGTTTGGGCGGGGTTCATTTGGGTGGTAGATCTGGATTAGGTGAGTTTGGGTTGATGGGGAATCTGGTGGTAGGTTAGGGTTCAGTGGTGGTCGTGGTGGGTTAGGGGTGGCTAATGGGGTTACGGTGGTGGAGTGGGTTGGGGTTACGGTAGTACGTTCTGGTGGGTGGGGTGGTGGGTTAGGGGGTGGCGGTATGGTGGGTTGGGGTGGTGAGCAGGGGTGTGGGTAGTGGTGGATCTGGGTGGGGTAAGGGTTAGGGGTGTGGGGTTGTTTTTTTTTTACTTTTCCGATGGAAATTTCTATTGGATTATACCTCTTCCGACGGGAATATTTCCGTCGGAAAATTGCGACGGAATTTCAAATAAAAAAAAGGGCCGACAAAAATAAATCCGTTAGAAACTAGCCTTTCGTCGGAAAAGGTCGAATTTCCTACAAAGGGTTTTGCAACAGACTGATTCCGACGGAAGACCATTTTCCGACGGATTTTTTCGTCGGAATCAAGCTGTTTTCTTGTAGTGGAAGAGGAAGGCCATCCGGCATACACAACTGGATGGCAGCAAGAAGTTTTACTCTGATGCTCGATTCTTCATTGAGTAAAAGAAAAACCAGCAACTGTCTGACTCGGCTTCAACGACGACTTTCCCAGACAGCTTCAAAAGTACCTCGATGAAGTATTCTCAATCTTCACAAGAGAGCCTTTTAGGGGGCCCGTTCGTCTATAGAGGTCCTCAGATGATAGGCTCGGTCCCGTATGTGCCCTAGCAAACATACAGATCGTTTGCCAGCCTTACCAGCAGCCTGCCCTCTTCGGGGGTCAGGCGACATATGACGTCCAACCACTAGGTTGGTAGCTCCGTCTACTAAAACTTGGAGAACAACATTATGTGTTCTCCAAGGAGATAACCGAGGCGGCACAGCTGGCCAAGGTTAAGAATTCATGGTGGGTACTTATGATGGTACCACCAACCCAGAAGACCACCTGTTGGCATACACCCACCTCATGTACTTGCAGGGGTTGGATGATGCAACATGGTACAGGTGTTTCCTAGCCACGCTGAAGGGCCTTGCCGAGCAGTGGTTCGACAATTTTCCGGCTAGGTGCATCAACAATTTTAGAACGCTTGCGTTCTTGCTTGCCTCAAACTTCTCCATGAACATACCCGCAGAAAGGACAAGCCTTGACTTGGGCGCGGTACAACAGGGAGGGGCTCCGTTCATACGTCAAGCGGTTTAATTTGGTGAGAATCCAGATCCAAGGACTGTCTGACGATGTTGCTTACATAGATTTCTTCAAGGATCTGAAAGATGGGTCGACTTTTAAGTTCGACCTCGTCCGGAAAGAATCTCAACTCTTCAAGAGGCGCTAATGGAGGCGGAAGGCTATATACAAGCGACTGAGCTCTGCTCCACCAGCAAGCAATCAGACTCAAAGAATTCTGACAAACCAAAAGGGAGTCGACAAGAAAAGCCGGCTTAGAAAGCTAAAGAGAGCAAAAAGAGGAAAGAAATCTGGGCGGTAAACGATTTTGATTAGCCGTCCAGAAGAAAAAGAAAGAGTTTAAACCGTACGTCCCAAAGTAAAATGTTAACAAGGACTGCTACTCCATCCTCATGGAGATAAAGACCAGATGACTATTAATAAGCCCGCAACCATGACGGGTTCCGCCAAAAATCGGAACAAAGACAAGTACTGCCATTTCCATGAGGATATTGGCCATGACACCAATGACTGCTACAACCTCAAGCGGTTATTGGACAGATTGGCTGATAAGGGGGTGTTGAAGTCTTACATCCTCAAGTCCAAGGTGATGACATTCGTCAAAAAAGCCAGCAAAGCCTACTAGTAGTTCTGACACCGATAAGGAGTCGATCCACACCATAGAAAACGGCTTTGCCGGAGGGGGTCGGGTCCAACTATTAGAGGCACCAAGTACCGTGCTAGAAAGATGGATGTCAACTCGGTCGATGAGGGCCATGCGTCTAACAACACATTTCCTGAGGTCATCATGATGACCCTATTGTCATCGAATGCAAGGTAGCAACAAAAGGGTTGGCTGGATCCTCATTAATACCGGTAGCTCGTTTGACATCATCAGCTTGAAGTGTATGTCCAAGCTGAAGTATAATCCAGGCAGCATGCACAAGGTCACTCACCCCCTGGTTGGTTTTGGGGGAGGATTTGTGCGCCCAGTCGGCCAATAGATCTACCTATCCAGCTAGGAGAGATGGGAGAGGGGCGCCACATGGTCGTCCGGTTCTTGGTCGTAGAAGAGCTTACCGCCTATAATCTCCTTTTGGGTCGTCTGACTCTAAACGAATCCAAGGCCATCATTATCCCATCCCTCATGCTGCTGAAGTTTGAAAGAGATGACGGTTTTGTTGGTTCCCTAAATGGAGATCAGATGACGGCCCGAGAGTGGTATCTCTCAGACGTCAAGCCCACGGCGGCTGCAGTCGGCTAGGTTAAAGAGCCAATAGACCTTGACGATGTCAAGGAACCAGCCTGCCCCACCAGCAGTCGGCAAGAAAAGAAAGCACTAGGGGAAAACATGTAATCCGCACCGGTTCAAACGCCCCATTTCGCACCGGTTTTGAACCGGTCTTGATTTGGGGGGTGCTAAAACCCCATACATTTCGCACAGGTTCAAAACCGGTGCGAAAACAGACTTTTAGCACCGGTTCTTGGTGAGAACCGGTGCGAAAACCTCACTTTTCGCACCGGTTCTTGCTTTGAATCGGTGCCAAAAGTCCCAAAAAAAATTTTTTAAAAAACTTTTAGCACCGATTCTGTTCAAAAACCGGTGCCAAAAATGCCCAAAAAAAAATAGCTATAATATTACCATATATATAAAGTTACATATTTTCATTATAAATAGTTGTAATATTACAATTTTCGTCAAAAAATAAATAACATACAATGTTACATAAGCACAAACAAAATGGACATGCAAAAGGCTCTGGTATTAGAAGCATTCCGATCATAGCATTAGTCGAGTGCAGCGACCTTTACTCCTGAAAAAGCAAAATCACCATTATAACTTTCATAAACGTTTAAGCTGACCAAAATATCAATTGCAAGGACTTTATTCTATGGTTGCCATGAACAGATTAGGCTAGCAGGACTTATAATTACATTGAATAGGATCTAAGTGCTCTTGGTAAAATAGGCATTGGATTCTACTGTTATGTTCTGTGTTTTTTGTCTTGAACTTTCTTTTTGTATACTCAATAACTCAAAGATAAATTATTATTTAACAATCTGGTCTAATGTAGGTATGCGAAAAGTCCAAGTGATCAGCAATTGAGGCATAACAACAATGCAATGAAGTAAGCACTTGCAAACCAGAGGATACAACAGAGCTTGGAGTTTGTTCAATGATACTTATAGTTATTCTATTAAGTAACAGGAACCTAACTGTCAACAAGAATGGAATTGCATCAGTGAGTCGTTTGTATAGCTTTGGTGAATGCTAGAGGTTATTTTAAAGAATCGTTTGATTGCTTCACTAACCTTGTTTCTATACACTGTTTCTATATCTCGTCGAAATGCTTGGATGATCTACAGATAAATTCCTTCACCAGCTTTGAGAATGCAGTTGAACTGTCTTTCAACAATTCAGAAGGAGAGTCATACTCGGCGATCCTGCCTGCATATATGAATCAAATTTGCAACATTTCACTCAGACAAATAGAAAATACAACCAGAAGTACATACACAACAACAGGCTACTACAACATTTATCAATATCAGTGTTAATGGATTAAACTTTAAGCAGAATAAAAATCTTGTACTTGGTATTAAACTTACCTGGATCGAGAACCAAGACAAGATCATTGTCAATGACAGTAGGTATCCTGTGCGCGACAGTAATCACAGTACATCCGCTTGTTTCCTCTCTGACAGTCTTCTGAATCAGATTATCAGTTGCAGTATCAACAGATGCAACAGCTTCATCCAACACTAGGATTCTCCTCCTCTGTAGAAGCACTCTCCCTAGACAAACCAACTGCCTTTGCCCTACACTCCAATTTTCTCCATCTTCAGCAACTGTCACAATTAGCAAAGATTTCGTGAGAAATACGAAGAAAGTTTTAAACATTTATATCCTGAATCAGAAAGTTATAATACCAGGGGCATCAAGAAGCCGTGCATACTCGTAGGAAAAAGAGCAATCCAGCATGCAATTTAAAACTTTGCCACAGAAGCCAATTATTAGTAAGAAATTATGGACGCTTATGCAAGCGTAATTAACAGATGCAAAAGTATCAAAAAAACAAGGTGAAGTGCGCTTAAACTTCTTCTTTATCTCCTTAAATTCTGTCAAAGTTATTTTCTTTTCAGTTTTATATTGAGCTGCAGCTATGTGTAGCCAGCAGGAGCGATGCTTAGATATGTTATGTAAAGCATCTCTTTTGAAATGAATCATAGTACAACAAACTACCATCGGATAGAGTTATGAGAATGAGAATATGGAAAAGCTTTGAATAAATTCATGAAATAATACAACTATTTATAGTGTTACAACAGATTATTAAAGGCTAACAATGATACATGAAAATGGTGCGGAAGATTACAAACAATAATATCAAATCAAAGATATAACATAATATCCTAATATACCAAAGACTTCTATAGCTGAAAACATTGTATCTATAAACTAACTTATTAAAACTCACTAATATGAAGTACAACAATACGTTGATCAAAAACATTCCTTTAGTAAAAAATAAGACTAACTAGCTTTATCACTATTCACCAGTAACATAATATCCTAATATACCAAAGATTTATCAAAACCCAGAATATCCTAATATACCAAAGATTTATCACTATTCACCAGTGAAAAAGTAATATCAATTTCATAAATGCAAACTAACTAGCTCAAATTTCAACTAACCAATTGCAAGAATTTAACACCAATTTCACACTTTTTTTTAATCCAACAAATTCATATAATTTTATTTTCATGTAATTATAGCTTTCATGCATCATGGATAAACATAAGAAGTCACAACAAATCAATCAAAATCCAGAATATAAATTGACACTGAAGGAGGCGAAAATGCCTGTAAGCTAGGAACACTGAAAGGTAGGCTTGATTTTTCTATTAACATATGTGGTAAACAACTTATGTGTTACTTTCAGTTTTTGTCTGGTAGCTTGTCCTTAAAAGAGTTGGTGGTGCACTGTAATCTCTTCGTTAAATAAGCCATAAAAGCCTTGCCCACACTATAAAAAATACTGCACATCATAACAATAAAGACTGTGGCATCCTAAGCATAAAACTTCATTCAACTAAATCTCCACTTTTTATAAGTAAGAATCAATTTGACACGGTAAATCTATCTCCAGCCAAACCAGAAAAACAATTTCATTCCAAAACAAAAAAAAAAAAAAAAAAAAAAAAAAACAAAAAAAAAAAAAAAAATCTTTTTTCCTTATGGTGGTTAAACCACAAACAACTGAACTGTACGAATAATCAAAATCCAGCAAAGAACTATAATCAAAATGAAAATCATACACATTAAACTCAATATCAGAACATTAAACTCATTATCAGAACATTCAATATCAAACAAGCTTCTTTATCTAGAACCCAATCCCTCATCCTTAACATATATGGTAAAGAATTCATTTAGCTCCCCTAACAACATCCATTCTTAATTCTTTTACCATTCGAGATCGAACTTCATAACTCCAAAATCTACTCTATCCCATTCACTGCCAACTCATTTCATCCTATCCCTTAAATGCATCACTCTTCTGCTTAAGTAATTACCCACATTCTACCACAAATAATACTATGACATCTAATATTAAGGTAATTAAACCACACAATTTTTTAACGAAATTAAGACACGAATTTTAACCACCAAGAATCAATTAAACGGTTAAACCCGAAGATAAATGTTGTCACCTCCTTCTTGCATTCTGTTTGTCATAGGTATGGCCGAAGAAGCTGATGACAGTAGCAAGTATGCCAATATCTGCAAATAAACATTTACTTCAGATTTCAGTTTAGTACCACAGAATCAATAGGCCACACATTTTCCTGAACTATACTTGTCAAAATCAATCTTCAATGTACTACCTCTTTTAAGCCAATCCAAAATACATAACTATTTTGAAAAATTATAACTTTATCTGTTCATCAACATCATAGTCGTCCGTCCAAATAACTTTACCATTTTGCTATAAAGAAACTATCCATAAAAATAATCCCGCAAAGAAAAGGAGAGCATAGGGCTGAAAGATTTGGAAACTATGAAAACAAGCAGTGAGCTCAAGCAAATAACAGGCAGGGAGATTCCGTGGAGATAGTCTCTGTCCCATGTAGAGGAATCCACATTCCAGGCAACCTTAGATTGGAATAATATTTTTTTTTTTACAGATTTCCACATGAATCACAACAGAAACACAACCCCATTTAAAATTACTTACAAAACTAAAACATGGGATTTCAGCATCATTCAACAAAAATCACAACCCCATAATAAAGTAATTAAATAAAATATTCCAACACTAATCCATGAAATTTTCTGCAAAAAAAATCTGAAAAATAAAATAAAAACGTAGTGTATATTATATACCTAAAAAAAGACAAGATTTTTCCCAAGCAAAGAATCCAAAGAACTAAACCTCTGAATGTGATTCCAGTAAAACAACCTCAGACAATTTCTAAATAGACAATAAGCTGAATTCCCACACACATAAACCAAATTAATGCAATCAATCAACTCATAAACCAACCCTAAATAATTAACACACACATATACACCTTCAACAATATAAACTTTCAACTAATTATCCCATTCAACAAAACAAATCGAATTTACACTTACATGTTTTGGAATCCAAATACGGCTTGTATTCAAATGGAGCCATGGCTTCGCATCAACCAGAACAACGCCTTTAAACGCCCAAAAATTGAAATTCAACTATTTGATGGTTCACACACCAACCCTAATTGCATTCAAAATTTCAATTGTTCATCATTAAACAAAAAAAAAAAATAAAAAATCATAAAGAGGTATATGGGAGAGGAGGAGAGATCGAGGAAAGAGAAATACATAAGACAAAGAGAAAGAAAGAAGATAAGGCCCGTGTTTTTTTTAACAATAGTTTTCCCACCGGTTCGAACCGAACCGGTGTGATTAACTCATTTTTCGCACCGGTTTGGGCGAAAAGTCTTCCCCTCAATCCCCCTTATTATTTTTCCCACCGGTTTTTAAAAATCGGTGCGCATTTTGCGGTGCCTTTTTCATTTTTTCTACTAGTGAAGGCCGACCAGCTGGTCACTTTAAAAAAAAAGAAGCAATAGTAATCACTGAACGGGGAAAGATCAAATGAACTTTGTCCCCAGCCGGCTGGTGAACACATTGATGTTGCTCTGGATGACACACGTCCAGAGCGTACTGATAAGGTAGGGATGGTTGCCTTTGCAAAGTTGGGGGCAGACTTGCATAATCTGCTGAACAAGGTCATCTTTGCCTTTGAAGTGGAAGAGATGTCAGGCATCAGCCCAGATCCAAAGAAAAAGCCTATTAGGCAAAAGAAAAGAAATCATGGCGAGGAGAGAAGTCAGGCGGCAGCCGCCGAAGTAAAGAATTTGTTAGACGCCGGGTTCATTTGACAATGTCACTTCCCAGATTGGGTTGCGAACGTTGTTCTTGTGAAGAAGTCGAATGGTACCTGGCGCATGTATGTTGATTACACTAATTTGAACAAAACATGTTCGAAGGATAGTTATCTTCTTCCAAATATCAACAGTCTAGTCGACTCTACAGCCGTACATGCTTTGATGAGTTTTATGGACGTCTATTCTAGCTTTCATCAGATTACCCTGTGGAAGAAAGTTCAAGAGAAGACGACCTTCGTCACTGATCAGGGGTGATTCTGTTATACTGTGATACCGTTTGGTTTGAAGAATGCGTATGCTACTTTCCAACGAATGATTAATACGGTCTTCATTAATCAAATCGAAAGAAATGTAGAGGCGTACATTGATGACATGATAGTCATGTGGACCTCCGAGAAACCTTCACCATACTCAGGCAGCACAAGGTCATGCTCAATCCCAAGAAGTGTGTCTTTAGTGTTGAGTCTGGGAAGTTTCTCGGATTTTTAATTAATTAAAGGGGGATAGAGGTCAACCCAAAGAAGATACAGGCGGTCATTGACATGAAGTCTCCCCGCACTGTCAAGGAAGTTCAGAAATTTACTGGTTGTCTGGCGGCATTGGGGAGATTCCTCAGCCGGTCAAGTGACAATGCAAGTGCCTGTAGTTTTTCCAAGCAATCAGAAAGAAGACCATATTTGAATAGGGGGTTGATGCTGAGGCAGCCTTTCAAAAATTTAAAGAACCATTTTCACTCTTTGCCAATGCTTGTTAGCCCTCTGCCTAAGGAGACACTTTACATGTACTTAGTCGTCTCAGATCATGCCCTCAGTGTTGTTCTCCTTGCTGAGAGATAAGGCATCCAGCTCTCGATCTATTTTATTAGCCATGTTCTTCGAAATGCTGAACTTGGTACCTAACAATTAAAAAATTTGGTCTCGCCTTGTTCATGACTGTTAAGAAGTTGAAACCATACTTCTTGGCACATCAGGTGGTGGTCTATATAGACCAACCCCTCAAGCGGCCAATGACAACTTTAGAATCATCCGGCCAAATGCTCAAATGGGCTATTGAAATGCAAAGTCTTAAAATCTCTTTCAAAACAAGGAAGGGAGTGAAGGGTTAGGCGTTCACCGACTTCATTGTTGAAATGACAAGGCCGGTTGAAACGGAGAATCTTGATCAGGTTTGGAAGGTGTATGTGGACGGGAGCTCTACTATAACGGTTATGGTTTTAGGGTAATATATTAGTCTCTTGAGAGAGACAAATATGAGCATGCACTATGGTTCAAGTTTCAAGCCTCGAATAATGAGGCAGAGTATGAAGCCCTGTTAGCTGGCATACGCATGTGTAAGGCGGCAGGGGCAAGAAAAATTGACGCCTGCTTTGATTCACTATTGGTCGTTAGCTAATACCATGGTGACTATGAGGCCACCCATCCGGCTATGATTAAATACTTGCAGGCGGTCAAGGCAGAGGCCGAGACACTTGACAATTTTAACTTAAGTCAAGTGCCTCGGTCAGAAAACAATCAGGCGGATGCTTTGTCAAAATTGGCATCGTTTGCTTCGTGTGATACACTTTAGCCACTCTTCTAGGAAGTGTTGGAAAACAAAGTATTGAAGAGAATCCCATTGGAATACTGGACCGAAGTTCAACCTGGATGGACGAAATCTAGGCTTATCTACTAGATGGCACTCTGCCAAATGCATATCCAGAAATGGTTGCAATAAAAAACCATGCGGCCAACTTTGAGATTCACAATGGAGAACTTTTTAAAAAGGGCTTTCTGAAGCCTCTTTTGAAATGCATCACCCTAGAAAGGGGGCAAGAGATTCTGGAAGATGGCAGTTAGGGCCAGGTGACAAGGATATTTGTGGCCGACTCTGGAAGCAGACGCCATGGAAATGGTGAAGAAGTGTGATAAGTGTCAAAGATTTGGCAAGCTCATTCACCGTCCGACCACTAATTTGACGGCTATCCATAGCCCAATACCATTCGCCAAATGGGGCATGGACATCTTGGGTCCATATACAACTGCGCCAGGTGGACGACGGTATATTCTTGTTGCTGTTGACTACTTCACCAAGTGGATGGAGGCTGAGGCGGTCAAAGGAATTAAGATAAAGGAACTCATCTTTTTCATCTAGAAGAACATCATCACCCGGTTTGTAATACCTATGTCTATGGTCTTTGACAATAGCCCTCAATTTGAGACGCCTACCCTCAAGAATTGGCTGGGAGACCAAGGGATCTCTCACTGCTTTGCATCAATCGACCGGCCCCAAGCAAACGACCAGGTTGAAGCCTTAAAAAAATCTTATCTCAGACGACATTAAAAAGAAAATTGAAAGACCTGGCGATCTATGGGAGGATGAGTTGCCTCATGTCCTATGGGCCATCAAAACAACAGAAAAAGGGGCAACCGAGGAAACCCCATTCCTCATGGTATATGGTGCTGAAGCCGTCTTACCAATCAAACATTATGAGCCGACTCTTCGAGTTATGTTGTATGATGAAGAACAAATTGGGAGGCCATGCGGCTAGCATTGGACTCACTTCCAGAACGCAGGGGCAATGTCGCCTTACGTCATGAGTTTTATCTTTTGAGAATGACAAGAGCTTACAACAAGAGAGTACATACACAAACGATCGTTGAAGGTTGGGGACTTTGTGTTACGGAAAATGGAGGCAACCGGTAGGGCCAATGAGCAAGGAAAGTTAACGCCCAATTGAAGGTCCCTACCGGATCTATGAAGAAGTAAGAGGCGGCACCTACCGCCTGGAAACTCCAGACAGAAGGCAGCTAGCTAGAACTTGGAATGTAGACAACTTAAAGAAGTACTACTTTTGAGACTTGTAATTTTTTGTAAATGGAAATCTTATCAACGAAAGGTTGCTTTTTATTTCTAATATTGATTATTTTTTTCTTTATTAGATTTGTCTCCCAATGGGAACATCGCCTTTGTAATGTGTAGACGGCCAAATCTAAACCAACCGTTTGTTCTAACAAGAGCAAGACATCCGGCGACGCCCATCCGGGTGAATTCATCGCAGAGAGCATCTCTCATTTAGGTGGTACATTGCTCTATAAACTTAAAAAACAAACGACCCAATTGATCAACCTATAAGGGCTGGCTCATAGTCGTTTGACCTGAATAATCTAAAACGGAACATATACGGCCTAAATAACTGTGTGCCCTACGCAAATACAAGTGGTGTCCTGCCATTATTCAACCATAGCTTAAAATCAACAACGCTACCAGCCGCCTGTTATTGCTTAGGGGCAATACAGATGGTTCAAAAGCAGATTCCCCTATTAGATAGTCCGCCTGAATTAAGGTAATGTTGATTCAATTAGAAATTGAATGCTAAGTCTAGAACTTATCATCTAAAAGTCATTCGGCAAATGTCGATTGGATATGGTCAATGACCGCCTGGTTAAAATATCCTGTTGCTTGATGGTTTAGATTCCTGATTGCAATTCATCTTGAGGGCTTAAAGTCTGCTTGGTTTAGAGTCCGCCTGGTTAAAGCTTCCCTCCCGGTTTCAGGAGATCTTGGGATTAATTCTTACCCCCGCCCTTGTGGCTTTCTAAACACTAAAAAACCATAGTGATTGATTGACTTGGAAATTAGTCATACTCCTTCAAGTATCAAAAATTTCTAAGTCAATCAACCCACTTTTGAAACCAAGCGCTTATCCGTCCAGGCACAAGAACATCTGGTATACCGCATGTATAAGATAAAAAGGCTACGCACTTAGCAAAATTTATGCATACATAATAAAAATGCAAGGACAAAATATTTTTTTACAGGAAAACTGACCTAATGGCTGGGTGTTTCATATAAAAACCGACCCCAAGGTCGGTCAAAAGAAAGTGTAAACTGATTTTACAATCAGTGAAGAAAAGAAAAATTGTTAATCAAACCCGACTCCCTAGTCGGTAAAAATACATACATACTTGGCACGCAGGCTGAAAAGTAATTGTTAGGCCATTCGGCCAAAGAAAGACTTAAACTTGATCATCTTGAGGGGAGGACTCTTCTACATTCCCATTCAAATTTTCACTAACATCAATAATATGATCCCCATCATGCTCGAGGTCCTCATTCTTAGCCATATCTTCATTACAATCTGCCTCGCCCTTTTTCTCCCCCTGCAGTCGTTCCTCGTCAAGCTCGTCAGTGGATTGCTCAAAACGATACTCCCAAACGGAGTAGTCGTCGTTAGGATGCAAAGCCTTCCAAGCCATTTTAATCCGAATGACGCAGTCGGCCTCATTCTCCTCTATCAGCTGCTTCTTTTCTGCCTCGGCCCTGGCCTGGTATTTCTTCCTTAGTTGCTCTTCCTGGTTGGCGAGTTTCTTTTTTAGACTCTTGTTCTAGCGGCGGAGACTGTCTGTATCCCTGCTAACATCCCCAAGCTTCTCAAGCTCGGCCTAAGCTAACTTCCGTTTGCCCTCAAGCTCAGACACCCTCTTCTGGGCTGCCTCTAGCTTCTGCTTGACTTGCAGGTTGGCCTTAACCTATGAATGTAGTATGTCCTGGGTCAGTGTGTCATTTTTCAAAATATTAATCATGGCCTTGTTAGTAGAAGAGACGGTCCGGTCTTTGGTAGCCTTTACCTCTTTCTGTTTATCCTGGAATGGCTTCTTCAGCCCATTCAATCGCAGCATGGCCTGCATCCGGCAAAAGAAAGATCATCAATAAACAGACGGCAGGACAGGAGTTAGAAATATTTTTAACTTAAAAACAGGTTACCTCATCTAACAGGGCCAAAAGGGCATCAAAGTTTAGAGTGCCAACCCCCCTCACAGAATCCCGCTTTTCGGCAGCGACAACCTTCATCATGTTCTTATAGACCGGGTGTCTTCAGAGTTGTTGTATATCCGGCCTCTAGGCAGCATCTACACTTTCAACACTTGGTGAGAAGTTGACATAAGCCCCGCTTATAGACCGGGTGTCTTCAGAGTTGCTGGGCAACTCCTGATAAGACTTTACCTTACAAGGATAAGGAAAAGGATTAAAGGCACTAATACCTAGAAGCTCAACCTCCAAGTCTTGAGGACGCTTGTCTTTGCGTCCGCCCGAGGCATGTCCGCCTGTTGCTGTTGAGCCGACAATAGCAGTGAATGGCTTGCCACTCTTCGACGTCCGAGGGGCGTCCGGTTTTTTAAGTGCTTCAAGAGAAGCAGGCGACTTGCCGCCAGTAGAGGGATGAGAATCATCTCTAGGCTTGGCAGCAGTTGGATTTTTCTGCGCCACAGATTTCCTCGATTTAGAGGGCATCTGGTACTCTTTAGCAAACGGACGCTTCAGTGGCTTATCGCCAAAATTGGGGGGAACAGGCGGCCTTGTTGATTGCTCTTGAAAATAAAGAAGTTAAGCCGTCAAGTTCAAGACAATAAGGTCCGCCTGACTATGGCAGTTGTGGAAGACTTACATGTTCCAGCTGATCTTTCTTGATCTGGGCGATAGGCGGCAGGGGAGCTAGCAGGTTTCTTACTTGGAAAAAACTGCGTCATTGCTTCTTCTTTAAAAAAAACGGATTTTTCATGAAATACCACTGAGTTTTTCCAAAATTCACCATATACCACACAAAAAATTTTAATTCAACAAATACCATTCAGTTACTGTACGTTAACACATAATGCCATTTTTGGTAACTGCCGTTAGTGTGTCGTTAGGGGTAAATTACTAATTCACCATATACCATTATTTTTCTTTTTTTTTTTTTGCATGATGTACCATTTTTTAAAAAATATAGCCGTTGAACTGTTATAACGGCTAGTTTGTGTATATAAATGTAGTTTTTTAGAGAGTCACGTACCAAGTCACACCTCTAATAGTATTTGCAAAGATGTCCATAAACTCGAGATCATCCTCATCATCGTCTTCTTTCAGTTCTTCGTATTTAAGGGTGCCAAACAAAGCATGTTGTTGTGGTTGGAAGTTTGCAATAAGAAGCTCTCATTCGGCAAAAAATCCACAAAGGTTGTACTATAAGTGAGATGTATGTGATACTTTCAGATGGTGCAAGGGCAATGTGGATCAAAATGTCCCATGGGGTTGTGAAAATCAAAGAAGGGGAGGGATAGACATGCATGGAAGTGAGATTGTGTTGAAGCAAGAGTCATAGGAGCTGAAGAAAAGAGTAGCAAAACAACAAAAGATAGTGAATACAGCAATAAAAATAGGAGCAATTATGTTAATGATTATTGTATTTGTAGCCTTGAAATGAAAGTTGTAAGACAAAAAATTTCGTTGCTTAAATAATTTGCACTTCAATTGCTAACATTGTTTGTCAAAAAAAATATGCCTACATAATTGTTCAGTACTTGCATTACATAGCTTGGAATTATGAGAAATAAAAGAAGTGCCAAAAAAACCAAGTAGTTAACTTCAAATACAACTTGACACTAAACACTTAAGATTAAAAATTGTTCACCAAAAAATTACACATGAGAACCAGCTTCAAGAATCCTAAGTATCAGCCTTTATCTTCTTCCCCCTTGTGTTGCCTTGCTGTGAAGAGGATGCTGCATTTTCAGCCTTTTTTGTTGTTGCCTTAAAAAAAAGGTATATCATGCAAAAACATAGAAAAATAATGGTATATGGTGAATTAGTAATTTACCCCTAACGGCAGTTACCAAAAATGGCAATCTGTGTTAACGTACAGTAATTGAATGGTATTTGGTGAATTAAAAATTTCTGTGTGTTATATGGTGAATTTTGGAAAAACTCAGTGGTATTTCATGAAAAATCCGTTAAAAAAAGGCCGGATGAGTAATAGAAATTTTTTTTTTTTTGCTAAACGGTCTTATCCGACCAGGTACCTTTAGTTTTTTCTGTGCTAAGGCCACAGGCGGCTAAGTTAGTAGGGTCCCTTAGCCATTCAAACTAGGGATGTGGCTATGGGGAATTATCTACTTTTTGTTCCGTCCGTCTATTATTTTGGTGGAGACCTTAAACAAACCAAGCGTTAAAATTTGATCCCAGCCTTCATCAGGTACGGGCGGGAGGATAGCCTTTTGGCCTAGAAGGTATGGGTTCTTATTCCAAGTATTATACTTCCGGTTCCACCTGGTATCTGGCAAGGAGATGGTTGAAAATCGGTTCTGCCAGTCCTTCCATTTTGACTCCTTGCCCAAGGTCGTCATGAACCCTTTCTGGCAAGTTAGGGTGTACCACCCAAGGCCGGCTGCCTTAGGAGCCTTGCTCAAGTAATGCATCAAAGCAAAGGTCTCGAAGCCCGGTTTCACCCCCAGCATCTTACAGGCGGCAACGTACCCAAGAACATTCTCCCACGAATTAGGGGCAAGCTACCAAACCCCCAAGCGGTATCCGTCCAGGATTTTCTCAACGTCCTCGTCAAGAGGAAATCTCAACCCCGCCTGTATCGCTGCTTCGTAATAGTCGAAGCATTTATCCTCATAACTCTAATTGAATGGCCAAACGAGCGTATCGTCCAGGTCATGGACATGAATTGCATATCCGGCCCTTATGACATAGGTGTACTGGAATTCATCTTGCTTTTTAACATATTCCTTTGAGTCTTAGCGGAGATATGGGTGAAATAGAGAGTGAATTCTTCTCGAGCAGAGGAAAAGCCTCCCCTTGTCCTCTTGCAGGAGAGGGGCCTCCTCCTCGAAGTCGGAGGCAGATTTTGAACTTTCTAGCTCTTCATGGGCCACAAGCGGCTCTGTTCTGCCATTGGAACCGCTTGAAACAACATCTGACTGGGTTGACCCTTGTTCAGAGCCTGATGCACTATTGCCAGACCCATCATATGACTCGTTCAGAATGGAGTCATCCGGCGTGCTTGGAGTGCTGGGTGGGTGATAAAAAACTTCACTTCTTGGAACCCTAATAGTGTCGTCGTCCTCATCACCCTTTACGGGGCCTTGGGCCATCCTTTTGGTTCTGGCCATAGTTTCCTACACAGAAACAAAGATGGTCGGATTCATGGATGTTTAATTTGCAGAGGGGAGTCTAAGTGGGGGCAGGCAATACTCCTAGTCCTAGATTCAACCGTCACTGGTGACCGGCGGACACTATCCTAGGCCGTGGCGTGTGTGTTTGTGAAACCATTTTGAAACAAGGAATAACAAACATAGACGGAAAATTAAAGAATAAGAAAGAGATAAAACAGGCGGTTACCTTGTATTGAAGGTATTGTTGGAACTTCTTGGGTTGGCTGTGATGCAGGCGGATCGAACTCAAGTAGCAATAAGCAAATTCTCTTAAAAGCCAAAGATTCTCTCTCTAAGAATTTTTGTGAATATGCGAATATGAGGAGGGTGAAACCTATTTATAGAGGGGTAAAGTTTCAGGGGCAATTATGAAAATTACCCCAGAAGGTGAACTATAAAAACATTGTACACCCTTGCATGTATGACACTTGTCACAGGAGTCACATGGAGAGTCACGTCACCCTGTGAGAAGCAAATGATTTGGGGATTTTTACCCCTGCCACATGGGAAAATAAGAGCGTGATATGTGTCACCTTAGAAGGAGTCCAAGTGAACCTCTCAGGATTTGACACGTGGCATGCAAATATTAATCAGGGAATGACAACTTTTAGGGCCCAATTCCCGAGAAAGCCGCAAAGCGGTGCAACCCACCAAATCTAGGTCAGACTGACCTAGGTAAGGGCACATTTACTAATGACCCTATAAATAGGGAGATTTACCCCATTTTGGGGGCACGTTCATTTATTACAACACAATTAATTCTCTCACATCAGAGAAAACGCCTGATCTCGGGATTCGAGAAGATCTACTTTTACTTCCACACTTTTTACATTACTTCGACCGGTTCTAACTTCATCGTCGGAGGCAAAACTCCTATCAATAGGAGCTTTCGTTGTTTTGCAGGTACAACCGGCAGGGAATCCAGTCTTGGTGACGTAACTCTCTCGTAGGACACAAAAAACCCCGAAACAATGATAAAAAAGAAGACTATTTCACCAAATGCCACTGAGTTATTGCGAAATTCACCAAATGCCATCCAACTTTTCAAAATTCACCAAATGCCATCGAGTTTTAAAAAAATTCACCAAGTGCTATTAATGACTAATGGCTGTTAGTTGACTGTTAGTTGACCCACCACTTGCCATGTGTCACCTTCTGATTAGTCCTTCTTTTAAAAAAAATTTTAAAAAAATAAAAACCAAAAAAAATAAAAATAATTAATTAAAACCCCAGCCACCACCCCCTCCCTTCCGCCAATGCAAACCACGAAACGCTGCCGCCGGCGACCTGCTCCTTTACCTACAGGCGCTTTGGCGAAGAACACCTACATCCGCCTCTGATTGCCGGCCACCTACAACCATCCAACTTTTCGAAATTCCCCCACCCCCTTCCTCCCTCACCAGTCACCTTCTCTTCCCCCACCAACAGCTCCCCTCTTCCAACCCCCGGCAGCACCAGCTCTGCTTCCCCGTCGGCCTGCCGCCCATTTCTACCTACCGTCGCCGTCGCCCACCCCCTACCCTCCCTCAAACCACCAATCCACCATCACCGAAACCCCATTTCTCTCCCCTCGAACTGCCATCAATGAAATCCTCCTCCCTCCCCACGAAAAACCTATGAAACCCCTTCCTCCACCCCGAAACCCCTTCCTTGTCGTAGCCCGAAACCCATTCTAGTCCTTCCAGGTCGATTTTGGGGTTTTCGGTTGGGTTTTGGGAAGTGGGTGAATCAACGCATATAAGAAATTATTTACGTTTTAACATAAATTAAGAAAACCACTCATTTAAACCTTGTTTGATTCATGATATATTTAAATTGAGTTATGATGATCCAGATATAAGTTTTAATATGTGTTAATGAGACTTTGAGTAATAATGTTTGAGCTATTATGTGTGAAATCCTTGTTAAATTAAATTAAAACCGCTAATAACAATAATGGTTTTATGAATTAAACTGCTAATGTCACTAGCAGTTTTATGAAAAGAAGCGCTAATGAAATTAGCTGTTTATGTATTTTTTTTTTAAAAAAAACCATTAAAATATTTAGCTGGTTTTAGCCTTAGAAAACTTTAAAAATTATATTGCTAGAAACTTCCACCAATCTTTCATGGATGGTACAATGGCAAATAATTTACGTTATTATAACATTAATGGTACAAGATCTAAATCAATGCATATAAGGAATTAATTTACGTTTTTAACATCAATTACAAAAACCACTCAATTAAATCTTGTTTGATTCACGATGTTTTTGACTGTATGACTTCAGTTATTATAATCCAGATAAGATAAGAGTAACAAAAAATGGGTTGTCATAAGTTTTTATGAGTGCTTATAAATGGTTATCCTAATTTTGTGTATAACGTCCAAATTTTTTGCCTGTGTAAAACCACTAATGGTGATGTCAATCTTACCAAATGTAGAGCCTTTAAAGGTATAAGCGGTTCAGTATATAGAACCTCTAATGTCATTAGTGGTTCTATACATAAAACCACTATCATAATTACGAATGGATCATTGGTGAGTTGAGATAAATAAGGCTTCAAATTAGAGTACTATTCTTTCTTTAAAAAAAAAAAAATCAGTATTACTTTTTTAGCAGTTATATGTGAAAATATGATTATATGAAAACTGCTAATAACAATAACGGTTTTATGAAATAAATCGCTAATGTCACTAGCAAATTTTGATAAAAGAACTGCTAATGAACTTAGTGGTTTATTTTTTAAAAAATAAATCCGCTGATATTACTAGTAGGTTTTAGGCTTGGATAATTTTCAAAATAGAAACTTTCACCATTCCTACATGGATGGTACAACGGGATTATATTTTTATTTTTTTTTATTTTTTTTTATAAAATCAACGCATATAAGGAATTAGTTTACGTTTTTAACATTAATTTCGAAAACCACTCAAATATGTCTTGTTTGATTCACAAGGTTTTTCACTTGGGTATCATGATCCAGATAAGATCGACAAGAAAATAAGATGTCATATGTTTTTATACATGTTAATAAAGGGTTATTCTAATTTGATACTCCTTAACTAATAAGTTCAGATATGTTTAGACAATTAAACTGAAGTAGTAGTGATAGATATTATAATTATGATAATATTTGTTGCAAATTAGGATAATATTTGTATATATTTTGTATCTTTTTCGTAACAAGAGTACGAGTCTTGTAAAACTCTACACATATTGATCAATGGTACACACTTCAGATTAAGAAATTTTCCTGAAATCTAACATGGTATCAGAGCCCTAAGTTTACGATCATAGGATTAATTTTGTTTGTTTTATAACTTTATTTTGCTTCCGCTTTTTCCATTGATTTTCTTGCCGCACCATTTGTCATGGCTAACGATGATGACGTTCCCTCAAGTTAATGCTCTTTTAAAACTGTGGAAGTACATGGTTTAAAAAAAAAATAAAAAAAAAATAAATAAATAAAGAAAAAGCTTGAAACTTTTGTTCCAAAACTTGTATAAATACTGCTCTAGTCTTTCTTAGTCCCATCACATTCTCTCATACTCAAATACTCAAACACACAATTCTTCTTCCGTTTTGGCTTGAATTCCATCAAAACACACATCCGTAGAGTTTTCATGGTCGAATTTGACATGAAAAACCTTATTTTGTTCTTTGAAAAACCTTTAGAAGGCGGTGGTGGTGTGTTGGTTGCGCAGCGGCGGTGGTTCGTGGCTTTGTTGCGCAGCGGCGGTGGTGCGTGGCTTTGTTGCGCAACGACGGTTAGAGAAACGAAGGGGAAGGAGAAGAGGAAGGGGAAGGAGAAGGAGGAAAGAGAAACGAAGGGGAAGGAGAAGGAAGGAGGAGAGAGAAACGAAGGGGAATTAGAAGGAGAAGGAGGAAAAGCAAAGAAGGAGAAGAGAGAGAAAGAGGAGAGGAGAGGAGAGGAGAAAGAGAAACGAAGGAATTGAGGGTTTTATTTTTTTATTTTTTTTATATATAAGAACGTTCCGACGGAATATTCCGTCGGAAAAATAATCCGTCGGAATATTTGGGTTTTCCGAGGGAATATTCCGTAGGAAAATTCCAATGGATTTAAATTCTGTAGGGAAGTTAACTTTCCGACGGAATATTCTGTCGGAAGCCTATAATTCCGAAAGAATTAATTTCCATCGCAAGAATTCCGACGGATTTTCCGTCGTAACGTACCTTTTCCTACGGAATTTTTTAACAGACCCTAATTCCGTTGGAAAGTTCGAATTTTCCGACGGAATTTAGGTCCGTCGGAACGATTCACTCGGAAAACGGCCTATTTCTAGTAGTGCATTTTAAAATTACAAAAATCACTTATTTAGTCTTGTTTGATTCATGTTAATTTTCATTTTTGTTATGATGATCTAGATAAGATAGAACCAACTAGAAAATGAGCTATTATAAGTTTTTATTCATGTTAAAAAAGGTTGTCCAAATTCTGTGTGTAACATCCATATAGGCTCGGTTTCGAGCTTCACTTCTGTTTTAATTTTTACCAATGTGAAACTACTAATGGTGATGACAGTTTTAATGAATGTATAAGTGGTTTAGTATATAGAACCTCTAATGGTATTTGTGGTTCTATACATAAAACTATCATCATATTTACAAATGGGTTATTGGGAAGTGACATAAATGAGAATTCGAATTTCAGTACTAATGTTTGAGCAGATATATGTGAAAATATAATTAAATGAAAACCGCGCGCTATAACAATACAATTTTATGAAATAAACTGCTAATGTTATTATAGTTTTATTAAAATAAAACTGCTGATTTAATTTAGCTTAGTGGTTTATTTTTTAAAAAAACCACTATTATTATTAGCAGGACGATTATAGGCTCGGATAATTTAAAAAATGAAACTTTCATCAATCCTACGTGGCTGGTACAATGAGAAATATTTTTAAAGTCGACGCAAATAAGGAACTATTTACGTTTTACCATAAATTAAGAAAACCACTCAGTTAAATCTTGTTTGATTCACAATATTTTTCACTTGAGTTATGATGATCCTGATATTATATTATAAGTTTTTATATGTGTTAATGGGAGTTTGAGTTTAAGTAATAATAATATTTGAGCTATTGTATGTGAAAAATAAAACATTGTTAAATGAAAACCACTAATACCAATAACAATTTTATGAACTAAACTGCTAATGTCACTAGCAATTTTATGAAAAGAACCGCTAATGAAATCAGCTGTTTATTAAAAAAAAAAAACCGCTAATAATATATCAAGCAAGTTTTAGCCTCTGAAAATTATAAAAACTATATTGCTAGAAACTTCCACCAATCTTTCGTGGATTCAATAATAAATAGTTTTTAAATCAATGTATGTAAGGAATTAATTTACGTTTTTACGATTAATTACGAAATCACTTAATTAAGTCTTGTTTGATTCACGATATTCTTCATTTGGGTTATGATGATCCAGCTAAGATAAGACTAACAGAAAATGAGTTGTCATAGGTAATTATGAATGTTAATAAATGGTTATCCTAATTTTGTGTGTAACTTCCATATTGGCTCGGTTTCAAGCTTTGCTTATTTTTATTTTTTGCCAGTGTAAAACCGCTAATTGTGATGACCGTTTCACTAAATGTAGAACCTCTAATGGTATTAGTTCTTCTGTACATAAAACCACTATCATAAATTTGGATGGGTTATTGGGAAGTTGAGATAAATGAGACTTTTTGAGTACTACTGTTTGAGTAGTTATATGTGAACATATAATTAAATGAAAACCGCTAATAACAATAACGATTATATGAAATATATTGCTAATGTCACAAGCAAATTTTAATAAAAGAACAACTAATGAAATTATTTTATTGGTTTAATTTTTTTTTTTTAAAAACCGCTGATATTATTAGCAGGTTTTAAGCTCGGATAATTTTAAAAATAGAAACTTTCACCAATCCTACATATGGATGGAACAATGGAATTTTATTTCATAATCAACGCATATAAAGAATTAGTTTACGTTTTTAACATTAAATTACGAAAACCACTCAATTAAGTCTTGTTTGACCCACGAGGTTTTTCACTTGAGTTATCCTTAAGATAAGACCGGCAAGAAAATAAGATGTCATATGTTTTTACATGTTATGATGTTAATAAAGGGTTATCCTAATTCAATACTCCATATCCAATAAGTTCAGATATGTTAAGATAATTATGTTTAAGTAGTAGAAATTAAATCTATTTATAACTACACTCTTTTAAAACTGTGGAATTACATAGTTTAAAATAAACGTGAAGCCCCTTGTTCCAAAAGTTCTATAAATACTGCTCTAGTCTTTTTTAGTCTCATCACATTCTCTCATACTCCGATACTCCCAATTCATCTTCTTCTTTTCTCAACTTTTCAACCAAAAAGCAATGGCTTCATTCAGGAAGATAATCCTCAAGAGTGCCGATAATGAGCGTTTCGAGGTTGACGAAAACGCAGCAAAGCTTTCTCAAACCATCAAGAACTTGATCGAAGACATCGGTGTAAGCAACGATCCAATTCCGCTGCCTAATGTGAGCTCAACAATTCTGTCAAAGATAATCGAGTACTGCAACAAACATGTCGAGGAAGAGAATAAGGCTGAATCCGAAACCCCGAACAATGATGATCTCAAACAATGGGATGCGGACTTCCTCAAAGTCGACCAGAATATCCTCTTTGATCTCATTCTTGTGAGGTTTTTTTTTTTTTTTTTTTTTTTTTTTTTTTTTTTTTTTTGCCGTTTTCTTGATTTTGGTTTATATGTTATTCATGTTAATTTCATTTATTTTTAGTTTGTTTTTTCATTTTAATTTTATTTCTTTCTTTCGTTTGATTTTGTTAATTAGGACTAATTTCATGATTAATTATTTTATTTTTTGGGCTTAGGGTTTATGTGTTTTTTAATTTTCCAAGATTAAGGTTCGGATTTTTCTTGATTTTAGTTTATATGTTATTCATGTTAATTTCATTTATTTTTAGTTTGTTTTTTCAATTTAATTTTCTTTCTTTCTTTCTTTTGATTTTGTTAATTAGGACTAATTTCATGATTAATTATTTTATGTTTTGGGCTTAGGGTTTATGTGTTTTTTTTAATTTTCCAAGATTAAGGTTCGGATGTATGATTATTTAGTCTAATATGAAGAATGATTTTTTAAGAAAATTCTTCTAGGGTTAATGTGGGTTTAAATTTTTAGTTTTGTAATTGGAGTTCTGAAGTTGTAATTTTTGATGAAAATAATATTAGTTTGACTTTGTAAGATGAATAGAATTTAATTTTTGATGAAATAAAATTAATTTGACTTTGTAGGATGATGTATAATATCGAGTCCAATTTGTGTGCTTAGATTTACGAGTTGTATGTTGATATGAATTTAGGGTCGCTACTTGATCATATGTAGTGAATGTAATGTGTTCGGTTACATATACACATATACGTGTGATCGATTGATGAGCGAGTGTAACTAATTAAATTATGTTTGTGAATACAGGCTGCTAATTACATGGAAATAAAGAGTTTGCTGGATTTAACTTGTCAGTGTGTGGCGGATATGATCAAGGGAAAGTCTCCCAAGCAGATAAGGAAGCACTTCAATATCAAGAATGATTTCTCTCCGGAAGAAGAGGAAGAAGTTGGCAGAGAGAACCAGTGGGCTTTCGAGTAATCTGAAGTAGCAATGGACTTAACTGTTTAGAACAACTTCATTTAATTACCAGTCTCAAATTGTGTTTCTAAATAGTTTAATTATCCTGCTACATTTGTTTGCTTAGTTCTGTAGCACAAACTATGTTTACTGCTTTATCAGTTTATCTAATTTAAATTCAACCGTTTGAAGTTTATTATATTTTTGAGTGTTCAATTTATCAATTTTCTAATTGATAACCATGCTTAAGTAAAGTTATCTTTGCTCAATAGCTTGAATGTGTATAACCTTGCCTGCAAATTAAATTAAATGTGACGAGGATATGAAATTAAAGAAGCAAAGACAATAGATGAGACTAGAAGTACTTTAGATAATGACTAATTTTGCCTATAGGAAGTAGCATATCATATTAAGAAGGGTAATAATGTTTGGGATGTTGGGATTAATGTGACTTTGAATTTGAGTAATAATGTTTGAGTTGGTATATGTGAAAACATTATTGAATGAAAACAGCTAATAACAATAATAATTTTATGAAATAAACCGTTAATTTTTAGCAGGATTTAACCTCAGAAAATTTAAAACATAGAAACTTTAACCAATCCTACGTGGATGGTACAACGGGAAATAATTTTTAAATTAATGTATATAAGGAAATAGTTTACAATTTTAACATTAATTACGAAAACCGCTCACTTAAGCCTTGTTTGATTCACGATATTTTTCACTTGAGTTATGATGATCCAGATTAGATGTAAGACTAACAAAAAATGAGTTGTTATAAGTTTTTTGCGTGTTAATAAATGGTTATACAAATTCGATTTTCTGTATCTAATAAGTTCAGATATGTTTAGACAATTATGATTAAGTAGTATCTAAGTTATTACCACATCACTCCTTTAATACTGTGGAAGTGTATGGGTTTAGAAAAAGGCTAAATTGGCTAGAGTAGCACAAAGTATTGTTTGGGTGTGCTCAATAGCATGAACTTTAAGCAGAGCAATAAATGCACGAACTTTAGGGGTTGGGTGCGGTAAATGACATGAATGAATTCCGGTGCCAGAGATTTCACCAGATTCCGAAATCTCCACCAACCAGGAATCAGTTGGAGTAAAGAGAGTAAAAGACATGTTTCTTAGTTGGATTATTGCTTTTCTAAAGATTGATTAGTTTACTCCATGGGTAGGTTGTGGCCTATCATGTTTGCCCAGGGGTAAATTGTGGAGTAGACATTTTCATGTCTAGATTAATTCAACATATCCTATTGGCTTTCTTCTCTTGATATTCTTCTTCCTTTAATTTGTAACCCCCTCTTAACACCCTTAATGGGATTTTTAAAGGGGTGTTACATATATCTTCTTAATTTGTTATTAAAGCTTTGTCTTCTTTGATTCTTCAACCTTTAAGATCCCCATATTTTTATATATATTTTTGGTTGGAAAAATCAGAAATACATAAATGACATATACAAAATAGCTAAACACATTTCATCTTCTTTGGGCATAAGTTTATGTGACTTCAACCTCTCACCCAAAATTGCCTTTGTGTGAGAGTGGTGCGCAAACCTTAGGAGACGTTCTGACAGATACAATTGAGCATCATGACTGCGTCGGAATAATTTCGTTTTTAAGTCAGTGATTTGCATCCAAACACTCTAAATTTGTTCCATTGTTTTTAAGATTAACTTTTCAATCTCATTGTCTATTCTTTCTCGTAGTCTTGAAAACACCTTATATACAACTTCACATTGCAAGGTAATTTTCGTAATTTTATCTTTTTTGGCAATTTTTTTTTTTCAAATTTGGGATTTTGTTGTGGAATTTTAATATTTTGGTTGTTAAATTTTGGATTTATGTTGTCAAATTCTAGGCTTTGCAATGTCAAATTGTTGTTAATAAGAAATTGTCAAATTGTTGTGTTGTAATGTCGATTTGTTGGTATGTTGAATGTGAAGTTTAATTTTTTTTTTTGTCGAATTAATTAAAAGAAGTGTTGCTTCAAAATTAAAATTTCTTTTTTGGTCGAATTCATGAGTAGCAGTGTAATTGCAATTTCTTATTGCTGTTGATTACTTTTTAATTTTATTTTGCCAAATGATTGTTTGTTCTATAGTATGTTTGCTCTCTCCTCAACCGAGGAATATGGAATCAATCACGGAGAATGTCCCAAAGGATATCCCGGAGGCCCCTCCTCAACTACCATGTATTGCCACCCACCCACCCCCTTTTCCTATTTTTAATCATGCATATATATATATATAGGAGTTGGATCATGTAAAAACCAACCTTAAGCTGAAAACTAAAAATATAAGATCTTGACTGTAGATTATAATCTCCCACTAACATACCAAATCTGATGGTCGAGATTTTTTCCCCCAATTTTCATTCAAAATGTCTACAATTTCTCTCTCCTTCATTTCAACGTTATTCTTCCTCCTCTATCTTCTCCTTCCTCCTCTACCTTCTCTCTGTGCTTTCTCTCTCCTAATTTCTGCCAAATTCATGCTACTTTTTCAAATTCAGCTTCAATTACTTTGATTTTCAGCAATTTCTCAGCTCTACGATCTATTATCAGGTGAGTTCTTTGTATAATTTTGTAATTTTGCAAGCTTTTTTTTATTTTTTTTTTTCGATTTGCTCAGAACCAATGACCGATTTTGGAAGAAATTGCAGAGCTCAACCAACTCGAACCTCATCTGACTATTCAAATCAACAGACTGGTGATTTCCTTTTCCTATCCCTTTTTATTTGATTGCAATAACGCAATTTGCAATCAAATATAACATTGGGAACCTCCCCGTATATATAGCTCTGTTTTCAGCGGAACCTCCCCGTATATATAATACATACATATATATGAATATATATATATATATATATATATATATATATATATATATATATATATATATATATATATATATATATATATATATATATATATATATATATATATATATATATATATATATATATATATATATATATATATATATATATATATATATATATATATATATATATATATATATATATATATTTCAATTAGCAAATTACCAATGTTATGCTTCTCGATCTTAAAACATTGGGAAATATATTGATGTGAAATGATATAGAAATCCTCCTTGAAGGAATGAAGCATTCAAATTCCACCATTTCGTCAAACAACTTCACAAGTTTGTTTGAATTGATAGCTCATCCAAATTCTCATTAGATGGCTCCTCCAAAATAATGTTTTGTCTCGGTAAAAGATTTAATTCAACTGAAAATGCTTTTACTGTTGGAGATGTTAGCATCATGCTTTATGCCAATGAAGTGGCAGCTATAATTAGGATTCTTGATGAGGGAACCAAACTTGATGTTGAGCCATCAGGATAAACCGAAGAGGCCAAAGATTTGTGTTCAAGACTTCAATTCAACAACAAAATGAAAGAAGGAAAAGAGGAAAAGGTTCCTTTAGAGCACGAGGAGGAAGAGAGCGATGAAGAAGAGAATGAAAAAGAGAGGAAAAGGAAGCAAAAAGGAAAAAAATAAAAAAGGAAAGGAGAAAGAAGGAAAGCATGAGGAGGTGGAGATGGAGAACTAGAATGAAGAAAAGAACATGAAAAGGAAGCAAAAAAGAAAGAAGAAAAAAGGAAAGGAGAAAGAAGGAAAGCATGAGGAAGAAAGTCGCTAAAAGTATGGAGAACTACAAAAATATGCCCGTGGATGTGGATGATGCTAAAAGTATGGAAATTTTTTATAAGCTTTTCTATTACTTTCTTATTGAGGGCTTCCTACTTGCTTCATTGGACAAAACATGTAGAATAAAAAACTACAAGTATGTTCAAAATCTAGATCACTTCAAAAAACATAATTGGGCTTCAGCTACTTTGGATCGGACGACATTCATGAAGGAGCAAAGAAAGTCGCCACAGTAACTCTAGATTTACAAGTTGTTCACCTGTTTTCGAGGTATACAAATTGTCTGCCTTTTGCCCTCTTAGAAGATTTACCTTGATTGTTGTCATTGATTGCTCAATGTGTTTTAATATATTATGTGTTGGATGTCGGTTAGCTGTTATCATCGACTATGTTTACGAGTTTTGTTACAATTGGCCGGTTGTAATGTAGATAAGGTCAGATGACCCTTTTTTAAGGTACTCTACTTTCTAAATTATAACTTGCTTCATCATCACAATCTTCGCTCCTCTTCAAAGGTGGGTACTTTTTTTTGTAAGGTTTAGGAGGCAATGAGAAGGCCGGGGTCGAATGTATCTAAATATATATCATGTATTCCAATGCTTCTTAGCCTATAATATGTCAGTGATCTTGGTGTCACATATTGAAAGGATGACAGGGAGGCTTCAATAAGCTTTGATAGATAAGTTATTTTCTCGATTTAGGTATCAACACGAGTTATATATCTGAAGTAAAACAACCCTACATAACTAATTTTAAATCGTTGGTTATTTTTGTGTGCAACTGTTTAATTTTTTAGTCCTCACACAATTGTTGTGAAAATTGCAAGAAACTCTATATAAAATAGTTAAATTAAAGTTTCTTAGGCCCGAAGTAAGAAAAGGCGAAGATAAACTTCTACCTATTTTGAAATACAATTCGAAGAGGCGGAAGTATGTTACTTTGTAACCTAAGTTGCAATGCTTGACTATAAAAGATGTAAGTGTGAGCAAATTTATTATTTTTGTGTTTATTGCAACCCAAATCTATAACAAAAGTGAAAAGTTTGTCCGAAATTCTGTAGATTAAGATAAGGGAATGCAACCCTTGTGAAGTCAAGTCCTTGGGATCGGAATCCGTGGTCCAATGCGATAAGGATGATTTGTTGATGAATATTGTGTCCAAGTAGCGAACCTATGTGGAGGTAAATGCTCTAAATAGTGTAATTGATAAACTATTCATTAATAAGTAGTGTGTCCAAATTTGTTGCATTTTGTACTTAATATTAAACACACAAAACATCCTAACTATTATTACTATTAATCATATAGATGACCACCTTCGACTGCTAGTTCTAAATGCAATTGAGTAAGCAAGGGGCCAGAATGAAGATATTGGATGCTATATTGGTTCCTATAGCCCTCAAAAGATCGTCGATTTCTTAAATATTGATTTGAAGGCGGATAGTAGCTGAATTCTCCTTGAAAAATTGTGTGTTCTTGAAATTTCTGATGCTTCTTTTCAACACGTTGTCAATCTTCAAATCTTTTTAAGGGTAATAGGAACCTATATAGCATCCCAGATCGACATTCTGGCCTCTTGCTTGCTCAATTGCATGTAGAACTTACAGTCGAACATGGGCATCTGTATGATTAGCACTAAAAATAGTTAAGATGTTTTGTGTGTTTAATATTAGGTACGAAATGCAACAAATTTAGATACACTACTTATTATTGCATAAATTATCAATTACACTTGTTAGAGCATTTACCTCCGCATAGGTTCACTACTTAGGCAGAATATCATCCTTATCTCTTGGCATTGGACCACGGGTAGGACATTATTCCACAAGTGTTGCATTCCTTGCATTTCCTAATCTTGAATTTCGGACAAACTTTTCACTTTTGTTATAAAATTGGGTTTCATTAAACACAGAAGTAATAAAATTTGCTCACACTTACATCTTTTATAGTCAAGCTTTGGACCTTAGGCCACTAAGTATGATACTTCTGCCTCTTTAAATTGTATTTCAGAATAGGCAGAAGTCTGTCTTCGCCTTTTCTTACTTTGGCCTCAGATTTTCAACTTCAACTTTTTATATAGAATTGCCTGCAACTTTCACAACAATTGTGTGAGAACTAATCAATAAAACAGTTGCACACAAAAACTACCAATGATTTATTAGAATTAGATATGTAGGACTGTTTGACTTCAAATACGTAGTATATAACTTGTGTAGATACCTAAAGCGAGAAAATAACCCTTCTATCAAAGCTTATTGAAGCCTCTCTATTATGCTTTTAATATATGGACACCAGATCACTGACATATTATAAGCTAAGAATCATTGGACTACATGATATACATTCGGATACATTCGACCCTTCCCATTGTCTCCTAAACCTTAAGCAAAAAAGCACCCACCTTTGAAGAGATGGAGCGAAAACTGTGATGAAGCACGTTATAATTCAAAAAGTAGAAGACATTAAAAAAAAGGCTCATTCGACCCAAATAAACTACATTGCAACCGGCCAATTGTAACAAAACTCGTAAAAGTATATAATTGATGATAACAACTAATTGACATTCAACACATAATATATTAAAACACATTAAGCAATCAATGGTAGCAATCAACGTAAATCTTCTAAGAGTGCAAAAGACAGGCAATTTGTATACCTCGAAAACAGGTTAACAACTTGTAAAGCTAGAGTTCTTGTCGGCGACTTTCTTCGCTCCTTCATGAATGTCGTCCAAAGTAGCTGAAGCCCAATTAATTTTTTCGAGGTGATCTAGGTTTTGAACATACTTGTGTTTTTATTCTACAAGTTTTGTCCGATGAAACAAGTAGGAAGATCTCAATAAGAAAGTAATAGAAAAGCTTTTTGAAATCATCTATATATACTTTCAGCATCATCCACATTCACGGGCATATTGGGTAATATCTCTACTAATGTATGTTTAATCATAGAAATATTTCCTTTTTGCTTTCCTCTCTTGTTCTCTTCTTCATTCTCCTCTTTCTCACTCTCTAGGTGAAGCATATCCTGGAACTCCAAAATGATCATTTATCGACTCCACCTGAAAATAATTAACACTGCTTACCATTAAGGTAAAAAGGGCGAACCAAAACCAAAACAAATACGAATTAGCAAAATATGTCAAGTACATTCAAGTGCAAGATAAGTAAACTCAATTTATTAGCAAACATTCTTTTAAAATCAAATCTAATAATTAATCTAATAATTCCAAACTCCAAAATCAATTTTCAAGATTCTCAAAATAATTCCAATAACTCAATAATAATGATTATTAAAATCAATTCCTCTTTTCAGAAACTCAATTCCTCTCCTAAGTGTGCACACCACCCAAACTAGTATCTTTATATTGAAAGGCTATCCTTGAGGAAAGACTAGGTCATACAAAGTCCATAGTCTTATCAACCAAATCTACATAGTGGGATAGATATATAATAATCATGCTTGTAAAGCTTTAATATTAATTCAATAATTCAATAACTCCTCTTTAAATCAATAATTCAAACCTTTATAATAAATCAACTCAAAACACCTTTTTACTCAATTCAACATGCTTTCAAAATCAAACCTCTTAAAACATGATAAATAATTCCATCATTCAAAACATGATATTAAAATCAATCCTTCAAATTTATTTATCAATACATATATTGAAAATCAATTCTTCCAATCATAATATATTTCATAAATCGTACTTCATATCAATTTAATTCAATCATCTTAGAAATCATACAAACATGCTTATTCAAATTAGGACATTTTGTGAAAATCTACCTTATAAAAAATTATTGTAAGAAAATACCTTATAAAAACTAAATGTTGTAAGTTGCTGCCATTGCATGTTCTTAATTTAACAATGAAAGAGAAGGGGAATTAGGGGTTATAAGGGGGCTATGGAGAAATTGGGTGGAAAAAGGAGAAATAATGATTGAAAATGAGTTATTAATTAAACGTCTCTTATTCAATGCAATAATTCGGCAAAAGGTAGCTTTTTACAACATTAATTGTTTTATAAGGTAATTTCTTACACCATCTATTGTTTAAAAGGTAGTTTCTCACAACATTTTTTTTAATAAGGTAGTTTTTCACAAAAACTGACTTGTATAAGGTAATTCTTCACAAAAAGTCCTTCAAATTAATCACTTTCAAAGGTATCTAGCCACCTAAACGTACCTTGATCCTTGCTTAAAAAACACACAAAGAAGTAAAGAACCTCACGAACTCTTGTCAAAAACACCCTTCAATTAAATATAAACTTAACCAATATAAGGTCATCAAATAATCACAACAATTAAAATAAAACCCCCAATTATATGTACATGAACCTTAATTATAAAATTTCTTTTCATAAACTTGAATAACAAAATGATTTTATTTAATTGAAAACTCCTATAATAATTTTTCTAAAACCCCCATAATAATAATAATAGAATTAATTAAGAAAAGAGAAGAAGATGTAGAAAACCGACGAATAAGAAGAGCAAAAAGAGGCACGACAAGGAGCATCAACAGCATGCCGGCAGGTGGCTGGTGTTGGTGGTCGGCACTGGTGGTCGACCAGAGGTGGCGGATGAAGGTGGTTTGTGGTGGTGGTGGCACAAATAAGAGAAAGAGAGAAGAGAATTAGAGAGAAATTAGAGCGAAAGAAGAGAGTATTGGTGTGAGTTTTTAGCTTTGATTCAAGGGGTATTTATAGGCTAGCTCATGCAATAATTAAGGTAATAAAATTTAGGAATAATTATACCAATTTTGGTTTAAGGAATTACTTGGAAAAGAGAGCTAAAGAATTAAGGAAAGTTTGGTTTTATAGTGATTAAGGGATTAAGAAATAAGGTAAGTATGTTGTCATAAAATAAAAAAATGGTAAATGGCTTTGCTTGGGGAATAATGAAGAATGGTTTAAGGTAAATAAATAAGATGATCAAATATTTGGGAGATGAAAGTTATTAATTAAGGAAATAACAGAATTTAAGGAAGATAATTAAAATACACGAATTACCAAAATAATTAGCTCAAAACTACCATAAGGTGGCCAAAAATATTGAGCCTTATATGCTTTATTTTGAGGAATAAAAATGATTGTGTAAATAATATATTTTGTATAAAATAATTAATTAGAAAAATACCAATTAATTACTAATTAGTTAATCTGATTTTCTTCACTAAGAAATCCGAAAATCCTAGCTTAATTATTAGGAAATTTCGGCCCTTTTAAATAAATAAGAAAATATAATTTTGCGGGAATTAAAATATTCGAAATGTATATATATTCAGTTTTTAAATAAAATAAATGGATAATAAATCTTTTCTAAAATCTAAAGATAATAATTAAGTTTTAAAATGCTTTTGGCACCAAAATTCAAATAGTAAAATAAATTACTAAAATACCCTATTTGAAAATACTCATTGATTAATTAATTTGAACATACGTCTCAAAAATTCAGGGTATTACCCGGTTCGCTTCTTCATTCTGCTTTTCCTCATGCTTTCCTTCTTTGCTTTAATTTTTGCTTTCTTTTCCTGTTCTCTTCTTCATTTTCTTCTTTCTCACTCTCTTTCTACTCATGCTTTAAAGGAACCTTTCCCTCCATTCCTTCTTTCATATTGTTGTTAAAGTCTTGAAAAGAAATCTTTAGCCTCTTCTATTAGTCCTGATGGCTCAACATCAAGTTTGGTTCCCTCATTAGGAATCTCAAGCACATCTGCCACTTCATTGGCACAAATCTTAATGCTAACATCTTGAACAGTAGAAGCCTTTTCAGTTGCATTGAATCTTTTACCGAGATAAAAAATTAGTTTGGAGGAGCCATTTAATGAGATTTTAGAGGAGCTATCAGTTCGAACAAGCTTATGAAGTTGTTTGAGGAAAGGGTGGAATGTTGAATGCTTCATTCCTTCAAGGAGGATTTCCATATCGTTTCTCATCAATATATTTCCGAATGTTTTAAGAGATACCAATTTGCTACATAAAAATATATATAAAAAAAGTCAATTGGTTTCATGAGTTTTCTATATTAGATAAAAAAAAAATTAAAAAAAAAAAAAAAAAAATAAAAAAAAAAATAAGAAAATGGGTGGGTGGTTGGAAATAGTTGTTAGTTGAGAAGTGTATATCAGCGCATAGCACCTATTGACAAACGAAGTGTATAGGAGGGCAGAAGCGTAATTTACCAGGCATTAGAAAACTTGAATATTCCACTTAACTGTGCTAGTGGTACATTTAATACTCCGAAAATGTACCACTGAAATCACAGTGGTACATTTAATCAAAGTGGTACGTACGTTTTGTACTTTGAATTGTACCACTAGAAAACCAGTGCCATCCTATACACTTCCTAAGCACATAGGTGCTATGCGCTAATACTTATTCGTTAGTTGAGGACGTGGAGCCTCCAGTTAATCCTTTGGGACATCCTCCGATATTGATTTTGTATATCTTGGTTGATTGAGAAGATAACGCAAATGTACTATAGAACAAACAATCATTTGGCTAAAAAAGAAAAAAAAAAATGAAAATCAATCAATATTAAAAGAAATTGCAATTACACTGCTACTCATGGATTTGACCAAAAACAAAATTTGAAGCAACACTTCTATTTTTAACTAATTCGAAAAGACAAAAAGAAAATTAAACTTCACATTCAACATACCAACAATTTGACATTGGAAACCCAAAATTTGACAACAAAAACCCAATATTTTGACAACCAAAATCTCAAAATTCCAAAAAAGATTAAATAGTGAAAATTACCTTGCAATGTCAAAACTTGTAGCAAAAACGAACAAATTTCCAAAGAGAAACTGAGAAATTCGAGAGGCAAAGCTATGGTTTTATCTTTAGGTTAACGTGGGTTTTAATTTTTTGTGACTAGAGTTCTGAAGTATTTTAATAATTCCTTGTTTTGTTGTAATTTTTTTATTTTATATTTTTGAGTATAGATTAGTTTTTAAGTTTTAAAAAATTATTTGGCTATATTTTATATATTGTATCTAAAATTTACATAAGATTGGGTGTTTTACAAGGATGACAAGCAAATTTGAGAGAGTTAGAGTACTTTGTTAGCGATCTTTATAATCAATGCTAAGGTGTTAAGAATATAGAGATTTATTTATCGTAGTTATCAAATATTTGTGGATACATGATTTTATGGTATATATAATTTTAATTTTTGATGATACATTAGTTATAACATATATTAGGTAGTAAATGTAATGCGTTGGTTAATATATATGCATATACATACGTAATCGATTGATGATCGAGTATAACTTAATTAGTTATGTGCCGTGAATGCATACTGTTAATTATATACATTTAGTGAATGTGTTCCTGTTTTAATTTTTTATATACATTTTCATGATCGATTTATCAAGTATAACTAAATTAATTATGTTTGTAAGGCTAGCTTTGTTCAAAAGCTCATCGAATGTGTATAACCTGCAAATTAAATGTGTCGCGGTTATGATAAAAGGAAAGAATAGGCGAGATAAGAAGTAGATCTACTTTTTTTTTCTAAATTTTTTGAAAAAAAGTACATCTATTTAGATAATGACTAATTTGCCTAAGGCTTTGTTTGGTTCAATATTAGTAAAGGAAATAAAGGAAAAGGAAGGGTAGGGAAGGGAAGGGAAGGGAAGGGAAGGGAAAAGAAAAGAAAGGAAAAAACTAAATCTAATATTTGGTTTGATATTAGTATAGGAAGGAAAAGAAGAGGAATTTATTGTTTGGTATCATATCATATTAATAAAGGAAAAAGAAGGGAAGGGAAAACTAATTTTAAACTTGAAATATTTAATTTCTTTCTTTCCTCCCAAATTCTTCCAATTTTGGGAGGAAAGAAAAGGTAGATTTTGTGAATGAGGCTTTCCTTCCATTTCCTGTCAAATCCCATTTAATTTTTAAAACCAAACAAGGGAATCCATATTTTTACTTTATTTTCTTTTCTTTTCCTCCCAACCAAAAAGGGCCTCAGGATGTAGCAGAAATAGTATGCCCTGTTCTAATATTAGGTCTGCATCATAAGAAGGAATAGCTAATATGGATTATTTGATTTTCAATGTATTATATTGGATCTTTTATGACTTTTATTATTCAAGGGTGTGTTAGTTAACTTAAGAAATAAGGTTTTAGGTGAAATAGTTATAAAGGTTCAATCAACTATCTTGCGATAAGGTTAAATAACTAATAAGTTTCATTCATGTTTAATCGATTTTAGGTAAACCAGTTACATCACGCATATATATATTCTGAAATCGATTATATAATTTATAATCAATCAAGTTACATCACACAAATTAATATTCTAAAATCAATTAATAGGTTCCATTCGAGTTACTACGCCTAATAGGTTCCATTTAAGTCTAATATATATTCCGAAATCGATTATATCTCACGTCTCTAGCAAGCTTCAATACTTAAATACTAAAAACCATATCTTAAAAATTAAATAAAAATAATAAGTTTGTTGAGTATAAAACTAAACTAAATGAATTAAATTCCATTTTTTTTTAATAAAAGTGAATTTTAATCAACAATTATCTCATTTAGTTAAAGTCTTGTGGGTGGTACTAGATCAAACCTATCTAAAACATTGCTCTGTGTTGCTTTTCCTACATTAACTTGTTTTCTGACCAAAATTTTGGCCATGTCTTCAAGTAGCTATCAAATTTATAATTTGACGAAATCAATAATTAGCTTAGGGCAAATAGTATATAAGCTAATATTTGATTTTGTGGAAGATTATAAATTCTAATAGCAACTTGAAGACATGGCCAAAACTAAGAATTTTGGTCGGGAAACAAGGTAATGTATCTTTTTTTTTTTAATGGAAGGTAATGTATCTAGTAAAAAGGAACCCAATTTTACTTCATCCACTCAAAATAATCTCAACATTCGATTATTATTTAATAATCCAAATTTTACTGTGAATCTACTTTAAATGGTCCCAACCGTTCATCTAACTTGTAATAACAGGTTACTTAACACATGTCGGCACATGATAGGTAAAAGTTTTTTTAAAAATTTAAAAAATTAAAAAATCCCAAAATCCCTTACCACCAGGACCCCTCCCCTTCCCCTGCTCCGTTTCCAACACCCCACCCCTTCCCCCGTCCTATTTCCGGCCACCCTCCCCTTCCCTCGTCCTGTTTCAGATCTGGGTAGGTGGGGTACGGTGGTTTCGGGTTTGGTTTGGATGGGGTGGATGTGATGGTTTTGGAGTTAAGTGGGGTAGAGGTGGGGTAGAGGTGGGGTAGTGGTTTCGGTGTCTGGGTGCGCATGGGGGTGGTGGTTACAGGGTCTAGGTGGGTGGGGGTGGTGGTTTCGTGTTTGGGTGGGTATGGGGGTGGTTCTGGGTCTAAGTGGGGGGATCGGAGGGGTGGTTATTTCGGGGACTGGGTTAGGGTAGGGGTGGGGATGGTGGTGGTGTGGTTAAGGTGCGTGGTGTTGGTCTTTGTATTAGATTTTATCTTTTTTTTTATTAATTTTCTTTTTTTTTTTTAAATTTTTTACCAATCATATGATGACACGTGTGCAAATAATCTCAAATCACAAATGTTAATATGTTTAGCCGGTTTCAAGTTACTTGAGACTATTTAAAATTAATGGGGTATAAAGTTGAACTCGAATTATTAAAAAATAATAGAAAGTTTGAAATATTGTGGGCAAATGAGGCAAAGTTCGAAGTATCCTCACAATTTTTCCTAGTAAAAATTAACAAATTAAAAAAAATTTGGGTGGTAAAAACCAAAAAATAATAAAAAAAAAAGTATAAAGGTACGTAAATCAAAAGGGTACAGCCGGTGATGATGTAAATAGGTTGGAAAAGTAAAAAAAAAAAAAAATCCAATAATTTAAAGATATATAGAGTTGAATCATCATCTATCACTATTAGAAATAGACCGATTTCTGGCAGACCATTTCCGACGGACATGTTTTTCCGTAGTAAATTCTGACGGATTTTTATTCCGTCGGAAATTTACGACGGATTTCCTACGGAATACAATCCGTTGGAATTTGTGGGCTTTCCGACGGAATATTCTGTCGGAAACTTAATGTTTCGACGAAAATAAAATCCGTCGAAAATTTCCGACAGATTATTCCGTCGAAACATTAAGTTTCCGGCGGAAATAAAATCCGTTGGAAAATTAATTTTCCGACGGAAAATTCCGCCGGAATGTTATTAAATAATAAAAAAAAAAACAAACCTAAAAACCCCTAAAAAAATCGGTTATTCTTCTAACACATTTCCGCCTCTCTTTTCTTCTCTTCCCTTTCTCTCTCCTCTCTTCTTCTTTCCTCTCAGATTTCTCACTCTACTCCTCTCTGTTCTTCTTCTCTTCTCCTCCCTTTCTCTCTCCTCTTCTCAGTCTAAATTTCTCTCCTTTCCTCTTCTCTTCTCTAACCTTTCATTCTCCTCTTCGATCTCTTCTCCCCTTTCACTCTCCTCTTCGATCTCCTAGCCACCATCAACGAAGACCCAAGATCATCGTCAACAGCGAGATCAACAACAACCACCAACACCGCACAACAACGGCGCAACAAAAGCCTCCGTCGCAACAACACGATTTTATTTTCTTAGATTGTAGATCTAGCCTTTTTTTCCTTTTAAATTCTGATTTTAGTTAATTATTGATGTCATTGTAATGTTAATGTATAAATTTTGTTAAATAATTAAATAATTATATATTTCTTTTAATTAATTTGGGTAATTTTCGTTGTTTTTTTTATGTAATTTTCGTTTTTTTAGGAATTTTTTTCTTTTTTGTTAAATTCTGGTGGTGGTTTTGATTTTTGTGTGGTATTTTTCGGTTTTATTGTGTTGATTTCCGTATTTAAGGGCTCATTTGTGTTTTTTTTGGGATTAATTTTTGACTTTTTGTGGTTAACTTTTGGTGAGGTGGTGTCGGTGGTGGTGTGTGAAGGTGGGATTGGGGCTGGTGTGGGTGGTTTCGATGGTGGTTGTTGGTGAATCAAGTTTAGGGGCTGGTGTGGGTGGTTTTGGTGGTGGTGCGTGGGTGGTTTCGGTGGTGGTGCGTGGTTGGTAAATCTGGGTTAGGCTTTGGTGGTGGTGGGTAGTAGCTAAGGGTTAAGGAGGAGGGTAGTGGTGGATAAGTAAGGGTAAGGGGAAGTTGTGGCGGTGGATGGATGAGGGTGGTTGGGGCTGGTGCCTGTTTTTTTTTTTTTTTTTTTTTTTTTGCAGGAGTTTCTGATGGAATTTCCGTCGGAATTTTCCGGCGGATTTGACTTTCCGGTACGGGAAAACCTCATCCGACAAAAAAATTTCGTCGGAAAACACTGTTCCGACGGAAATGGCCTTTTTTTGTTACAAAGGGTCTTCCGACAACACGTTCCGACGGAAATTCTGTCGAAACAGTGTTTTCCAACGGAATTCAGGGTGTTTCTGACGGAATTTTTCCGTCGGAAATGACCTGTTTTCTAGTAGTGTATTCCAATTTGCTACTATTAAGTATATTCCTTTTATCATTCAATGTAAAAATCAGTTTTAAATATCTCTAATTGTTGATAAATATTAAGTATATTCCTTTTATCATTCAATGACTTAATTTTCAAGATATGCATTAAAAAAAATCTAATAAGTTCCACGCTAATATGCTTTTTTTTTTTTTTTGTTTATCTATAAATCATAAAAGATAGTCAAAATATAAATCTTGTAAATTAATTAGTATGAAAGAAAAATGTGACAAGTAATTCCTTAGCTTATATGTTAAAAATTAATTCTGTGTATAATAGCCATGTAGGCTTGGTTCGGTATTCATATTTTTTAGTTTTTATTTTTTTATTTTGGCATCAGTGTAAAACCGCTAATTGTGCTGGAGGTTTAAGTTAATGTAGAGACTCTAAAGGTATTAGTGGTTCGATGAGTATATAGGATTTCTAATGTTATTAGCGGTTCTATATATATATATATATATATATATATATATATATATATAAAACCACCATATATAACAATTAATTAGGAATGGATTATACGAAAGTTGGGAAGAATGAGACTTCGAATATGAGTAATAATCTTAGAGCAGATCTATGAGAAAATATTGAGAAATGTCAACCACTAATAACAATAACAGTTTTATGAAATAAATTGTGCACCAATTTCACTAGCAGTTTTATTAACTGAATCGCTAATGAAATTAGTGGTTTATATTTAAACAACAGCTATTGTTATAAGCAGATTTTAGCCTTGGATAATTTAGAAAACAATAACTTCCACCAATCCTTCGCGGATTGAACAATGGGAAATATTTTTTAAATACGCATATAAGGAATTACTTTACGTTTTAAGATTATCTAAGAAAAATGCTCATCTAAATCTTGTTTGATTCACGATAAATATTCTTCACTTGAGTTATGATAATCCAGCTAAGATAAGACCCACAAGAAAATAAGTTATCATAAGTTTTTATACGTGTTAATAAAGGGTTAATGGGTTATCCAATTAAATTAAGCGTGTCAAGTAATTTAAGGCTGAGTGATTGTCACAAAAAAGGCTAAAACATAAAGGGAAATTCTACATGGTGGCCTCATGGTTTTGAGTTTTTTACGTGGAAGACGAACTTTTTTCCAGCCCTCTTCAGTGACACCAAGGCTTAGAAAAATTTACATAGTGATCTTTTTTATGTTTATGGCTAACCTTTTTAGTTAAAATGGTTAACCTTTGATTTCTTTTATTAAAAATTATTTAAATTATATTTTAAAATAATAAAATAAAAAAAAAACAAAAAAAATAAATAAACAGCCACCCCATAGCTCCACCACCGGTAAGCGCCCCCTCCCCCTACGCTGGTGCCTAGAACCCCAGCCTACGTCCCCTCTCGTCTCTCCCTGCGCTGGTGGCACCGCTCCTCCTTGCCTTCGCCGGTGCCTAGATGCACCTCCCGCATCCCCTTCCAACTCCCCCCAAAACAACCAAATCGCCCCACCTGATCGAACTAACAAAAACCACCAAACACCCCTCCCCCGCCACCAAGGAAGACATATCGAGGAACATGAGGTCCAACAATGGCGAATTTTTGTTCAATTTGATCGCCAAAATTAGAGGAAATCAGAATTTAGGGTTTCGCAGTGGGGGTGGCGGTGGTTTAGTTGGACTTCGTAGTTGTTTTGGGGATCGGGGTGGCGGTTTTGGGGGTCGGGGCTAGGTCAGGTAGGGTTATGGAAGGCCGGCATGCCAGTTTTGGTGGTTTCGGTGGTCAGGGGTTGGGCTGGAAGGTGGTTTCGGTGGTCAGGGGTGCTGGATTCCGGCAAGGTTAGGGTTTGTGGGGTGGCTGGGAATTTTTTTGTTTTGTTATTTTTTTAAATTATATTATTTTAAAATATAATTTAAATAAATTTTTAATAAAAAAAATCAAAGGTTAACCATTTTAACTAAAAAGGTTAGCCATAAACCTAAAAAAGGTCACTATGTAAATTTTTCTAAACCTTGGTGCTTCTGAAGAGAGCTGGAAAAAAGTTCGTCTTCCACGTAAAAAACTGAAAACCATGAGACCACTATGTAGAATTTATTCCTTATATATTATATATCAGTTTAAAAACCAATTTCATGTGTGATGTCCATAAACGCTTGTGAAAGTCTAACTGGCTAATACAAGAGGGGGGGTGAATTGTATTTGAGGTGAAATCTAAAAACTTTTTGCGGAATTTAACTAAATGAAATAGTGACGAGAGAAGATATAGGCTTTTCTAAATTTCCACTAAGTAATCAAACTCTTTACAAGTGAAGATTCAAACCCGTTAACAAGTTCCACAAATTAGGAACTTGTTCCCAACTCTCACAGAAGACTTCAGCAACGAAGCTTCCTTGACCTCACTTTACAAACTCACAATCCCAACCCCTAAGTACTTGAATACAATCTGTGATTACAAATACCTATTGCACTCAAGAATATATGAAGGAAAATAACTCTCTTTATGTTATTAGATGGCTACTGGAATTTTTATGCTCAAGAGTTATGTTTTTCTGAGATAGTTTGCATGAGTATTTATAGAGAAGGCTTAGTCATTAACCTCCACCATAATCACGTCCACATGTCAACAACCCACTAACAACTTGTGGAGTTATCTTGACAGATTGTGATCATGAAGAGGTTTCCTAGCCTTATCTAATTAAACCACTATCCTAACAACTTGATAACCATTAGCCGTATAAAAGATTTTCTCACAGAAAAACCACTTGCTAACTTTATCAAATATTTATTTAAAAGATTATCAAAAGTTTGTTTAAAAAGATTTTATTTGAAAAGATAAATTTATTATTTATTAAAACAACTAGATAATTATCTTCGATAATTATCTTTATTAAAACTTTTACAAATTATCTTTTCTTTAAGAAATTATCTTTTAAAACTAACTTTTATTCCAGTAGTCTTTAACATAAGTCATTGAGTTCCTTTCCGACTTTATATTATTGAGTGCTCACAATTAAAACTAGAACGTGAGATTTGCACGAGGCTTTTTAAAGAATGCTACTCCGCATCCAAGTTCCTACTCCGGAACGAACTTTGCTTGAACCCTTTATTCACCAAAGACTCAAAACATTCATTAGTCGAGTTTGTCAATTTGTCCATCAAAATCAAAAGGCTCAACAAATTCCCCCTTTTTGATGATGACAAACATTGACAAACTTAAGTAAATAAAATCATCCAGGCATGCAACAGAAATTTAAAGTAAGACATGAAAACAAAAAAAAACAGAGTAATTAAAGAACTTAAAAAAAAGCTAAAAAGTATTTATTTTAAAAAGACTGAGCAAAAGAGAAAAAATTAACAAAGACTTTAAAATCTTAGAAAAAGTTTAAAAACTTAGATTACTAGGACTTTATTAACTTAGAAAAGTTTGTACCTTCGATGTGTGAGTTCCTTGGTAAACACTTTAGCCGCCATGAAGTTTGTCTTTTCCCCCTTTTGGCATTATCAAAAGATTGAAAAAAAACATTTTGCTATACTCCCACTAGACTACGTAGGGAATAGTGAGCTCAAATAATGCAAGGCAAAAATAAGTTAGGTACTAAATCATCAGCAACCTCACACAATCATATGAAAAATACGAGCCAAGTTCCGATTTAGGAAATAGAAGAGGAACATAGAGAATGTAGCAAAGGATAAAGGCGTACAAACCAAAGTTCAGAGAGATTAAACAAGACCAAAATAAAATTGTTCAACATATGAAATTAGAATAAGTGCAATCAAGGATTTAAAAGGCTGCATTGGTAGGATCAAGGGTTGGATTTGTGGGATCAATAGAGTCTTCCTCGACTTCCTCAAAGGCTACTCTGTTGATAGTTTCCAAGATCTCCTTGTTGCCTTCACTAAACTTGCCTTCAGCCTGTGCAAGCTTTGCCTCTACGCCTGCAAATCCGGTTGCTTGAGAATCTGCCAGAGCCTGCACCTGGCCTTTAAGAGAAAGCAGTTCCGAGGCCATTTCCTCCAGTTTCTTGCTCACCAGAGTAGTCAACTTCTCCATATCTGCTTGAACCTGTTGAAAATCATAAACAGACACACGAGTTCCAGAGAAAGCAGCAAAGCCAGTAGGCTGAAATGGAGGAGGAGAAGGTGAATGAGAAGGCTGCCTAGTAGGTGAGACAGGAATAGAAGAGGGTTCAGTGGAAGAGGGAACTTGGGTAGGTTTGAAGGTGGAATCAGATTTGTCTGAGGAGCTGATGGTTTCTACAGTCACAGGGTGTGTAGTAGAAAGGGCAGGCTTGACCACATTCCTCTTACTCCTTCTAAGGCCCCCTGTAAACACAGGAATGACAGGTGGTCCAGCTGTGCTCTCAGAGTCTGTGGTATGTTCCCTCTCACTTTGATCAGTTCCCTGCCCCTCATGTAAGTCAGATTGTCGAGCTTCCCCCTCAGAAACTTCCATATGTTCCCCCTCAGAATCTTCCTGTTTTTCTCCTTGCACATCTCCCTCAAGTATTTTTTCTTTGTTTTTCTCTCCGTTAGAACTTTTTTCTTCTTCCTTATCTCCCTCAAAATCACTGGAGGTGGTAGCACCCTCACTAGCCTCCTCACTACCCTGGTCACTGCTTGCATCACATTCTTCCTTAGCTTCTTTCCCTTTCCCTTTCTTTTTCTCCCCTCCTTTCCGAGGCACAAAACATACTTTGCCATTTGTAAGCCTAAGACTCAGTCTAAGTAATGATTGTTCAGAGAGGATATTATCGGGTTTGAGATATGTTGGGGATTCACATTCAACATCAATACCAAAAGATTTGAACAACACAGTAAGGAAAGAGCCATATGGAATTGTGGTCTTTTGAGCATAAAAATTCAAGTGTTCAATCATTAGAGCAGGGAAATTAATCTGTGTTTTGCATGCAAGACAGAATATGAGGGAGGCATCCAAGAGTGATACGGTACTCCGTTTTTGTAAACGGGGTACTATACCCTTCCAGGTGAAGGTAAACAGTAGCTTATGAAGGGGTGTTAGGGCATGATGGTGAGTAGTTTTCACTTTCGGATTTCCTCCAATAAATTGAAGGATTTTGCATTCATCATTATGGCCAATGTTTACAGATTGTTTGTGCTTTAAATAAGAACAATAGCCTTTAACAGGAACTTGAAATAGATTTCCAAGATAATTGGCATCAAACGAAATTGGAATATCATTAACTACGGCCGAGCACACACCATTATCACATTGAAAGGTATTTTTGAACTCATAAATAAATTTAGGATAAACAGGGTAATGAGAACAATTCTGGAACAAGTGAGTCCATTTTTGATAATCAATTAAAGAAGTAAATTCAGTGAACTTACTCGCCACACACCAATCATAGTTGATGTGATATCCGAGAGTGTAATTCCATGATGGGAATTTGGTGGTTGCGCGCCGTTTCCTGTCGCCGCCCTTCACAGCCTTAGCCTTCCTCTTTGGCTGAGCAGATGGATGCACCACCGCAATTGGCACCGGTTGTGGAGACCCCGTGTTTGAGGAGGGTTTGAATGGTGGTGATCGGGTTTTTGGGGTGGTGTTTCGGTTGGTTTTCATGGTGTTGAAGGTAAAATGAAGGGAAGGAGAAGATGAATAGTGTGAATAGGAAGGAGAGAGAGTGAGGCCGGTTATGGGAGTGTATGGGGAATTTAATTGATTTGATAGGTGAAGGTGGAGTGAAAAGAAGAAAAAGAGTTTAATGGGGAGGAGTGAGAAAGAAAAGTGACGGTTTAAACTGTGAGGTAGTGGGGTAGTTTTAGAGGTAGTAGGATTTAATTTGGTGAAATAATTGCACTCATCTAATTCAATGTTGATAAAATAAAATCGTAAGTTAAGAAGTTGATATACATGCTTCTTATCTTACGTAGCAAATAAGATCTTTTTGTATTTTTGAATTCTATGAGGAATAGAAAAATTCATCATGAAAAAATAAGGAAGGAAAAAGATAAGAATAAAAAATAAGATAGAAATAAAAGATAAGAAAGAAAATAACAAGAAGAAAAATAAAAAAAACGAAAAAGATAAATGAGAGCAGATTGATTGTAAATTATGATGATAATTTACGTGATCATGATACAGAGAGTAAAGAATGATGAAAAAGGAACTTGAAACAACATGGCTCAATACTTTTAACATATTAAAAGTATGTATAAGTGACTTTTCAATACTTCACAAATCTTTCCCCTGGGTAATTTCAGCTGTGTTATTCACACAAGATTGAGCGTAGCATTGTTAGTTACATCCGATTTTACCTTAGGGGTTCCAAACAAAAATCACTTGAGCCGTAGCATCCCCAATTCCACACGCATCTTTTCAAACTTGTCTCTGCTTAAAGGCTTAGTTAAAATGTCAGCAATTTGAAATTCAGTAGAAATAAAATCTAGCTTAATTAAGCCCTTTTCAACATTATCTTTCAAAAAGTGATGCCTTATATGTATATGCTTAACTTTAGAGTGTTGTACTGGATCTTTAGAAATGCAAATGGCACTTGTGTTATCACAATGAATAGGAACGCACTCTAAAATAATGCCATAGTTACGCAACTGTTGTTTTATCCATAGCAATTGAGAGCAACATGCAGCAGCAGCCACATATTCTGCTTCGGCAGTGGATAGAGCAACAGTGTTTTGTTTCTTGGAACTCCAAGAAACCATGCAAGAGCCTAAGAATTGGACTATACCTGATGTGCTTTTACGATTGACCAAATCTCCTGCATAGTCAGCATCAGCATATCCTTTTAGGTCAAACGAGTCACTTTTTGGATAAAACAGACACAAGTCTTCCGTCCCTTTCAAGTATCGTAGAATTCTTTTGACGGCTGTTAGATGCGATTCCTTTGGATCCGATTGAAATCTAGCACAAAGACCTACACTAAACGAAATGTCAGGTCTGCTGGCAGTTAAATATAACAAGGAACCAATCATACCTCTGTATTTTGTTTGATCCACACGAGTTCCCTTGGGGTCTTGGTCCAACCTTGTGGTTGTTCCCATGGGAGTGTGGTTTATCTTTGTGCTTTCCATACCGTATTTTTTTAATAACTCCTTCACATATTTCTGCTGATGGATCATTATTCCTTCGTTAGTTTGCTTAATTTGGAGCCCAAGGAAGAAGTTGAGTTCCCCCATCATGCTCATCTCAAACTCACTGCTCATTAAATCAGCAAAGTACTTGCACAAGGATTCATTAGTTGCACCAAAAATAATATCATCAACATAAATTTGTACAATTAATAAATGAGTTCCTTTTGATTTTAAGAACAAAGTTTTGTCAACTTTTCCTCTTTTAAAATCATTTTGTAAAAGGAATTTTGAAAGTCTTTCATACCATGCTCTTGGAGCTTGTTTTAATCCATACAGTGCTTTATCAAGTTTAAAAATATGGTTAGGAAAGTTTGGATCCTCAAATCCAGGTGGTTGTTCAACATAGACGTCTTCCTTTAAAAAACCATTTAAAAAAGCACATTTGACGTCCATTTGATAAAGTTTAAAACCCATAAATGCAGCAAATGCAATTAAAATACGAATTGCTTCTAATCTAGCTACAGGAGCAAAAGTCTCCTCAAAATCGATACCTTCCTGCTGATTGTAGCCTTTAACAACTAATCTTGCCTTGTTCCTTACAATTGTGCCATGTTCATCTAGCTTATTCCTGTATACCCATTTGAGACCAATAACCTTTTGATTTGTTGGTTTGGGTTCAAGGTGCCACACTTTGTTTCTTTCGAATTCATTTAATTCCTCTTGCATGGCAACAATCCAATCAGCATCTTCCAAGGCTTCTTTGTGATTTCGAGGTTCCAGTGTTGATAAGAAGGCGTTGAATGCACAGAAGTTTCTCAGTTGGGATCTCGTCTGAGTTCCCTTGCTTAGGTCACTTATAATTTTATCCAGGGGGTGTGACCTTTGATGTTTCCATGGCTTTGGTTGGAATGATTGAGCTGGTATAAAAGTGTTATTTTGAGTTGCTCTTTCTTCCATTTCTTCATGGTGTTCTGCTTCTGCATTTGCTTCGCCTTCTGTATTTTCTGTTTCTTCTGTATTTTGATCAGAGGCTTCAGTATTATTTGGAACTTCAGTAGGTTCCTTATTAGTATTTTCAGTAATTCGAACATGCTGCTTTCTGGGAATTAATTCTTCATCTTGGTCTGTTGAACGAGTGAGACCAATTTCAAAATCTCCATCTTCATATTCCTGTATACAACCATAATTATTAGTTTCATCAAAAATCACATGTATACTTTCTTCTACACACATAGTCCTCTTATTGTAAACTCTATAAGCTTTACTATTAGATGCATATCCTAAAAAGACTGCTTCATCACTCCTTTCATCAAATTTTCCAAGATTTCTTTTATCATTATTGTGAACAAAACATTTGCATCCAAAAGCTCTTAAATGAGCAATATTAGGTTTTCTCCCTTTTAACAGTTCATAAGGTGTCTTGTCCAACATTGGTCTGAGCATGGCTCGGTTGACGATATAGCATGCTGTGTTGACGGCTTCTGCCCAAAAATTTCTTGGAAGCCCACTTGCTATTAGCATTGTTCTTGCCATGTCTTCCAATGTTCGGTTCTTCCTCTCAACCACACCATTTTGTTGTGGTGTTCTTGGCGCTGAGAAATTGTGACTTATTCCCTGTTCTCTGCAAAATTCATCAAACTTGGAATTTTCGAATTCCGTACCATGGTCAGTTCTCATATGAATAAGTTGATTACCTATTGATTTTTGTGTCTTTTTCAAGAAAGTCATAAACATATCAAAAGTTTCATCTTTACTATGTAAGAATATGACCCATGTAAATCTAGAATAATCATCCACAAGAACTAAGACATATCTTTTTCCACTTCTACTTTGAATTCTAACGGGGCCACACAAATCCATATGAATGAGTTCCAATGGTTTTGTGGTGCTTACCATTTTCTTTGATTTAAATGATGATCGAACATGCTTTCCTTTGATGCAGGCTTCACAAATTTTGTCATTTAGGAATTTGATAGAAGGTAATCCGATTACCAAGTCCTTTGACCTTAATTTGTCAAGCAATGAAAGACTAGCATGTCCAAAACGTTTATGCCATAGAAGTGGATCATCCTCAATAACACTTAAACAAGATAGATTGTATTTTGGAACTTTGTTAAGGTCCACGGTATATGTGTTCCCTTTACGAGTTCCTTCCAAAACGATTTTACCAGTGTTATTGTTGATGATTTTGCATTTTTCAGAAGAAAAGCTTACAAAGTTTCCTTTATCACAAAACTGAGAAATACTGAGTAGATTATGCTTCAAACCCTCGACTAAAAATACATTGTCAATTGCATGGGAACTTGACCTTCCTACTTTGCCAACAGCAACAATGTTGCCTTTCTTATTGTCTCCAAAGGTCACTGTTCCCCCTGTATAGGCCGTCAGTGAGAGAAATCTGGATTCATCTCCTGTCATGTGCTTAGAACAACCGCTATCGAGGTACCACTGGTTGTTCCCCCTCACTTCGACCTGCAGAAGAAATTAAGAGTTAGTAGTAGGAACCCTTTCATTCATGGGTTCCTGTGTTGACACATTTAAATCAGATTTCTTCTGCCAAACATAATTCACATTCTTATTGTACAGATTTGCTTTCTTAGTACATTCTTCACTGCGATGTTCCTTTTTACCACAGAAAGAACAAACGGTCTCACTAGGTAAGTTCACATATTTCTTTTTCTTTCCAGTGGACTTCTTCTTATGAACATAGCCTAGACCTTCTGTTCTTTTTGTCTGAGCTTCCTTTACCCACTTGGGAACACCCGTGCTTGCTGTATTTTTACTTTTTCTTGCAATTTCTAGGTCCTTTTCTAGTTTCTCATTTTTATCATTGGTTTCCTTTATCTCTTTCTTAACATGCTCTAGTTCATTATTAAACATGATTAAAGGAACTTCAGTAGACCTGCAAGAATCAATGTTAGTACACAACATTTTATATTGAGTCAATTCAATATTCAGCATGATATTCTCACTCTTGACTCTTTCAAGGGATTCTTTTAGCATAATATTTTTATCTAACAATTCAAAGAATCTGCCTTGAACATCATTTCTTAAGCTATTCAGATACTTAACATGATCTCTACAAATTCCAGTTGCCTTTTCGGCTTGCCTTAGTTTTGCACATAATTCTTTATATTCATCTAAGGTTTCTAACAATAAAGAGATTAATTTATCCTTTGAGAGAGATTTCAAATAATTAGGTTGAATGACTACCTCATCATCATGCTTTGCCATTAGACAGAGATTGGCTACTTCATCGTCTGTGTGTTCCTGTTCCTCTTCTTCGGAACTTGATTCTCCCCACGTGGAAATCATTGCTTTCCTGAAATTTGTTTTAGAAAAGTTAGGCTTGGAATTTCTGCTTTGATCAGCTTCTTTTCCCTTGCCTTTCTCAGATTCCCATAATGGACACTCTTTGATGAAGTGGTTGGTGCTTCCACATTTGTGACAAGAAGACTTGGCTTTGGGTTCCTGATTTCTTTTACTGTATCCTTTCTTCTTGTCTAAAAACTTGTTGTTACGGTAGAATTTTTTCAGCCTTCTCACCAACATTGCAGCTTCTTCTTCATCGATGTCAGACTTCTCTTCGGATTCTTCATTAGCTCTTAATGCTAGCCCTTGACTTTTGACAGTCTCCTGAGTCCGATTGTTCGACTGGATCTCGTGAGTAATGAGGGAACCCGCAAGATGTTCCAGATTGAACTTGGTGAAGTCTTTTGATTCCTGCACCGCTGCAACCTTTGCTCTCCATCTGTCATTGTCTGGAAGACTTCTTAAGACTTTTCTGACCTGCTCATCTATAGGAATTATCTTGCCAAGACACGTTAGTTCGTTAGTAATACCTTTAAATCGAGTAAACATGTCTTTAATGGATTCTTTGTTTCCCATTTCAAAGCGCTCATACTGAGACAAAAGAATGTCTATTTTGGAACGTTTAACATCTGACGTTCCTTCATGTGTAACTTCCAGAAGATCCCAAATTTCCTTTGCGGACTTGCACCCTTTGACACGAGTATGTTCATCGGGTCCAAGTCCCCAAATTAAAAACTTTTTGGCAGTAGCATTCATTTCAAGTTTTTCAAAATCAGTTTTTTCATACTCATCCATAGGTTTAGGGATTACCTCATTATTAGCATTCGTTTTCGTAATTTCGTAATCTCCTACTTGTATAATTCGCCATACCTGATAATTCTCTGCTTGGATAAAGATTTCCATCTTATCCTTCCAATAAGGATAAAATTTGCCGTTGAAGTATGGAGGCCTTTGAATGGATGTACTCCCGAATTCCTTTTCCTCTGTGTAAGCCATTTTCCAGGAACTTACTCAACAGGGTTGCCTGCGTGTTCTGAGTTCCTGCTCTGATACCAACTGAAAGTCTAACTGGCTAATACAAGAGGGGGGGTGAATTGTATTTGAGGTGAAATCTAAAAACTTTTTGCGGAATTTAACTAAATGAAATAGTGACGAGAGAAGATATAGGCTTTTCTAAATTTCCACTAAGTAATCAAACTCTTTACAAGTGAAGATTCAAACCCGTTAACAAGTTCCACAAATTAGGAACTTGTTCCCAACTCTCACAGAAGACTTCAGCAACGAAGCTTCCTTGACCTCACTTTACAAACTCACAATCCCAACCCCTAAGTACTTGAATACAATCTGTGATTACAAATACCTATTGCACTCAAGAATATATGAAGGAAAATAACTCTCTTTATGTTATTAGATGGCTACTGGAATTTTTATGCTCAAGAGTTATGTTTTTCTGAGATAGTTTGCATGAGTATTTATAGAGAAGGCTTAGTCATTAACCTCCACCATAATCACGTCCACATGTCAACAACCCACTAACAACTTGTGGAGTTATCTTGACAGATTGTGATCATGAAGAGGTTTCCTAGCCTTATCTAATTAAACCACTATCCTAACAACTTGATAACCATTAGCCGTATAAAAGATTTTCTCACAGAAAAACCACTTGCTAACTTTATCAAATATTTATTTAAAAGATTATCAAAAGTTTGTTTAAAAAGATTTTATTTGAAAAGATAAATTTATTATTTATTAAAACAACTAGATAATTATCTTCGATAATTATCTTTATTAAAACTTTTACAAATTATCTTTTCTTTAAGAAATTATCTTTTAAAACTAACTTTTATTCCAGTAGTCTTTAACATAAGTCATTGAGTTCCTTTCCGACTTTATATTATTGAGTGCTCACAATTAAAACTAGAACGTGAGATTTGCACGAGGCTTTTTAAAGAATGCTACTCCGCATCCAAGTTCCTACTCCGGAACGAACTTTGCTTGAACCCTTTATTCACCAAAGACTCAAAACATTCATTAGTCGAGTTTGTCAATTTGTCCATCAAAATCAAAAGGCTCAACAGCTTGATTTTAAGCTTAATTTATTTTATATTTTTTGTTAATGTTAAACCACTAATTGTGATGGAATTTTAAGTTAATGTAAAATATCTTTAAGGAAAAATTGTCAGGAATAATCCGACATTTGCCTCCTCCACTCAAAATAATCTCACCTTTTGATTATTTTTAAATAATCTGACCTTTAATGTCAATCCGCTATAAATGGCCCCAAGTGACCTATAACTGGTTGAGTAAGTAAATTTCTTTTTTTTTATTAAGTTTAATTTACACATATCATCACTTGACTGGCCATAAAATAAGTTTTATTTTTAATTTTGTTTTAAGAATTGATTGTTACTAATTAAATATTTTAAACTTTTTTTCTATAAAAAAAAATTAAAACTAGATCCAGCCTCATAGCAACCCCAACAACCTCCCCACCCCTACCATCAGCCTAGACCAGGCCTAGAGTCGCCAGCCCCACCGCGACTAGACAGTTACTCCGTGGCGTTCGCTGACCGTTCCGTACCTCATTCTGTTGCCACTAAACCAGGCCACCACATCTAGACCTGTTCAACGGGTCGGGCCAGGCTTTACATGAAATGGGCCGGGCCTTGCCAAGCTTAATCCAAAATGGGCCGAGCTTGTCCATGGGCCATTAAGCCCAGACCGGCCCGACCCATTCAAGATGTATAAACAAACTAGTAGAATTGCAAAAATTTACCAAAATCGATACTTGAACGACTAGTGACTTGACCGATTTCGAGCAATGATTTGGAGCAACAATGTGTGAAATCTGAATGCCTATTTGGAGCAAAGAATTGCTAATAACAATTCTATAAAATAATATATATGTGAAAATATAATCAAATGAAAATTGCTAATAACAATAATGGTTCTATGAAATAAACCACTAATGTCACTAGCAGTTTTATTAAATTAATAAAATGAACCACTAATAAAATTAGTTTAATGGTTTTTTTTTTTTTTTTTTTTTTTTTTTTTTTTGAAAGAACCCACAAATGGGACTAGACTGAAATATCAGAGCAAGCTACATCAATAATATGGAGTGAGATTACATAATTCCACACTCTTTGACCAATCTCCGGAGGTTGTAAGTGAGCCAACTCGTGTAGCACTCTATTCCTACCACGCTTAATAAAAGACCACTTAACACAATCAAACATTAAAGATACCTCTAGAATACCCTCTAAAATTAAATGAAAAGAGCTTGAACCTACTGACTTGTTTCTCAAAGCTTAGATGACAGCAAGGCAATCTCCTTCAACAATAATACTTCTCCATCCCAGGTCATACGCAAGTCCTATACCCCAAACGATAGCTATGGCTTCAGCTATTTTTGTCTCCCATAGCTTGACGACCTGCACAACAGAACAACCCTGCACCGAACCATTGTTATCACGCAAAACAGCCCCCAGACCAGTCCCTGCTCCCCTATAATACCAGCATCAACATTCACCTTTCCCCACCCCTAATTTATTTCGTGCATTCCAAATAGCCCACGCAAGCATAACCACATTGGCAATCTCTACATCATCAAGCTCAGCAAAGCAGCTTTCCCACCAATCTGAGACCACACGAGTTCAGGTTAGGAACAAACTCATAATTACTATATTGCCAGATATCATCAGTTAGTGTGCAATTTTTTGGCGCATGAATTGTGGTTTCCTCATTCTTGCCACAAACCGAACAAGTAGGATCATAGGTAGACGGGTAATTCTCCATTTCTCATTGTGAGGAACAAGTTTTGTTTTTCATGGGGTATGTGTCAAGATTTGGGACTCTCAGTCATGACACATACGCGGTCCCTACCAGTAAAAAACATCACATTATTTTCCAAAATGCCATAAGTGTTTCTCATAATGAGTAACTGGGGCTCCCTCGTAGGTAGACACTCCTGATTAATTCCACTTCGAGTGGGAAGAGCGATGTGACAAGCACGCCACTCAAAAATTTTTACACGAGGAAGGACCTGTAGCTGCCATATTTTCTTCCCTAGATCCACACAGAAGAAGGAGCATTTTCCTCTCTACACCATTCATCTTCAAAAATAGCCTGTAAGTTGACTGAGTATTCCCCGGACTTCTCTAAATCCCAGCAAATAGAATCCCGAGGGAAACGGCGACTAATAGGGATACTAAGAATTCGATCCCTTTCAGAAGGGAGAAATAACTTAGACACCAAATTTGATTTCCAGCAGCAATTGACAGGGTCAATAAGATCCCTGACCTTTAGCTCCTCATAGCCTTCCACTCGGGACGAAATAATTTTATGAGATTAAGTACTCGGCATCCAAGAATCCGACAATACTCGAATTGATTCACCATTACCCACACGCCACCTCAATCCTCTTCGAACCACCCATGGAGCTTCACAAATACCCCTCCACGTGTAACTCGGATTAGAACCCAATGAATGAAGTATTAGGGAATTACCGACTCTTGAGAAGCTTACCAAGCAGACTGTCCCTCCTCATCATTAACCTGCAAGAGGAAAGCCCAGTTAAACATTTTAAAATCTCGGAATCCCAAACCCCCTTCGGCTTTTGGCTTGCACAATTTCTTCTAACCCCACCAAAATTGACCCCACGTGTATCTTCCTTTCTCCTTGCTTTAAACCCCACCAAAATTGAGCTACAAGAGACCGCAACTCATCACAAAAAGAGGATGAAAATTTAAACACACTCATCGCGTAGGTAGGGAGTGATTAGGCCACTGTCTTTATCATAACCTCTCTACTCGCCTTAGATAAAACATCCCCTTCCAACCTTGGAGTTTCTTCCAAAGTTTTTCTTTCACCCCCTTCATAATCACTTTTTTAGACCTCCCAACTACCGTTGGCAACCTCAAATAGCGATCATGAATATCCACTTCCCTAACACCCATTTTTTGAGCCAACTCCGTTCTCCTAGCCCCCGAAATACCTTAATGAAGGAAATAGTAGTTTTGTCGAAAATTATTTTTTGACCCGACGATAATTCATAACTCTCAAGAACACTGAGAATAGCCTCCGCATTATGATCAGTTGCCTTTGAAAAAATAATATAATCATCTGCAAACAACAGGTCAGTAATCGACGGAGCCGTCAGGGTAATACGAGTACAATGAATACTACCTCTTTCCTAAAAACAATCTCTGCACATAAAACAGGTACGGGAAAATAGGATCACCATGACTGTTGGGTAAGGCCCAAATTTTATAAGCCCATTATTTTGGTCGAAGTATTATCCATATTCTAGAGGCTCTCGAAATAATATCCTACTTGAATTTCTAGAATATTATGGACACAAGAAATATGGAGAATTGAGGAAAAATCTAGAATTATTAAATCCCAATGAAAATTCTAGATTTATATGGAGAGTTTAAAAATATCAACCTATGTAGAAGATTCCACACAAATCTTCCAAGCTCCATCTACACCTATAAATATAGGTAAAGGGCATTCAAAACAACAACATAATACAAGAAGCCATACCAAACACAAGCCTTTCTACAAAAATATCCTCCCTCCTTGTAATATTCCACTACTATCATAATACTCCTTGTGAGTTTCTTATAGTGAGAGTTCTCTTGTAATATTTACCCTCAAGGATTCTTGTACTCTCCTACTTTCAAATAGTGGAATAAAAGTGCTCGTTGTTACATAAAATCGTGTGTTCATTTATATTAATTATCTTGCCAAATTATCAATTTAATTTATACTTCTCAATCAAACACATCTTCGCTTCCGTTGTGCACTCCTTAACCTTACAATGACAAATTTCCCTTTCTGGAGAGAATCCACCTTATAATGGGTGCTCATTATTAAGCACCGAGAAACTCACAGACCGAACACACTTCATAACACAGTTTCTCCAACTCTGATCAAAACCAAACATTTCCAAAACAGCTTCTAAAAAGTCCCATTTAATTATATCATATGCCTTCGACATATCAAATTTCATAGTCATAAAACCTACTTTATTCGGCAAATTTCTCATGTAGTGAAACAATTCAAAAGCCACAAAGATGTTATCAGTAATTAAGCGTCCCGTGATAAATGCACTCTGATTTACTAAGATAAACTTGTCAAGAAATAACTTCAGCCGATTAGCAAGCACTTTAGACACAACTTTATAAATCACATTACACAATGCAATCGGCCTAAAATCCGCTATATGATCAACCTTGCTTTTTTTTTCAGGATAAGGGAAATGAAAGTTTTATTCACATATGCAAGCATGGGAGCACCCCGAAGCATAGATAGAACAAGATTAAACACTGAATCCCCAACAATATGCCAATAGGATTGAAAGAATAAAGGACACATACCATCCGGCCCCGGAGCCTTAATCAGATGCATTGGATTTAGCGCCATCTCCATTTCCTTTTTTTTATACTCGGTCCTCAAAGATGTGTTCATATCATGGTAACTCTCACTTGGAACTGCTGCAATGCTTCATTGATGAGAGGCGGGTTTGACGTACTGAACAGACCACGAAAATAGTCAACAACGACTTTTCACACGACATCATCCGCGGAGTGAACTACCTCGTCATTATCTTTAAGGCTCAAGATTGAATTTTTTTCTTTTGCGATTAGATGCACGCTGGTGAAAAAACCTGGTGTTTTTATCGCCTTCTAAGAGCCAGAAGACACGAGAGCGCTACTTCCAATGTATTTCTTCGTGGTGGACAAGCCCTGCTATATCTCGAATCGAACCACGATAGTATTCCAGCTTTGCCGCAGAGAGACCTCCAATGTTCAGTTATTTCAATATTTTCCTTTTTTTTTTCTAAGTTCGCGGAAAATTTCCGGCCTTGAACTTTTAGTACTCCATTCTTTAAGATCTCCAGCTAGCACACAAAGCTAACTTTGCCTCCACATCCACACCCCCAATCCAAGCATTCTCAATAACCGATTCACAACTATCATCAGATTGCCAAACTTGCTCAAATCTAAATGGTTTATCTTTCAATCCCTCTTGAACACGATTCCACAAAACAAGTTTTATTAGAGCATGATCCGACCATTCACGATCAATATGAACAATATTTCAGTCAGGCAATAAAGTTATCCACTCCTCCACCGCCATAGCCCTATCAAGCCTACATTGGATATTTTCATGCTCATCTCTTCCATTATCATATGTAAATTCATAACTTGTAATTGCATAACCTGTAAGAAGAGAGGGGACATCGAGATACCAGGTAATGTCAAGCAAATTCAAGCGGTGGTTGCAAGATGTCGAGATCTGATAGGTACACAGTGTGGTATGCAGTTGGCGTGAATTGAAGAAGAACTCGTCAAATTGAAGAGGAAGAAGAATTTTAATTTGCACAAAAACGAAATCGAGGAGATAGAGAGGACTCAAACATTTTACAGGTTGGAGATCGGAGATCGTAAAGCGGAGGAATTTCGGCAACTCATATCTACCGTTAATCGAAAAAAGGTAAGTTTAAATTTGAATTTGGGGTTGAAGTGTTGTAGATCTGATTAGGGTTTAGGTGATTTGTCTGTTCGAACATGGTTTAATTTTCAGAAATGTCAGATAATTTGCAAATAATGAAGTGAACTACTGAATTACGAAAGTGTTGTAGTAAATTTGATGAACTGGTTAGTCTAATATTTTTACTGTTTACTACTTGTGGAAATCGTTTGTTTACCTAACGGACATCCCATGTAACTTAACATACTTGCCACCTCACACTTCCCCACCTTTGTCCAGTCAACAGGACCAAAATGCAAAAAGTTGGAATAAATTTCCAAAATGTCACTAGAGAAACAATTCTTGTTTCTCATAAAGAATAACTGGGCATCGCTCCTTCTCTACCCCTTTTGCCACTATTCACATCATTATCAACCTCCAAACGACTACCTCCAGTCACCCCTTTACCCTTCATACCAACCTTCTTCCCTTTCTTTCCTGCCTTCTTGACAGACTTGTTGCCCACTAAATTCAAAACAGAGAGAGCGTGGCAGCAAATCACTCTCTAGTGGACATAAAAACATATTATTGCTTACATGAACAAGTCCACAATCAATTCTTGTTTCTTAAGGTTAGTATATTTTGAAAAAATGGAGCATTGATACATTAACAAGCCAAAGCCAAAATATTTAAACTTATAAAATGAGATAATAAAAAATTATGGCTCTGAACTAACTACATCAAATGAGAAAAAGGCTAGTTGAAGGTCTCTAACTACATCAAATGAGAAAAAGGCTAGTTGAAGGTCTCTAACTACAATGTTGTAGTGTAGAACTAGAAGAGCAAAAAGTGTTGAGAGAAATTCTCTTCACCTTTTTTTAAAAAAAAAAATAGAAAATTTGTCAAAAACAATCTTTTAAAGTGATCATTTTATCAAAAACAACCTTATAAATTTTTTTTTGTTACTTCAGACCTGATTACAAAATTTATTTGTCAAAGACAACCTAAATCTACTTTTCGGCGTTGACCCTCTGATTTCCGGCATTGACCATAGTGTGCTTGTCACATGACCTCTTATTATTCTAAATGTACCCATTTTCCTTCCAAATCACTCACATAAAACCCCTGTTCTTTAACTCCCTCAATTTGGAGACAAAAATTAGTGTTCGTCATTCACTTTCCAACTCATCTCTGCAGTTACAAGCTCCATTAATGAAGACTTCCCAAATACTATAACAATTTATTGATGCAAGTATTTAATACAAACTTTCCTCTTTTATAGTTTTTTTTTTTTTTTTTTTTTTTTTTTTTTTTTTTTTTTTTTATGGTTTCTGCCATGGCTAAAAACAAAGGGAAGAGGAAACTTGCATCATCGTCTAGGAGGTTCAGGGAGACCACAAAGCACATTTGAATATTTTATATCCTTCAAATAAACCATGGCTACTGCATAATTGATAAATCGCTCGTCAATTAAATCGATTTGAAAAGATTTGGGAAAAAAACCCTAATTTTCAATAATACCCAATTTTCAAAATAATTTCTATACATTAAAGAAGGAGAAGCACAATTATACCAAGTTTGAAATTGAGGAATTACTTGGTTGAAAACTTTAAATTGCATAAACAATTAGTTTTTGTTGGTAATTAATCCTCGAAACTTTGTTGAAGACAAAGGATGAAATTGAGGAAATGAGAGATCAGGACTTTTTAAGTAGGAATTTTGAGGGGAAAGGAGTGAAATTAGCAAAAGTAAGGGTCACGTGACAAGCACACTATGGTCAATGCCGAAAATCAGAGGGTCAACGCCAGAAAGTAGGTTTAGGTTGTCTTTGACAAATAAATTTTGTAATAAGGACTGAAGTAACAAAAATTTTTTATAAGGTTGTTTTTGATAAAGTGGTCACGTTAAAGGGTGAAGATTTAATGTTCAAATAAAATCAAAACTAAGAAGCTCATTGATGCTTAACAAGCCAAAAACAATAATTAATTAATTACAATATTTCTAACTTTGCTTCGAATTTCTCTTTCATCCTCAAATTCATTCATAGGGGAAATTATGGATTTTGAATAAACTAATGTTTAATTGAAGTTAATTCTCTCAAATTCAATTGATGTTGAATCAAAATTAATTCAATAATCAAATTTGCATCGAACAAACACTAGGAAGCCATATACACGGAAAGTCCCTTATTCACCATCATAACATACGTGCACATACATACCAATGATAGATACTCACTCAATATGGGTGTTGTTAAACGTCGTTCGCAAATTACAAGTTGACGCTCGCATTTTTTACTTGAATATCCTAATCTGCCCCTCGTATATAAATACTCGGGAAACTCACTTCCGAAACTCACAAGTCATTTCACAACCCACACACACTCTCTCTCTAAAATTTTCTCACTAAAAAAAAAAAGTCAGAAATTTTTTTAAAAAAAAATCAAGAATTTTTTTTCAAAAAAAACCCCAAACTTTGAAAATCAAACAAAGAACAACGAACACCACCAATCAAAGGTTGAATCCGGATATGGCGGATCGACGACGCATTAGGCTGACATACGGTGGTCGTGGGGGCGGCGTTAGTGGCGGCGAGCAGGTTGGTTGTTGTTTAATTGTTTCTGATTTTGAAAAAAAAATTTCGTAAAACACAGACTTCCGCCTGAAAAATCCAAAAGTCTGAGAATTTCAGGCGGAAGTACCACATCCGCTTGAAATTTCCAGAAGTTTTCCCAGACTTCCGGATTTTCCAAGCGGAAGTCTGGGTTTTCTGATTTTTTTTTTGTTTGTCGATTTGTTTTTTTTTTTTTTTTTTTTCATATTTTTCGATTAATATATTTTTTTTTATTATTTTTGAGTAATATAATTTTATTTATTTTATTGTTATTGTTTTGTATATATTTTTTTTTATTAATTTCGGATTTTTTTTTTCGCGTGATTATTGATATGTAATTTTTGTTTTGAGTAATATAATTTTAATTGTTTTTATTGTTATTGTTATGTGTAATTGTTATGTATTATGGTTTTTATTAATTTTGGAATTTTTTTTCCGAGTGATTATTGATATGTTTTTTTTTTACTAATATAATTATATTGTTTTTGTTGTTATTGTTATGTATTTTTGTTATGTAATTTTTTCGTGATTAAAATTTTATAAAAAATTGATTGAAATTATTATTGTTGTTGTTATTACCATTATTATTATTGTTGTTGTTGTTGTTGTTGTTGTTGTGTTGTAATGTTGCCAATTTCGTGGTTTATTATTGTTTTGATTTGGTTTATTGTTATTGTTGTCAAATAATTATTAGTTATTATTGATCCTTGGTAATGTTGTTATTATTGTTTACTTGATTTGGTTTATTATAGTTTTGAAATGATATTTTTGAATTTGAATATTAGTGATTCAACTTTGATATCATAGTTGTGTGTGTAAATAATAATGAAATCTGATTTTGTACTTATTTAATGCAGATTGAGGGTTCGAGTGCTTGACATGCAAGATCAAGACGTTTGAATGCATTAGTTAGGAGGGAGTTAGGTGGTGCAGGACCTTCGGAGGCACCGTTTCATCATGAGCAGCAGTACAGGTCTGTTGGTACATGGTCGGGGGAGCATCAGTCAGATGGGAGCGCCCCCATGTACTCGTCGGGTAGAGTGCCTTCATCTGACGATGAGGACGATGAGCGAGCTAGTCATGCTGATCGAGATTCAGAGTACGACCCTCAGGATTATCGTACCGTGTATAGGGCTCAGCATGGGGGATTTGTTGATAGTAGTGAGCTAGGTCAACCTTCTACCAGCTCATCAGAGACATGGTTAGTACAGGAGCCGATGTCAGGTGGGCCTAAGGATGGTACTGTTATTCCTAGTTTTGGGGGTCACGTGGCTGCATATATATGGGGTGGGCAGGAGCGAAATGTTCTGCGGTGTTTGAGTAGGACACAGTTGTGTTCTGAATTGGGTAACTGGCGAGGTCGTCTGGCGCAGGAGCACCTGGAACTGATTGATGGCAGTGGTCTATCTCACTTACCCGGGATCATTTTCAGGCGATTTGACTGGCCCTTGATTTCTGCTTTTGTTGAGAGATGGCAGCCAGACACGAACACGTTTCACATGCCATTTGGAGAGATCACGATCATGCTGCATGATGTGTATCATATTCTAGGGCTTTGTGTTGATGGTTTCATGGTTTCCACTACTCCTAGCACGAACGTTTTACGGGACACGTGCTCGATTACCATGGATATGACTGCGGAAGAGTTGAATGAGAAGTGTGGTACTAAAACCGTATGGCAGGGTAGTGGGGTGCTGACTGAGAGGATAATGGAGTTGACCTTGGAGGCGCAAAGGCCCTTCAGGGTCCATTACAGGGCGTACTTGTGGTTAGTACTTGGCGGATGTTTGTTTTTTGACAAGGGTGGAAACCGTACTCATCCTTCCTTCCTCAACGAGCTTTTTATTGAGGATGTTCAGATTAGTGAGTACTCCTGGGGTTCTGCTGTGCTAGCATATATGTATCGGCAGTTGGGTACATCATCACGAAAAGATGCTGATTCTATCGCCGGTTGTCTTACGCTTTTGCAGGCGTAGATCTACGAGTACTTTCCGTGTTTTCGGACTCAGTAGGGGACCTTGACCAGAGAGCTTAATGTTCCTCGTGCGTCTGCTTGGGATGTTGGATCGGGGTGCCCCAACAAGAGCATGGAGCGCCTCCTCGCTTTTCGTGCTAGGTTAGATCATCTGATTGACAATGAGGTTAACTGGCTACCGTACGGAGTTGATCCAGCACGACGCGTGCCTACCACTCTATTCATTGGCTGCATCCAGTACCGTAGCATCATTGAGCCATATATGCCTGATCGAGTGGTTCGACAACTTGGATACGTCCAGGGCATTCCACAAGCCGTCATCAGGTCTGAGAAGGCAAAGAGACCGACGAACTTGAAGATGTATCGAGTAGACTTTCCGCCAGAGATGACATCTCCGATGTGGACTCGGTCTGTCCCTGGTGCGTCTTTCAGTGTGGTGTTAGCTCCCCTCAGCAGACTTGGTGGTGGTGCTCCTACAATCGATCCTGGTTACAGGCAGTGGCTGTTACGATTTTCTCATCCTCGTGTTTCTCCAGTTGCGTCATCACATGGGAGTCGCGCACTGCCAGAGAGAACTAACACGAATTACGTAAGTACTTGTGTTTTTTGGTACTATAATTATCACTACAAATACTTGTAATTTGTTTAATATGTTGTTTTTTTAATTGCAGTGGATGGGTCGGTCCATGGAGGTTATCAACAGGACACTGGAGGAGAATTCGAGCTTGTTGCGTGATACAAGAGCAATGGCTGAGGCACTACGAAATGATTGGAGGGTGATGATGGGGTTGTGAATTCCCTGTTTATTAGTTTTTTTTGGGTTGTACGCATTTCGTTTATTTACTCTACATTCGGCATGTATTTTAAGAATTGGACTATTGTTTTTGTGTGGTTTTAGTTGAAACTTTGTTTAATTTAAAATTTTTATTTACACTTTACATATTTACACTTTACATATCTACAACTGTTCAAAATAAATGAATGTACATAAATGCGTTCATTATCTAATTAACGCATCCCACATGTTCCTTCTAGTTGCTTAACGCTGATCCAAACCGTCAACACTTGGCTCGTGGTTCTCGGTCCACCAACCTGCAAGCGGGGGGAAGAGGTGAATCTGGTGCAAGGTCAATACAGATAAAATGTGAGCCCCCAACTGTAGCGATCACAAACTCTCGTTCAGGTGTAGTGACCCCTCTTCGTGCCCGTAACGGCAAAATCGTGAGGCATGCGTAGTAGCAGGTTGGTATGGTGCCAACACCAAGAATAATAACCATTGCGTTGAACCAATTAGAAATAGGAAATAAATCTTGAATTGTAGCCATCCAGTGACGGGAATCAACCACCTCACCGCTCCATCTTATTCGCTCCACATTGATCCCAAGTCTTCCAAGCCCATAAATCCTCTCGTACAGGGCTGGATAACCAAGGATCTCATTTGCTATTGTTTCTCGAGCGTCACACCATCGTCCTTGATCACCGAAGAAGAACTCGGCCACACAACGAAAGTCGCAGTTACCATCGCCGATGACATCCTTCCATCCTGTAATGTAAGGTAACATCGATCCTGGAAGCATGTGTCGATAACGACTTTGCCTAATGTCACATGGATCTTCTGCACAAATTTAGGGTTCAGTTATTAGTACAGTAAATAATGAAATACGTGAAAGTCACAGTAGTCAATCTTACCTGTTTGGCGTGCACCACGTGCAGTGTTCTAGCGGTTCACATGTTCAAAATAACAAGGATCACGTCTTGTATCATTGTTTCTTCGTCGACTACGAACCTGGTGGTTTACAGCAGGATCTCCGAGGTCAGAATGATCCGGATGCAGTTCTTCTTCAATGATGCGAGATACGTTTCGAAGAACAGCAGGATCACTACCGATTACCTTATCCATCATAAAACGAAAATATGCGGCGTCCTCGGCCGATTCATTACCGAACACCGGTCCATCATCACCATCACCGATAACCAAGGTCTTCCAGAACGGGTGAATTTGCCTGATATACAAGCCTGTCCCTACAGCTAGAGAGTCATGTGTCTGGCAAGCACAGGGCAAACCGTAGGTCACACGCATTGCACATCCACAACACTCATACACCTGATAGCTCAACTCCCTCACCCTTTTTGTTTCGTCATCGAGAACCTTCAAACAATGCTGAGACACCTTGTCGTTAATACGTGATAGTGGCAATTGTCGGTACTTCTGACCTATCTTCGACCTAGAAGCCACCAAACCATTACAAATTGCGATGATCTGATTACCAATAGGATTTTTGGCCTTTTAAATATAATTAAGAAATATAATTTTGTTTAATTAAAATATCCAAAATATCTATACATAATTCGGTTTTTATTAAAATAAAATAAATGGATAATAAATCTTATCCAAAATCCAAAATAATAATTGAGTTTTGAAAATGTTTTTGGCATCAAAATTAAATATCATTTTGGTTCCAAAATTCAAAAAGAAAATAATTTACTAAAATGCCCTTTTTAGAAAATAATAATTAATTAATTAATTGAAAATACGTCTCAAAAACATGGGGTACTACAGCGAGTTTCCATGACGAATGAATATAATGCTCTCACTCGTAATCTTACTTGGAAACTTGTTCCGCCTTCCTGTACTCAAAATTAGGTTGGTTGTAAATGGGTGTATCGTATTAAATATAAGTCGGATGGATCAATTGACCGCTACAAAGCTCGTCTTTTAGCTAAGGGGTTTCATCAACGGCCTGGTATAGACTACTCTGAGACATTCAGTCCCGTCATTAAACCCACTACAGTTCGGCTCATGCTATCTCTAGCCGTTACAAACGGTTGGACTATTTGGCAACTCGACATTAACAATGCATTCCTTCAAGGCTCTTTAAAGGAAGATGTATATATGTCACAACCACCCATCTTTCTAGACAAGGATAATCCCTCTCATGTTTGCAAACTTCAAAAAGCAATATATGGTCTAAAACAAGCAACACGGGCTTGGTATCAAGAGTTTCGTGCTTTCCTCTTGTCTTATGGGTTTTTCAACTCTGCTACTGACCCCTCTTTGTTTATGTACCGTCAAAATGGTATAACCTTTTATCTCTTTGTTTATGTGGATGACATAATCATCACGGGACCCTCTACTTCAGCACTACAGGTCTTTATTGATCGTTTGGCAGCAAGCTCTCACTAAAAGGCCTTGGTAACTTGTCATACTTTCTTGGTGTTAAGGTGCTCCTTCTGTAATACATTGGAAATTTCCTTCCTTAAAAATACTCCTTTTACTCTAAATAAAACCCTTTTTAGGAAATAACCAAAATATTACCGCCACCGTGATAACGGCTAAGACAAATTTTCAAAGTCTCACAACGGAATTCTAAAAACAAAAACCAATTTTAAAATAAAGTTTGAGTTCACAACCTCAAAACAAAAGTAAAATAAAACATTTACAAGTTGGAACCAATTCAAACATGACCCTTCTTAAAAACCAATTAAAAACAAACATAATAATGTAAGTCCATAAACAATAACCAATAATTCAAAAAAATATTAAACGAAGAAACATAACAAGTAACTCTCTGCCCTCTATCCCATCATGCTCTTCATGCTTCAAGTACCTGCTACTTCCTATTTATTCAACCCTCTACTCACCATATAAATAGGTCATAGTAAGGCCAATTCGAAGGAAAGCCAAACACAAACATAAGAGTACGAATCAGCAAAGCTGAGTACATATGCACCACACTAACATGAATATCCTAGCATCCAAAATACAAACACTAATTAAAACATGCTTGCCACACAATCACAAGTCAATTTACCTTTGACTCATAACTAGTAATATTAATTATTAATATTAATTTTGGATTACGCATCGAACGGTTTTCCTTCCTTGAAAATAACCCATTTAATTAACTATTGAGCTTCCAATCAGGGGGATACTCCAATTGGCACCTATTATGTCACCTTGTGACGGAATTCCAGCGCATTAATAATAGAAGAAAGTACAACATCCTGTACCCCTGTAGAAGCTATGGTTAAAATATAAAACCCCATAACTTCCCCCATATGTTTATACTTAAGGTATATATGTTCCAAGAGTTTTGGTGTGTATCTTCTTATACTTTACGTGATTTTACCGATTTAACATGTGATGACTCAAACCAATTAATCAAGAACAAACATAATAATAATCAATGCATACTTCCAATTCATTCTTGAATTAATTAGTGAGCACATACTATTTATTTTAATTAAGGTTCCTTGCCTAGTTTTGTGCGCAAAATTGCACGATTACTACCTTGGTGCATAAAATGCACTACTAAACTTTCTTGACTCAAACTTAACTTACATGAGCGAGTAAATAAATAAACTAACTTCTTGACTCAACACCAATAATAAATGGGTGAGAAATAAATTCATGAATCATGCTTAATAATTCTAACTTTAGCTCTTTAATTCATATATAAGCCTTGCTTATTAAATACATGCCTTCTTGATTCTTGAAAATAAAACATACTTCCAGGATTCATACATATTCAACTTGTGTCATGCCTCAAATAATATATTCACATGTTTGCATAACAATTCATGCTCAACCAACATCAATTCCAAGCATATAATCAACCAAACATGCTACTAATTCATCACTTACTTCATACTTTACAAATCCTAGCATGATACTACGCATACACAATTATTCTTGTGCACATATGTACCTTGAAAAATGCTTAAACTCGGCCACACTTGCTAGAAATCACCTAGCTCGAAGTTTCCTACAAATAAGAATACATAACTATAATTAATCTATTATTTTCACAAATTTTCAGCAACTATAATACTCTTTAAAACTTACTAATTAACCCAATTTAATGATATAAAGGCCATAAAACCTTTTCTTTAAGTGAGTACTTCAAATCCATTCAAAAAGACTTAATTTTTATGACTTAAATAAAATTCCAGCATACTTATTAAATATAAAACATCACTAATAGACTAAGAAATCATATTTAAATCATTAAACCCTTTCTCCCTTTTATGGGTAATCAAACCCTAACTCAATAATAAAAAGTAGTGTGCATAGATAAATTTCAGCATTAATTTGAGGGTTTTAAACTCAACAAAACATGTTTAAACCATTAGTTAAACAATAACAAGAACCTAGGATCAAACCCTAACCATAAGCATTAAATTCCCAAACTCTAGGGTTTGTAAATTGGGGTTTTTGATTGAATAAAAATCTGAAAATTATATAAATAATTTAACAATACCAAATACCCAAAATCAATACCAAAACATAATCAAAATCATGCTTTAAATAAATAAAAACAATACAATTAAATTAGGAAGAGAAAAAAAGTTTTTTTTTTTTTTTAACACAACCAAACGCAAAAACCAAAGGAGAGAGAGAGAAGGATGGGTGCACGGCTACTGCCGGTGCTGGCGCCGCTTGCCGGTGTCTCGCCGGTGGTGATGGTGGTGCCGGTGGTCGGCGTGCGTGAGGGGGAAGAGAAGAGAGAGAGGCGTGGGAAAGGAGAGGGAAAAAGAGAGGAAAAATAAGGAGAAAAAGGAGAGAGAAAATAAAGAGAAAACTTTCGAGATTTTTTTGTAAAATCTGACAATAATGATTTTAGAGTGAAAAATCTTGAGGTTTTGAAGTATTTATACTCCCCTTTTAAAACAAAAACTCGTAATTACAAAACTGTCATTACTAAATCTTACTCCCCCTTAACTTCTCCCTTTGGGACTAACTTGTTGGGGTCTTAAGTGTCCTCAATTTCCCAACAAGTTGATCTAACTATTTAAATAAAGATGACCCAATTCAAAACACTTTTATTGCCTCATTTAATGACCCATATTATTTTATGCACACTTACATAATATTTAAATAATTAATTTCTTTTAAAATGAAATGAATCATTTTAATTTATAAAAATAAATAAAATAAATAATTTATATATATATATATAAAATTATTATAAAATATTATTAAAATACGGAGTATTACACCCTCACCCAAAGGGTCTGCTCTTAAGCCAACAGAGATGTATAGAGTATTTACTTGGGAAAGCAAATATGGTTGATGCCAAGTCAGTTCCTACACCAATGGTGACTCACCCTCCCCCCCCCCCCCCCCCCCAACTCAATATAGCTGATGGCACACCACTTCAATCACATAATGAGTATAGAACATTGGTTGGGAGTTTGCAATATTTATCGTAAACTCGATTAGATCGATGTTGCTTTTGCTGTTAATAGACTGTCGCAATACATGCACAAACCCACAAACTTGCATTGGGTAGCTCTTAAGAAACTACTTCGTTACCTAAAGGGAACATCACATCATGGAATTACTCTTCACCGTGACTCCCCTTTGAGACTACATGCATATACGAATGCCGATTGGGCAGGAGATCGTGATTCTTATGTCTCAACAAAGGGTTATATTATCTACCTTGGTCGCAATCCTCTATCTTGGAGTTCGAAGAAGCAACAAGGGCTTGCCCGTTCCTCTACCAAAGCTGAGTTTCAAGTCGTAGCTTCAACTACAGCAGAAATCCTTTGGATCCAATCCGTGCTTTCGAAGCTTGACATTCGCTTGCTCTATACACCGAGTATCTATTGTGACAATCTGAGTGCAACTCACTACTCGGCTAACCCAGTGTTTTATTTACGAATGAAACACCTAGCACTAGTGTTTCACTTTATGCGCGAAACGGTCCAGCTTGACACACTACATGTCCAACACATTTCTGGTTCAGACCAGCTTGCTAATGCTCTCAATAAGCTGCTTGACAAGACAAGGTTTCATGACTTATTTGTCAAGATTGGCCTCACTTCAAAGCCGTCCATCTTGCGCGGGAGTATTGAAGTATAACAGCCGTAAATAATTATCCTCATAATTATTTACTTATGATAACTTTTATACAGCCAACTTTAGTCAGCTTTCTTATCTCCTAGCATACTTATTACTTAACTATTTATATTTTGTAATTATCTTTAGATAGGTTGTTCTCTTGTAAAGTCTATTTAAAGGCTCATTTTGGTTGATAGAAAATAATCTTGAAAAACATTCTCTTGTTCTTATTCATATAACTCTAACCCCTTAATGAGTAACTTTTAATTTTTTTACACTATTATTATAAAGGAAAATAGGATAGTAGATAATGATAATTTTTGTCATTATTAGAAAATTTTGATTTTTAACACCACAAAAAGTTCGAATGTGTTTTTTTAAACACTACAAAAAAATAAAAACAAAAAACTTTTACTTAAACACCATAAAAAGTTTAAATGTTGGATTTTACTGTTGCATGCAGTTCATTCCAAAAGAAGATAACAGTGTTGCACATCATGGCGCAAACTACGCAATGGCTTTAGCCTTAAACTCCAAAGATACGCAACTGCTCTTCATCAGTTGGTAGGTCCTTGAATAGGTTTGTTTTTTGTAAGAATGTAATGAATTAATATTATTATTGAAATAAATTAATTAATAAGGTATGAAAATTATAAAAAAAAAAATTACATACTAAAATTATTAATAGCGTGAAATTAATTATAAATTAACAAATTACGTGAAACACGTATGTATTATGTTACACATATATAATTATGTATATTGATACATTACTCAAAATTTGCATATTATAATTTTCATATCAAATAATTTATTGTTAAATAAATTGTTATTCTTAATAAGAATTTTTTTTATAAAAAAAAAATGGGTTAATAGACTAGTTACTTTAAATTCAAATTCGCCCCATAAGGTGAAATCATTTCATTTTTTTTATGGAACAACACTTAATTGCTTTTATATACGTGTTAAAATCTCACTTAACAAACGTTGGGTGTTTAATGAAGTCATCCTGCTTTTCTTAGTCAACTTAGCATAACGTTGTAATTTATCGTGAAACACAACACATTTGGTCCACGTCTCGGCAAATTTTTGTTATCTTTACTAAAATATTAGTCGATATTGATCAACATTTGTTCTGCTTTCACGTGTTGAACCAGATCAACGAATGATTCTTCATTTGTAAGATCCAAATCACTATTCAATACCTCTTTTTTATTCCTAGAAAAATCCAATCTTATATTCGTGATGTTTTGGTTGATCAAGTTTAAATCGAACAATTGTGAAAATAAATTAAAGAAGTTATTATTTTAGAAATAGGATCGGGCAATCACGAGATCGCAGACCTGTGAAAATAAAATTAGGTGCTACATTTTAGAGATAGGATTTGGACCGAAATAATTTTTTAAGAGGGATTTTGGGTTTAAATATGAGTCCACTGAGACGGTAGGAATATGTAAATAAAGTACTGTATAGAGTAGTTTTAAGGAAAGTAATAATTTTCTTGTTATGTAAAGTAGTGTTCTCTAACGGTACTTTTTTGTTCATTAAGAAAAGTAGTGCAATCTAGTTGTATCTTTATTGTTAAGTGTTAGATTATGGAAATAATCTAATTATGTATATAATATTTTTGTATATTATTTAGCGTTGTATTTATCTAGTTTACCTAGTTTAGTCGATTGTATTTTGTATATATATTGCTTTGCAATCAATGAAGAGGCTACAGAAAATATTCTTTCATGGTATCATGAGTCTAGGTTACGATCCTAACCCTAAATTTAATTCTCTCTTCCTTCTTCCATTTATTCTCCATGGCCGAATCTCCAAAGATCCATCCCGCGACCTTGATCACGAACATCAATATTCCTACACTCTTGATTACGATGGCACTCAATACAACAACTGGTTTACTCTTTTCCAACTTCATTGCCGTGCGAATTTAGTCGTTGATCATGTCAAACCGAAACCAGTTGATTCCTCGGCCAAGAACAAGGACACCGAGGCTGCCGTTGACATGGCCCTCTAGCAGCGACTTAATGACATTGTGCGTCAATGGATATATGGCACAATCTCCAATGACCTACTCAATTCCATAATCGATCCTGATGACAAAGCGATTGATGCGTGAAATCGTTTGGAAATTTTTTTCCATAAAAACAAGTATGCCCGAGCATTGCAACTAGATGCTTGGTGTCAAGCCCTATTGCACCCAACTCAAAACCCTTGTTGATAATTTTAAGAATGTTGGAGATAAGGTCTCTGAAAATTGAATGGCTTTACAACTCTTTAAAGGTCTCTCGGAGGAGTATAAACCCTTTCGAACATCCGTTCAACATCTCAATCCCTTGCCTTCTTTTGATGCATTGCGTTTCATGCTCGAGCTTGAGGAGCAAGGTGATGCTGCTGACATTGCAATCAAGTCCTCTAAAGAAGCACATCTGTCTCACATCTGTTCCAATTAAAGGTTATGGTCACTCTTCCCTAAGCCAAAACACATACACTTCAACTCAAAAACGTCCTTCATGTACCCAAACTTATCAAAAATCTCATTTCTGTTAGAAAATTCAAAATAAATAACAATGTCTCTATTGAGCTTCATTAAGGAAAGTAGTGTTCTTTAATGGTATTGATATATATTGCGGATTTACGGTGATAATGCTTATAAGGTTTGCAGCCGATTTAGGGTTTATGCTGGGTGATACACTCGATAAACCTACTAAACCTAGAGTTGCTTTTTTTGTTCTCGGGTTTTGTATACTTGACATTGCCATTAACATAGTCTAGGTAACCTTTTTTCTTTGGAAAAATTGCTTTAAATAATACGACATTTATCCGGTCCGCTAAAGTCCACCTTTTGTTTATTTCAAAATAATACGACGTTTAGTGGTACTCCGCTTTAAACAGGTAAAAAAACTAGGAAACTAAAACTAATAAGTCAGCAGGTAAAAAAATTAGGTTGACCAACATTTCCTCCCAAATTGCACAGGTGGCAATTAATGACTCCAACTACCCAAACCTGAATGCTCTAACTTTCGACCTTCCTTAATATTTTGCCATTATTGAAGACAACATAAGCTATTGCGCCTGAAATTTGCCTGACGTTGGTTAATTGCGTCAGAATTCGCCTGAAGTTGCTTAATTTAAGGTACAAACTCACCATTGTTGATGTTTTGTTTTCATTTTTTCTAGGTTTTGTGGAATGCTTCAATTGCATATGTTTGATATTTAGGGGAATTAAATGTGTGAAAGTAATTTGTGTTTGATTATGCTTGTTGTATCATTATTTGGTTGTGTCCAAGGTGTTTGCTTTATTGTAGTTCAACTGTAATTGGATAGCTGAATTTAGGTTTTATTTAGGGTTTTTGTTGATGCGATTTATTACTATTCTGGGGGTGATGATATTGTTGGTTAATGTGCTGAATCTTAGGTTACAATGAGAAAAAAAAAGTTATTTGAGAATGGGGAGTTTGAGGTATTGGCATGGGGGAAGTTTTAAAATTGTTGGTAATGGAGAGTTAGTGTACATGGGTGGTAAAGGAAGGACATTTCAGGTTTCTCCAGATGAATTATGTTATTGGGAGTTACTTGAATTGGGAACGAAATGTGGGGATTATATCAACATTGATGCGCTATATTATTTAGTTCCCGGGAAGTCTTTAGCAGATGGGTTGAGAAAGATAGCAGGGGATGCAGAAGTCTTAGAAATGGGAGAGATAGTGATGAAGCATAGGAGTATTGATGTGTATGTGTTGCATAGTGTTGAAGAGCCACAATTGTCAGCAGAAAATCTAACTCATTCTATTAGCCAATCAAGCTCATAACACATTACCCCACCTATTTCAGAAAATATCCAACCTCCTAAACGAACTAAACCTAAAAAATTAACTCCAAAAAAGGGTCCAGAGTCACTAAAGTTGGGCCCACCTAGAAGAAGCCCCAGAAAACACATGGAATCCAATATAAAGCATCTTTTTCTTTGGCTGGTCCTACTTTAACCAAAAAAGTTGGCTCAAAAGCATCTTCTTCAGAACATGCTGATAACAACACTTTGACCCAACCATCAAACCCTATTGCCAACTTAAAAACTTCACAACAAACCCTCAACCAAGAACCAGTAAATCCTTCTCATGTGTGTGGTGAGAACACTGAGTATGAGTGGGAAGAAAACAGGCCAGAAAGTCCACTGACCCTTAAGGAACTTTTTGGTTTTAGTACTCATGATGAGGATCAATTAGATCCTAAGTTTGTGCCTGATGAGGAGGAGGATGAGGAAGGGATTGATGCTGAGCTGGAGGTAGAAGATGATGACTTTGAGGTTGATGAAGGTCTTGATAGGGTTGATTTGGTCACTGGTGAGTCGGAATACAGTGATGAGGAGGTTGAACAAGCTAAACAGAGAGTACAAATTTGCAACAACAAGATCCTTGAAATAGCAAGCCAACTTCAAAGAGAGGTATGTGAAGGGAGATTTGGAGGTCCAAAAACAGTACAGGGTAGCCAACAAAGAGCTGCTGAAACAACTAGTGCTGCTGAAACATCTGGTGATGCTGAAACATCTGCTCTTGCTGACACACCTGGTGCTGGTGGTTATTTTATTGAGTATGAAAACAGTGAAGATGAGATTCACACACCTGAGAATAGTGATGATGAAAATGCTGGAGCAAGAAGGGAAGGAGAAGTATGCTTGTGAGTGGTGGGACTGATTTTTCTACATTCACTTGGTTAGTAGGTTAGAGATTTGCAAATAGTAGTGAGTTTAAACAGGCTGTTGCTAGGTATGCAATTATGCAGGGCAGGGATTTGAGCTTTGTTATGAGTAACAAGAACAGGCAGCAGCATGTAGGAGTAAGATGTGTAAAAGGGTGTCCTTTTTTTTGTATGGTGCTTGGCATTCCAGGAATGCTACATTCTTGGTGAAGAGGGTGGATGGAAGTCACACATGTCAGAGGAATATGAAAAAGAACAAACAGTTGAAATCAACTTGGGTTGATAGAGAAATGTTGGAGGTTTTTAAAGCTAGGCCTCACTGGCCAACTAAGGAAATAGTTGAAGCAATTAGGAGAGCTTATAAGGTTATTGTCACTAAGGACTTTGCATACAAAGTAAAATACCATGCACATAGAATGCTTCATGGCTCCATGAGGGAACACTATATGAAAGTTGAGAGGTATATCCAAGTTGTGAAGGATTCAAGCCCTGGAACAAGTATTGAGTTGGTGGTGGATACTTCCAAGCAGACAAATCCACCTATTTTCCAGAGACTCTACACGTGTTTTGAAGGAGTAAAGCAAGGTTGGAAGGAAGGCTGCAGAAAAGTCATCTGTGTGGATGCAGCTTTCTTAAAGACCTTCCTTGGTGGGTAAATTCTGAGTGCAGTTGGCAGGGACCCTAATGAATAGATGTACCCAATAGCATGGGCAACAGTTGAAGGTGAAAACAACTCATCTTGGACATGGTTTATCACCCAATTGCAAACTGATTTGGAGCTAGGTGATGGCACTGGGATTGCTATTATATAAGATGAGCACCAGGTAAACACTAAACCATACTTGATTTGGCTGCTACTAGTTAATGTTTGTTTTGTTTGATGATCTATATGTTTTTAAGAAGTTATTGGTTCATTTTGGTGACATGTATGCACTGGTTCAGTAGTATTGATTGGTGTGTTTAAGTATGCATTTTTTTTTTTGGTATTACAAGGCTATTATACATGTTGTTGCTGCTGTCCTACCAAAACCTGAGCATCGTCACTATGCTAGACACATTTTTTCATTGTGGCATAAATCCTTTAGAGGAGATGAAATGAAACTACAATTCTGGAAAATTGCTAAATCCTAAAACTTGGCAGATTATAATGAGTGTTTAGAGGAGTTGAGAGAGTTAAATCTAGATGCAGCCATAGCTTTCACTTCATATAACCCAAGACTTTTTTGTAGAGCTTACTTGAATTATGAGATTAAGAGAGATGCAATAACATCTAACATGGCTGAAACATTCAACTGATCATACATTATTAATGCCAGAACCAAACATTTGATATATATGTTAGAGGACATTAGAGTGGCTTAGATGCAGAGGTTAGTGACTAAAAGACAAGAAATGCAGAAGTCAACCTCTATTCATTGTCCTAGAATCCATGCCATATTAGAAAAGGAAAAAATTTAAGGTTGCATTATGTGACACTACTAGAAAACACGCCAATTCCGACGAAAAATTTTCATCGGAAAAACCCTTAAATCCTTCGGAAAACACTATTTCGACGGAATTTCCGTCGGAACCGGTGGTCGTAAACACTTTTGTAGGAAAAACGACCTTTTTCGACGGAAATTCCGTCGAAACAGTGTTTTCCGACGGATTTCCGACGGAATTTTTTCGTCAGAGTTGGTATTCCGGCCACCGGAAAGTCCGTCGGAATATTCCGACGAAATACAAATCCGCTGGAATATTCCGACGGAATTTTCGTCGGAATATGCTGCAAAAAAAAATAAAAAAACACGCCCTGCCATCACCGACATGGCGTGTCACCACCTCAGAACACCAACCACCACCACCCTTACCCTAAACCCACCTAACCCAGACCCACCCTAACCCGCGCTAACCCGCATACCAACCCACCAAAACCTCCTTTTCTGACCCACAACACCACCAGCCCCAACCCAGACTAGACCCCTTATCCCACCCAGATCGACCCCTGTCCCCACCGCCACCCCCACCCACCAGAATCGTACCACCGTAACCCCACCCCACACCCTTAACCCCACCACCATAACCCCACTTCACCACCGTAACCCCTAACCCACCACGACCATCCTAACCCACCACGACCACCCCAACCCAGTAATAATTCGAAACAAAAAAACCCAGAAATAATTCGAAATAAAAAAAATCCAGAAATAGATCTTGCAAAAACCAGAAATTTCAACACAAAACCCAGAAATTCGAAACAAAAATGTAAAAAAAAAAAACGAAGTAATTCGTTCACTTACCTTGAATTCCATCAAAACCCCAAAATTGGCTTGAATTTGGGTTTCAAAGGTCAAATTCGACCATGAAAACTCTCGAGCTAGGGTTTTCATGGTCGAATTTGACATGAAAAACCTTATTTAGTTCTTTGGTGTTTCATGCGTAGAGTGTGAACAAAAATGAAGGAAGGAAGAGGAAGAGAAGAGGAGGAGGAAAGAGAAAATGAAGAAGAGGAGGAAAGAGAAGGAAAGAATACGAGAAGAGGAGGAAAGAGAAAAAGAAGAGGAGGAGGAGGAAAGAGAAGGAAAGAATACGGGTAGAGGAGGAGGAAAAAGAAAAACAAGAGGAGGAGGAAAGAGAAAAAGAGGAAAGAAGGGGCTCTGGGAAAAGAGAAGAGGAAAGAGATAAAGAAGAGGAAATTTCAAAATTCTATGCTGAACATGTTCCGACGAAACTCAATTCCGTCGAAATATTTCCGAGGAAATATTCCGTTGGAAGCTTTTAATTTTGACAGAATTAATTTTCGTCGGAATATTTTCGAGGGAATTTCCATCGGAAACGACATTTTTCCGAAGGAATATTCTGACGGATCCAAATTCGTCGGAAATTTTGAAATTTTCGACGGAATTTTAGGTCCGTCGGAACAATTCCGTTGGAAAACGGCCTATTTCTAGTAGTGTGATGTTTTACCTTCTACAGATATAGTGTTCAATGTGAAGCATTTCCTTGATCAACTCAAGGTAGATTTAGAGGCCAAAAAGTGCACATGTAGGAAATGGGACATGTTAGGGGTCCCATGTTGTCATGCCATAGCATGTATCTTCTTTAAGAACAAGGATGCTGAATCTTTTGTGGATGATTGTTATAAAAAGGATGTATACCTCAGGGTTTATGGTGGGTTTATCCCTCCATGTGAAGGAGAGAGGCATTAGCCTAAGGTACCCTGCAGCTTAGACCCCCTTGCCATCAAAATAGGTCCTGGCAGACCTAGAAAAAATAGGATCAAAGATCCTTATGAGAACCCAAAGAAGCCAGGCTCTTTGTCAAGACTAGGACTTGAAATGACATGTAGTCTCTACAAGGTTAGAGGCCACAATAAAAGATGTCCCAACAAAGACAACTTTGTTCACTTAGAGCCAGCAGCAAAGAGGGGAAGAGGCAAACTTAGGAAAGAAGGGTCTGCAGTAGGTAGTTGACCCCACCTATGCATCAGCTTCTTCTGCAAGTGTTTAACACCATTCCACCATTGCACAACCAAGTCAATTAGGCAGGGGTGGAAGGGTAATTTACAGTGGTAGGGGTGCTAGAGGTGGTGCTGTTAGGGGAACCAAAGGAGGAAGTGGGAGAGGCAGAGTAGAGGTCGGTGTGCTCTTCAGTGCTGATGGTACCCTAGTACTACAAGTAGGTTCATTTGCTTCAGTTCTGTGGTATCTGTTTTTTTAAGCTATCTGCTAAGTTACTTTTTTAAAATTCTGTTTCAGGCCCCCTTAACAAGGAACAGAGCAAGGAATCAAGAGCCACACATATCCACACAGTCAAGCCAAACCTCTACAGTGCATCAACAACATCCATGACACCTTGGGTTCAGATTCTGTAATTTTGTGACACTATGATTAGCACCAAGTATTTTGAACAATAATTTAGTGAATATTGCTTTGTCTTTTGAACAATGTAGCATGTGTAAGCTAAGTATTTTGAACAATCTTGCTTTATGACAACTCATATGCTTATGTCATGTAATTTTGCAGACACTATGATTAGCACTAAGCAATTAGTGTTGTATTATTATCAGCTTTCACATTTATATAGACAAGGCTTCTGTTAAGAAATCAGCTCTGATTGCATCTTATTATTGCAACTGCATAACATAACAACTACAAATACACTGCAAAAGATGAAAAAATCAAGTTACTAAATCTTAAAGGAATTCTTAAATTACAACTCCACCTACAATTTGAGATAAAACAACACTATAGCAAACAAAATCCAAGAAAAAACCAAAGCCATGGATAAATTCTTCTCATTCCTGGAACACTTCATCATCCTTACCCGCATCGCATACACTTCGTTCTTCATCTCTTGAACATCCTCTTCTAAGTTTTCCTTCTTCAACTGTAACCTCTTGATTTTATCATCTCTGCATTGTTGCTCATACTCTAACTCGCAAATTCTTGTTTCCTTCTCCAAAACATGATATTGAAGATCTTCCATGGGGTTGCTCTAATTAACCCACCTAAACATTTCACATTGAGTGTCCTACAGTGATAAAATTTTCAATTAGAAACCTGTCAAACTCAAATTAATCAACATCGAAAAAATTGAAAGCAAATTGTAATTGATTACAAACCGGCCATAAGGGACAGCCGTAAAACTTCATCCCACTGTTAGGACCCTTTTTTTACAGATCTCACCACCGCATAATTGCCACAACTGCAGCGAACTTTTTGGTTTTCCTCCCTCGCAAAGCTTGAACAAGAACCATTGTATGATTGCCTCTTCCCAACCATTTAATTGCAATTTTGATTTTACTTTGGGAGAGCACGTTTTCATGGAGAAAAATGCGAAGAACAAATACAGAGGGATAAATAAAAGAAGATTAGGGGAAGACGAAGACACGACAGCAGTTAACCTGCTGTAACCGGTTACAAATTTCTGAAACCTGTTTAAAGTGGAGTATCACTAAAGGTTGTATTATTCCGAAATAAACAAAAGGTGGACTTGTTTTTAGCGGACCGGATAAAGGTCGTATTATTTAAAGCAATTTTTCCTTTTTCTTTTGAGTATAATGTTGTGCGAATTTGATTTTTATGTGATTTTTAAAGTTTTGGAATCAATGTTATCTACTCAGTAGATCATTTTGGCATGGTAATAAATTTTGATTTGTCTAGAGTTTATTTTATTTATGGTTATGTTGAAAGGGAATAAAATTAGATTATGCACAACTTGATAAGGTGTTAAAATCTCATTAATTTGTGTACTTTTTAATTTGGTGGTGTTGGGTACAGATGGATCTATATAACAAATTAGTTTTGGACGAGGATAGATGGTTTTAATAATATGCGTATAAACAAGTACTCTTACATTTTCTAAAGAAAACCGCGTAAATTAATTAATATAAGACTTTAAATTGGACCTAATATACTGTCAAATAAATTTTGGACCTAATATAACATAGAATAAAATGAATTCAAAATTAAATTTAATATTCATAATTTTTGTCAGCTCATAATTTAGCGAGGCGTATTCAAAATAAGAGAAGACTAATCTGCCCATAAATTTTTTGATATTCAAAAGGTATCAAGTTTTGTTTGATTATGTTGTATTTTTAAAAGATTAAGTTACTCTATATGGTTCTGGCTAAGTCTCAATTAGTTTGTATGTAGAAGATTAATGTTTCATTATCGACCATCAGTTATATAAATATTATACTACGTAATAGAAGATTAATTCATCTACGAGTCTACGTTTTTCAGATTTTATTTTTCTTAGAATTTTAGTAGTGCATTTTATTCATCATCTGATATTTTATTGCACTTATCTTAACTTACTTATCCCCATCAAAATTTATTTGAACTCATTTTAATGCACTTATCCATTTTCCTAAGTTATCAAAAGACCACTATTGTTAGTAGCAGGTTTTAAGCTCGGATAATTTCAAAAATAGAAACTTTTACCAATCCTACGTGGTTAGTACAATGGAGAATATTTTGTAAATCAACACATAAAGGAATTAGTTTACGTTTTTAACATTTATTACCAAAATCACTCAATTAAGTTTTAATTCACGAGATATTTCACTTGAGTTATGATAATCCAGAGAAGATAAGCCCAACCGAAAATGTGTTGTCATAAAATTTTATGCGTGTAAATAGTTAATAAATGGTTATCCCAATTCGATACTACGTAACCAATAAGTTCAGTTACATTTAAACAATTATAATTAATTAATAGAAATCAAGGAATTATTACAAGATTTACCACTCTTGTAAACATGTGGAAGTACATGGGTTTATAAGAAAAAGAAAAAAAAGAAATAGAAAGGTTGCTTGTGCAGCAATTCTTCCAAAGTTTCTATAAATACTGCTCTAGTCTTTCTCAGTCTCATCATATTCTCTCATACTCAGATACTCAAACACACAATTCTTCTTCCTTTTTCTCCAAGTTTCTCAACTTTCCAAACACCTCCTTCTTCAATTGCAATGGCTTCGTCCAGGAAGATAATCCTCAAGAGTGCCGATAATAAGCTTTTCGAGATCGGCGGAAACGCAGCAATGCTGTCTCAAACCATCAAGAACTTGATCGAAGACATCGGCGAAAGCAACGATCCAATTCCGCTGCATAATGTGAGCTCAACAATTCTGTTAAAGATCATCCAGTACTGCAACAAACATGTTGAGGAAGAGAATAAGGCTGAGTCCGAAACACCGAATAATGATGATCTCAAGCAATGGGATGCTGACTTTCTCAAAGTTGACGAGAACATCCTCTTTGATCTCGTTCTTGTGAGTATTTATTTACTTTGATCTATTTTCTTGATTTTGGTTTATTTGTTATTCACGTCATTTTCGTTTATTATTTCAATTTCTTTTTCTTTCATTCGTTTGATTTTGTTTAGAGCTAATTTCATGATTAATTATTTTATTTGCAAGGGTTTAGGGTTTATGTGCGTTTTAATTGTTCAAGATTTGGGGTTCTGAAGTATGATTGTTTAGTCTAATATTATGATTAATTATTCTAATTGTTTAAGCGTTTAGTTTAGTGTTAACTTGGGTTTAATTATTTTGTGACTAGAGTTCTGAAGTATATTAATAATTCCTTGCTTCGTTGTAATTTTTTTGTTTATTTGGTTTTTTATTAATTTTTGGCCTTAAATTAGTTTTCAAGTTATAAGAAATATTCGGCTAAATTTTATGATTAAATCTGAAATTTAAGTAAGATTAGGTGTTTTAAGTAACATTATTAGAGTTTATCTTGTTAGCGATCGTAGAATCAAATATATGTGGAAATATGATTTTATGATGTATTGAATTATAATTTTTGATGTTATAATATTAGATTAATTTTTATGATGATCGACATATAATATTGAGTCCAAATTTTGTGCTTAGAGATGTCTGAGTTGTTTGTGAATAATGTAATGTGTTAGTTAACATATATACATATACGTGATCGATTGATATACATTTTCATGATCGATTTATAGATTAATTATGTGTACGTGGTGAATGCAGGCTGCTAATTACATGGAAATCAAGAGTTTGCTGGATTTAACTAGTCACCGTCCTGCTGACATGATCAAGGAAATGACACCTGAGGAGATAAGGATGAAATTCAACATTAAGAACGATTACACACCCGAAGATGAGGAAAAAGTTCGCAAGGAGAACCAGTGGGCTTTCGAGTAAACTCAAATAGCAATGGTCATTTACCAGTCCCAAACTGTGTTTCTGAATAGTTTAATTTCCCTGATGCATCTGTTTACTTAGTGCTGTAGTGTTGTTGTAGTGCTGTAGCACAAACTATGTTCACTGCTTTATCAGTTTATCGTATTTAGTTTCAATCATTTGAAGTTTATCATGATTTTGTGTGCAATTTATTCTATTTCTAATTAAGTTGGTAGTTGAGTTGGTAGCTGATTTGGGATCGATTTATCTTTTGAGCTGCATTAGGGGAGGTGCTTGGGAGGAGGAGAGTTAAGTTGGATTATGAGTAGGCTGGTTGTTATGCTTGTTAAAGCACTTGAAAGTGAGGGCTATAAGCCTGTACTCTGCATGTCATTCAGAAATAAGTCTGAGCTATTTGGCTTTCAACATACTATGACTGTACCTTTGTGGCTTTGTGCTCGATCTAGACTTGTATCCTACTTCGACAGTCATAGTAGGCTGAGACTGAGAGTATAGATCGTTTATTTTATTACCTTCTTCCACTCCGGCTTACAACAAATGGACTTCTCACTATGAATTTGTTGCTTCTCCATGTGATTGCCCCGAACAAATCTCCCTTAACAGAAGAATCAGAAGTGGAAAATGTAACCATGTATTCCAACTTCTTGGTAGCTGCTGTAAATCTTAGTTCAGTAGGACTCACATCTACCTCAAGTTCTGTAGGTGTTTTAACTGTTACAGTATAGACTGGATCATCATCAGTATCAACAGTAGTGACAGTCCTATTCACTGTAATAGGACCTATTGTGTCAATCATGGATATAGCTATCGATGGGTAGTTGATGTTTGATATCATGTCAGTGTTTGAAGATACAGGACAAGAAGATCATGGATAAGCTTTATGGTTGACATATTGTATCCATAATAACACAAAAAATTCAAGTATTCAGCTGGCTCGATGTCATAAATTAATCCTGGATGTAATCCTCCAATCGGGTTCACCTCCCCTGCTCTAAGATCGTATGGTGTGGCTGCCTCATCAAACGATTGTGTGGTAATTGGCCTATTTATATTATTGGTTTGAGTTGCTGCCAATGAAATCACCACTTTTTTAAGTATATAGTTTCCACTTTATTCCCTAGACAATTACATGGATATCAAGAGTTTGCTGGATTTAACTTGTCACTGTGTTGCTGATATGATCAAGGGAAAGACATGCACCCGAGCAGATAAAGAAGCACTTCAACATCAAGAATGATTTCACACCCGAAGAAGAGGAAGAAGTTCGCAGGGAGAACCAGTAGGCTTTCAAGTAAACTCAAATAGCAATTGACTAAACTGTTTAGAACAACGAACTTCATTTACCAGTCATCCCTCACACTGATATTGTGTTTGCCTCTCGTCTGTTCCTCCCTCACTACTACAGCTATTGTGCTCTCTTTCACTTTGAAATGCACTCACTGTTTCTACCCTCAATTGCTAGCTACTACATCTTGCTAGCTCCACTTTCTCACAATGTGTGCCGTCTCACACACACCCTTCTTCTAGCTAGCCTCACTTCCACGGTGGTGTGGCTTCTCACCCACACTCACACTTCTTCTTGCTAGCAAAACTACATTTTGCTAGCCTCTTTATATGGTTGTGTATCCTACCACGCACACACTTCAACACACACGGCACACCACATATATATACACATATATGTGCAAAGCTTCTTACATAAGCTTTCTAGCACATGCCATAATTGCAAGCCTCCAAAAGTCAATACCTATTGCCTACTCTACATAGACAAAGGCTGACAATTACATCTTCAAATCTTCCTACTCATAGAAGACTTCTTACAACTTAGACATAAAGTCTACAAATTCTAACCCCAACGTCAAACATGCATTCACCTTTTTTTTTCATTTTCCTTTTCTTTCTTACCACATTAATACTATTACTACAATAATTATATTACGTAATTAATTGTGATTTGGGGAGAATAACCCAACACACTTACCAGTTGTCATGATAGCATATCTTATAGCAGCAGGAGTCCAGGCAGGATTCTGAGATTTGATGTTGGCTGCAATGCCTATAACATGCGGACAAGCCATAGAGGTTCCAGAAATCACATTGAATAAAGAAGGTTCTCTTCCCTCAGGTGTGGTTTCATCTAATGTGTCATTAGCTTTCCACGCTGCAAGGATATTTACTCCTGGTGCTGCAATATCGGGCTGCCAAAAGAAAAGGTGAATATATATTACTAATCTGTTAGCATGCTATTTAAGCAGAAACAGCAAAAGGGACCTTACCTTGAGAATGTTTAATGTGGTTGATGAAGGACCTCTGGATGAGAAAAAGGCAACTGTTGGTGCTGGCTTAAATCTTTGGACAGTTTTTGTCGGTAAGATTGTTGCAACTGGATTTCTTGAACAAAAATATCATCAAATTAGCATGTAATGTAATAAACAGTACTGAACATGATCACTCTAGCATATTTGAGTTAGGGAAGAGAGTTAATTAGTTGTCTTACTTAGTCGCATTTATGTATGCAAGAATTTGGTTGCTATCCTTTGAAGTGATCACAGTCATTGGGAAGTCACCCGTTTTAATTGCAAATTATCGCATTAGATCACTGACAATTATCAACCCTACAGCACCACTTTTGTTAACTTTCTTTTGCTTCCAATACATACCATAATCACTGTTGTCTGCTTGCTGACAAAGGACAATTTTTCCTCTGATCTTCTCTGCATCAATTGAGTCTGGATAGCAATTCCTGGAAAATAAAAATCTATCAGTACAAATACGATGAATAGCAACTATTAAATAAGAAATATAGACTAATATTGTTGGAAGGTACAACAACAACAACAACAGAAATTCACCTTGCTTCATATTCACTTGCAGACTTATTCTTGGCAGATCCTCCAGATATTAGTGGGTATACTGGAGACTTTATAAGCTTTGAGAAGTTAATGGATCCACCCTGAAAAATCAAAGTAGACAGAAATCTGTATAACTTTGATTTACCTTATGGTACGAATTTTTTGTACAATCTTATGACGATGAAATAATAAATTGACATCCATCAAAAATATGAAATCAAACACTTGGTTTCACAAAATCATATACTAGGACAGGTGCATTTTATACATCTTGATTTTATGTAGTTTAAGTCACTAGTTAATGTGTTACCTTAATTCTTATGTTATTGCCTAAGACGATATCAGACTCAAAGTCACGATCAATGGTAGTAGCAGCAACAGTAATGATCCAAGGAGCTACATTTACAACAGATTGAGGAGAGGGGCCGCCGTTCCCTGCAGAGCAGACCACAGTGATCCCTTTTTGTACTGCGTGGAATGCACCAACAGCTATATAGCATCAGTGGTGAAATCATTTTCAAATGAAGATCCAGTTCCAATGGATAAGGACAGCAGATCAACACCATCTGCTATAGCATTATCAAATGCAGCCAAGATAGCAGATCCAAGGCATCCCTCCTCATTGGAGAACACACGATACATAGCTATGCGTGATGTAGGGGATCCTCCCCTTGCTGTCCCATTAGCTAATCCATAATATGAAGCATTGGCTACTGGAGCACCTGCTGCAGTTGATGCTACATGTGTACCATGGCCAAAATCATCTCTAGGTGAGTCCATTATCGATTTGCTGTAGTGTCTTGCTCCGATTAATTTTCTGCATAAATAATAAATATAATGATTATGAAAAGATTAAAGAGAAATACATGGTAAATGTGTCATTTCATAAAACAAGCTACGGAAAAAGAGACAAATCAGGTATATTTATTTTAGTACTAAACATACTTGTTACAATTTGATGAATTGAAGTTTTTTCCCTCCATACATTTCCCTCTCCATCTCCGTGGTATTGGGCCCATGCCTTTGTCACTAAAGCTCTCAGATTCTGGCCAGATACCTATAGAGTAATGATATTGGATTATGTACTCTATCATGTAAAGTTTGACAAATTATGCAGTCTTTTTATTGAAAATTTACCTGTATCTAAAATACCAATAATAGTATCTGATCCTTTAGTGGGTGACACTACAGCAGTAGAGTCTGATTGGGAGGCAGTCCATGGGAGAGTTCCGTAATGTAAGAAATCCCATGAACGCGTTGTATGAAGTTGTAGCAGGGGATCTGGAAACACTGACACTACTCCAGGTTGTTTGGACAGTTGAAGTGCTTCTGACTCTGATAATTGTGCAGCAAATCGTGAGAACCCGTGCTTGTAGGTATGTATTATTGAACTCTTATTCCTGCAACACAAAAAGAACAATTTAACAGTAAAAATTAATCACTTAAATGAAGAAAATTAACAGCAGATTGCACACCTGCTTATCAAAGAGCTAAGAAGCGTATCATAGCTATTCTTGTTAGCTCCCATGTACACGATATAAACATTGTCATTAGATAATGCTGAGTTAGCCTCACTGGTTCCGTTATGTGACAAAATGAAGAGAACAAAGTAGTAAAACAGGATGGAATAAGAGGTTTTCATGATTGACTATGTTTTTTAGTAGATTATATTTGCACTCCTTTAATGCAGGTAAAGCAGCTTATTTATAGTGTTTAGTGGCAGTAAGGTAATGCACGTAATATACCATATGTAAGAAGGGCAAACGTGTAAACAGTATAATACAACCTGGCTCTCAGTATGAATCTAGATTGTGACATTATACTTACCTTCATGCCATATATACACGGTGAACATGGGTTGTGGTGGTGATAAGAAATTCATTAAGGTAAAATTTGAAGATATAGTAAATCTTATTGTATATTTCTGCTATGATAATTTATACAAGGAATAACGTAAGAGAAATTTGTGCTCTCAGTATAAACTTAGATTGTGACATTATACTTTCCTTCATGCTATAGATACATGGTGAAAACACGGGTAGTGTTGGTGGACTGGTGGGAGGATAAGGTAAAATTTTATGATATAGTAATTTTTATTGTATATATCTGCTATATTTATTTATAGAAGGAATTATGTATAAGAAAATCGTAAGTATGCGTACATATATAAAAGTAACAGACAAAAGCAACATGCTAAGTGGATGGAGTCCTTGTTTGAAATTAGTATTGCTGTAGGAAGGGAGATACTATTTATGATTTGAAGGGTGTGTGTACATGGTATGTCTGTTGCTAGAGGTGGCCAGTGGGCCGGGTTGGACTCAGCCCACCCTAACCTACACGGCTGGTGGGTCACGTGGGTCCGACCCGGTTTCAACCCGGTACCAACCCGGCACAGCCCAGATTTAACCCGAGTTATGTCGTGGGTCCAAAATTTTTGACACAACTCATTTGAACCCAGCTCGTTTTAACCCGTTTGATTCGACCCAACTCGCACAACCCGTTTTGACCCATTTAATTCGACACACCTAGCCCGTGAACTCACCTAACCCGACCAACCTCGCACATCCCAGCCCACCTTGCACGCCCAACTCGCACGGCCCACGACTCAACCCACCCGCACGCACAACCCACCTAACCCGCAGGGCCCACCCGCCCAACCCAACCAAACCCACACGGCCCACCCAACCCGCCTAGCCTAACAACCATATTCCAAATATTTTTTCAAAACTAACGGCTACTTTTTTTTTATGAATTTGATGAACAAAGTTAACAGCTACTTTTAATTGTTACTAACAACTAGTTTTTTTAGTATAGTGGCTAGTTTTTTGTATTATATGATCATCCCCTCAATTTTTCCTATAAATATCAATTCAATTTCACTCAAATTTCCACACAACTCAAGCTTTCTTTCTCTCTTACTCAAAAATTCTTAATTGCTCTCAAATTCTCAAGTGTTATTTAGTGTTAAATAGAGTTTTATTTTTGTTAAGAAAAAAAATCTCCTCAATATTATTATTAGTATTATTAAGATTCTAAATAAATAAATAAAAATAAATAAATACAAATTAGGCTCAAGAGGAGAAATGGGAAGGAGCCAAAGTGGTGGTCGAAGTGGTGGCCAAAGGAGTGGTGGTGCAAATTTTTCGTATGAAATTAATACGGAAAATTTAAACCAATTTGTAAATGAATATGAAGATTATGGTTTAAGAGATGGGCAAAATATTCAAACGTCTCCACCACAACATTTCTCCCACCAACTATGCCACCTCCATCGCAACCAACATCATAACCAACATCTCAACCTTCATCTCAAGGTAATTTCTAATTTAATTTTTATTGTTGTGAATATTTAAAAAAAACTATTATTAATGATTATAAAGTTAGTTTAGTTTCCAATTTTCTATGATTGTAATTACCATGAAAAATGCATTTAAATAATTATAATTAAAATATTTAAATTTAAAAGCTTATTTTCATGAATAGCGTTTAAAATTAATTTCAATAATTTGATTTATGAAAGGTGGTGGCGGTGAAAGTAGAGGTCGAGCAAAATTTTCTTGGGTGTGGAAACATTTTGAACGAGTTGACGTCACACCCCCAGGATGGCAACCCGGTCAACCAAAGAGGTTCACGTGTACATGCCTAGTTTGCAAGGCGCTAGGTGCAAATGTCAAGTCATATAGTTGGAAAACGGGAGATGGAACCGGAACCTTGAGGCGACATTTGCAAAATAAACACGACTTGTTTGAAAATGGACCCTGTCCTTTGGGGGGTGGGTTGCCCATCCAAACATAATTGGGTGGATACATGAACCATTTACCCGACGGAGGTACACCTTTCATTTATAATAAAGATAGAATGATTGATGAAATGAGTACTTTAGTTATTGCTAATGAATACCCTTTTAGTTACGGTGAAAATGCAAACATTGAGCATTTTAATAAAGTTGCATTATAACCTGCATTTACTCGTGTCCCCCGAAATACCCTAAGACGTTTCACACAAACATCTTATTATAAGTATAGGAGTGGTTTGATTGAATTATTTCGTACTTTTGATGGTACGGTCGTGTTAGTTTTACAAGTGATACATGGACTTCTAGTTTTGGCGAACCTTTTCTTTGCATTACTGCTCATTGGGTGGATGATGATTGGTTTATTAAAAAACGTATACTATGTTATCAAACTATGGAAGAAAGGCATACCAGTTTTAACATCAAAGTTCGTATTTTGGATTGATTAAAAGAATTTCACTTGAATAATAAAGTTTATTCTTTGTCTGTTGATAATGTAACTGCAAACACAAAGTGTATTGACTATTTGAAAAATGACTCCAAGTTGCATTTGTTGTTGGGTGGTAGTCTCTTGCATGTTAGATGTTGAGCTCATATTTTGGATTTGTCTGTTCAAGAGGGTCTCGCTGAGTTGCAACTATTGCTAAACCCAATTAGAACAGTTATTAATTGGATTAGGATTACTCAGTCAATTAGAAGAAAGTACATAGCTACGTGTAAAGAGAGAGGTCTTAAGAAAAGACAATGGTCTATTGATACCCCTACCCGTTGGAATTCTACTTTCAATTTGTTGAATGATGCTATAAAGTATCGTGACATTTTGACCCAACTTTACAATGAGACTCGTGCTGATCCTACTGAGTTAATAACCGAAAGTCATTGGACTAATTCTTCTTTTGTTCGTGATGTTTTAAATGCTTTTGATAATGCAACTCATATTTTCTCTTATATATATGAGCCTAACATTCATTTAGTCATAATTGAGTGTGTTAAAGTTGTTCACACCATCGAAGAGCATATGAAGATTGATGGACTTCATCCCATTCTTGATAGCATAAAACGTAAGCGGCATACTTATTTTAGTGAATTTCTAATTATTTATGGAATTGATGCTATTCTTGACCCCGGTGTCAAAGCTGAAGGTTTGGAAAATCTTTTAGAATTTTATTATACAAGTTTAAGTATCGATTATGATGTTAGTGAATATATTAACAAATGCAAATCAGTTTTGGGAGACCTTTATGATCATTATGCATCTATTTGTGGTTTTGATTTAGCAACACCAACTACTACTAGCACTTCCGATTCTAGATTTGGTTTTCTTGATAAAGTTATGAAAAAAAAAATACACAAAGCATCTACATCATTCTCATCATCATCTTCTTCAATACTTGCTAATAATGATTATTTGTCATATCAACATGAGACCAACAACAACTTTCAAATTATAAAATGGTGGCAAGAACATCAAAAACGTTTTCCTATATTGGCGAGAACTGCAAAAGATATACTTGCAGTTCCCGCTTCATCTGTTGCTTCCGAGTCTGCTTTTAGTGTAGGTTGAAGAGTGATAGATAAAAAAAGATCTCGCTTAACTCCGGAAAGCATTCAAATTTGTGTTTGTAAGAAATATTAGGATCAAGCTAAAAGAAGAACTCAAGGTTTAAAGGAAGACGAAGACGATGAAGATGATCCTGTGATGATATTGGAGTCGTCAACGGATGATGCAGCTTCCGGGGATGATGATGCAACAAACATGGGTGGCTAGAAAAGTCTAAATCAGGTACGCTAAGAACTACGTGGGCTTTGATTCTTTCGAGATACGTAGACAACTTATTTTTCGAAATTACAATTTAATTGCAAAATTAAATTTTAGTTTTCTAAAGATAAGTCCAAGCCCCACCTCCCTCCATATTCCAAAAGAAGTACAATATAAGAACTACGTTGGCTTTGATTCCTTATTTTATGATGTAAGGATACGTAGGCATCTTAATTAAGAGCAACTGAGCAAGCCATTAAATTGTTAATTTTGTAAAAATTAAAACACCACACAACCCATTTAGCCATTTGGCCCACCCGACCCTAACACATGAACCCAGCTCAACCCAAACCCACCTAACCCACTAACCCACCCTTCGACCCACCCTAACCCACCTTTTGACCCACCCTTTGACCCACCCTAACCCACTAACCCACCTCGACCTACCCTAACCCACGAACCAAGCTCGACCCACCCACGACCCGTCTGACCCACGAACCTATTGTAGGGTTTCGTAGTCACCCGACACTAGGCGGAAGGAAACCCATCAAGACCCGCCCCTTAATTTAAACAATTAACAAGCATATTAAACTTAATCAAACAAGATTAAGAACAAGAATTATACCTTTGTCGCGTGCTTCGCTCCCAAAGAGCTCTTACTTCAAAATCCCGAAAACACGAAAATCTCCGACGGATCGTACCCTCGACCCGACCCGAGCGTCCTAAGTCTTGAAGGTTAGTCAAGACCCGGACAAAATAACTATGAGTTTTACGAATCAAAGGTTTACTCTTAATTAGAGTTGCCTTTTTAATTCCACTCAAGGTTGTTTATTTCCCAATACACAAGCTTGGTATTTATAGGGAAATGAACCCTTGATTTTTCATCCTCCACCCATGTGGGAGTATTGAAAATCAATGATTTATTTAATTTCCAAATTAAATAAATAACCAAGTTAATCATATTGCGACAAGTGGCATGATCTCATGCAAAAAAGTGGTGGCCAAGGTTAGGTGGGGGACCATATGCCTTGCTCCCCAAGGCCTTGATTTGGTCCCCACATCCTTGCACAAAACCGGGTCAAGGAAGGCTAGCTGGCTGCCAGCTAGCGTGCCATCTAGGGCTACCAGCTAGCACTGCCTTGCTGCCCAGCACCCCAACCAGCCAGCCAGCCAGTGCGTGCTGCTGCTGGGCTGGTGCTGGTGCTGGCGCTGGCGCGTGCTAGTGCCATGCGCTGGTGCGTGCTAGTGCTAGCCCTAGCACTTCCACGCACTGCCTCGCACACTCGCACACTCCTCATGCTACACGCACCCAGCCCCATGCCTAGCATGCGTGCTGCTAGCGAGCCACGTATGTTGGGCTAGACGCTGCTTGCCAGCTCTCCCTCGCATCATGCTACGCACCACGCACCACGCACTACTCGCACACGCATCAGCCAGTGCCTAGCACTGCTATGCTTGGTGCGAGGCACGCACACACGCACATGCATATGCGCCAGTGCCCAGCACTGCGATGGTTGTGCTTGGTGCGTGTGTGGCCCTGCCATGCGCACCCAGGCACCCATGCTAGCACGCTGCTAGCTGCGATGGGCTGCCTGGTGCTTGTGGTGCTTGCGATAGGCAGCGATGGTGCCTAGGCATCATGCTAGGGCTGCGATGGTGCGCCTAGCACACCTAGTGTGCTTAGGCTTGCGCCTAGCCATGCTAGGTGCATGCTAGCTCGAACTAGCCTAGCATCCACATGGTTAGACCATTGTGGTGCTACGGCTACACTCATACTTGTCGCTTTATGATTTTGTGACGCTCGGTCTCGACGCCCTAGGCTCGATATCCGACGTCTGTATTCGTAAAACTCTGCTGACTCATTAAACCCTTTCGGATTAATTCGTCGTCTCGGATCGGTGATTCGATTGGGTTCGACCCGAAGGGTTCAGTTAAGATTAAGCTGTAACATCAATTGTACATTGATATTACTGATCGGAAGCGGCCTCCACCTAGGCATTCCGATCACTTGACCTTACTGAAGAATTAGCTCCGTAATAATTCTGAACCCTCTATCGGAAGAATACACTTGTTGGAAGGACACCATTCCTTTCACCTATCCCTGGTGTGTCCAACTTCTCCGACCCAACCCACGACCCTGCCCACCCTACCCTACATGTGTCGTGTCGTGTGTCATGAAACCCCAACCCGCGACCCACTTAACCCTAACCTAGCTCGCACGACTCGCACGATGGACACCTCTATCTGTTGCATACCGATAATTTTAGTAGATGCTCACATGAATTTGAAAAATTACATTTCAGAGATATTTAGATGATAATATGATGCTAGGGTGACTGAGCTGAACCAATCTAACCCAGCTTGGCTTGACTTGTACCAGCTGAATTGCAGCAGCAACTATCTTACACCGGTTGTAGGTAGCGATGAAGAAGAGAGGCCCACTTGAAATAATAGGGGTGATCCCCTCCAGATTCAGGTCTCAGCCAGAGACAAGGCCAATATGGAAAGGCACCTAGAAACCTTTATCCGCAAACGACCTCTGGGACCGGATTATACTATTCAGGTGCCGCCAGAGCTGAACATCATAGCTTGGGAAGACAACCAGCGCAATGCAAACGGGTATTTTGGCTGCTATGAGGCAGCCTTTCTAGCTGGTCTCCGTTTCCCTTCACACAACACAATAAAGGCCATCCAAAGAGGATATGGCCTAGGCGTGTGGCAGTTAACCCCAAACTCTTGGGTTAACATTTTGGGCTACATCACCGCCGCCGAAATGCAGGGCCTCCATCCCGGCTGGGAGGCCTTTCCCCACATGCATTATCTAAGCCGAAGTCCAAGCGGGTGGAGGGCATGATATACTCTGACTACCTATGCCAAATACCTGATGACCTTAGATAAACCGTCAAAATGGTCAGACTGGAAGAACCGCTTCTACCTCCACTCTGCCCCAACAAAGCAAGAGAACTCCGAGCTTAGGATATACAACCGGAAGCCGAGTCTGCTAGGGCAGAAGTGTAAATTTCCCCAAGTCCTAGATGAGGACTATGAGAGAATAATAGAGGCGGGGTTTTTTTAACTTACGACCACCACCCTCTTAGCCGGTGAATTAATTAGCGTACCCAAGAATTGGGTACCCAAATATGAGTTTTTGCGGGATGAGGCTTTCTTATCCGCCTGCGGGTTGAGCACCCAGTTTACTAAACGTATGTCGCGGATGCATTCGACACTCTTTATGCCGTCTTTGCTACCTTGCACTTGTGATTTTTTTGCATAATGGTCTAATCAGACGGTTTCTTTTTGCAATAAACGCTTTGAGGATGGTGCCCGTGAGCAAGACTCCCGCACGATTCTGCCACTGACATCCGCAAGGAGAATGTGGAAAAGAAGAAGGTTGCCTAGGCGGCTAAAGGCCAGGTAAAAACACCTGTCTCTCCCCTCTTTTTTTTTTTCCATTCATCAATGTTAATTTACACCGGCTGACCATAAAGACTTCCCATTTTTATTTAAGATGGAAGCAAGGCGCCTCGATCACTCACAAGGTTGGTCAAGCCAAGGCCAGGGTGTGAGGTTGCTGCCCCCAGCAAGTCTCAAAAGAAGTCTGCCCATACGGCTCTAAGCCGTGTGACTGTTGGGGGTAAGAGCGTCAAAAACACCAGCGTGGGGTTCGATCTCTCCGCCCGACAACCGGATGCCTCTGAGGCACCTAAAACTACGGGTGTAGAAACACCTATAGTTATTGTATCCCAATGTACAACCGATCTCTTCAACCCTCTTGTGCATGGCAGACCCATGCGGGTCAAGTCACACTCCCACCTCCAGCCAGAAGATTCTTCTGGCAGCCGGCAGTCTATAGGAGGAGCGTATGTAGCTTTCTCACCGTCTCTTTCTGGTGTAGATCTCTCCCCCCGGTGGCCGGATGTACAAAAGTACTCCCGGGCCATGCTGAAGGCCGTCCCCAAGTAGGAGAAAGACGCGATCCCGGGGATCAATGTCTTCAACGCCGACCGGGTCCTGGATGGCCTGGCTGAGGTATGAATTTGCATATTCTCTTTTTTCTCTTCTTTTTTTTTTTATTTATACATCTTCTAACCCCGGCTGTGGTCATACAGTCAATGCTGCGCGTGGAGGGGCTGAAGAAGGCCTATGCCAGGAAGTAGGAGGAGGTAAGACGTGTCAAAAGAGAGGCGTCTGAGACCCATAACGTTGCTCAATATTCAATGATAGTGCATGAACTTGAAACTAAAAGTCAAATCATGCAAATGGCGGACTCTATCAAACGGCTTCAGAAATCCCTAGATGAGACGAACACCAAACTCTTCAATCTTCAGGAGGCGTATAAAAATTCTGAAGATGAGCTTAAGAAGGCGGGGGAGGCTCTCGAATCTTTGAAGGGCGCCAAGAAAGAGAACTCCTCCCTCAAAGCTGAGAATGAACGCCTGAAGAAGGAGGCGGCTACTGCCAGCAAAAAATTTGAGACCACTCTTCTTGCTGAGCAGAGCCGTCTCATCAAGGAGAATGAGCAAGACTGTGAGAACCGTATGAAAATGGCCTGGTCCCTGGTGCATCCGAATACGAAGTATCCCGTCTTGGAGCTGGCCTAAAGATATGCTGATCTTGCCATTCTGGCCAAAGAGGAGAACAAGCCGGAGCTCGAGCCGTATGAGGACTCGGCAAAAAAGGAGATTGAAGTATGCAGGCTGAGGCGGGCTTTGATGGAAAGGAGGAGGACCAAACAAAGGATCAAGAGACTTCTGCCCCAAAACCAGCCACCACAGACGCGCCTCGCCCACCTCCTCAGGCTTAAGCTTTCTTTTTTTTTTATTCCTTTCTCCAGCCTGTGTGCCGTGTATCTTTGTAATTTTAACAATCTTTTCTCTCTCGGATGTGCATCCGATCAACAATTTGCTCCCAGCTTTTTGGTCGGGTTTTATTAATGATTATTTGTCGACTGTGTCGGCTTTGCAAGTTTGATTTTGATTTTTTACAATTCCGTTGAATTTTCGCATGTTGCATTTTTGCTAGTTTTTGCCAAGTAGTTGTTTCCATGCGGTCATCCGGATGTCCTAGATATACTTGCCCCTGGACGGATGTATGCTTGGTTGATTATTGATGTATTTTAAACTGAGCAGACATCCGGGATAATTATGAAAAATACCGGTTGTGATTTACCTTGTAAACCAGTTTTGGCCAGTTATTTCAATGTTAGACAGACGAGCATAGACGGGAGAGTTACAACACCGACTACACGAAAACAGCTGGATTCCGACGGAAAAATTCTGTTGAAATCATAGGAAATTCCGTCGGAATCACGCCTTTCGACGGAATTCCGTCGGAATTAGTCTGTCGCAATTTTCCGACGGAAATTTCTGTCGGAGTTGGATAGGTGTCCGTCGGAAAAGAGGAATATTCCGACGGAAATTTCCGTCGAAAGAGGAATATTCCGACGGAAATTTCCGTCGGAAAGTCAATAAAAAAAAACAGCCCCCCAACCTACCTTCCCAGACCACCCACACCCACACCCAGCGCCACCAGCCTACATCACCTGCCCCCATACCCATCTTCTGCCCCCTACCCCTTAACCGCCACCACTCCCCACCCCACACCACCGCCCACGGCGTCACCTACCGCTTAATCGCCACCACTCCGCACCAGCCCCCACCCTTCCACCGGCCCAAACCTCAAACCATGACCACCGTTCACCACAAAAGAAAAAAAAAACAAAAATATGAATTTATCAGTAAAAATAACCCAAATTTTTTTAAGGAATTAGATAAATAAACCCAAAAATTCGAAAACAACGACAATTAAACCTAAAAAATAAGAGAAACAAGTTATTCCAAATATCACTAAAAATAAAAATAAAATCAACCACAAAAAATTGAAGGAATTAGATAAATATGCAATTATCTCATAAAATTTATAACCTAATATTACAATTACTTAAATATTAACCATAATCAGAAATTTATAAAAAAAAAAACCAGATCTACAATTAAAACAAGATCTACAATACTTGATGTTGTCGTTGTTGTTGCTGTGCAATTGATGTTGTTGTTGTCGGTGTTGTTGTGGCCGCCTGAGTGTTGTTGCATGGTGGTTGTTGTGCAGTGGTGGTTCTACTCTTCTTTGTTGTTGTCGTTGTTGGTTTTGGGTGATGGTGTTGGTGATGGCGTGGTGGTTGTCATGGTAGAAGAAAGAGGGGAAGAAAATAGAGGAAAGAAGGAGAAGAAAGATGCGGGTAGAGAATAGAGGAAAGAAGGAAAAGAAAATAAAGGAAGAAGGAAAAGAAAATACAGGAAAGAAGGAGAGGAAAGAGGGATGACCGGGAGGAGAGAGAAAAAGAAGAAAGGAAATAAAGAGGAGAGGAAAGTGGAGGAGAGAGAATGAGAAGAGAGGAAAGAAAGAGAAGGGGCGGCTCTCACAAAGAAAAGGGTTAGGGTTTGGTTTTCTTTTTTCTAAAGGTTTTTTTTTTAACTAAGATTCCGACGGAAATTCCGTCGGAATATTTGGGATTTCCGAGGGACTATTCCGTCGGAAATTTTCGACGGAATTTAATTCCATCGGAAATTTAACTTTCTAGACGTCTGTACCTACAAAATAACGGAGACTCCGGATGAGGGAGTTCCGCCTCCAACGATCAAGTTAGAACCGGAATGGAGTCTATAATAAATGCAGAAGTAAATGATCTCGAAATACGAGATTGGGAGTAAATGATCTGCACTTTTAATGTGCTCGGTTGGTTTGTATTAATAAAGTGTGTTCCAATGGGGAAACATCTCCCTATTTATAGGGTTTGGAAGCATGTGCCACGTGTCCAGAGGAGATTGGTTTTTCTGAACCACTCTAAAGGTGACACGTGTCACGCTCTAATAGGGCCACGTGGCATAGTGTATTTTTACCCTAAACATATAATATAAGAAAAAATATATTTAAATTAAAATACAAGAAGTTGATTTTGATGTAGTAACTTAGACCATGTTCTATTGAGTTGTTATTGTCTTTTGTGGGCTTGTGGTCCGGTCTGCTCTTCTGAACCATGCTTTGCTCTGCTATACTAAGTTTTAATAATCTGCTGAAATTTGATGTTCTCTACTCTGCTCAGAAGCTAAAAAAAAAGGGGGTCTTACTCTTATATATCGGTGGCCACACAATGTGGCCAGCTATTATAGGGTTTACTTTGTCAAAGCTATAGAGGTTACCCATTCAGTGTTATAAGGGCTATTCGGTTAGTGTCATAAGGGTTATTCCATTAGTGCTCTAGGAGTTACTTTGTTTCTTTGCAAGCAGCTATTCAGTGAGGCCAATCGCGCAAAAAGCGTGTTGTATATGTTTTTGTTTTGATGATTTGGAAGGTGTTTGGAGGGAAGTCCCTAAAAAAATGCATATAATTAAAGGGTTGGGGAATTTGAGTGTTGTGGTGAATTGTAGATAAAAGAACTGTATACCCATACTAATACATGGCATATATTATACTACCTCCACCACTAAAAGCTACCCCAACCACTACATTTTCAAACACTAATATTATTTGTTAAGTAGTGGTCACATAAAGCTACCTATAAGCTACTCAAAAGCTAGTGCCGAACAAACCCAAAGTGAAAATGTTAGTAGTGTTTTCTTAAAAATAAAAAAAAATAAAAAAAAATAATAAAAATTAAAAAAATAGTGGGATAGGTAGTTATTGATGTTTTTTTTAAAAGTTAAAAAAATAAAGTAGTGGGAAAAAAGTTAAAAAAAAATAAATAAATAAAGTGGTGGAAAAAAAAAAACAACCCAAAAACCCTAAACGCATGAGAGTTTAACATTGGGGTTTTGGTGGCTTCTTATTAAAATGACTCTTAAATTATATATAAGAGATGTTTGGAGGGTAGTCCCTAAAAAAATGCATATAATTGAAGGGTTGGGGATTTAAAAAAAAAATAAAAATAAAAAATAAAAAAAAACTAAATGCATGAGAGTTTAGTATTGGGGTTTTAAAGGCTTCTCGTTAACATGACTCTTAAATTATAAATAAGATTAGTTGTTCTAATTATTGACATTATATATTGTCAAAGAAACTTTACAAGACTATTTTGTTGATACAGAAAGTAATTGTTCATCTAGAATGTTTCAAATTCTTGATGTTCTAATCACTTTGATACAATTTGTCTCTGCTACTCCAGGGTAAAGCTTTCTTGTTTTGTAAAAGGATAATGTAACACTTCACTTATAGGGTTATCAGAATATCAGGGATGATATTCTATCATACCATGAGATATCTATGTACTAAAACCGATATCAAACTCCACTTCGGTTTACAACAAATGGACTTCTCACTTTGTACTTCTTGTTTGTCCATGTGATTGCTCCAAACAGATCTCCTTTAGCAGAAGAAGAGGGAGAAAATGTGACCTCGTAATTCAACTTCTTGGCATTTGCTGTAAATTTTAGTTCATTCGGACTGACATTTACCTCCAGCCCTGCAGGTTTATCTATCGTTACAGTATAGGTTGTGGCTTCATCAGTATCAACATTAGTGACAGTCCTCTTAACTGTAACAGGTTCTGTCGTAGCATTCATTGATATAGCTATTGATGGATAGTTCATGTTCGATATCATGTCCTTGCTAGAATTTTTAGGACAAGCAAATCCACTTGGAAGCTCAGCTGCAATAAGCTTTATAGCGGAGATATCATATCCATAATAACACAGAAACTGCAAGTAGTCTGCTGGGTCGATGTCATAAACCAGTCCGGGTTGTATTCCTCCTGTCGGGCTTACCTCCCCTGCCCCATAATCATATGGTGTGGCATTTTCTCCTGTTTGTGTGGTTATTGGCTCTTTTAAATTGTTGATTTGAATTGCTGTCAATAAGGTAAACCCTTCAGTAAGTATACTCAAAAAAAAAAATTAATAGCTTTTTCTCATTTTAAGTTCTGTCTCCACAACCTGTGCTTGGTTGCAATAAAAATCAGATTTCAGAATGAGTTTTGCAGATTAATCCGTTTAAAAATAAGGTTTTTTTTTATTTTTTATTTTATTTTTTTTTTCTCTTTTATCAAGTATTAGCAATTAGGATATATGCAAGACTATTTATGATAACGAACTTCAGGTCATTTGCGGGAAATATTAAGTTTTGATGCTTTGATCACTTACCACTTGTGATTATAGCAGACCTTATTGCAGCAGGACTCCAGGAAGGATTCTGGGATTTGATGTTGGCAGCAATGCCTGCAACATGAGGGCAAGCCATAGAAGTTCCAGAGAGTAGATTGAATCGAGGAGGCTCTCTTCCTTCAGGCGTGGTTTCTTTTGATTTGTCATTAGCTATCCATGCTGCTAGGATATTTACTCCTGGTGCTGCAATATCAGGCTGCATAATGTTGGGAATAAAATGTTTGTTAGTTACAAGTAAATTGAAAATGTTCGTTCTTCAACCAAACCAAAGATGGCCGGTCACCTTGAGAAGGTTTTTAAGGCCCGCTGCAGGACCTCTTGCTGAGAAATAGGCAACTGTTGGTGCTGGCTTATATGTTGGGATTGTTTTTGTAGCTAAGATTGTTGCAACCGAATTTCTTCAACAAAGTTTTTATACAATTAGCTCATATAATACTACGTATGAAAGAAAGAATGATGAGCATGATCACTCTAGGACATAATATATACTTGTATATCTTAGTATCTTACTCACTCGAGTTGATGTATGCAAGGATTTCTGCACCATCCTTTGAGGTAATGACAGTCATTGGGAAGGATCCTGAATTACTGGCAACCAACCGCGTTTTATCATTAACTATTATAATTCCTACACCGCCACTCTTCATGACTCCCGTTAGTTTCATTCTGGGGCTGTAAATACTGTTGTCTGCATGCTGACAAAGCACTACTTTTCCTTTTATCATCTCTGCATCAATTGAGTTTGGGTAGCAATTCCTGGGAATAGAACATTAAAATTAGTAATGCTAAATGATAACAAAACACATACTTCTGAAAAATAAAATATGAATAAAATTCTACCTTGCATCAACTTCAGTTGCAGACTTGGTCTTCGCGGCACTGCCAGATATCAGTGGGTATTTTGGAGACTCTTCAAGCTCAGAGAAGTTAATAGATTCACCCTGAAAGTCGAACAAGGAAGGAGTCATTTTTGCACAATTCGTGTTATAAAAGGAAAAGATTATACTACAAACTAAGCTAATGATAATACCTTAATCACTTTGTTGTTGCCTAAGACAATATCAGACTCGAGGTCACGATCTATAGTAGTAGCAGCAACAGTTAAGATCCAAGGAGCCACATTGACAACGGATTGAGCAGAAGGGCCGTCATTTCCTGCAGAGCAGAGCACAGTGATCCCCTTTTGAACTGCATGGAATGCACCTATAGCGATAGGATCAGTGGAGAACTCAGGTGCAAATGAAGATGATGCTCCAAGTGATAAGGACAGCATATCAACACCATCTGCTATCGCGTCATCAAAAGCAGCCAAGATAGCAGATCCAGGGCATCCGTCAGAGAAGCACACGCGATACATAGCTATGTGTGATGTTGGAGATCCACCCTTTGCTGCACCATTAGCTAAGCCATAGTATGAAGCATTTGCTACTGAGACACCTGCTGCCGTTGATGCTACATGTGTGCCGTGGCCTAATTCATCTCTAGGGGATTGCATTCGTGATTTACTATCTTCATCTTTATAGTATCTTGCTCCTATCAATTTTCTACACATATAATACACCTCATGATTTCTAAAGATTACAGTTATATGTTGTAATAATGTTCTTGAAGAAACTTTTAACAAATCTGACATATAATATACAGGAAAATATATGTTATGTATAGTTCCAAAATTACTTGTTACAATCTGAAGTAGTGAAGTTTTGTCCCACCATACACTTCCCTTTCCATCTAGATGGAATTGGATCCATGCCTTCGTCGCTAAAGCTCTCAGATTCTGGCCAGATACCTATACTTAAATTAAAATGATCAGAATGTAAAAAATGAAAATCACTAGAAGAATTTCAATACTGAATGCAGTATATACAACTAACTTAGCTTAGTACTTTCTTAGGATGAAAATAAGAGAAATTTAAATTACCTGTGTCTAAAATCCCAATAATTGTATCTGATCCTTTAGAGGCTGATACTGGAACTGCATTAAAGCGTGGTTGGGAGTCAATTAATACAGAAGTTTCGTACTGTAAGAAATCCCATGAACGCGTTGTATGGAGTTGAAGCATAGGATCTGGAAACATTGAAACAACTCCAGGTTGTTTGCTCAGTTGACTTGCCTCTGAGTCTGATAACCGTGCAGCAAATCCTGAAAACCCATTCTTGTAGCTGTGTACTAATGCTTTCTTATTCCTACAAGAGTTTTACATAAATAAATCCATCAATTTTAAGTACAGTTAAATTGATCTCGTGAATAACTATGGCTATGTACAATACGAGTATACGACATACAGTACGTAAATGATCTAATGCGGTTAATAATACTCCATCTGTTTCATAATAATCGTAACACTATCACTGACACATGTGCCAATGCACAACTTTGACCATTAATATTTGTAATTATATATTATTAAGAATATAAAAGTTTAATATAATAAAAATATGTATAAAGAGTAATCCAAAAATATTTTACATGTTAACCTATGTATACTATAAATTGGTAAAAAGTATAGTCAAAATAAGCAAATAAATAGTGCAAAAAAAAGTTAAACTGTTGCATAATACATGTAGCATACCTTCTTAGCAAAGAGCTAAGAAGCATATCATGGCTATTCTTGTTAGCCCCCATGTACACAATATAAACGTTGCCATTCTGAGGCGGCGCAGTAGTAGCATCACTTTCTTTGTAATGTAAGGACAAGAAGAACACAAAGTAGAAAAACAGAAAGGAAAGTGATATATTCATGATCATTTTCGTATAAACAACGAACGTTACGTTTCTTAGGGAAATATATTTGCACTCATCTCATGCACCTAATGCATAACATATATATAGTGTAGAATTGCACTGATGCAGTGAAAGAATTCATGATGATCTGATCATGCCACATACAAAAAGTGCGCATGCGTAAACAGCACCAATACTAGATGACCCTTAGTAATAACATAAAGTGCGCCATTATATACTTATCTTGGTGCTGTATATACATGGTGAATAATGCTATTGGTGGTGGGAGGAAATGGTTGAAGGTGCTAATGAAGATAAGATTATTCATTAAGATAGGATTGAAGTAATTTGAGTAACTAGATATACACTAAATCTTTACTTATATTGCTGCCATAGTATTTTATGCAAAACATAATATATAAAATATACAAGTAAATTTGTGTGCACAAATCAATGCAAGGTGATGAACAAAGGCACCAATGTGCTATAAATTTGTGGATGGGAACTTTCTTATGTAGTTGTTGTAACTTGTAAGTGGTATTTCAGTGGGAAGGAGAGATACTGTGTATGATTTGAAGGGCCTACTCGCATAAATTCAAATTGGTTCAGATATTCTTCTTGTCATGTTGGTTTTTGATACCGTGTGATCAAATGATAAAATCAAACAAAATTTTATCAATGTTGCCTCCTTTCTCATCTAAATCTCTCCGAGGAGGATCCACAATTCAAGCCCAAGGGGTTCTCGTGTGAAGGGACGTGATAGAGTATAAAACATAGTCCTGAGTCTCAACCATTCGTATCTTAGTTCTTATATTATTTCGTTAATGTAATTATTTAATTTCTCTAACATCCTAAAGTAGAATAGTACATGTATCATTGTATTTGGACGAACGAAATACATTTGAGTCTACCAAAGCAAAGAAGCAAATTAGTTGGAAGCAAAGAAGAAGAAGAAGAAGAAGAAGAAAAAACCAGAAGAAATTAAATCAAAACTCAAAATATTATTTGTAAAAAAAAATGTAAAAAAAAAAAAAAAAAGTTGACTTGAAATATCCATAGTAGAGTGTAGAGAATGATATATATATATATATATATATATATATATATATATATATACACACACGTACATTGGTAAATCTAGCTAGAAACTATTACTAAATTATTTATATTGAATTTATCAGGAGAAAAAAAATCAAGAATTAAGTATATTGGACAATATACTCCTAAACATAGTTTCACTAACAATGTAATTTTTTTTGTTATACACTTATACATGTATTCATACATGTGTGTGTAAGTGTAACATATCTAAAAAAAATTTGCTACAATTCAATATACTCCCTCTCTATTTTTTCTTTTTTATTATTTCTTTATAGTTATAAAGGCCACATTGTCAAGTTAAAATTTTAGTCGTTAATATACTTATTAAAAATGGAGGGAGTATCAGTTTTTTATATCAAATTTCACATGTCGGTAATTAAATATATTAACTATTGATATATTGCATCGGTAAACATGAAATAAGAAGTGCTGTAATTTTGAAAATATAAATAAATAAAAAATAAAACAAAAAGAGTAAAGTATTAATTGATTAATTTATAAATATACACTCCCTATCTAAGAGTGACTAAGTTGGTATGTTACTTTAAACTCATGCACTTCTTATAAGAGAAATAGAATGAGAAGTGGAGTATGACAATATTGTCACTATAAAAACATGTAATTTAGAGGAGCAAACCCATTATCTCTGTAACTCCCATTATCATCTATTAGAGATGATGTGAAGAATAGTCCATTAAATAAGTTATGTTTTTGTCAAAAATGTACAATTTGCGTGGTGCTACAAATTTATGGTCAAAATAAAGAGGCTAGATTTGCAAGTTATTGTGCTAATTATACTCCCTATGGTCATCCAATATATGCCTTCTAGCAACCTTGGCTTTAGTGCTCCACTTTCGTCCAATGGCAAGGACTTCGTGGGAATCGACCCAATTCAAGTACATCCTCTATCTACCAATGATATCTTGACATAGTGGTTAAGACTGATGTCCTATCTACGATAGATATTAGGTTCAAATCCTCCACCCTCATTTGTAACTTATTGGCCCTTTGACTCATTCGCATTAATTTAAAAGAAAAAGAACTATTTAATCAAGTAAAATGAAACGAAAGGAGTATCATATAATTATTATACAATTATGGAGTTATGGAGTATTATAAGGCTAGATTGTAACATCTATAAGAGATTAAAAGTCATTAAATGAAAAAAAAAAAAAAAAAAAAAAAAAAAAAACCAACTGGCTAGCCCATAGGCCATTATTTAGAGAATGGTTTCATAAAGCTAAAAGCTTGTTTTAGAGGAAATGAAATAGTTGCAAATCAGCCCAATAGGTTAATTAGTCCAATAACATTTGATTGACTCCTTTGATTCTATTTTTTTTTTTTTTTTTTTTTGAGAAATAACGTAACGGGGTCATATTAAACGAGATCAAGTTTCGCCAAAGTTTGTAAATTTTGAGGAAACGGACCTAAACAAACGTATCCATTACAACCTCTACTCACCCATCTCGCAACAAGATGAGCCAAAGTATTCCCTGCCGTTTTAATATGAGAAATCGGAAAATCAGAAAAAGAACTAGAAAGTGACATAATGTCATCTAACAACAAGCTAAAAGGATCATATCCCTGCACTTTCTGCTTAATCTCACGCACAACAAGCTGAGCATCACTCTCAATAATCACCCTGCTGTACCCCAACCTGCGCCACCAGCATCCCGTATCTGCACGCAGCAGCTTCGGCCAGAGCAGGACTCCACCCTGCATGCTCCCTGCGGACAGCAGCAGCCACCACCTTACCCCTTTCATCTCTAATCACAACCCCTAGCCCTGTAGCTTGACCAATGTGAGCATCACAATTAATTTTAACCCAACCAGACCCCAGGCAAGACCATGAAGAAACAGCAGCAGTAGGATGAATTGCAGGGGGCATAAACACCTTACTTGCGTACTCCCCATGATTCTATTTGATTATATTCGAGATAGGTATCAATATTCAATTACTACATATTAATAGCTACATCGAAACTAGCTGCTAATTTATGTACCCCATGTCATGTCATCCTTTTGTTATATATAAATAATATTTATATTTCTATAAACCATAAATAGCATTAAAATTCATTTTATTTTCATATTTTTCTACCTTTCTCCACTTTCTCTCTCCTAGAATGTTCACTTTCTCTCTCTTCATTTTTCACTTTTTCTCTCTCTTCAAACCTCCATTTCAATATTCAAAAGCTTCAAGATCTAAATAACTTGCTATCAAAACTTCATAAATATGGACATTATACATGAAATTGAAAGTGCTAACAAAGAATTTGAATAAATTCCTCAGAACAGGTAATTTTACAATTTCCTTCTATGTTTCATACTATTAGTGTAACACAAATTCTTATACGTGGTTAGTCACATGGTGTAACCACTTTACATAATAACATATAAAACCATTAATTAAGTAATAGGGGGGTCACGGTGATGAGCAAATGAGGTTACTTTAACGTTTGTAGGTTACTTAAATGAGAAAAAAGGAGTTACTCTCTTAAATTAGTGGAATCATTCTTTCATTTTTTAAAATAAAAGAATAGGGGTTACTCGAATGAACAAATGAGATTACTTATTTCTAAATTACTTGATTTTACTCGTATATTGAATTTGGGTTACTTTTATGGACAAAATAGAGTTATCCTTATGAATAAATGCGATTACTCATACATACAAATGAAGATTACTCTTATAAACCAATGTGACCACGCCATGTGGCTAGCCACATACAAAACTAACCCTTCCTGTAAATTTCGCCAATTACATACATCTTTTTTGTAAAAATTGTAATTGATTAATTATAAATGCAACAATTTTGTCAACTTTGATTGCAATTTTGGTTAATTTACTGGCAATTTACTTCATTTTGGTTAAATAAATTTCAATTTTGAACTTCTTTATGTTCAGAACAAGAATTTTAACATCAATGACTGCATTAAAGACAACGAACAATGAAATTAAATAGGCGTTTATTAATTTGTTACCAGCAATTTTGTTCAATGTAAGAAAATTTAAATACAAATTTAATTTGTTCATTATAAAATAAATAAATGTTCATTCTCGTATGTTATATGTTCATTTAAAAATAATTTACTATTTAAAAGTATGTTAAGGATGTTAAGATTAATATTAGCAAAAGGTTCAGGAAATTTTGATTTTTACCACCTTCAAATAACGACTTTATTGAATTTACCACCTCCAAAAAAAAAGATTTACTTTACCACCTCATAAAAAAATTAAACATCACTTTTCCCACCTAAGCCTAACTCCGGTGACGGAAACCGCTAGAGGGGCCCGCCATAACAGCTAGTTTTTGAAATTATCCCCAAATTCTCCCGATTTCCCATTGATTTAAACCTAACTTCTTCATTTCTACATCTATTTCGTGAAGATTGAAGTTTTTTTTTGCCATTTTCTTCACAAATTCTGATTTTGGGTGATCCTTAACAATCCCACATCCTCAAATTATCAAATTATTGAAGATTGTACTCGGCCCTGAATCAATTGAACTGTTCGACGACAAACAGCGAAAAGGTAAGCAATTTTCATGAATTCTGTTGTAATTTTTTGCAATTGTTTGCGTGATTATGTTACAATTGCTAAGTATAATTGAAATTGCATGTTTTCTGTTATTAATTCAACCCCAATTTTATATTGTAAATAATTAGGGTTCATGTAAGTGTAAATTAATTTGGGGGGTTTTTGATATTTCAATTAGGCAGTAAAATTAGGATTAGATTATGGTAATTGTGTTCAAATACAATTAACTTCAATGAAAATTTGGCAGTAGAAATGGTCACATTACCTCCGAATTACGAGAACAATTTTTTTCCAGAAGTCGAATCTAACAGAAATTGAAGCAGCTCAGGTACGAGTAATTGTTGTTTCTCATCCACGGATTCGGTATTTATAAGATCAAACACGTTTTTGTTTGCAATCCTTAAGCCATTAAGGATACAAATCAGACCAAAAACCAAGCTATAAGCAAATTATAAGATGAACTTTGGCTCATTTACTACCCAAATTAAGGATTTGTAAAGAAAATCGCAAAAAAAAAAAAACTTCAATCTTCAACAATTTGATGTGGAAATGAAGAAGGTTGTTTAAATAGGAGGAAAATCGAGAAAATTTGGGGATAATTTCAAAAACTAGTTGTTATGGCGGGCCCCAATGGTGGTTTCCGTCACCAGAGTTAGGCTTAGGTGGGAAAACTGATGTTTAATTTTTTTATAAGGTGGTAAAGTAAATCTTTTTTTTTGGAGGTGGTAAATTCAATAAAGTCGTTATTTGAAGGTGATAAAAATCAAAATTTCCAAAGGTTCATAATCATAAAAATGCATATTCATTTCTTCATCATGCTAATAAAAGTAGTATTTATTCACTGAAAGGTTTTTTTTTTGATAAATGTTCAGAATCATGAAATTCTAATCTTCGTTTTTATTACGCTCATTAAAACTTATTACGCTCATTAAAGTGATGTTTAATTAATTTCATTTGTCAATAATTTACTACTTGTACTAAAGAGTAATTAATTAAAATATTCAAATTGGATGTTTAAATTTGATACTATTAAATGTTTACAATCAAGAAAATAAATGTTCATTTTCATTACACATATATTAATATTCATTAACCAACAAGAGTTGGCTCAAGTGGTAATCAGCTTAATGTCGTTTAAGAGAGGTCTCGAGTGCGAGCCTCACCGAAGGTAGAAAACTCTTATTGGGAGACTCACTTGCCATAAGCCAAGGTGTGCAGCAACCCGGACCGCATCCGAATGTAGTCAAAACTAAGCTTCGGTAAACCGGGTGGCTGGGCAAACTCAAAAAAAAAAATATTAATATTCATTAATCTCCTATGCATGAATACTAATTTTTTTTTATTTGATCAAAATAATGTTCATAGTTGTTACTAGGGGTGAGCATGGGACGGGTTCCCGTACCGTTAGTACTAACGGTTCGGGTACCCGATAACCAATATCACTAAAAGTGATATCCATAACCCGAACCGATAAGTTCGGGTACCCGGAATTCGGGTACCCGAATTTTCAGAACGGTTATCGGGTACCCTATAAAGTATCCAATAGTGATAATTAAACTTAAAAAAATTAGTTATTATGATATTTTTTTAACTCTAATTAACAACAATACCACACGATCTTGACCAAATTATTAATAACATTACTAATTATTGATATTTATAGTGATTATGAAGTAATGTAAGAGTTTAAATATTGAAAAGATAGATTTAAGTAGGAAAAAAAAAACAAAATAATTGCTTATCGGAACGGAACGGGTACCCGTTAATTTTAAAATGATACCCAAAAACCATATCCGATAACAAATTATCGGATCAGGTACCCGAACCGTTATGGTTATCGGATCGGGTACCCTAATTTTCGGAACGGTAACGGAACGGGTTTTCGGGTTTTCGATTTTTCGGGTAGTTTTGCTCAGCCCTGTTACACCCAAAGTTCTAATTTCTTTGACTCGCGCTGACCATGAAACATGACCAGGCCAACAAGGTTAACCATGATTAGAGTATTTAACTATAAGGATAATATGGCCATGCGATAAGAAGGTCATGATTGACCTAGGATGGATATCAAGCCCAATGACAAGGCCCAAAGACTAAAGAAAACTGGGTTATAAACGATTAAGGGATGAATTAAAATAGAGTTTGACGCCAAGAGTTATAATCGACCAGCGTTTATGGGAGATCATGGAGAGACTTCAGTGATAATTCGCCTATAGTAGCAGAAGGATTTTCTGGGGCATCATTATAAATGATAAAATCGAAATTATAGGTGTATATATTTGTGGGCATCAAGTTCCGATAACAAAGAAAGAAGAGAAAAAGGAAGGATGAAAGAGCAAAAGCAAGGGAATAGAAGGAGGAAAAAACAAGGAGGAGAAGAATATCGAAAGGGAAGCAAGGAAAGAAAGAGAAAGACAGCAAAGATAAATGATCCAAAAGATTAATGGTAATGAGGTCAATTGACTTCTTGTTACAAATATTTAAAAGATGAATAAATAATGAATTATTTAAGATTGTACCGAGTATCATTAGTATTATGAAAAACTTATAATTATTTTATTGATGGACATAAATAATTACGTATAGTTTCCATAATTTGTTAATTTATAAATAATTTTAATATAATTTTTCATGTTTTTCTGCATTATTTAAGTACCCTCCCAATAGACAAAATATGCTCAATAATCGGAAATTATCGCTTTTTGATTCAACAATTCCTCATTGTTTGGGATTATACACCATTGGTAGATGGAGTTTTATTGGAAGAAGAAAAGTGTCGAATTTTACATTCAATATAGACACCGCTGGAACGATAGTGATAAACTTTTTTTTTTTTTTTAACATCGGTATTATTTTTAACTGAATTTTCCAAAACCTTAAGGTCTATCAAACCTCGTTCACTCAAAAATTCGATCAAAGCACCCACTAATAAAAATTGGTAGTTTTGCCACTGTTGGTAGTTCATGATCCTTTCATGTTCTTCATGCATTGAGTCAATGAATCTCATAATCTCATCTATATTCATCACAGTTAACTACCATTGTAAACTACCATGCTTGCAAATTATATATGACTTATATTATATAATTTATTAGCACTATAAAACATTGGATTTATGATGTTACATGAGGAAATTGATGGCAGCATGCAGTTATTTTGATGGCAACAGCTTTTGTGAATCTAAATTTAGGTTAGGTGACACTATTTTGAGAAGGTTCTTAATGTAAGTATACTTAATGACTCAAATCACAACTAGTAATGTGTAGGACTAATTGAGTAATACAATATTGCTAATTCTTCTTGATCGTGTATGGGACAAGTGGTCGTCCCTTTAGTTTGTTTTGAACAAATGACTTTAAATATGAAATGCCAGCAATTTTAATTAACATTTTACTTTTGGATTTCTTTCATTCTAGTGGATTTGTTTATTTAAAAGCTTCATTAGCTATTTTGATTAGGGTCTCGCTTATTTGTGTATGCTTTATATATTTTATGGTAAATGATTTTAGCTAGAAGAAATTTCAGACCTTCATTAGCATAGAGTAGCATCAGTAGTTTTATTAGCCAACGACGACTGATGGCAGTGTGGTTTACTAAACGAAGCTTGAGCTTGTGTTGCTTTACTCGTATCACTTATATTCAAGCTATAGCTTATTTAAAGTAGTCTAGTGTGTTTTATTTTTCCTTAAAATGTCATAATTTCTACATTTTTTTTAATCATCTATTGTACATAGAGCTGTCAAAAGCTAACCTGAACTAAAAGATTTACCCGAACCCAATCATGACCCGACCTGTTTGAACCCGACAAAATGGTGACCCAAACCCAATTTGACTTGAACTGAAACCAACCCTAGAGCTGAGTTAACCTGAGTATTTGAGACCCAAACCCGAACATGAACCGACCTGAAAATGATCCGACCTAAATATAACCCGTAAATTATTAACCTGAATCGAACCCTATTTGAACCGAGATTGACCCAAACCTATTTTAGGGATTTGTTAAACATCGCCCACAAATTACTACATAAAGCCCACAAAATTCACTTGGTTTGACAATATTGCCCTTGACCTAAAAAAAAAACACTCACACTCTCATCACTCATCTTCTTTCAACCTCTCTAAAAAAAAAAAATTCAAACAACGGCAATGTCGAGGCGGCAAGGCAAGGAATTGGCGGCGGTGGTGTTTATTCAAGGCGCCGCAACCGTGGCTGTGGCGTCCAGCCCAGGCGCCAGCCCACTGGTGGCGGCGTCTGCAGCTGGCGCCACCACCGCTGGCTGGGCGTCCAGCCAAGGCGCCCCCCCCCCTTTTTTTTCTTTCTTTTTTTTATATTTGTTTTAAAATATTGTTTTTTTTTTTGTGTAATATCTTTTTGAATTGTTTTTATATTTTGTTGTTTATTTTTATAAATTTTTTCAATTTTGTTGTATTTTTTCTATGTTTATATTTTGTTTACAATTATTTGTTTGTTTTTTTTGTACATTTTTATTTTTATTCTCTATTTTGATTTGTTTTTATATTTTTATGTGACTTTGATATTGTTTTTGGTTAGTTAATTTATTTTAAATTTTATTATTGATATTGTTTTTGGTTAGTTAATTTATTTTAATTGGGAATGAATTATTTATGTTTATATATATTCTTCTGTGTTGGTTTTATTTCCTTTCTAAGTGTATTTTTTATTCTATTATTTTTATTTAAGCTATTCAGTGGAGAGGTCGGGGCATAGACATGTCAGATCCCGTGGTATTTCGGCCTCAGCTCGTAGAGAACGGATCCACCGTCGGGATGAGGATGACGATGACGATGATGATGCTGAGGAGGGTGACCAGGAGGAGGGCGCAGATGAGGATGAGGATGTGGACGATGGCAGTGGACCGTATGATGATTACGGTCCATTCAGTCAGAGGGTTGATGACATGTACGAGACACATATGGTGGAGGTGCGTAAAGGTAGGGGTGGTAGGTTTGTTAGTAGATCTGGCACATCATCTGCGTCCACTGTATCTGGGGCAAGCAGGAAACGGTCGAGGGCCGGTAATGATTCTTGGGTTGTTAGGAGTGAGGTGCCCGGTGGGCCTGTTGACGGGAGTGTGATTCCTAGCTTTCTAGGACATATAGCTGCCCGTATTTGGGAGGACCAGGAGAGGCCTTCAGTTACGGGGTTGTTGAAATGTCATACCCGGGAAAAGACTTGTAGCTTTTTGCGTACATGGGCTGAGGCTTGGCCGGCGGAGAGCGAGATGTTCGAGCGACTGGAGGGCACTGGGGTGAATCACGTTCCTGCCACCATGCACGATAAGATTGACAGTACGCTGATCACGGCTTTCATTGAGCGATGGCAGCCGGATACAAACTCTTTCCACCTTCCGTTCGGTGAGATGACGATCATGTTACATGACGTCGAGGCCATTCTGGGGATTCGTGTTGAGGGTAAACGACTTTGTGCTGTGGCTGATGCGGATTAGGCAGATTTGCTGGCGGAGTTGTTGGCGGTGGACAGGGCTGCACTGTACACCGAGGCGCTAGGTGTTTGGGAACACGGAGGTGTGAAGATCGCATCCGTGTTGCAGCGGTGTTTGTACCCCAGTGCACGTAGGACGCACGACGCACAGCTGAGTGCTTATGTTTTTCTACTCCTCGGATGTACCTTGTTTCTCGACCACAGCGATGATGATTATGTGCCACCGCCTACTGCCATGGAAGCGGTATGTCTCATATTATATTTATCGTTGTCTTTTAATTAAGTTTTATATGTTGTTATTGTATTTCATCTTTTGTTTTTTGTTGTATGCAGTGGATGGGAAAGATAATGCAGGACGTACAGAAACTCTCTCTTGAGAAGGACAGCATGAGTGCAACAGTGAGAGCTGTTGTTGATAGTCTGGAACTGACCCTTGCGCAGTGGGAGTCGTCGTCGAGGAGGGATTACTGATGGTTTTGTCATTTTATTTATAGAGCACTTTAAATATTATCGTTTTATTTTATTAAATTGGACATTATGTTGTAAGTTTGTAACATTTTAGATTGTTCTTTTAGCTTCCAAGTTAAACATATTATCATTGCTGTTTTTAAATTTTGATATAACCGTTCGTGGATCCGCGCAACTTACCCATGCAACATATAGAATGCAGTAAGCAATACAATATAAAAGATTAATGTTCTCATTAAAAGAGTAACGTACAAATAAGATTACATAGGAAGAATGTAAACATGAAAAACTAAAATGCAGCTAGGGTGTTTCATTCGTGGATCCGGTCATGATATAGCGCATCCCAACCTTCTACGCTCGCTATGCGAATGTTGTACCACCGAGGTATAATCGGTGGCACTGGAAAATTGAATGACATGTCTAGTCGGATGAAATGTCTGTATGACGACCCAAGAAACGCAATAGCTAGATCTCTGACCGGTGTGGTGACAGTCTCACGCGACGGCCAAGGGAGAACCTTGGTACAAGGATAATAAGCTTGAATATGCACTCCCAGGCCGAAATGCATGACTCCGCATTTGTAAATGTTTGCAACGGCAAACAGATCTAGGGGCGCGTCAAAATAATGATTTTGGTCGCAAGGTCCACCTCCCCACCGGATACGCCGCAGAGCGCCATCCAAGTCATCCTGGTACACATGACGATAAACATTTCGGTTAGAGGAAATTTCGCTGTACATCAACTGACGCACCAAACCGTAGTTGTCTTCGCCCATTTGAAAAACATCAGCCACGACCCAGAATCCGCAGTTACCATCTCCGACTACATCATTCCACCCTTCCAAGTACGACATGATGATCACAGGTATCCTTTCCTTGTACGGAAACTGATCAACATCGTTTCTTCCTATTCACCATATAATTATAGACAGTTAAGAAGGCAGGAGTAACACTTTAAAACTATGTGCAATGTAAACAACCAAAACGTACCAGTTCTTAGGGGCATATTCACAGACGATGAAGATTGACTACGACTAGATGACGATGTCCGACCACGAGCACGACCACGACCAAGACCACGGATATACTCAAACGCACTCCTGTTCTGCCGTTGTCGACCTCGAGGACGGTCAACTCCTTCGGGTTCCTCATAATCTAAGGTAGACGTGTGGAAAATGTCATGAAGTACATGAGTAGCGTCACGAATAATAGAAGGATGGCTGGAGGACACTCGGTCGTACATCGAACGAAACTGATTGTGCCTGGTGTAGCAGCTGCTGTATAGGGTTCCTTCCCTCTGACCATTCAAACCTGGGTTGCTGTCTGACGTTGTAGATGTGTCTTCGGTTTGGATGGTCTTCTGGAAATTTCTCTAACACATATGCTAATATTTTAGCAGGCTTGACTTGAGCATCACTCATTTCTTTCACAACTAGTTTCGCAGCAGGACTTAAGTCGCTCAGCTGTCGATGACCCTCTTCATATACTATCATCTCATGGTTGTGATACCCCCATTTAGAGTAACCAATCACTTCCCAACCGTCACGACTCCGTAGTTGTCGGACCTTTACTCTAAACTCACACCCACAACCTTTCCGCTTTGTATCAAACCGAGTGGCTGTACGAAAATCTCTTTCTTCTCTTTTGCGATAACGGTCACATCTCAAAATACGATCCATTCTACCATCCCGTTGAGATTTATGAGTTACTACTACCAAGCAAAATCCAGCTGCAATTACAACCTGTTTTGCCCAATCAATCGCCTGTTGAGCTTCTTCGAATGGATCATCATGTCCAAATATCCCACTGTAATCATTTCCGTCTCCACCATAATCCTGCATCAATTATATATTACAATAAATACATTTAACGGATAATACATTTAATTTCTATATTTACACAGAATTAACACAAAAAAAAGCATAATTATGTATAATCAAACTTAATTTTTATAAAAACCCAATTTGAATTTTCAAACTAAATTTTAAAATATACCATTTCGAATTTTCAAACTTAATTTTAAAAAAACCTATTTCGAATTTTCAAAATTAATTTAAAAAAAAAACCCATTTCGAATTTTTTTAAAAAATCATTTTCGATTTTTTTTTTAAAAAAAAAATAAATAAATAAAAAACAACAACAAAATCAAAAAAGAAAAAATAAATAAATTAATATATAAGGGTGGCGTTTGCCAGGGCTGCCACAGCCACTGGACTGGCGCCTGGCAGGGCCGCCTCAGCCAGTAGAGTGGCGCCTGGCCAGGACGCCAGTCTGGTGGTCTGGGCGTCTGGGCTGGACGCCACTCTGGTGATTCTGGCGTCTGGATTGGACGTCCAGGCTACGGTTTGGGCGTCCATCCTAGGCGCCGGATCCACTCCGACGGTAAATCGTGAATTTTAACGGTGACTTACCTCGTTTTCCGTCGACGACGACGTACCTCTGGCGTCCCCCGCATCTCCGGCCTGCCCTCCGGTCTCCCCCGGCGAGCCAGTACGGCTCAACATTTTTTAAACCGAGATTATTTCAATTTTAGAAAATGGGCATAATGGTCACACCAAGTCATATTTGTGGGCTTTATATGGTAATTTGCGGGCGATGTTTAGCGATTCACCTATTTTAACCTATCAAAACCCGAATTTAACCTGACCTACTACTAACCTGACCCAAATTCCACTCGACTTTATTGACCCGACCCAAATTCAACCCGACATGTTCCTGACCCATCTCAAACTCAACCTAACCTGTTATTGACCTAACAAATATTTAAATCACCTCAAATTCATTTACGACCACCTTATTCATATATAGTTATATAGTTACGTACTCCCTTCTAAATTATTTCTACTAAGAATATGATGTTCGTCGTGCAAATAAGAATATAAGATAATATTATATGAATGTAATGACAATTTGTGTCAGTTGTGTGCTTGTGCCAACGATATGAGAATTTCATATCAATAGTCAATCCATATTGCTCCTTACATAGACAAATTTAATATTATACCATATCACTAATAAATAAAGTCGGTCTTGCAGCCAGGCCACGAAACTGCGACACTTGACATTCCAGTTTTTTGTCAAGTGTCGTGCCATGTAGGTATTTTTGGGATACATATGATGCTAAGTAAGCCAATTCTAGATAGATTTTTTAAGATAAAAATATTGTTTAGAGTTTTATTATCGATAAAATTCTAATGTTTCATATATACAAAATTAATCATAACTATAAATAACTATCCTATAACTTGGTTCTATTTCCATCATAAAATTTGTTTTAAAAAGTTATATAAAATAAGATTCATTTGTAATATATTTAATTTATTTAAAAAATAATAAAGAATCAATAAAAATTAAGTTTTGATCAGTTTAAATAAGTTTAATAAAAATAATTTCAAGTTAATAAAAATCTATTTACAAACAAAACTACAAAAATTACACTATTATATAAATAAGCGATATGATATTGTATGTCTAAATATTCTGCATTATCCAAAGGGGTTATTTGTCCGTATTCAAAATTGAAGCCAAAAACTTTTTCTTAAAATTATATCAAATATTCAGGCATTCCCATACACAAAACTAGTATATATATATAAAGGGGAGTTTTTTCCCAAGTTTTTAGAGAGCCACGTAGGATTAAAATTTCTTAATGCAACATGTAGAATTATAAATTTTAGTTATAACCAATCAAATAAGAGATTTGTAATTTCTTTTAGAATTAAATAATTCAAGTGCCACATAACAAAATTAACGAATGAGATTTTAATATTTAAATTAATTAAATATAAAATATTATCTTATGATACTAGGAATTTTATTTAAATATAAAATGAATGAGAGGAAATTTGTTATTTATTTTAAAATAAAAAATAATATTCTAGGTATAACGTATAAAATAACAAATTTTATCACATACATAAAAAAATCATATCATATTATATCACTAATAAATAAAGCCGATCTCGCAGTCAGGCCATGAGATAGCGACACTTGGTATTTCAATTTTTCGCCAAGTATCGCGCCATGTAGGAGATAAATATGTATTATTATGACACATATGTTGCTAAGTAAACGATTTTCGGATAAATTTTTTAAGATAAAATTGTTATATAGAGCTTTATTATCGATAAAATTATATTATTTCATATATACAAAATTAATCATAACTTTTAATAAATATACTATAACTCAAATCTATTTCCATCATCAAATTCGTTTTAACAAGTTCTTTAAAATAAGATCCATTTATAATATATTTAATCACAAACTTTTATATGTAGTTGGCCAAACCGTGTCACCAACTATTACAAGAGTTACTTCATTAGTGCTATAGGAGTTACTTGGTAGTGTTATAGTGGTTACTCAATTGATGTTATAGATAGGGGTTACTTAGTCAGTGTTAGAAGTTACTCAGTTAGTATTATAAGGGGTACTCAGTTAGTTTTATAGGGGCTACTTTGTCCGACAAGATGGTGTGGCTAGCCACATACAAAATGCATTGTTATTTAATTATTTTAAAAAAATATTAGAGAACCAGTAAAAATAAGTTTTAATAGGTAAAAATAATTTTTATTCGGTAAAAATAATTTCAATTTAGTGAAAATAATTGAAGTTCAATAAAAATAATTTCAAGTTAATAATAACATAAATATCTATTTACAAACAAAACTACAAAAAGTACACTACAATATAAATATAAGTCATAGGATATCACATGCCTAAATATCCTACATTATCAGAACGAATTATTTGACCGTATTTAACATTCAAGTAAAAATGTTATCTTACAATTTTATCAACCATCTAGGCATCGCCCGGGCACAAAACTAGTCACTAATATATAAAGCCAGTGTCGCAGCCAGGCCACGAGACAGCAACACTTGGCATTCCAGTTTTTCACCAAGTGTCGCGCTATGTAGGCGAAAAATAGATATTATTGTGACATATATGATGCTAAGTATACGAAATTTGGATAGATTTTGTAAGATACAAATATTGCATAGAGTTTTATTATCGATATAGTTCTAATATTTAATATACACAAAATTAATAATAGCTTTTAATAAGTATCCTATAACTCGGTTCTATTTTCATAATAAATATCGTTTTAAAAAGTTCTTAAAATAAGATCCATTTATAACTTATTTAACAAAATAGAGAATTAGTAAAACTAAGTTTTAATCTGCTGTAAAAATATTTTTAATTTGGTAAAAATACTTTCAATTCAGTAAAAATAATTTTAGTTTGGTAAAAATAATAATAGTTTGGTAAAGGGATTTTATGCCTTTGTAACGTATATAAATAAACTATCTGGGCATCGCCCGGGCACAAAACTAGTAACTTATGTATAAGGCTAAATTTTTAGCCAGCCACGAGACATCGACATTTGGCGTTTTAACTTTTCGTCAAGTTTTGTGTCACGTAGGCGACATATATGCTTTAATACGACACCTTTAACACTTGATAAGCGAATTAAGATATATTTTTTAAGATAAAATATTTATTAAAAGTTTTATTTGTGATAGGACTTCTAATTTTCCTATATCTTATAAAATATGTTATTTTTAGATTATAAAATTCGTTATAAAAAGTTATACAAAATAGGATTCATTTATAATATATTTTAATAAACTTGACATTTCGGTTTTACGCCAAGTATCACGTCATGTAGACAACAAATAAGAATTAGTCTGATACACATGATACTAAGTCAGCTAAAATATTTCATATGTATAAAATAAATACATCATCTATTCCACAAATATTGCAACAAGGATGAAATTACGCATCCCAAAACACATTTTATATGCTAAATATCTATAGGAAGGATTTATGTCTTCATCAAGTGCAATTATTAGATATATCAAGGATCATTATTATGGAGATAATTAGTTCATTATTTTGGGTTGTCATTGTCTGTTGCTAGATATTATTAATGATCTTTGGGCTAGTCAAATAGTCTAAAACCCAATAGAATGGATCCTATGAGGTCACACACAAGGGTAATGGATTGAACAAGTATGAAGCCCATTAATGGGCCTCATGAGGTAATGACAAGCCATGAAAGGAGTTAGGCTAGAGTAGTTAGAATTGGGTTAGGTGTTTGGGCTTCACATGGACTCTAAATATATATGTGATATATAAATAGAGGTCTTGCCTAGGTTATGCACATAAGTCATAATTTACCCATATAGTGAATTGTGAAGCAAGCAACCAAAACACCTAAACCCTGTCTCTCTCTCTCACGCACGCCCTCTCTCCCCTCCTCCCTATCCGTACGATACGGATGGCCGACCAAGGTGGTGCTCGGTGGTGGTGTGGTGTTTCATGGCTTGTTTGTTCCACTCCTCTTCGTAGAAGGTTGATTGAAAGGTTTCGATCACAAGTTCACAACTAACTAGCATTAGTGGAGGTTCAATTCTTGCCCGTGGACCAAGTAAAGGAATTATGTTTGGGGTTCTTGATCTCTGTATTGTTCTTGCTCGATCACTCGTGGAATCACGCTTCAAAGGTATAATTATGTGTTCTTTGTGTGTTATGCATAGATCTTGTTTTAGATGCTTATGAATATGATTCATGCAATTCCTCAGTTAGCCTCGTGTACACATATTGATCATAATTCTTTGTTGTCCACAAATTTTAATTCAATTAAGAGGGAGAATAATTTAATTATGGGTCAATCATTATTTTAAATGTTGATTAACATATGGAATCATTAAAGTTGTTTAATTTGCTCAATTTTTGCCTAAAATTGGACCGAATTTTCCCCTTTTTGGTTCGAAAATTTCGACCCCCCCAAACCCTAATTCGAAAATTTTGAAACCCTAACCCTAAATTTTGATATTGTGTTTTGGTTTTAGAATAATTTCAGTTGTTTTATGCTTCATGAATTTAATTTATTTAATTTCATGTATAAATTATGAATTTTGCATGATCAATTATTTAATTTAAGTGTTAAATTGAAATGGGAATTAATTTCATGAAGAACACTAATTTTAAGATATTTTAAAATTAATTGGACCAATTTAATTTAATTATAACAAATGTTGATTAATTAAATTAAATCCCAAAAAAATAGTTTTTGGGGTTGTTTTTAAGCGGCAGCCACGGCGACTGCCGCCGATGGTGGTCCAAGAGGAAAAGTGGGGCGGGTAGCAGGTCCGGTAAGCAGAGGCAACAACAGCAGCACCGTGCAATAGTTACACGGCACTGTTGCTGATGTCGTACGTCGCTGCTATGCAGCGTACACCTGACGATGTACGGCCACCGTGGCTGGCTTCGTCTAGCCACACCACGGTGGCTGGCGCGTTTTTTTTTTTAAAAACTATTTTATTTTATTTAAAATTCAAAAAATTTAAAAATCAGATTTTATTTTTGAAAGATAATTGTCAAAATTAAAGTTGATATTTTTTATAAGTTTATAAGGATATTTTGAGCAAAAAGATTCTATATGGATAATAATTGATTAAATAATGATATTATGCCATAATTATTTTAGGATATAATTGATTTAAAATTATATGATTAGCTAAGAAATTAGGATAGTGAAAGGAATGGTGCCCTTCGAACAAGTGTATTATTCCGATAGAGGGATCAGAATTAATTAGAAAGCTAATTATTCAGTGAGGTCAAGGGATCGGAATACCTAGTTGGAGGCCGATTCCGATCAGTAATATTAATGAATAATTAATATTACAGTTTAATCTTGACTGAACCCTTCGGGTCACACCCAATTGTGTAATTGAACCAAAACGACGAATTAATCCGAAAGATAAAATGAGTCGATAGAGATCTTAAGAAATAAGACGTCAGATTCCGAGCTTAGAGCGTTGAAGCCGAGCGTCGTAAGTCGAGTCGAATTTAGGAATCGATGAGACGGAAAAATCAGTCAAACAACAAGTAAACGTGCACCAAAGCCCTAGCCTCAGAATGGCCTAGCCATGCGAAGGCTAGGCAGGCTAGGATGCCTAGCCGGGATGCTACCATAAGGCGCATGCTTGGCTGCAAGCCCAGCAAGCATCGCATTACTTGGTTGGGCGTGTGTTGTCGAGCTATCACATGCGGGCTAGCAGCAGGCCTCGTAAGTGAGAGCATCGCCCAACGCTAGCAGCCCGCGTATGCTAGCGAGGCTTGCTAGCGTGGGTTGTGCTGCTGCTTGAACCGAGGACGCGCGCGTGTGTACGGGAAGGCTGGCAAGAACAACCGAGCACTAGGCCGCCAGCGAGGCATGCCTTGGTGCCCAAGGCAGGGTGCGAGCTGACGCCTTTTGATTGGGATGGTTGTGAGGGGTGGTTTTCCTTGGGGAGCAAGGGAAGGTGGTTCTTCCGTTGTGGTCCTCACCTACCCCCTTGCTCACCTCATGCCACTTGTTGTTTGATGATTGTTTTGGCTTTTTAATTAAATTTGGAATTAAATTAAATATTAATTTTGCCTTTTTACCAAATATCCCACATTGAAAGATGATGGGAATTCTTGGGTACAATTCCCTATAAATACCAATCATTTGGCATTGGAATTTCACTTGAGTTGGTGAACTTTAAGAGATCTCAAAAAGAGAGAAAACCTTTGTTCGTAAACTCTAAGTTGTTTTGGTCTAGCCTCGACTAAGCTTCGAGGTAGGGACCGGTTACGGTTCAGTAGCGAGGGTGTGAGCCATCGGAAGTTCTCGCACTTGCGGAACTTGAAGCTTTCAAGTCCGAGCTCAACGGTTAAGCAAAGCACACTTCTAGGGTGAGCATTCTTTCTCTCTCTTCTCTCTCTTCTCTTATGTTTATGTTTATTTTGCATGCTTTTATTTATGTTGTAATTATTATGCATGCGATCCGGTTATCGGGTTTTGTTTCCGCGCGGTGTCGGACACCGCAAAACCCAACATCGGTATAAGAGCCTCTTGCATTTAATTTTTACAACTAAAAATTAATTAAGGTGATTTAAAAGGGATTTAAATTTCTAGTTTTGCTTCCTAATTAGATTTGGAGCTCGTTTTAATTGGATTAAAATAGTAATTATGCTATTTTTGGCTTACGAACTCCGATTTTGTCTTAAAATTAGTAAATTTTGGGTGAAATCGACATTCTAAATCATTCTTTATCCACAAAGTGTTTAAAAATGACCTTCCAGAAGCCAAAATCCACCCAGAAAGTGGTTGTTCGAAGGATTTTTCGTTTTTGATGAAAAATTTTAAATCTTTAAACCTTCATCAATTATGGCATGCAATTGTTGGATTATGTGCTTTATTATACCATTAATCTTCTGCAATTTTAACCCTCATTAAGCATGTTTATGAAGTCATAATTGGTGCTTAATTTTGTTAGCTCTTATTTTAATATAAACTTGCAATTTCGCATTTTTGCAAATTAATTGTTTGAAGGGTGAATATTTATGGTGAAAATGTATTTTTAAATCCCCTAAAATGTTAAAGATTCAATCTTTAATTGTTTATTTGGTTGGATCTTAACTTTTTAAAATCCATAATGAAAAAAAATTTGGTTTTAATCATTTTGAGTTGATTAAAATCTTAAAATGTTCATACTTGTGCTTAAAAAATTATTGTTCTTCATATTTGAAGATTACAATATTCAAATGTGCACAAGTGAGTGTTGGATAAAATTTATTCATTAGATGAATGATTATTTATTCAACTATTTTGTCAAATCTCTTTATTAATTTATGTTGGTTAAATTAATTGTGAGAATAACCCTCAATTTTTGTAGCATCAAGTTGAGCCAAAAATAATTTAAAGAAATGGTTCTTGAATTAATTTTGGTTTGTACACTAAAATTGAATTTATTTAAGTTGGACTTGTTTTATTTTCATATTGCTCAATATTAAAAATAATTTAGAATTAATTTTTATGTCACACGAAAAATCGGAATAAAATTCCGAGGCACAAGCACGTAAAACGAGGGACCAAGCCTCAAGCACAACCCTCGACTAGCTAGACTGCTTGTGCAGCCCGCATGTGGTTGTCGAGGGTGTGCACCGTGCTAATGCGTGTATGCATGCGAGGAGTAGCAGCTTGGTGCGGTGATGGGCATGCGTGTGGTGCGGGAGTGCTGTTGCTAGGCAGTGCACAGCTTGCACAACGTAGCCTGCAGGCCAGCACAAGTATGCGTGCAAGCACGCTGCTAGCGCCAACATAACGCAAGCTGTGATGCTGTCAACGACTAGCAGGTCACTCGACGCTGTTGTGCTTATGCGAGCAGCACCCACGCATGGCTGCGCGACCTTGGTGACTAGCAAGCTGAGCCTCGTGGCTTGGATGATAGGCATTCGGCCGTTTGAGGGGCTATTAATTTTGTGATTTAGTGTTTTATTTATTTTAATTAAAACGAGGCTAGGCCTCGGTTTTCCCGGCACTTGCAAAATAATTTGGCAAAATTTTGGGTTAACCAACTTAATTAATTTTAATTGGATTAATTTTATTTAAGTTGGATGAAGAATTTAGTGGGAGCTTTATTAATCGTTTTGATCTATTATTATTGCGTTAATTCACATAAAGGGATAACAACTTTGACTAGTTTTGATTAGGCGCGTTAATTGGATTAACCACCTAAGTTAGTAACTAGTTTTGCGCTCGTTTTGAATTGTTGCTTGAATTATTTGTAAAATACATGGATCATTCATGTTAATGAATGGATGAATGGAATAGATATTCTAATGCAGGTTTTACAAAATGGCAATTAGTGGGGCCCGACTAGGATAGTAAATACAGACTGCGTTCTGTTTTGTATTTTTGTAAATCTAAATACGGATTGCGTGTTGTTAAGTATTTTTGTACTTAAATTATTTAGATTAGTCCTAGATTTTACAGTAGTTGCATAATTGGTGGTGATGTCTCGAAGACGGCGTTTCTAAGAAGACGAAGCCAAGAAGATGCAATGAAGGCCCTTGAAGATTTGAAGACTAAAGTTTCAAGGGGTCATGCTAGTTGCCAAATGCATCTTTATTTATGTCTTATATATTTTGTTTATATATATAATTGCGATATTAGATGCATGTTTAGGATTTCGAATGTTGAATGATTAGTTTAGTTCACGTAAATCAACCAACATAGAAACCCTAATTAAGTCCCAAAGAATATTGAGTTAAATCTGCCATTCCAAAATGACACTTACGGAACTAATAAGAATAGTAATGGGCTATGCCAAAGCAAGACATTACTACTTTCCTAGGGAAGTAAGGTATGTTGGTGTGCTTGCCAAAGCAAGGCATCATATACATGTTATTTTTTATTAAACTCAACGGTATCAGTAAGGAGTCCTTAGATGTCGTGGCAATGGAGATAAACGTCAAGAAAGCATTAGATGCGATGTTTTATCGAACCAAGAATAGCTTAGAGCTATTAGCAATTGGATTGTTTACCTTAAAATATTAAGTGTTAAGACAAGCCAAAGCATGCTTAATCGCTTTTTGATTTTTGGGGTCTTGGAATCGTTTTATTCTTGCCTAAAAAGGGACATTTTTTTAAATGTGTGGATAAAACGCTTAATAAGATTGAAAATTTGCATGTATGCTTTAAATTTCAAACTTATTGGTTTTATGAATGGTTTTTCATTACCAATTCTTTCAATTGTAGAAACATGTCTGCAATTAATACCGACCACAACTACATGTGCCCAAAACTCTCGGAGAAGTTGGCATTTTGCCTAAATTTGGTCAACTTCAAGGAATGGGAGGAGGAACTCCGGAAAACTCTTCGAAATTGTTCCATGGAGTACATTCTTGATACTCCCATTCCAAGCTTCTACTCGAAGGGAATCGTGAGTGATGAAACTCATGATGCATGGTCTTCCGATTGCAAATAAGTCTCACGACTAATGGCTAATTCCATCCCTGAAAAATGGAAGGAAAAGTTCTCCTCCTATTTTCCGAACATGTTCCTCCAAGCACTTGGGGACATTGTCAATGTGAGAGTTACCAAGAGTTTTAATGGAAATTATCATGGACATGTGTTTGACGTGACTAGGTCACTCTCAAACATGAAGATAAAGCCACCGGAAGAGGGTTGCCTTGCCAAAGAGAGGTACTTACTTTGGTCTAGGGTCTATAATACCAAATTGAGATCCGGTATGCCCCTCCAACCTCATGTTCTTAGAATGACTAGGATCTTCAAGCATATGGAGCTTCTTCGAATCCCATTGGAGGATGAGATGGCGGGTCATATCTTCCTTGCCTCACTCCACTCGGGCTATGATGCACTTAGGATGCATATAGCTGCTGGAAAAGAGTCACACTCATTGAAAGAGGTGGTGCAGCTACGTTGCAAGGCCAACTCCTATGGAACAACCAAAATGCCCTTGAGAGCAAAGAAGAAGGAGCTCAAGAACAAAGCGAAGATGCAATGCTTCTATTGTAGTGGGCAAGGCCACTACAGGAGGGAATGCAAGATCTTCCAAAAGGATGAAGAAAAGAGGAATGTTCCATCTACCTCAGGTATCTTCATTAACACTTGTGTATAAGCTATTTATAGGCATTGCATACCATGTATGACTCACTTTATGCTCCTATTTTTAGGGACCAAGTGAGAGGGCTTCACAAGTGGATGTGCAACTACGAGCGGACAATGAAGATGGTCCTTCCATCATGCTTGTAGGCACATTATTTGTCTTTGGCTTATAATAGAACTAATTCTTGTTTTATTATGTTTTGCTTACCATCGAACATATTTTGATCTATGGCGTTGGACGCCAGGTTATTTTGATCACAAGACTATAACAATGGTTGTTTTGAATGTCTTGCTTATATGTTTTATGGGATTACAGATTTTAAATGTGACTAGACAAACAAGTTTATAATGTTAATGATACCACCAAAAGAGCTAAAACCGTTGAGTCGAACAAAACCTACTTGTGGCATTGTCGTCTTGGCCATATTAACATCAAACGCATCAAGAAACTTCTTCATGAAGGGATTCTTGATTGATTCGACTTGGAGTCGTTTGAAAACTGCAAAGAATGCTTACTAGGCAAGATGATAAAGCAGCCATTCTCCAAGTTGGGAGAAAGGGCTAGTGACTTATTGAGTCTCATACACACTGATGTATGTGGACCAATGAGCACAACTACAAGAAATGGTCATTGCTATTTTATCACATTCACGGATGAATTTAGTAGATATGGCTATGTCTACCTTATGTCACACAAATCTGAATCTTTTGAGAAATTCAAAGAATTTCAAAGTGAAGTGGAAAATCAGCTTGGCAAGAAAATAAAAGCACTTCAATCGGACCGAGGTGGCGAGTATTTGAGCACAAATTCGACGATCATCTGAAAGAACATGGAATTCTCTTAGAACTGACACCTCCTGGAACTCTACAATGGAATGGAGTGTCCGAGAAGAGAAATCAAACTCTGTTAGTCATGGTTCGATCAATGATGGGTCTTAGCGATCTTCCTATCTATTTCTAGGGACGCGCACTTCTAACCGCGACACTTACACTGAACCGCGCTCCATCAAAAGCTGTCGAAAAGACTCCATATGAATTATGGACGAAGAAAACTCCATGGCTATCTTTTCTTAAGATTTGGGTTTGCGAAGCATATGTCAAAAGACTCATATCTGACAAGCTTGCACCAAAATCTGACAAATGTTAATTTGTGGGATATCCGAAATAAATAAAGTGGTATTACTTCTATAACCAATCTAAGAGCAAAGTATTTGTTGCTCGAGATGGTGTATTTTTGGAAAAGGAGCATCTTTCCAAAATGACAAGTGGGAGTAAAATCGAACTTGATGAAGTTCGAGAAGGTGAGCAACAAAGTCAACCTGACAAAACTGACAATCAAAGTGCTTTGGAAGAAACTATTGAAAAGAGTCAAATTCAAACCGACAAGGTTCAAAGTAAAAATGACAAAGAAAATGCTCAATCTATTACCCTGCGTAGGTCGCAAAGGCCAAGACCTCAACTAGATAGATACCTCGGTGTTGTCTTAACCGAGAATCAAGACATCCTAGTTATGGATGAAGATGAGCCAGCGACATACAAACAAGCTATGACAATCCCCGACTCTACAAAATGGCAAGAAGCCATTGAATCCGAGATGGACTCCATGTTTAAAAATCAAGTTGATTTGCCCGAAGGTTACACACCTATCGGTTGCAAATGGATTTTCAAGTTGAAAACTAACAAAGACAGAAATGTATATGTATACAAAGCTATATTGGTGGAAAAAGTTTACAGGAAAATTCACGGCGTTGATTATGATGAAACCTTTTCACCAGTCGCCATGCTTAAGTCCGTCCGGATTGTCCTAGAAATTGTCGCATGTTATGATTATGAGATATGGCAAATGGACGTCAAAACCGCCTTCCTTAATAGGATTTTGGAATAAACTGTGTACATGACACAGCCCAAAGGTTTTGTAGATCCAAACAATGCTGGGAAGGTATACAAGCTTAAGAAGTCCATTTATAGACTAAAGCAGGCAAGCAGAAGTTAGAATATGCGATTCAATGAAGCCATTAGTGAGTTTGGTTTTATCAAGAATCCACATGAGTCTTGTGTTTACAAGAAGGTCAGTGGGAGTGACATCGCATTCCTTATCTTATATGTCGATGACATATTTCTCACTGGAAACAACATTCCAATGTTGGAGTCTGTAAAGGCTTGGCATGGAAAGTGTTTTTCAATGAAGGACTTGGGAGAGGCACAATACATATTGGGCATCAAGATCTGTAGGGATAGATCTAAAAGGATGATTGGATTGAACCAAAGTACTTATATCGATAAGGTACTGGCACAATTCAATATGGAGGAAGCTAAAAGAGGCCACCTACCCATGTCACGTGGCATAACTCTCAGCAAGAAATAGTGTCCACAGACACCTGATGAACGAGAGAGGATTAGTCAGATTCCATTTGCTTCGATTATTTGATCGATCATGTATGCCATGAAATGTACCAGGCCGGATGTATCGTATGCCTTGAGTGCTACGAGCCGATACCAATTAGACCCAAGAGAGGCGCGTTGGACTACAGCCAAGAATATCCTAAAGTACTTGAAAAGGAACAAGGATAAATTTCTGGTCTATGGTGGGAGTAAGGATTTGGTTGTTGAAGGTTATATCAACGCAAGCTTCCAGACTGACAGAGATGACTTCAAGTCACAATCAAGATACGTGTTCTATCTTAATGGAGGAGCGTTTAGCTGGAAGAGTGCTAAGCAAAGCACGGTTGCAGATTCTACAACTGAAACCGAATACTTGGCAGCTTCAGAAGCAACTAAGGAGGCAGTTTAGATTCGTATGTTTGTTGGTGAAATTGGTGTTATCCCCTCAATAAAGGGACCAATAAAGCTCTACTGTGATAATAGTGGGGCTATTGCTCAAGCCAGAGATCCAAGGGAGCATCAGAAAGTCAAACATGTCATGAGGCGATTTCACATGATGAGGGAATGGAAGTCCGAGGGTGAAATCAGAATTTGCAAGATTGGGACGGATGACAATGTATCTGATCCACTCACTAAACCTTTGCCTCAAGTGAAACACAACAAGCACGTTGAGGCAATGGGAATCAGGCATATTGGAGATTGGCTTTGATTTCCCTATTTGTGTGTTTTAAATAAGTTATGGAGATCTTAATGTAAAACACTATGTTAAACCATTCATTTATAGAGTAATTTAATTTTCCTGTAAATTATTAATCCATTTCTATTTAATTGTGGTTTAGAATTAAATAATGAGTCCATTCTGATTAGGGGATTTTGCTCCCACCAATCGGAATGCGCCACGTGGGCCAATCAGGTCCTGCCAAGTGTCCCCCAGTTGGAACTGTCAGGGTTTGCCACGTGGCACACGCCTATTCGTCCACCCTGGACCTATTATGTCATGACACGTGGCATCCTCCATGCCTAATGGAGAAACCGGCCACCTAGGCCCAACTTCCAAGGGAAGCCCAATCAGCCCTAGGTTAACCTAAACCTAGGGTTGGCACGTTTCCCAAGGTTATAAATACCTCCCTTAATCCTCATTAAGGGGGATTACGCACATTTAACACTCTCACCTAGAGAGACCCAAACACTTTTATTTCCGCATTAATTACTCCTTAATCAAGTACTAACTTGACCGTCGGAGGCGGATCTCCAATCATCCGGAGCATCCGTTTGTTTTGCAGGTACAGGCGTCCGGTTCCAGTCTCGGAATTGTAACTCTCCCGCAGAACATCAGAAAACCCCGAAACATTTTGGCGCCGTCTGTGGGGAGGGTACTTCTGAGATGGCATCCACGTCTGTACCGACTCCTGAAGAGAGGCGTCCCCTAGACGACCCTCAAGTTCAGTCGGACCATGATACTGAGGAAGAATTTGAAGTTGAAGCTCACACAGCTTCAGACGGGACCCTAAGGGCCCGACGCACCCGTCATACCGAAAGGAGGGAACGTGAACATCTTCAAACTGGACTCAGTGATCCAGCCGGCGCACCGCCTGTTCAGCAGCAGCCGGCTGATGGGTCTGCTCCCATTACAAGAAACGAACTCATGACCTTCATGAGGGGCTTCAAGGGAGATATTCAAGAGTTGCTTAACAAGAAGCCTGCTCTGGCCAAGGAGCAGTCGGCTAAGAAACCTTCCACTTCAGGGAAGAGGAAGCCAGTTCAAGAGCGAGAGGCGACCCCTCATCCTAACTCTAGGAAGTGGGAGCCGCCTGCCCTTGATTTCACAAAGTACCGATTTCTTACTCCAGGAAAGAGGAAACATGTTCGTCATATTCAGGCGGACGGGTCAAAGAAAACATACACAGATGCTCGGCTATTGCTAAAATAGAAGAAGAATGAACGATTGTCAAAGTCGGCCTCTACTTCAGACTTCCAAGACAGTCTACGCAATACCTCGATGAAGTATACTCAGTCGTATCATGAGAGTCAGTCAGGCGGCACCTCCCGTCAGTCCGGCTTTCATAGTGACCAGGCGGTACCAAACTTACCATTTGTACCGCAACAACAATATTTTTTGCAGCCACCTCTGTTTGGTGGGCATGCAGCAAAGAATTTCCAACCTATGGACTGGCAGCTACGGTTGCTTAGACTTGGGGAACAGCCGTCGACCTTCTCCAAGGAAATTGCTGAAGCCGCTCAGCCGGCCAAAGTGAAAAATGTATTAGTAAGCGCCTATGACGGCACTACTAACCCAGAAGACCATTTGATGGCGTTCACCAACCTGATGTACCTTCGAGGGTTGGATGATCCCACTTGGTGCAAGTGTTTCCCAGCGACTCTCAAAGGAATCGCACAACAATGGTTCGGCAACCTGCCGACTGGTTATGTGAATAACTTCAGGACACTTGCTTACTTATTCACCTCCAACTTTTCCATGAACATACCTGCGAAGAAGACGACCCTTGATTTAGGAACGATTCAGTAGGGCGAGAAGGAGGGGCTTCGTTCTTACATCAGGCGGTTTAACCTGATGAGAATACAGATTCAAGGGTTACCGGTTGAGGTAGCCTATACTGACTTTTTCAGAGGCCTCAAAGACGGATCGACATTCAAATTTGATTTGGTCCGAAAGAGGGTGGCGACTCTTCAAGAGGCCTTGATTGAAGCGGAAGCCTATATACAGGCGACTGATCTTTGTAGTACAAAACAGTCGGACGGGAAAAGGTTCGACAAAAAAGAAGGACGACAGAAACAGTTGTCGAACAAAGATGAGAAGAAAAGAAAAGAGGTTTGGGCGGCTGATTCCTCTAAACAGCCGGCCCAGAAGAAGAAAAAAGAATTTAAACCATACTCCCCAAAGTGTGCGTTTAACAGGGATAGCCAAGCTATCCTAAAGGAAATTAAGGGACGGATCTCAATTGAGAAGCCGGTCCCCATGAAGGGTTCTGCTAGCAACCGGAACCAAGAAAAATTCTGTGATTATCATGAAGATGTTGGTCATCATACCAACGAATGCATCAGTCTCATGCGGTATCTGGACCGCCTGGCTGAGCAAGGCGATCTTGACTCTTATGTCAAGAAATCTACTGGGAACACTTTCTCGAAAAAGCAGTCGGCCAAAAAGAGTCAACAGGCCGACAGCTTTGATACAGATGATGCAGTCATCTACACCATTGCAGGCGGATTCGCAGGAGGCGGTCCCACTATTAGGGGCAACAAAGACAATATCAGGCGGCTAGATGTAAATTCCGTTCACCAAGAACGACCCCCCAAATATTCATTTCCTGAGATTGTCATCATTGAAGAAGATCTAGGAGGGGTAAGGGGGCCGCATGACGACCCTATCGTTATTGAATGTAAAGTGGCCAACCAGAGAGTTGGCCGAATCCTTATAGATACTGGAAGCTCCTCAGATCTTATCAGTAGCAAATGTCTGTCAAAGCTAAAATATCAGACTGATTGCATACATCCGGCATCCCACCCTTTAGTAGGGTTTGGAGGAGGAGTCGTCCACCTAGTGGGACGAGTGGATTTACCCATCCGCCTGGGCGAAAAAGGGGAAGGACGACACATGGTAGTCCGGTTCCTGGTAGTAGAAGAACTCTCGGCCTACAACATGATTCAGGGACGACCAACCCTGAATAATTCCAAGGCTGTTATAATCCCATCTCTTATGTTGCTCAAGTTTGAGAGGGATAATGGAACAGTCGGGTCCCTAAGGGGAGATCATAGGATGGCCCGAGAGTGCTATCTCTCGGATATCAAGCCCACTGTAATGGCCGCTGGGTCAAGTGGTGGAAAAACAGACCTTGACAATGTCAAGGAGAGTGCGCCTGTTCAAGAAGCAGGCGGCAAGAAGAGAAAGGCAGCCCAGACGGGGGCCGGAAGAAAAGACAGAAAATAGCAATCATTGATAGAGGAGCGGTCGGATGAATTCCGCCCTCAGCCGGCTGGTGAGCATACGGACTTGATCTTAGACGACTCACGTCCTGAGCGAACAGTCAAAGTTGGGACGACTGCTCTGAGAGTCCTGGGTGAAGATTTTCACAAACTATTGAAAGAATATAAGGATATCTTTGCATTCGAAGTCCACGAAATTCCAAGCATTAGTCCTGACATGGCGGTACATAAACTGGATGTGGATCCGAAAAAGAAGCCGGTAAAGTAGAAGAAACGGAACCATGGCGAAGAAAGAAGTCAGGCGGCAGCCGCCGAAGTTAAAAAATTACTTGATGCAGGGTTCATTCGGCAATGTTACTTCCCAGACTGAGTTGCAAATGTGGTGCTTGTTAAAAAGCCGAATGGCACCTGGTGAATGTGTGTAGACTACACATACTTAAATAAGGCATGCCCCAAAGACAGTTACCCTCTGCCTAAAATTGATAACCTGGTCGACTCAACAGCCGGCCATGCTTTGATGAGCTTTATGGACGCCTACTCTGGTTTCCATCAAATTCCTTTATGGAAGAAAGATCAGGAAAAGACGGCCTTCGTCACTGATCAAGGGTTATACTGTTACATGGTCATGCCGTTTGGTCTTAAGAATGCCCCGGCCACCTTCCAGCGAATGATAAACACTGTGTTCTTTGATCAGATTGGGAGAAACGTCGAGGCATACATTGATGATATGATTTTCAAGTCTAAGCTTCAGATAGATCATCTGTCGGACCTCCGAGAAACTTTCGCCACACTCAGGCGGCACCATGTCATGCTCAATCCCAAGAAACGTGTATTCGGAGTTGAGTCTGGGAAATTTCTCGGATTCCTTATCAATCAGAGAGGAATAGAGGCGAACCCTGAGAAGGTGTAGGCGGTCATCGACATGCAGTCGCCTCGTATCGTCCGAGAGGTTCAGAAGTTAACAGGTTGTCTGGCGGCCTTGGGAAGATTTCTAAGCCGATCAGGCGACAAATGCTTATACTTCTTCCAGGCCATTAAGAAGAAGGCAAGGTTTGAATGGGGGTCGGATGCTGAGGCGGCCTTCCAGAAATTGAAAGTTCACTTGCATTCCTTGCCAAGGCTGGTCAGCCCTTTGCCCAAAGAAGTACTTTACATGTACCTTGCCGTCTCTGATCATGCGTTAAGCGCTGTTCTTCTTGCTGAAAGAGATGGCTGTCAGCTCCCGGTCTACTTTGTCAGTCACGTACTGAAAAATGCCGAGTTGAGGTATCCCTTAGTGGAGAAATTTGGTCTTGCACTCTTCATGGCTGTTAAAAAATTGAAGCCCTACTTTTTGGCACATGCAGTCGTCGTGTATACAGATCAACCTATCAAGCGGCCACTGACCACCATGGAGTCGTCAGGCCGGATGATCAAATGGGCCATAGAAATACAGAGCCTCGAAGTTACTTTCGAGCCCAGAAAAGCAGTGAAGGGGTAAGCCTTTGCTGACTTTATTGTTGAGATGACTCGTCGCCCTGATTCTCGAGATCCAGACCACGTCTGGAAGGTATATGTGGACGGAAGCTCTACTTCAAATGGTTGTGGAGCAGGCATCATATGTCAGTCGCCAGAGGGCGACAGGTACGAGTATGCTCTACGCTTAAGTTTTCAGGCCTCAAACAATGAGGCAAAATATGAAGCTTTACTAGCCGGAATCCGCATGTGCAAGGCGGCAGGGGCAAGAAAAATAGACGCCTGTTCCGATTCACAATTGATAGTGAGTCGGTACAATGGCGAATACGAAGCAACCCATCCGGCCATGATCAAGTATTTACAGGCGGTCCGACAAGCAGTCGGCTCCCTTGAGGATTTCCATCTGACCCAAGTGCCGAGATCAGAAAACAACCAGGCGGATGCACTTTCAAAATTAGCATCATCCGCCTCCTCTGATACTCCTCGAACTGTTTTTTGGGAAGTAATGGAGAAGAGAAGCATCGAGGAAGATCCTATTGGAATCCTAGACAGAAGCTCAACCTGGATGGATCCAATCAGGGCATATCTGACAGACGGTACCCTGCCGGATGACCATCACCAGGCGGCTGCGCTGAAAAAACGGGCAGCCAGTTTTGAAATGATAAGGGGAGAACTTCACAAAAGAGGGTACCTTCAACCCTACTTAAAGTGTGTTACTCCAGAAAAGGGACGAGAGATACTAGACGATCTTCACTCTGGTTACTGCGCTTCCCATATAGGCGGTAGGTCGCTTGATTAACGGACAAGGCGGCAGGGCTACTTTTGGCCTACTTTAGAAGCAGATGGTGAAAAAATGTGACAAGTGCCAAAGGTTTGGCAAACTAATTCACCGTCCGGCTACTGACCTCACTACCATTCATAGCCCACTACCGTTAGCTAAGTGGGGCATGGATATTCTGGGTCCCTATACGCCTGCTACAGGCGGAAGGAGGTACATACTTGTTGCAGTCGACTACTTCACTAAATGGGTGGAGGCGGAGGCTGTAAAGGGAATCAAGACGAAGGATGTAATTTCATTCATCTGGAAAAATGTCATCACTTGGTTCGGGGTTTCCATGTCTATGGTTTTTGATAATGGTCCCCAATTTGAGACGCCTGTTCTCAAAAGCTGGTTGGGTGACCAAGGAATTGCACACCACTTTGCATCAGTCGGCCGTCCACAAGCAAACGGCCAGGTAGAAGCCTTTAATAAAATCATCTCAGACGGTCTCAAGAAAAAGATTGAACGAGCAGGCGGCCTATGGGCGGATGAATTACCACATGTTCTCTGGGCCATTAGGACGACTGAAAAAGGGGCGACTGGAGAAACTCCATTCCTCCTAACCTATGGTGCGGAAGCTGTTCTTCCAATTGAACACTACGAGCCGACTCTTCGAGTAATGCTATATGACGAAGAGGCAAACTGGGAAGCCATGCGCCTGGCATTAGACTCACTCCCAGAAAGGAGGGGCAATGTTGTCTTGCGCCATGAAATTTACCGCCTGAGAATGACCAGATCATACAACAAAAAAGTACACAGGCGTCCACTCAAAGTGGGGGACTTTGTACTTAGAAAAATGGAAGCAGTTGGTAGGGCTAATGAGTCTGGCAAATTAACTCCCAACTGGGAAGGACCCTACCGAATCTATGAAGAGGTTAGGGACAGTACCTACCGTCTGGAAACACCAGACGGCCAACCGTTGCCTCGAACCTGGAATGTAGATAATCTTAAGAAATATTTCTTTTGAATGATGTAAGTAGTCGAGGGCTACTTAATAAAAGTTTGTTGTTTCATTCAATTTTGTACTAAGAGGGGCATGCCTACTGACAAATAGTCGGCTACTCTCCATGTTTAATTTTCATTTTTACTTAAGAGGGGCATGCCTACTGACAAACAATCGGCTACTCTCCATGTTTAATTTTCATTTTTACTTAAGAGGGGCACGCCGCTTGTTTCATACAACCGGCTACTCTCCCATAACACAGTTCACCAAGAACTATCAAAGGCTCATGGCTGAAATGATCAGACCAGGTGCCAAGCTAACTGATCCAAATATAAGTTTAATTCGACCTGTCCCAACATTATAGCAGGCGTCCGACGGCATCCATCCGGATGAAATTCGTCGCAGAGAGCAGCTCCCTTTTGGGTGGAACATTGTTCTATAAAATCATTACGCGGCACCTATACGACAGTCTAACCAAGACAACCACGTAGCCGTTTCCCGGACAAGGATACCTCTCACTTAACTGACTAATCAGGTCAAACAAGTGTTCGCAGTAACCATCCGTGTCAACCAAATCGACTGAACTACTTGGGATAAGAACAATCGGTATCTTATGAGTTAATAGCCAACAAACATTGGCCAATAAAGGGGAACAACCGATGCCCACCGCTTGAAACCTCTACTACTCAGTTACTCGGCGACTAGGTAACAATTATGTTCACTTGGTTACTCCTTAAAAATTTAGTATGAAACTAAAAAGGTGTTCATACAGCGCCTGTTCACACTAGATTAAATGTGGCGGGGAACAGTCGGCCTGGACCGACTAGAGTCTCTAGCTTAAAAAACAAAAAAACAAACAAGGCAGGTAGGAAACCACCTTCCTACTTGGTTGAAGGAGATCCATTCTTTAAAGTGGCCGACTGATCGCTTAGCCTAGAAACAGACAACCAGTCGTCCAGGGGCATAGGTGGCGTGACTAACTATCTCGTACTATCGGCCATGCAAAACAGTCGGTATAGTATGCAATTGGATATCGGAGTTTCGATACTTAAACAAATTTGAAACAAAACAAAAACGAAATATTTTTGCATTACAAAGAAGCCGGTCATTAAAGACCGGCCAAATATTCAGAACCTCGGCCCCCTGGCCGGGTAAATAGAAACAAACGGCACGCAGGCCGTAAAAAGAAGACATTAAGCTTAAGAAGGGGGCAGATCATCAATAGTAGCAGCTGTCGCCTGGTCAGCACTCTTTTTGCTGGACTCGACTTCAGCTGCATCCTTCTTTGATGCATCACCTCCAAGCGGCATAAGCGCCACTACCGGTTCCTCCTCCTCCAACGCCTCGTCCTCAGCAGCCGCCAGGATCTCTTGATTATATCTATCAGAACACTGGCGGTACGTTTTTTCCAAGGAGGAAAAGTCGGCATTGGGGAAGAGGCGGCCCCAGGTCAGGCGCTGGATTTGAGCCGAGTCTTCCATCATCTCCCGGACCAGCTCTTTCTTTTCTTGCTCGGCCTTTGCCGAGAGCTCCTGAGTAAGACTCTTCTCTTGGGTCACCAGGCGTTCCTTCACGTGTGCCAAGGATTTCTCCAAGGTGTCGTAGGAGGACATTTTTTGGCGAAGAGGTCTCAGCTCGGCCTTGAGATTGTTGATGGTCGCCTCCAGCTCACTATTTTTCTTCTGGGCCGCCTCTAACTGAGCCCGGATAGCAGAAGTAGCCTGCGCCTGATAATAAAGAATATCAATTGTCAAAATCTCATTTTGGGCAATTTGAAACATTGCCTTATCACAGTTAGAGGCGGTCATAGCTTTTGCAGCCTTTACCTCTTTGTTCTTCCTGTAAAGCGGCTTACGAAGGCCGTTCACTCGGAGCAGGGCCTAAGTAAAAGGGAAAAGGCGTTAGTTTCCAAACAAAAAACAGGCGTCCTGGAATTTAAATAACCAAAAATATGCTAAGTATACCTCAGCAAGGACCCCTGCAATCCCGTCTAGGTCAAGGGTGCCGACACCCCTGACCGCCTCCCTTTCAGCTGGAGGAACGGCCTTGATCATAGACTTGGCCACCTCGACCAAGTCAGGCTCCTGAGGGTCGGCTGCATCAACCATAAACAAACGAGTTAGACCTAGTAAAGAAGGGAGCAAGTCCAAATTCACAAAGACAGCTTCATACTTCTAGGCGGCCCGATTGATGTTTTAGAAGGAGTGGCCGGCTGTTTCTCAGCCGCCGCATGTTTCCTGGCAGAACCAGGAGAGCTCGCAACAGTCGTCCTCCGGGTCTTGGAGTCCGGCTGTTGGGAAAAAGAAGCTCTTGGAGCGCCTGTCTAAAAAACAAACAAAAACAAAACAACACTCGGTCAGTATATGCATAAACCCAACTCCAAAAAGAGGGTGAAAGGTTCGAAGCTCACCAAGGGTGCCCCTTGTTGGGGGAGTCGGTTGAGGATTGTTGCATGATGGAGGCTCGCAACATGGCCGCCGCAGTCTTGGAGGCGGTAATTTTGCTCATGGCGTCCGCTGCAAGAACAAATAGCAAAGTTAATAAAAAGTAATAACAGTAATGCATGGAAAAACAGAGTATTCGACAGGCCGGCTACCTCTTGAGCACCGACTGCTGAGGCCACAGGCGGCCAAAAAGTACTCGTCGTAGAGCCATTTGAAGCTCGGGACGCAGTGCAGGGGTACTTGCTCTCGTACCCCTGAAGTAGAGTCGACCCTCAACTCTACTTAAAAGAGTCCTTTATCCAGGATCTCTTTCTTACCTTTGGGGGGAACAGGCGGCATGTTGCGGCCGCCTGCAAGAAGAGGCGGATTCCTGTTCCACCTGTTGAAGCGCTTGTTCAGCTCTGTGTCTGAACTTTCAATGATAAGGAAGGTGCTTCGCCAGTCCTTCCACTTGTTTGCTTTACCTCTTGTCATGAGGTAGCCTCTGTGGCTTGTCAATTGATACCAGTCGGTACCGCCTGCCTTAGGGGTCCGGCTGAGGTAGTTCATGTGGGCGAAAGCCTCGAAGTTTTGCTCCACCCCGTGCAGTTCGCACCCGGCCACATAGCCGAGTACGTTGACCCAGGAGTTCGGGGCTAACTGGCATAACCCCAACTCATACCCATCCAAAATCCGCTGAACAGCCGGATGTAGTGGGAAGCGCAGCCCAGCCTTGATGGCCGCCTCGTAGCAGCCAAAGCAGGCGCCATCATAACTAGTACCAGCCGGCCAGACGACTCTGTCTTCTGGATCCGGCACAAAAAATAAAAAGTCGGGGCCCATTGTGTGGTTCGCAATAAAGCTCCCCACTTTCTCTTGCATGGCCGTGATCCGGCCCCGTGGGACAGTGCAGTAGTAGGGGGTATTCTGCTCTCGGTAAGAGGCGGATGGCTCCGCCCAATTGTCCCCCTTCTCAACTGCGTGAGAAAGTCTCGCCTCTTGTAGGCGGCTGTTTTTCTCTTCTGTGTCCAGAGAAGCATGACCAGAAGAGTTAGACTCGGATTCGTCCTCTGACGAGTCCGAAGAGGACGACTCCTCCCCTCTCCCAGAGGGGCCCGCCTCGTCTCCTTCAAAAGGAGCAGGAGAGAATGTAGACTTGTCTACTGTAAAATTGGAAGGGATCGCTTTGACTCCTCGGCTTTCAAGCCCCTTAAGTTCACTTCCACATCTGGCGCCTGGTCAGATGTTTCACTAATCGGCACCCTGTGGGAGGAGCCGTCTGAGTTTGAAATCCTAGCAGTTCTTTTTGTTCTGGCCATCATGTTCTGCATAGACACAGACACAGTCGGACTTTGTATAAAGGGCAAAGATGGGTCCGGAAAAGGGCAGGCGGCACTCCTAGTCCTAGATTCAGCCGTCCCTAGTGACCGGCTGATCACTAACCTAGGTCGTGTCGTGTGCTTCCGTGGTGCCATTTCAAAAAAGAATAAAATAAAGAAAAAATTAAGAGTAAGAGAACCGACGCTTACCTGAACGAGTGAAGTTGACGGAGTTTTGGAAATCTTGTGTAGTCGGCTTGTCAGAGCAGGCGGTAGGCAGAAAGGGTCCGAAATGTTAGAGCAAGTTCAGGGGTCCGAATGTTCTCTCTAAAAAATGTGAAAATGACTGAAGTCAACACCCCCCTTATATAGGCAAAGTGAGAAGTCGAAGGGTCACTTCCAAAATTTAAAAATTGGGCGGGAGAATCTCTCGGCCTTTCGCCGAGTGACACCTGTAGCAGGCCGTCGCCTGTCACAGTGCGACACCTGTCACAGGTAATACGTGACCAGTCACGTGCCACCTATGAGGGGCAAATGATTAGGGTATTTTGCTCCCACCAATCGGAATGCGCCACGTGGGCCAATCAGGTCCTGCCAAGTGTCCCCCAGTTGGAACTGTCAGGGTTTGCCACGTGGCACACGCCTATTCGTCCACCCTGGACCTATTATGTCATGACACGTGGCATCCTCCATGCCTAATGGAGAAACCGGCCACCTAGGCCCAAATTCCAAGGGAAGCCCAATCAGCCCTAGGTTAACCTAAACCTAGGGTTGGCACGTTTCCCAAGGTTATAAATACCTCCCTTAATCCTCATTAAGGGGGATTACGCACATTTAACACTCTCACCTAGAGAGACCCAAACACTTTTATTTCCGCATTAATTACTCCTTAATCAAGTACTAACTTGACCGTCGGAGGCGGATCTCCAATCATCCGGAGCATCCGTTTGTTTTGCAGGTACAGGCGTCCGGTTCCAGTCTCGGAATTGTAACTCTCCCGCAGGACATCAGAAAACCCCGAAACACATTCGATTTGAGAATATTCAAAATAGGGTATCAAGACAATGTCTTGGATAAAGAAACACCTATTAAGTGAACGTTGAATATCATATCGAAATTATCCCTAATCGAGGTCATTTGAAAGTTGGACGACTAATAACCACGTGAGATTAGTGTGTGGTATGATTTATACTAACGTTTCTTGTGCTACAAGGGCAAGAATGTCATAACTCATTTGCACATGTATTGGTTTGGAACTATACCGAATCGACCTATGAGATTACTTTAAGAGATCTAAGTATATACTCATTATGGCTATCAAACCTCTTTCCTTGACCATGAGTATTGTTAGTTCTCTTGTTTGAGTAGGCTTTGATGTTGTCAAACGTCTACCATATAAGGGGATTATATAGGCAACAGTCGGGCGGCTAGGGCCTCTTAGTAAGGGAAGCTGACAATGCAAGACTGGGAATGTCCCCCTATTAACAGTAGGGAACATGTCTTTGTTGTTTACAAGGCCTCTCGAATATCAAAACTGTGAAAATGCATGGTCGTGCTCAGATGGATTTTAGAAATCATCTGCTTATTGGCTGTCGAACTAAAAAATCGAGAAACACTTCTAGACGTAATAAGGATGACAAAAAATCTTACCTTATAGTTCACGAAGGGACATTAAGTGACATAGGAAACAGGCTATACCCATACAGCACACTTGTTCGGAAGGACAAGTGGGATATTGAAAGGAATGGTGCCCTTCAAACAAGTGTATTATTCCGATAGATGGTTCGGAATTAATTAGAAAGCTAATTATTCAATGAGGTAAAGTGATAGAAATGCCTAGCTGGAGGCCGCTTCCGATCAGTAATATTAATGAATAATTAATATGACAGCTTAATCTTGACTGAACCCTTTGAGTCACACCCAATCGTGTAACCAAACCGAATCGACGAATTAATCGAAAGATTAAATGAGTCGATAGAGATTTTACGAACTAAGACGTCGGATTCCGAGCTTAGAGCGTCGAAGTCGAGCATCATAAGTCGAGTCGAATTTAGGAATCGACGAGATGGAAAAATCAGTCAAACAAGTAAATGTGCACCAAAGTCCTAGCCTCGCAATGGCCTAGCCATGCGCAGGCTAGGCAGGCTAGGATGCCTAGCCGGGCTACTGCCGCTTGGCCGCAAGCCCAGCAAGCATCGCATTGCTTGGCTGGGCCTGTGCTGTCGAGCTAGCACATGCGGGCTAGCAGCAGGCCTCGCAAATGAGAGCATCGCCTAGCATAAGCAACCCGCGTAAGCTAGCGAGGCTTTCTAGCGTGGGTTGTGTTGCTGCTTGGGTCGAGGACGCGCGTGTGCGTGCGTGAAGGCTGGCAGGCCCAGCCGAGCACTAAGCCGCCAGCGAGGCATGCCTTGGTGTCTAAGGTTGGGTGCTGGCGCCTTCTGATTGGGATGGTTGTGAGGGGCGGTTTGCCTTAGGGAGCAAGGGAAGGTGATCCTTCCCTTGTGGTCCTCACTTACCCCCTTGCTCACCTTATGCCACTTGTTGTTTGATGATTGTTTTGGCTTTTTAATTTAATTTGGAATTAAATTAAATATTAATTTTGCCTTTTTACCAACTATCCCACATTGAAAGATGATGGGAATTCTTGGGAACGATTCCCAATAAATACCAATCATTTGGCATTGAGAATTTCACTTGAGTTGGTGAACTCTAAGGGATCTCCAAAAGAGAGAAAACCTTTGTTCGTAAACTCTAAGTTGTTTTTGTCTAGCCTCAACTAAGCTTCGAGGTAGGGACCGGTTATGGTTCGATAGCGAGGGTGTGAGCCGTCGAAGGTTCTCGCACTTCCAGAACTTCAAGCTTTCAAGTCCAAGCTGAACGGTTGAGCGAAGCACGCTTCTAGGGTGAGAATTCTTTCTCTCTCTTCTCTTGTGTTTATGTTTATTTTCCATTCTTTTATTTATGTTGTAATTATTATGCATGAGATCCGGTTATCGGGTTTTGTTTTCGCGCGGTGTTGAACACCGCAAAACCCAACAACGGTATAAGAGCCTCTTGCATTTAATTTTTACAACTAATAATTAATCAAGGTGATTTAAAATGGATTTAAACTTTTGGTTTTGCTTCCTAATTAGATTAGGAGCTTGATTTTAATTGGATTAAAATCGTATTTATGCTTATTTTGGCTCACGAACTCCGATTTTGACTCAAATTAGTGAATTTTGGGTGGAATCGACGTTCTAAATCATTCTTTACCTACAAAGTGATAAAAATGACCTTTTAGAAGCCAAAATCCACCTAGAAAATGGTTTTTCGAGGGGTTTTTCGTTTTTGAAGAAAAATTTTAAATCTTTAAACCTTCATTAATTATGGCATGCAATTGTTGTATTATGTGTTTGATTTTACCATTAATCTTCTGCAATTTTAACCCTCATTAAGCAAGTTGATGAAGTCATGTTTTATTTATGCATTAGTAGATAATGCATGTTAGATTTTATTGATGCTTGTGTTGATGCAATAGAGTTCACTAAATAATCACAACATAATAAATCTAGGTCCCGGTAATATTGAGATTGCATTTCCAATTAGATACCCAACAACCCTTTGATCGTGAGTGGTGGGTCTGCCTCCGCAGGGTGTCACTTGTTATCTTAGGTAATCTGGGGTAAATCACGTTTTACACATTTAATTGGTTGTGCTCAACAAGGTTATCTAAAGCGTTTAGAACCTTGAAGCAAAGGGTAATAATTAAACATGTGATGGGTAATTATTCAACCTAGAGCTACAAGAGTTGTAATTAGTAAAGAGTTTACTTACCTTGAAAATGTAATTCTTGATTATAGGGCCTCAGTCCGGTCAATTATTACACAATTAAAGGATCTTGAAATCATTTAATTCAATTGGGATCATTTAATATTGAATAAAGTGTTTTAAAATTACCTATTTAATTCTCTTATGGTGCTTTAAATTTATTAAACATAATTATTGAACTTTGCCTCGTTTTTGTTTGTAAATGAATGGCTTTAACGACAACACTAACTTGCCAACTAAATTGAAAACAAGGCTAAATCTCATAAAATTCAGGGATTGGGAAAGGGAGCTAAGAAGTGTTCTAAAGAGCCATGGGCTCGAAGCTCGCCTATATATTCCCATCGAAAGCAAATTCACAATAGGTTTAACTCCAGAAAGGCATGCGAAAGATGTTTCAAATGCAGAATAAATCAAGAATCTCATGTTAGCCTCTATTCTAACTTGTAGGAAAAGAAGGATTAAGGATTATGAGCCAACCTTACTACAATAATGCCTACATGCTATCTGTAGAGGTGGCATAGGGGCATTAGGAAGTGGAGACATCATCCACAAAAATGTTTAAGAAATTATTGATTCGATTCCCACGGTATATTACTCCTGGACAAACAGTGTAAGGTTTGAGACTTACAATATTCATTTTAAGATGATATATGGCTAAGAAACTCATACCTTTTCAGTGAGTTAAGACCCATGTCAAGGAACTGATTGAGATACTCAATTGGATGGATATATTAGGGAGACCGTTTAATTTGATGATGACCCTGCTCATGACACTATTTTGTTTTCACTCCATGCTGGATTTGATCTCGTCAAGCTAATTCATGATGATGAAGGCTCTACAGCCACGCTTGTCGATTTATTGATCAACCACACAGAGGAGTACTTGGAGAAAGAAGGAATCCAGTGCTTCTATTGCAGTAGGTGGTCTTACCACTTACCAGGATGTCCCCACAAAATGTCGTTTAAAACGAAATGTAAGGAGTTACCTAATATTTATGTTGTAGAAATTAACCTTACTTCCTCTTCCACATGGGTATTCGATACCGGTTATGTTGCTCACATTGTTAATGACATGCAGGGCTTAAGAGTGAGTAAAAGGCTAGCAAAGGGAGAGATGATGCTTCGAGTAGGAAATGGAGCAAATGTTGTTGCACTTGCTATTGGAAGCTATGAACTCAAGCTCCCATCTGGACTCGTTTTGGTTCTTAATAACTGTTATTATGTTCCTGCGATTACTAAAAGCATTGTTTCAATTCCTGTTTTAGATACTGAGGTTTTTCTTTTGAAATTAAAAACAAATGTTGTTTTATTTCAAGGAATAATATGTTATATGCTAGCGCAAAATTAGTTAATGGTTTATATATATTAGATTATACAACTCATGTCTATAACATAGATCATAAAAGGCAACAAACAGATGGTTCAAACCCAACTTACCTAGGGCATTGTAGGTTAGGTCATATTAACCAATCGCGCATCCAGAAATTACAAAAGGATGGACTCCTTTCATCATTTGATTATGAATCATTTGAAAATTGTGAGTCATGCTTGTTAGGTAAAATGACCAAGTCACCTTTTACAGGAATGGGTGAAAGAGCTAGTGACCTTTTAGGACTCATACATACAGATGTGTGTGGACCAATGAGTTCAAAAGCTAGAGGTGGGTTTAACTACTTCATTACTTTTACTAATGATTTAAGTAGATTTGGTTATATCTATTTAATGAAGCACAAGTCGGAAGCCTTTGAAAAGTTCAAAGAATTCCATAATGAAGTACAAAATCAACTTGGGAAGACAATTAAAGCATGATCTGATCGTGGTGGTGAATATTTGACTCAAGATTTTGATGATCATCTGAGGGATTGTGGAATAGTATCACAATTAACTCCTCCAAGAACACCACAGTTAAATGGTGTGTCAGAAAGGAGGAATCGAACCTTGCTAGACATGGTTTGATCCATGATGAGCTTTACTGATCTTCACATATCATTATGGGGATATGCATTAGAACCAATTGCAAAAGTACTGAACAGAAGCCCGTCCAAAGCAGTTGAAAAGACTCCATATGATATGTGGAATGGAAAGGTTCCAAATTTATCTTTTCTCAAGATTTGGGGTTGTGAAGCCTATGTGAAACGTTTACAAGGTGAAAAACTAGGCCCTAAATCAGACAAATGTTTCTTCGTGGGTTATCCCCAGGAAAAAAGAGGGTATTACTTCTACAATTGCGAAGATAACAAAGTTTTTGTTGCTCGTGATGGTGTCTTTCTAGAAAAGGAATTCCTTTTTAAAAATCCAAGTAGGAGTAAAGTGGTTCTCGAAGAAATTTGAGACGAGCAACAAATGGATGTGGATAACACCACGTCAGAGGCGAGGGCACATGAGTCAACTAGTTTGACAAATCATGCGTCGGAGCAAGCTAATTCAACTAGTGAAACTCCTATCGTCCTACTTGAATCTAATTCATGCGAAAATCTTCAAAGTGTTGAAGAGAATATTTCTACTGTTTCTCCTACCCTTTGTAGGTCTAGCAGAATCAGAAACAAACAGTTTTTAATGTTCTGTTAACTAAGGATTCCAAAATCTTCCTATTGGAGGGTGCGGAACCCACAACCTACAAGAAAGCTTTGGCAAGCCCCAACTCAGGGAAATGGCTTGAGGCCATGAAATCCGAAATGGACTCCATGTATGAAAATGATGTGTAGGCCCTAGAAGACTTTCCTAATGGGGTCAAACCCGTTGGTTACAAATGAGTGTACAAGATCAGGACAGACAAAGATGGGAATGCCTATATCTATAAAGCAAAACTAGTTGCAAAAGGGTTCAGACAAATTCATGATATTGACTATGATGAAACCTTTTCCCCAGTAGCAATGCTTAAGTCTATTCAGGTTCTTCTAGAGATTGCTGCATTTTTCGATTACGAAATATAGCAGATGGATGTCAAAACTGCCTTCTTGAATGGGTTCTTAATGGAGGATGTGTATATGACACAACCTGAGGGTTTTGAAGATTCAAAAAATCCTGGAACGGTATACAAGAACTACTAGAAATAGGCTTATTTCTGAGGGAACGCTTCCGACGGAATTTATTCCCTCGTAAAATTCAAAATTTCCGAGGGAAATTGACTTTGTAGGAATAATCCGTCGGAAAGTGCCTTACCGACGGACTTTTCCCTCGGAACATTTCCGACGGATTTTAAATCCCTCAGAATGTGTTGGTTATGACGGAATATTCCCTCGGAGAGGCTTTCGACGGTAATTATTCCCTCGAATATCTCAGGTTCCGACGGAAAAATCCGTCGGAACGTGTGATTTTCGAGGGAATAATTTCCGTCGGAAGCTGAGAAAAATTAAAAAAAAAACGCAACTCTTCTGATTCTGTACAGAACAGAGAAGCAAAAAAAACGAGAGGAAGAGAGAGAAGGCGACACAGGAAGAGGAAGAGGAAGAGAGATAAAGGGAGAAGGAGAAAGAGGAAAAGAGAGAAAGGGAGAAGGAGAAAGAGGAAGAGAGAGAAAGGGAGGGCGACATAGGAAGAGAGAGAAAGGGAGAAGGAGGAAGAGGAAGAGAGAGAAAGGTAGAAGGAGAAAGAGGAAGAGAGAGAAAGGGGCATGCCCACCAGCCGCCGCCACCACGCCCCCCTCCGCTGCTGCACCGCCGCCGGTAAGTGTATTTAATTTTTTTTTTCTTTTTCCTGAAAACCCTAACCACCACCTTTCACCTATGGCGTACGGGAGTTTTCACTAACAACCATCAACCCCAAAAAATAAATCGCCGACGGGTCTGCAACCACCACGCCCAGCCGCCGCCGCCACCGCCAGCAGGTAGTTTCTGTTTGCTTTTTCTGTTTTTTTTTTGTTTTTTTTAAATTTAAGTACACATATGTTTTTATTATTTTTTATACAAAATGCAAGCATAAACTTAAAACCTTAAATCATAAATGTAGTTTAAGCTTATATTTGGAGTTAATTTTTTGTTTGAAATTTGAATATTTGTAGGTTTTGTGTATTGAATTGTTTATTTGGCAATTACAAACTCAGATCTACAGGTTAGACATTATTTTAAAGCTAAATTTATAAATTTATTTTATACTTGGCATGTTAGATCCTAATGGTGTGTAGATATATGGTAGTTTATTATTGATTTTAGTTATTGTATTTACAATTTGTTATATTTATATTTTAATTTGTTAAAATATTTGAAATGAATGTGTTTGTGTTATAAAATGTTAGATTAGTTTAGTTAATTTAAGTATAATTTTTAATTACTTTATTATAACACGTTACTTTAGTTTGATATAGTTTAGGGTAATATGTTAGTTTAGTTTAGTTGTATTATAATATGTTAATTTAGTTTGGTTTAGTTTAATATAATAATGTATGTTGGTTTAGTTTAGTTTAGCTTAATTTGATGTATGATAGCTTACTTTATTTTAATATAATGTTGTTTAGTTTTGTTTAATTTAATATAATGTAGGTTGGTTTGGTTTAGTTTAATATAATGTATGTTACATTACTTTAGTTTAATATAATGTAGCTTAGTGTATTTTAATTTATATAATTTATCTTATTTTGGTTTAATATAATGATATTTTAGTGTAGTTGGTTTTGTTTGATTGGTTTATTTGAATATTATGATATGTTAGTTTTCTTTAGATAAATTATGGTATATTTGTTAGTTTAATGTAATGCAAGTTAGTTTATATATATATATATATATATATATATATATATATATATATATATATATATATATATATATATATATATATATAAGGCATACACATTAGGAGTATGTCTTGAATAGTCCCCGGTTGGGACTGTCCTTGTACGCTTATTCTCACTTAGGTGGTGAATGTAAGCCTTGTTTTTTATTCTAGGGAAAATCCTGCCTTTTCATGCATTTCTCTACTGTGTTCACTGGGTACATATGTAGGTGTGTTTAATCGCCTACATCATGTACTTGGAGAACTGTAGGGAAATGCTGGCGGATTTTCCATAGAATTGAAAACTCGGGTTACATTCACTAGTGAGAATAAACGTACAAGGATGGGTTAGGTTGGAGTGATAAGGATCCTTTGGAAGCATTTCAAATCTCATTTGCATTTTCATAACGCTTTGGTGGATAATGACTGCGAAATACCGTTCATGACTAATGTGATTGTACATATGCGTGAGCTGTGTAGAAGTTGTAATCATGAAACGTAGAGAACGTAGCTGGATGTATAAAAGGACGATTGGGCAAAGTATTAATCCAGATTTTGTGAAAGGAGTTGATGAATTCATTCAGTACATCACAGATCATCCCGAGAGTAGTAATCCGGATGAGGTTAGGTGTCCATGTGTTAAATGTAAGAACAAACGCCTTTGGAATGCGGATACGGTTAAAATTCATTTGTATGGCAAGGGTTTCGTACCTAACTACTATGAGTGGATGTGTCACGGGGAAGGGTATCCGGGAGTTCCCGAACGGTGGTCCAATGAATATCGTGACATGGTTTTGGATGCTTTTGGTCATAGTCAAGATCAAGGGCACTTCGAGGAGGCTAGTGTTTCATCAGAAGAGGAGCCTAATGCAACTGCTAAGCATTTTCTGGATTTATTGAAGGCTTTTGAAAGGCCATTATACGAAGGGAGTTCTTTGTCTGTGTTAGAGATGGCCGCTAGAATCACTAGTCTAAAATGTGAGTATAATTTGCCTCACAGATGTGTTGATGGGTTTTCTTCTTTGCTAAGTGAGGCGATTCCGAAAAACAACCATATGGCCGACACTTTCTGCGAGGTGAAGAAGATTGTGAAGGGGTTGGAACTATCCCATCAAAAGATTCATGCCTGCCTGAAAGGGTGTATGTTGTTTTGGAAGGATGATGCTCAGTTGTCTGAATGCCGGGTTTGTGGCAGCGACCGATACAAGCAGACTTCCAAAGGTAGCCTTGTGCCTTTGAATGTTCTATTTTATTTCCCGATCACACCCAGGTTGCAAAGACTGTTTGCAACGAAGAACATTTCGGAGGAAATGACATGGCATTCGAAAAATCCCAGAGTTCAAGGCACAATGGCACACCCTAGTGACAGTGCAGCTTGGAAACACCTCGATTGTCGGTTTCCAGAGTTTTCTTCTAAGCCTCGTAATGTGAGACTTGGCTTGTGTACAGATGGTTTTGCTCCTCATGGTAAGTTTGGGGGACAATATTCTTGTTGGCCTGTCATTTTGACCCCTAATAACTTGCCTCCCTCAATGTGCATGAAAAGACAATTCATATTCCTTTCGTTGCTCGTTCCTGGTCCTAAAAACCCTAAGGGCAACTTGGATGTTTACATGCAACCGCTGATAGAGGAGTTGAAACTGTTGTGGGAAGTTGGCGCGACTACTTATGATATTTCGAAGAAACAGAATTTCAATCTTCGAGCAGCCATCCTATGGACCATTAGTGACTTCCCGGCTTATGGCATGTTGTCTGGTTGGGCCACGGCTGGTAAGAAAGCGTGTCCACATTGCATGGAGAAGACCAAAGCATTTTGGCTTGAACATGGTTGTAAAGTTTCTTGGTTTGATTGCCACCGAAAATTCCTTCCGACAGATCACCCTTTTCGGAACAGTAAAACAGCATTCTGTAAAAACAAAGTAGAGAAAGGAGCCCCTCCACACATCATGTCAGGAGAGGAGTTGTGGGAATGTGTTAAGGACCTTCCGAAGGCTACAGATGGACCCAATTCAATTAAAAGGCTCAAAAATGAAAAGAAGGGGTGGTTCAAGCAAAGCACCTTGTGGGAGCTCCCATATTGGAAGCATCTCCTCATTCGTCACAACTTAGATGTCATGCACATTGAAAAGAACTTTTTGATCAGTTAATTCACACTGTAATGGATGTGAAAAAGCATACGTGTGACACGCCTTCAGCTCGGAATGACATTGCTAAATATTGTAAACGTCCCCAGCTTCATCTTGAAGAGAATGATAGAGGAAAAGAGGTAATGCCAAAGGCTCCATTCGCTCTTGACAAGGCTCAGAGAAAAGTTTTGTGTGAGTGGGTTAAACAGCTGCGGTTCCCTGATGAATACGCCTCAAATTTGAGCAGATGCATAGATTTGCAAGCGTGTAAGCTCTATATAATGAAAAGCCATGACTGTCACATGTTCATGGAGAGGCTATTGCCCACAGCTTTGAGGGAATTGCTCCCTGGCCATATTTGGAATGCAATTACAAAGATCATCCAATTCTTCCGCGACTTGTGTTACTATACAACATCACTTAGTGACATGGAGCGATTGGAGAAAAACATACCTGAGATCCTCTGTAAGCTTGAGAAGATCTTCCCCCTTGCATTCTTTAACTCCATGGAGCATTTGCCTATACATTTGTCGTACGAGGGGAAGTTATGTGGTCTTGTACAATACAGATGGATGTATCCCTTCGAAAGGTAAATCAAAGACTCTTATTTCAGATCCTTTGTCGTACATCCTAATCACTTGTTCATACATTTACATAACTATAATTGCAGGTTCCTCAATCATTTGAAATGGAAAATTGGGAACAAGGCTCGAGTTGAAGGGTCCATATGCAATGCTTATCTCGCTGAAGAGATATCAAACTTCTGCTCCAATTACTTTCAGTCGACAGTTGACACTAAAACTCGAGATCTTGGCTGAAATGTGAATGCCGACGTCGAGTCCACATTGGACGACGTCGGAATACCTGAGTTGTTCAATGAGGATAGAGGTCGTGTGTTAAATGAGGGGAAAACTCGGTTCTTAGATGACAAAGAACTCGAGTGTGCACATTTGTACGTGTTACGAAACACCGGCATTCTTGGCGAATACGAAAGGTATATTAAGTTTAGGTATTTAGTGTATTCGTATTGCCGAACAATTATAGTGCTGACTTTATAGATAAACATTTCGTTTGTTTGGCCTCGTAGGAAGTTTGAGGACTACATTCTTAGTACTCGGCCTTTCTTACGTAGAGAAGAAGTTATGGAGAATTTCGAAGCTGAATTCTCTGATTGGTTTCATCACAAGGTGATATACGCGCTCTAACCGTAACATAATTATGAATTTTACATATTGCGCTTCAGTTCATTCAATTCATGAACCGTGATGTTGATATTCAACCACTTTGTAGGTGATTTATCTCCTTCAAAATTATGCTTCTTGTTGTAAAATTAAAATATTAATTAGGCTTAAGTGTTTGTATAAAAGGCATATTACATTGCACTGCACTTGTTATTTATAATATCTTGTCATTTTACTAACATGTGATTCAGGTAGTCATGGCGGGCGGAAAAAGTGGGCAATCGTCGAAGAAAGTAAAGGGGAAAGAGAAAATAACCGCCCGCGCCCTTTTCACCGACGCCAAGATGAGGAGATGCACGAATGCCGAGGCACACGATTTGGGTGAGGATCAAACGGGCCCATCCACTCCTCTAGAAGATGGGCCACGGGATGAGTCACAGAATGACTCACATGATGAGTCACAGCTCCCGTTTTTAGACCCTACTACGCTGTGGTACGTACATATCATGATATGGATGATGAGATACAAGGCTTATATTACTTTTTTTGTCGAGCTTGTTTAACATTGTTGTTTCCCGTTTGTTATAGGTTTGATGATCCTAAAGTTCGGAGTGCGTTATCCGGTACGATTACTGGATACTACCGAGCCCCTTGGAGGAACTTTGGAGAAGTTACCACAGCTACGAAGGAACACTGGTTCAACTTGTTCAGCGTATGATATTTCTGGTTCAATTAGGATAATATATGTTTTAGTTATTGTACGGATTTAGTTTTGTGTAATACTTTTGTATTTTATCATTTGCAGGCACAATTCAGATGGGCACCTCAGATGGACGAGCTAGTGAAGGTCACATTTCGGCGGAGGGTAGCCACACGCTTGCGTGACATGTTCAACACCATCACGCACAAGATGAGAGGTGCCAGGCCAAGTTGGTTGAGTGAGGAGATCTACAAGGAGATGATGGACATTGTTGCCATGGATCCAACTTACAAGGAGAGGTCGGCACAGAACAAGAAGAACAGAAGGAGCGGTTCTATGGAAAATCCCGTCCGAGGGACCCACTTTCAGGGTTCGTTGTCAGCGACCCAACATGCAAAAAGGATGGTAAGTTTATTTAAAAAGATCTTATATTAGAAGGCAGTTTTGTGTATTTCAAAGTAACAAGGGTGCGACTTGTTTAATGTTTATTCCTATTTTTTTGTATCAAAGGCGGCGAAGAACAAGGGCCAGCTACCAACAGCTCCAGAGCTGTTTATGAAGACACACTTCAAGGAGCTGCTTGGGAAAGGCACAGTGCCAGTAAACCCCACAACTCAGGAAATTGCGGTAACACTTTCCCTAAATTTAGTTCCTTGGTTCAATTTGCTTGAATATGGTATTGAAAAATTAGGGACATGTAGTTTTATGTGATTTCAAGGCATGTACCCGTTATAATAACTACAATATACATATTTAGAGAAAGAAATAGTTCATTTGGTAAAAAACTTAGAAAATGTGCAAATAATAGTTCATATAGGCAAGTCTTTGTTCATTTTGGCTCCAAATGCGTCATAATACTTGGGGAATTGTAGTTTTATGTGATTTCAAGTGTTATATCCCTTAGAATAACTAAAATATACATGTTTAGAGAAAGAAATAATTCATTTGGTAAAAAACTTAGAAAATGTGCAAATAATAGTTCATATAGGCAAGTCTTTGTTCATTTTGGCTCCAAATGCAACCCGAAAAGTAGGGAATTGTAGTTTTATGTGATTTCAAGTGTTATATCCCTTAAAATAACTACAATATACATGTTTAGAGAAAGAAATAGTTCATTTGGTAAAAAACTTAGAAAATGTGCAAATAATAGTTCATATACGCCATACTTGGTTCAATTTGGCTCCAAATGTGTCCCGAAACGTAGGGAATTTTATTTTTATGTAATTTCAAGTTTTATATCCCTTATAATAACTACAATATACATGTTTAGAGAAAGAAATAGTTCATTTGGTAAAAAACTTAGAAAATGTGCAAATAATAGTTCATATACGCCATACTTGGTTCATTTTGGCTCAAAATGCGTCCCAAACCTTAGGGAGTTAGTTTTTTTTTGGCATTCCAAGGCATGAACCCCTTAGAATACCTATAATAGAAATGTTTAGAGAAAGAAATAGTTCATTTGGTCGAAAATGAAGAAAATGGACAAAGAATAGGTCATATACGCCATACTTGTTCAATTTGGCTCCAAATGCGTCCCGAAACGTAGGGAATTGTAGTTTTATGTGATTTAAAGTGTTATATCCCTTATAATAACTACAATATACATGTTTAGAGAAATAAATAGTTCATTTGGTAAAAAACATAGAAAATGGGCAAAGAATAGGTCATATACGCCATACTTGGTTCATTTTGGCTCCAAATGCGACCCGAAACGTAGGGAGTTAGTTTTTTTTAGCATTTCAAGGCATGAACCCCTTATAATACCTGTATTAGACATGTTTAGAAAAATAAATAGTTCATTTGGTCGAAAATGAAGAAAATGGGCAAAGAATAGGTCATATACGCCATACTTGGTTCATTTTGGCTCAAAATGCGTCCCGAACCTTAGGGAGTTTGTTTTTTTGGCATTTCAAGGCATTAAACCCTTAGAATACCTATAATAGACATGTTTAGAGAAATAAATATTTCATTTGGTCGAAAATGAAGAAAATGGGCAAAGAATAGGTCATATACGCCATACTTGGTTCATTTTGGCTCAAAATGCGTCCCAAACCATAGGGAGTTAGTTTTTTTTGGCATTTCAAGGAATGAACCCCTTAGAATACCTATAATAGATATGTTTAGAGAAAGAAATAGTTCATTTGGTCGAAAATGAAGAAAATAGGCAAAGAATAGGTCATATACGCCATACTTGGTTCATTTTGGCTCCAAATGCGTCCCGAAACGTAGGGAGTTAGTTTTTTTTGACATTTAAAGGCATGAACCCCTTATAATACCTATAATTAACATGTTTAGAGAAATAAATAGTTCATTTGGTCGAAAATGAAGAAAATGGGCAAAGAATAGGTCATATACGCCATACTTGGTTCATTTTGGCTCAAAATGCGTCCCAAACCTTAGGGAGTTAGTTTTTTTTTGGCATTACAAGGAATGAAACCCTTAGAATACCTATAATAGACATGTTTAGAGAAATAAATAGTTCATTTGGTCGAAAATGAAGAAAATGGGCAAAGAATAGGTCATATACGCCATACTTGGTTCAATTTGGCTCCAAATGTGTCCCGAAACGTAGGGAATTGTATTTTTTTGTGATTTCAAGTGTTATATCCCTTAGAATAACTACAACATACATGTTTAGAGAAATAAATAGTTCATTTGGTAAAAAACTTAGAAAATGGGCAAAGAATAGGTCATATACGCCATACTTGGTTCATTTTGGCTCCAAATGCGACCCGAAACGTAGGGAGTTAGTTATTTTTAGAATTTCAAGGCATTAACCCCTTAAAATACCTACATTAGACATATTTAGAGAAAGAAATAGTTCATTTGGTCGAAAATGAAGAAAATGGGCAAAGAATAGGTCATATACGCCATACTTGGTTCATTTTGGCTCAAAATGCATCCCAAACCTTAGGGAGTTAGTTTTTTTTGGCATTCCAAGGCATGAACCCCTTATAATACCTATAATAGACATGTTTAGAGAAAGAAATAGTTCATTTGGTGGAAAATGAAGAAAATGGGCAAAGAATAGGTCATATACGCCATACTTGGTTCATTTTGGCTCCAAATGCGTCCCGAAACGTAAGGAGTTAGTTTTTTTTAGCATTTCAAGGCATGAACACCTTATAATACCTGTATTAGACATGTTTAGGTAAAGTTATAGTTCATTTGGTCGAAAATGAAGAAAATGGGCAAAGAATAGGTCATATACGCCATACTTGGTTCATTTTGGCTCAAAATGCGTCCCGAACCTTAGGGAGTTAGTTTTTTTTGCATTTTAAGGAATGAAACCCTTAGAATACCTATAATAGACTTTTTTAGAGAAAGAAATATTTCATTTGGTCGAAAATGAAGAAAATGGGCAAAGAATAGGTCATATACGCCATACTTGGTTCATTTTGGCTCAAAATGCGTCCCAAACCATAGGGAGTTAGTTTTTTTTGGAATTTCAAGGCATGAACCCCTTAGAATACCTATATTAGACATGTTTAGAGAAATAAATAGTTCATTTTTTCGAAAATGAAGTCACCTATGTCATATTACTTTGTTTATTTTTTCATGAATATGGTACCCAAAGCTTAGCTTATTTGTATAACTTACTAACTTGTTGTTCCTTTTCATATGTTTGTCTTGTAGGAGGCCTACCAAAAGAGGGTTGAGGATTCTAGCACCCAAAGGACTCAGAAGAGTCCGAATGAGCTGTACTGGGATACCGTGGGTGGTCGAAACAAAAAAGGACGTGTGAAGGGACTTGGCGGAAGTGCTGACCTTTACTATGGCAGCCAGATGGGTCTACTTTCCACATCTTCCCTCCAATACATGCCCTCCCTTGTTTCTCAGATGCAGGATCAGGTGAAAACCAGGGTGCAGGCTCTTCGGCAAGAAATGAAACGCGAGATGGAAGCCCGAGTTTAAGCCTCAGTAAGAGCCCAAATGGAAGATATGGAGAAGAGGTTGGAAGAGAGGATGATGGGTCGTTACGCCAATGACCCATGTTCCACCGTGCGACCTCCATTTCGAGATCCCAGAGAAGACGACCTGGGTAGTGGTGGAGCTGGCCCGGGCACTCGCGCAGTTGATGCACATTGATTAACTTAGTGTTTGTTAGTTCTAATTTTAGATCAACTTAGTGTTTATTGTAATTGGAATTATTATTATTATTATTATTATTATTATTATATATATATATATATATATATATTTCTTTTTTTTTGCACAAAAACCAATAATTTTATTCAATCGTGAATATAAGAAGCAGGAATTACAGGTGTGAAAGGGTACCAACGATCAAAAGACGGAATAGTCAAACTAGTAAAAGCGCCCTCGTAATTCCGTCGCAATGGTGGAACGTTACGACGGATATTTCCGTTGGTAGCTTGCGACGGATAATATTTCGTAGGAACATTGCGACGAAAAAGTCCGTAGGAACAGTGTGCGTTACCTACGGAATAATCCGTCGGAAGATGCTACGTACCGACGTAATATTCCGTCGGAAGATGCTACGTACCGACGTAATATTCCGTCGGAAGGTGGTAGGTACCGACGGAATATTCCGTCGGAAGGGGGGCTCGGACCGACGGACTATTCCGTCGGAAGGCGGGACAATTCCGAGTGGTTTAGTTTCGTCGGAACCTTGCGACGGACTCCCAATACTGGTCAAACTCAGGCTCCGACAAATTGTAATCTGTCGGAACTTCTGTCGGTAGGACATTTTCCAACGGAAAATCCCTCGGTATGTGCCAAAATTCCTACAAAGGGTTTTCCGACAACGTGTTCCGACGGATTTCCATCGAAAATTGACTTTTCCAACGGATTTCTAAGGAATACCGACGAATTTTTTCCGTCGTAAATAAGGTGTTTTTTAGTAGTGAAGCTTTAGAAATCCATTTATGGATTGAAGCAAGCATCAAGGAATTGGAACATTCGCTTCGATGAGGCAATCAAACAGTTTGGTTTCCTTAAGAGCGAAGAAGAACCTTGTGTATACAAGAAGTCTAGTGGGAGCAGCCTAGTTTTCTTAGTGTTGTATGTAGATGACATACTGCTCATGGGGAACGATATACCAATGCTTGAGTCAGCCAAGGAATGGTTAAAGAGTTGTTTCTCCATGAAAGACTTGGGTGAGGCCGAGTACATATTGGGAATTAAGATCCATCAAGACAGGTCTCGAAGAATGATTGGACTTAGTCAAGAGACTTATATTAATAAGAGCCTTGACAAGTTCGACATGAAAGACTCTAAGAGAGGCTTTCTTCCTATGTCTCATGGTATTACGCTTAGTAAAACTCAGTGCCCTCAAAAGCCAGAAGAGTTAAGGTGTATGGCTAGTGTACCTTATGCTTTTGTAAGGGTCCATTATGTATGCCATGATATGTAAAAGGCCAGACGTTGTATATGCTCTAAGCATGTGTAGCAGGTTTCAGGCAAATCCAGGTGAAACACATTGGACAGCTGCCAAGAACATCCTTAAGTACTTGAGAAGGACTAAAGGAATGTTTCTAGTTTATGATGGCGAAAATGAGATGGTTGTCAAGGGCTATACGGATGCGAATTTCCAAACTGACAGAGATGATTTCAAATCCCAATCTGGATACATTTTCTGTTTGAATCGAGGAGCAATGAGCTGGAAGAGTTCGAAGTAGAACACTGTCGCAGACTCTACGATAGAATATCAGTATTTGGTTGCAGTAGAAGCAGCTAAGGAAGCAGTTTGGATCAAGAAGTTCCTTACATAGCTAGACATTGTACCTAGTGCTCAAGAAGGAATTGAGTTGTTATGTGACAACAATGGCGCCATTGCTCAATTAAAGGAGCCAAGGTCACACTACAAATTCAAACATGTTGAGAGGAAGTATCACCTCATTCGAGAGATCGTTGGCAGGCGGGATGTCAAGATATGCAAAGTTCATACGGATGAGTACATTGCTGATCCGCTTACTAAACCCCTTCCACAACCCAAGCATGAGGCTCACTCTAGGGTTTCTGGATTGAAGCAAGTTATGTAATTTAAGTGTATTTGTTTTGAGAAAACTTATTACATATGTAATACATTAACTTGCAGATTATGTTTAATTAGAAATTTTATCACCTCTCTTATTTAATCATGGCTTTTAATGTTAAATAAAATTTCCAAAATAATTATGAATTGATAGGATCATCAAATACGTGATTTGATGAATGAAACCCCACAAGTGAACTAAATTCATACATTATTTAAGTTCCTAGTTCGAAATCATTAAATTGGTCATAAATGATTTCAATTAATGGACTAGCATGTAAGATTTATTGGATACCGCAGTTTCATGGGCTATAGGGGCATAAAAATGCTTGGTCAATCACATGGATATGCATGAATGATGTATGATTGAACTATTAACCTACTTTGAAGTTCAAGTATAGAACTTTTGGATATATTAGTGGATTCCTTTGACATGAGTGGGACATTAATTTCATTTAATGATTGTTTTAACTGTGGCACACTCAAACGTCATTCCGTAAAAGGGGACTATAAAAGGTGTATCCTGGTTACTTCAAAAGTTAAGTGGGAGCTTTAATTGCCACAAGATTGGATTGAGTCTACCTATTTAATTAGGAATGTGTCATGGCCCCTTGAAGAGGGAGAATTCAGAAAATGCATGGCTATGCTCAAATGGATTACATAGTAACCATTTGTTTTGTAATTCTAACTCAGTTTTCAAGCAAAGGTTTATATATTAATATGATCGCGATATGAGATGCAATCATATCGTCAAATCGACACACATTGACTTAAGGAATTTGAATATTGCACACTTGTCTCAGACAAGTGAGAGATTGAAGGATTTATGTCTTTGTCAAGTACAATTACTAGATATATCAAGGATCATTATTATGAAGATAATTAGTTCATTCTTTTGGGTCGTCATTGTCTGTTGCTAGATATGATTAATGATCTTTAGGCTAGTCAAATAGTCCAAAACCCAATAGAATGGATCCTATGAGGTGACACACAAGGGTATTGGATTAAACAAGTATGAAGCCCATTAATGGGCCTCATGAAGTAATGACAAGCCATGAAAGGAGTTAGGCTAGAGTAGTTAGAATTGGGTTAGGTGTTTGGGCTTCACATGGACTCTAATTATATATGTGATATAAAAATAAAAGTCTTGCCTAGGTTATGCACATAATTCATAATTTACCCATACAGTGAATTGTGAAGCAAGCAACCAAAACACCCAAACCCTCTCTCTCTCTCACGCACGCCCCTCTCTCCCCTCCTCCTTGTCAGTATGGTATGGACGGCCGACCAAGGTGGTGCTCGGTGGTGGTGTGGTGGTTCATGGCTTGTTCATTCCTCTCCTCTCCGTAGAAGGTTGGTTGAAAGGTTTCAATCACAACTAACTAGCATTAGTAGAGGTTCAATTCTTGCCCGTGGACCAAGTAGAGGAATCACGTTTGGGGTTCTTGTTCTCTTTATTGTTCTTGCTCGATCACTCGTGGAATCACGCTTCAAAGGTATAATTATGTGTTCTTTGTGTGTTATGCATAGATCTTGTTTTAGATGCTTATGAATACGATTCATGCAATTCCGCTTATAATATCTAAAGTCCTACACTATAATTGTATAAGATTAAAAATTATAAAAAGTTGATATTGTAAAAGTATTTTACGAGATGAATCTAACAAGACCACACATGACTATATTTAATATGTGGTCAAACAAGCGTGATGAGTAGTGTAAAAGTCCAATTGTTGCAATATTATTAGAACGGAGGAAGTATAACTTTTAAAAAAATAATATGTTATAAACTGTTATAAAACGGTCATAAAATTACTAATGCTGGTATTTTTTTTATCACATAACTAATGTTTTTACAAATATAATTATTAATTCATGCATAGTAGATTGAATAAGTGGGTATCACATGATTAAATACACATATAATGGTGATGAGATATTATTAATAGTATAATTAAGTGGATTATGATCTTCAAATAGTGATATTACAATTTTTAATAAAAAATATTTATATTAATATTCAATAAGCAATCCGGACATTGCATGGGACACATAACTAGTATATTTATGTTATAAAAAAAATACAAACAAATCGTGCATGGCACGGGCTTCATCTAGTTAAAGCTATTTGCTCATTTCTAAGTGTTAGAATATATCTATCGGAACTGATCATGACCCGACATGTTTAAACCTGAGAAAATGGTGACCCGAATAGGATATGACCTAACCTGAAACCAACCCGAGACCCAAGTTAACTCAAGTTTTCAAGACCCGACCTGACATGACCCAACCTAGAGATGACCAGACCTAAATAAAACCCGCAAATTATTGACCTAAACCGAACTTAACCCGAACCCGAGAATGCCTCTATTCCGTAATAACCTGTTGAAACCCCAGTTTAACTCGACTTGTTATTAATCCGACCCAAATTCAACCCGACATGTTATTGACCCGACCTAAACTCGACCCAAACCCAATAGGATGCATGACCCAACGTGATCCGACCCTAATTGACCCGACCCAAACCTAACTCGCAAATATAATGATATTAATCCGACTCAAGTTGACCCAACTCAAACCCGATCCGAATACCGTAATTGAAAGCTCTAACTGTACAATTGTTTTGTAACAGGACCATCAGTATTCATTTGTCTTTATGTTTTAATCCTAGCCTGTCATTGTGAACTTAGATACGAGCCCTTTTTTATTTTTATTTATTTTATTTTTTCGACTCACATGAGCCCTTTATACGTAATATTTCACTAAGACTATTAAGAAATTAAAATTAAACATGAATAATATAGAAGTAAAAATTAAATTTGATATTCAAGCTGCTTGGTACAAGATTGTGTTTGGCTATCTAATGATGGCTATCCATCTTTCCCAAAAAGAAAAACAAATGCCAAAGAGATTTAGGTATGTGAAATTATGAATATTCAATAAGGAGTTCTATCTCCTCGAACAATGCCTGGTATATTTGACTTAGACAAGTACAATAGAATTTTGTAGAATGAGTAAATGCAATTAGAATTTTATCTTCAAGCAACTAATTACACGTAGAGCAAATTAAAATTACACGTGGCACAAAGCTAAGTTTTATACTCATTTGTTTATTACTTATTTGTTACAATTGATAACAAAGAGACGTTAATTTTGAATTTTTGTACCGACTTGTTTAATTGACCGCCAAATTACTCAAAAGGTAACCTCCTCTGATGACGATTGGACTCATTAGAGCCAGATTATCTCCAAAAACATAGCCAAACTTATGCTATCTAGCAAGTAGCAGGATATTCGTATATATTAAAGTCTTGTAAAGAACTTCAGCACATGCATGTGATGTGAAACAAACTTTATCATATAGTGGTCTCCAAACAAACTTTACTAGAATTAATAATACCAAAAAGTAATAAATTTAGAAGATTTTTCATATTTTTCGAAAATTCACCATATATCACACAAAATTTTTTAATACACCAAATACCACTGAGTTTTTGGTAAATGTCACAACATACCATTAATGACTAACGGACGTTAACACCGTTAGTCATTAAGGCTAATAATGCCACGTGACAACTTGTGATTGGTTCCCTTCTAAATAATTTAATTTTAGAATAATTATTTAATTAATTATCAAATAAAAAAAATAAAAACCAAAAAATAACAAAAAATAATAAAAAGTAACAAAAATTATTATAAAAAAAAAAAAAAAAAACTAAACATGCTGCCAGCTTGCCACCAGCCCACCACCACCAGCAGCCAGCCCATTTCGGCCACCTCATCGCCAAACCCCTTGCCGCCAAGGCCAGAAACGACAGGCGCGCCGGAGGCCGGCGACCTTCCACCCCTTCCCTCCCCTTTTCGATTCTGGCCACCCCACCCAAAACCCCCTTCCCCATCCCTTTTCGAATTTCGGCCACCCCACCCAAAACCCCCTTCCCCTCCCCTTTTCGATTCCGGCCACCCACCCAAAACCCCCTTCCCCTCCCCTTTTCGATTTCGGCCACCCACCCAAAACCCCCTTCCCCTCCCCTTTTCGATTCCGGCCACCCACCCAAAACCCCCTTGCCCTCCCCTTTTCGATTCCAGCCACCTCACCCAAAACCCCCTTCCCCATCCCTTTTCGACTATTTCCGGCCAACCACCATCCCACGAAACCCTTCCCTTTCCTATTTTCGGCTGCCGAAACCCCTAAAATCCTCTCTAAAGTTTTACAGGTGGTTTCGGGGGTGGAGGGAGGCGAGGGGGACGATTTCGGTATATGGTTTCAGGGGTGGAGGGAGGCGAGGGAGGTTAGTGTTACAGGTGGTTTCGGGGGTGGAGAGAGCCGGTTTTGTGGAGGTGGAGCGGTTTTAGGGGAGGTTTCGGGAGCTGGGGTTAGGGAGGGGGTGGTTCAAAGAGGGTCAGGGAGGGGAGTGCCACCACCAGTGGTTGTGGGCTGGTGTTGGCTTGGTTTTTTTTCCCCCTTTTTTTCTATTAATTTTACTTCAATTTTTTTTTAAAGTTAGTTAATTAAATAAATAACATTAATAATCACCAATTACAAGCTGCCACGTGGCATAATTAACGTTAATGACTAACACCGTTAACGGAAATGGTATGTTGTGACATTTATCAAAAACTCAGTGGTATTTGGTGTATTAAAAAATTTTGTATGGTATATGGTGAATTTTCGAAAAACTCAGTGGTAATTCATGAAAAATCCGTAAATTTAGTATATCAAAAAACTACTTGTATTATTCTAGTTATTCTATATACTAAAATACATAAATAGGAGAATATTTATATATTGATGAAAGTGAAGGCCAAAAAGTCCAAAGATGATAACTTTAAGTACTATTATTATTATCATGATAGAAATTGCTACGATCGAGTTGTAATTTTCATTAAGGATAGGATGAAATTAAGAACAAGATGATAGTGATGTGTTGATACGATATAACCAAAAATATATGTACTACCTTCAAAGAACACATCTTTATATATGTGCATTTGTAATTCATACGTCAAACTGATAGTATTTGAAACTACATTTTCAGAAGCATCCCTACCATGAAAAGGATTTCTATCCCTTTCATATGGTGATCGATTAGCATATATAGCCTCATAATTAATCATGTTGCTTCAATTTGTAAGAGAAAATAGGACATGTTATAGCGTGTGGTATATGTGGTATATGCTTAATGCGAGTGTCCATACTATAAATGAATGCGCATTCTGAGGCTCTAAATGCGTATTTTTAGTTCACCTTAATTTTTCAGATGTGACTAAATTTGTTATGATATGAAAATAATTTTTTATAATATAATATGGTTTGGTGCATATAGACGTTTTAAAGTTATGATTATTATTATTTTGCTAAATGTTTAGCTAGCTAGTCTTTTTCGAATTTGTTCTATAGATATTGTAACAAACATATATATGCAATTGAAAGACAATAATTTGAAAGGAAATAATTATAAAATTTGATATTTTGAAAATTTACATTTAACAATATTTCACATGACTAGTTAGGTTTGTTTTCTTATTTTGAAATCACAAAAGTCATCAAAATAAAGTTTGTGAATAATGTCAAAGTCAAAATGTGTCAGCTAATTTGGAATGGAGTAAAAATATACTCCGTATAATATTCTTGGTTTGTTTAAATTATCTATGTAGACTTTGAATTCTTTATACAAACAACTTGTATCTATTGAAACTCATTCTTCCAAAAATAAAATGTAGTAACATGAAACTAGAGTAATACTTAGGTATAATGAATTCCATATAATTTCCTGATATATATGAACAAATCGTCTACATTAGATGAGAAGTATATATTTAACTTGTGCACTTTGTTGAATAGGATATAATTAGCCTTTGATTGACCTGAGTGTCGTACACAAATTAAAACTTGTCATGGTTTTGAAGAACCATTAAGTTGGAGCTTATTTATGTCTATAAATATAGTGATCATTTTTCGAGCATCCAAGCTCTGAGAAGGGAATTTAAAAAAAGTAATGTCGTCACTGTAATTTTGTAGTATCTTCGTATACTAATGTCATTGTCTAACATTTATTGGATCAGTGTAATCTCTTGGCATCTTAGGGGACGTTTGAACGTTTGGTTTGAATAATGGAAACGGAATGGAAAGAAAACAAATAAGAAAGTGGAAATGAATCATTCAACTATTACCTTTTCATTTGTTTGGTTTAATCATGGAAATGAATCATTTACTTTACTCCCATTGTTTGTGTTTGAGGAGGGTAAGGGTATTTGTTACCCTAATTTTTTGAGAGGTAACAAATGAGAGGTAACCATTACCCTTAGGTAATGGTAATTGTTACTAAACTTTCTAACCAAACATTCGGTAACGCTATTGGTTTAATCGAGTCTGTTTCCAGTTCATAAAATACACAAACCAAACATGCTCTTAGGTATATGATCAAGAATTATATTAGATTGATATTTAATCAATTGAGTAGTGTCAAGGTATGAATCAAAAGAAGGAAGGGTGAAGCACAACATTTGCCAAGTTGGCAATGTGAGTTGTATGAGGTTTGTTTTGACTAGGAATGTCAGACACAAAGTATTTCGTCTAACGTGGAATGTGAGTCCTAATTTCCTTCAAACAAGTTTCTAGACATCCCAAAATTACATAAAGTAACGTATGCACTAAGGAGAGAGTAGTTTGTTGTGAAAGGGGAAGTACATGTCAAAGCAAGACACCCAAATATGTATAATGTACCCTTTAGATGATTTTGTACAAGAGGTTGGTTGAAAAAAAAATTCAAATGACATTTTATTTTGCAATAACTACTTCATTTCGAGCCATACCCAGTAATATCCTATATTAACAACTTATATCAACAATAAAAAGACTTTTTTTTTTAATTTCATCTTCTTCCTCTCAACGCAACAGCAACACAGTAGCAAACCAGTACACCACCATCACCACACTTACATGAATAATGTAAACACCATCAGCACACCTCCATGAACGCCACCAACAATTCCTTTCTTCCATGAATATCGGCAAGACGACAGCTTCGCCGCCAAATTTAAAGAAAACCATAACAATTAATACATAAATTAGGGGAATGGTTAACCCAAAATAGTAGGTATTTTCCCACGGTACTTGGGCTATAACAATGGAGCTTTGTTGATTTTCGATTTGACAAAAATCGAGCTTGAAGAGCTTCGTGCTGGGTTCAATTGTTGATGAAATTGCTCAGAACATATTTGAAGAAGGTACAATTGCATCCTTTTTTGTGGTTCGATGAGAAATCTTGATAAAGGGTTGTGGGTGTGGCAGTGGTTGTGGCGGTGGATACTCACAGTCACCTCCATTGTAGTAGAAGGTTGAAGATTTAATGTTGGGGAATTTACAACACTATGCCTTAATAGTTTGTGGAAATGACATTTATACCCTGATATAAACAAACTTTGTTAATATAGAATATTAACTTGTATTTTTTCCTTCATTTCCATTTTGTTGATGATATAAAATGTTTTACTCCCACAGCCCTAACTAAGACCAAGGCAAGGCAGCTTGGAAACTCAAGGCTCTTGTAATGTTCAAATATGTCAATGCAATGTATGTGTTCTTTACACTCTACTACTCTAGGTGCTCTCTAAGTTCTAGATGATACAAGAAAACAAGGCTTAGCTTATTGATGTCATTATGTGCAAAGAACTTTCTACATGCATCAAACTCCAAGACATTGTCAAACTTTAGATTCTTTATAGATATCCATAATGATTCTAAACATACTGCAAGAAGTTTCTAGTGTAATTGTTATTACTCCCTTCGTCCCCATTTGATTTTTCCCATTTGGACTGTGCACGTTTGTCAATGCAACACTTTGACCATAAATATCTTAGTTGCTTATTAGTGAAAAATATAACAATTGAATATTAATAATCTGATCTATTCATTGAGATAAATCAAAACAAATTTTATATAAAACCTAGATGATAATGGAAATATATATATATAGCTTAATACTAAAGATGTTGAATTTGTTTTATTTTATATATGTATTATGTAATTATGTATTTTAAGTAAATTTAAGCTTATTATATAGCATAGATATAATTAAACATGTCCTTAGTTTGAATTGCAGGCTGCAACTCGCCTAAGACTAATTAAATAATAAAGGTTTTTTTTAAGAGCTTAACTATAGTTGGATCTTAGCAAACACTAAAGTCAACTAGTATCGATTAAAGTGGAAAAAATGAGGTAAATAAATTTATTATTTTAGACTGTAATATTTTAATAAATTTTATAGGACTAAATCATCAATAAATATGAATTTTGTTCAATAAAATATAAATTGTATACTAATTTACAATCATGACAATACACATCTTTAAAGGAGCTTTTAAGTAGGTCTATAGATTATGATTAAGACATTTCTATAAAACTTATAATAAAAATAGTTTAGTTTGATGATGATTGATTATAAAACTTATAAAGGAAATATGTTCACATAGTGAGTAGGATGATGATTGATTATGTACTCATATTTATCGATTTTTTTCTTTTAAGTGAAAAGTGGAAGCTAGGATATTCTTAACCCTAAAAACCCAATTATTTCTTTTTTAATTTTTTTTAAATTATTATTTTTAATTTTGTATATATAAAAATATTGACGGTTGAAATTTGAATTGCATTAAAGGTCTCACTACTTTGACTTTGCTTAGCCATTACTGTGGACCCAATACCATTTAAAGTGACTTAATTTTGCTACGCACTAGCAACTAATTATTAAACTGTTTATGTCTATTCATCTCAACCACCCGTACAATTCCATTGGACAAGAAAAATTAAATCATTGGACCAAAAACAAAGATATGAGAGTATAACTATGACATAAACACACACAATAAGGACATATAATTAAAGAACAAAATATTTACAATATCATACTACACGTTTATGTTTCATCAGCAAAAATTCCAACTCATAATTTGTACAATGCATTGAACAAGGCAAAGCAACCCTGAACTCTACTACTCCCATAGCAACCCTAATTTATACAGCTCTTCTTAGAAACCAATCCAAAACTTGGATTAAATTTCTTATTCCGGCCTTAAAGTGGTGCTGTAGACGATCTACTATGACTACGTTTTCTCGGCACCTCACTTGAAATAGATAGGGATAACTGCAATCACAACAAATAAAACGACAAATTTGAGATAACTTCTCTTTAAAATTCAAAATTACAACCACTTCTTTGGCTACACATTACAATATATTTAATGAAAGGTACACTTTATATTTTTTTTGTCATAAATGCAATATTTATTTATTTTATACTAACTATTGACTTTAAGGTTTTTAAATAATCAAATAATAAAAACTATAATATGATTCGTACTTATATATTGCATATTTTCAATTCATGACTTTTCTTACCAAATTTAAAAGTTGAAAGCTTTAGCTAATTCTACAAATTGAACAACATGTTCTCGTTTGCTATCGACTAATTCCCCTCTTTGTAATTATTTTTTAGGTAAGATGAATGCACTTTCCTAAAGAAGAATCTCACACGAGTCAACTCTAACTCTATTAGGTTTAACAGGCACAACCCCTTGTGAGTGAAGGATAAGTATGAGAATTAGTGCTGAGCAAAACTATCTGAAGATCCAAAAATTCAATGATTCGATCCACATCCGATCCGTAAATTATGGATATCCGATCTGAATTTAATTTCGCATCGGATATCCGATTCGGATAAATCGGATATTGGATATCCAAATTTTAAATTTCGGATATCCGATATCTGAAAAAAGTCGGATATCGAATATCCGATCCGATATCTAAAAAATCACATAATTTACCTTTTTTTATTTCTTGAATATTCTACCTCTCAGCCTTCTCATATTAGAAAAAAAAAGGTTTGAGAATGAAACCCTAAACAGAAACCCAATACGGCAATATTCATTCATTTCCCACAGACACAAACTCACGCCTCTCTCTCTCTCTCTCTCCTCTGTTCCTGTTCAGCAGCCCTCCCCCCTCCTCCCGGTGGTCAACCCCTCCCCCTACTCGACACAGACCAGTTGACCACCTCGCTACTGCGCCGCCCCTTCTCACCAGCAACAACAACCACCTTAACCGCCAGAAGTGAACGACCCCTTCCAACCACCAAACCAGCAACCGTAATCCTCATTGCGCTCCTAAATCGACGGCAACTCCTCTCAGATCGACTGCGCTCCTCTCAGATCTCAGTCCCAAATCGACGGCGGCTTCTCCATTTCGACGGTGGTAGCGGCGGCTACTCTCTCCTCCTCACGGCTTCTTCCACTTTTCGCTGCTCTCACGATTTCAGTTTTCCGTTCTTCATTTTCGCCTTCTTTTCAGCTACTCATGGGTCATGATTTTGATTTTAATTTGTTAAATATAGGCTGATTTTCATTTTCGCCTTCTATTGTTGATTTCAATTAGTTGATTTTAAGTATAAATATAGGCTGATTTCCGCCTTCTATTGTCGATTTCAATTAGTTGATTCTAAGTTATTGCTCATCATTTTCTGGTTGTCTTTAGATTCTGAAGGTTGATATTTGATTGCTCATCATAATTAGTAATTTACTAATTTAGTATACTTTAATATTTGATTTTTGTGAGTTAATAATATTCTGCAAAAAAAAACTAAATATACATATTTTTATTTTTATTTTTTAAACCAAATATACATATTAATTTTCCTTTTAAAAAAATTAATTTTGCCTTTAAAAGCTTAATTTAGTATTAAATGATCAATTTTAATAAAAGAATCGGATACTCGATATCCGAAGTATTTGATCCGGAAATTTCGGATCGGATATCGGATATAAATACATATCCTAAGTTTCGGATACGAATATCCGATCCGTGCTCACCCTAATATTGAGAATCCCCATCCCCTAAAAAAAGGAATTATTATCCATTAACCACCAACTGTTGATTGTCAAATAAAGTCAAATCGAAAACTTTAGCAACTTAAAGTTTTTAAACTAAATTACTAAGTTTGAGTAAACTCCCAAATTTGGTAGGTTCAACATTAAAATACCATTAACAATATACCCAAGCTTTTGTCGAGGTAATTCACAACGGCTTGGGTAAAGTGGCTCAATGGCCACTTTTAAAGTTCTAATCACGAGTGACAAATAATTCTAGCCCCAACCACCCAACAGTCCAACACCCACAAAAATACAAAATAAAAAGATGACTATGATATGATAACGAAATTTAAAGCGACAAAATTATCTAACTTTAACACTATTGATAAGTGATAGAATTATTAAATACTAACTAAAAAATAAAAACAAATGCTTAAAAAATCTTACAAGAGAAATAGTAAAAATATCTGGCCAAATAAATTGACTATTCAACACAACGACGACTGAAAATCTGAACTTTTTTTGTATTCTTTACTAGAAGAATTTAGTAGGCATGAATTATAGTTTCTTGGCTTAGAATCATAGTCTTATGTAGCCCTACATAACAATATAATATTAATTTTTGCGTAATGCAATACGCCAATACCACATGTTTTGGGGAATTGACTTTCGGACTATAAAATGTCTATTATACCCCTCTGTTTTCTTTTATTTGACATTTTTATTACTCCGTAGCAACTTAGAACTTATGATAAATAATTGGCAAAATTGACCGCAACACCTGAAGTATGGCTTAGGTGTATTGAACACCCTAAACTTTGCGTAGTAGCCAAAACACCACTAACTATGGTATTAGGTGCGACGCGTGCCTTGAATGAAAATTTTCGGCCATTAATTTCACCAGAGGAAGTGAATCCACGCGTGCCAAGTGGATGGAAGACTGCATAATTGTTTTGGAGAGTGAAGATTTAACTACTCTGATGAAATAAGTGGCCGTAAATTTTCATTTAAGGTACTCGTCGCACCTAACACCATAATGGGTGGTGGTTTGGCTACTACGCAAAATTCAGAGTGCTCAATGCACCTAAGCCATATTTCAGGGTATTACAACCAATTTTGCCTAAATAATAACATATTCTCACATTCACTACTTTAGGTTGTGATACTTTCGTCTTTTACCAATTTCATACAATTAAACAAACAAAAAGCAGTGAAAAGATGGATAAACTCTGGCAAAATTAATGTTTAGATTTTGAACAACCTATATAACTTTTTCACTCAAATCACGGGGCAATTTTAAAGTGCTTTTAAAATTTCACACAATCATATCCATATAGGTCTAGAATTTAATAGACAACTATTTTGAGAGTATTATATTTGTTCCACTTGCAAATAAGAGTGTCAAAATCATTTTCAAAGTAGCTAGAAATCACTTATTCCTCTAATCATGGGACAATTGCGTATTAGGAATTGCTATATACTTGTATTAAATAAGTAATCTCTCTACGTATATTAGGTTTTCTTTGGTCTTATATGATTTAAATTAAAATCTTTAATCTCTATTATATTTAGAAGTTAAAATGACTTACAATATAAAATTATCAATGTTCAACTCATGTTTGTGTTAATTTCATCAAGTAAAACTTTATGTTTTTAGCAAGATGATCCATGATATTCTTTTTAAAAAATGATCAATGGTCAATATAATTTTAAAGACAATGATATAAAATGAAACCAAACAGGTTTTGACAAATTTCATTCTTAATTACTTGCCATAATATGCCTACACATAATTTGTGTTAAGGAAAATGGAAACTAAACTAGTTAAAATGTTGAACTATCAAAACTTTATAGTCATTACTCTTTCAAAAAAAAACTTTATAGTCATTACAAGCTAATTTTGAAAAACAATTAATTGAATTTTCTTGATCATAATATTTCTACGTAATATACCTATGTCAAAATATTGTCAACATATTAATTATAAATTAAGGTAGCATTACTCGCCATAAATTGTATTCCACTAGTATTATACATTCAAAGCTTACATATGCCCATGCGACATGTGTTATGCACGTGCACACAGACTATAAGTTGTATATTTGTGTAGTTAATTCATGGGACACTAGCTAGAACACATGATCGTGCTCATAAGAACGCGTGTTCAAGGTCTCACGGTCTTACGCGTCACTGGACATACCTTCTTTCAGGTACACCCGAAAATATAATAAAATTTGCACACAAACTCTTGATCTACCCTGGACATTATCCTCAACAATTGTTAAATAAGCAGCTCCCCTGTTTAAGGTGGGACAGCAGTAAAAGGGCAAAGGTCAAAGACCAGATCACATCCAAAAAACATGAATTTAACACATTTAGGGCTATATAATCAAACACAAACATAATAATAATAATCATAATATTAAAGCTAACCAATTAATTAAGATAAGTAATCACCATTTGTTGCTGTTTCCTAAGCTTAGCATTTTCTTCTTTCAATTCAGCATGTTCCCTTTCCAACTGACTTGTATAAGCCTGCACAAAATTTTGAAGGAATATACAAAATATATGGTAAACTCCATATATATTGCCTTTGGAAATTAATTTGAACCATCTTACCATAAACATAATTTAGTAGCACATCCTAGATAAATTCATATCATAAAGCACATAATGCGCAGATGATAAAATAAGGTAACACCACATCAGCAATGTTATTATTAATGTAACGCAGACGCGTTATAAAAGAAAGAATGAGGACCTGTCTACGAGCACGAGACCGAGCAGCGGACTCTCTATTCTTCATCATACGCTTGTGCCTTTGATCAACACCAATTTCACCATCGACAATGTTCTGATCTTCAGACATCCGCTTGTTTTTGACAGAAAAACAAGTGGAATTCAATAAAGAAGTGGCAGAAGAAGAAACAGCAACAGTAGCCAAAGCTTCAAATGGGGAGTTTAGTGAAGAAATAAAACCAGGGGTGTTAAGACTATTAAGAAACTCTTTCTTAAACATCTCATTTTTATCATCTGCATCATCAACCTGTTTTTCATTCTGATCTTTATCTTTGATTGAACCTCGAGATAAGAAGTCTTGTAAAGAAGATTGGTGGATGCCATTCCAAAGTTCTTCCATGATTTTTTTTTTTTTTTTTTTTTTTTTTTTGTGGGTTTTTTTTTATGATTATATGAGAGAATGATTTGGAAGATCAGGTGAAATATTGAGGAATAGAGATGAAGGAGACATGCAGAGATCAGAAAGAAAAAAGTTAAAATTAAATTTAATATTTGGGGTTTGGGGTTTTTGGTAGAGAAAGAAATTGATTCTATTGAAGATTGGACAAAAGTAAGAGAAATTAATGGAGAAAAAGATTCGATTTTTAGTGAGGTAAGTGTACTAGTGGTGCTTCTCAGTTGATATTTTTACATGGCTTGAGCAATAGAATAGCTCCAACCTGGCACCATTAGCAATTTTAGACCACATATTTTTTTGAGTGGGACCTCATTTCCGGCCACCTAATGTCTCCAAATAATGATGACATTTCAAATGAATCAAATCCAACCCTATCCGAAGGAACCAAGTAAAGATGGGTTTGGGCCTGCTGGCCCGTGAAATAACCTGGTTTAATATGAAAAAAGCATGACATAACACTGCTTTGGATGCATATTATATTCGAAGAAGCACAATAAAGTATGGTCAATAGTGATACCGCATAAGTTTTAAACTTGTTAAATTTGACATAGGTACACAAACATGACACAACACAACACCATGTTACATGGGCTTGGAGTCTTGGACCATGTATGGCGAGTAGCTTAGAAATATTGACACGAGACAAACATGTAATTAGTGAACTCAACCATGGGTCCGGCCTAGTCAAATCCAAGGAACGCAAAACTGGTACAAGACACAACCTGCCACCATTTTTAGACCCAAGTACTTTTTCGATCAATTCCTAACTACTTGCAACAATTCAACATTTAGAATATACTTCTTTCCTGTCTCAATTGATGAATCATAGAAAATTCGCACACAAATCAATAAAGATGACAATGAGCTAATTTATTTATTTGCCCATATGGTTAGATTGGTTACCTTCTACCTATGTTATGTAATGTAAATATATTTTTTAGATTGCCCGATAAAAGTAGTAGTACTACCTTTCATAATATTTTCCTCCATAAATTTAAGGAAATTTTGCACCTTATTACAACCTCTAAAAATACCATATTTTTGTTGAGTTTTACGATACGTGAGCACCGTGCGGAACCAAAATCCGCCCGGACCGCATGCATAATTAATACAACTAAACAAATAAACATGCAATTAATAAAGCGATAAACACATAAAGAGGGAGAGAGAGAAAGTAGGGAAAAACATTCTTACCCTCGTAGCGTGCTTCACACGAACCCGAGCACGACCTCCGTAAAGCTCAAGACACGCATGCGCGAATCCTCCTACTTCACACACCCACGCGCCCGAACAAGGTTCCTACCTCGTAGCTTAGATTAGTCAAAACCAAAAATGAGTTTTACAAAATTAAAGGTTTTCTCACGCTTTAGGGAAATGTCTTATTGAGTTCAACTCAAATTAATTTCCCAACTCCCAAGGTTGGTATTTATAGGCAAAGCACTCTCAAAACTTCAATCATCTTTTCATGTGGGAGAGTTGATGAAATGAGAAAAATAAGCAATTAATTTAATTCTAAATTAAATTAATTAGCATAAACAATAAGCAAATGACAAGTGTCAATCCAAGGGAGGGGTTAGGTAAGGACCACAAACCTCAGAGAATAAGCAAGCCACCACCTCACCCAAAGGCAAGGCAAGCTGGCTGGCCAAGCCTTGGGTTCCAAGGCACACCCAAATGGCGGCCTTTCCCTTGGTTGGGCTTGCCAGCACATCGCAAGCCCACGCGAGCTTGCTGGGCGCTAGCGGGCTACTAGCTAGGCCTGCTCGCGTGCTTGCAAGCTGGTGCTAACTTTGCTAGCATTGGCCTGCTCGCATGCTTGCGGACTGATGCTACCACTATTAGCTTGGCCAGTAGGCATGCTTTACGAGGCTAACGCTGCTAGCTAGCCTACTCGCCCAGCCAGCGCACATGCGTGGCTGCTGGGCTTGTGGCCGAGGTTAGCACATGGCTAGCAGCCTTGCTAGCCTTACACGCCTAGTCCTCGCTTGGCTAGGCCAATGCTAAGCTTGGTCTTTGCTCGTTGACTTGTCATTTGACTTATTTTCTTATCTTCTCGATTCGTTGAATCGACTCGACGTTCGACGCTCGGCTTTAATGCTCTAAGTTCGAAATCCGACGTCTGAGTTCGTAAAATCTCTATCGACTTATTTAATCCTTCGTATTAATTCGTTGCCTTTGTTTGGGTACACGATTGGGTGTGACCCTGGGTTCAGTCAAGAGCAAGCTATAAGATTAATTATACATTAATCTTACTGATCGGAAGCGGCCTCCAACTAAGCATTCTGATCATTTGACTTCACTGAATAATTAGTTTTCCTAATTAATTCCGAACCTTCTATCGGAATAATACACTTGTTCGAAGGACACCATTCCTTTCAATCTCTCACTTGTCCTTCCGGACAAGTGTGCTGTATGTGTATTGCCTTTTTCCTATTTCACTTAATGCCTCTTCAAGAACTATAATTCGAACTTGGCCATAAAAGTCATTTATGAGAAATTGTATTTTAGAAACCATTCTCAAAAGATTTCCTTTACCAATCGTTGGAAACATTATAATTCGATTTAGAATTCTACAAATTTAAGTGCAAAGAATAACCATTTATCAAGATAACATAATAAGAATTGAAATACATGCAAATTAGCAATTTCAATTAACTTATTAACGTTCTATTCACACATTCATAAATTTGTTCCAATTAGGCGAGAATAAAACGATTCCAAGATCCCAAAAATCATTAATTGATTAAGCATGCTTTGGCTTGTCTTAACACTTATTATTTTAAGGTAAGTAATTTAATTGCTAATAGCTCTAAGCTATTCTTGGTTCGATAAATCGTCGCATCTAATGCTTTCTTGACGATTATTTCTTTTGCCAGGACATCTAAAGACTCCTTACTGATATCGTTGATTTTAACCAAAACTAACACGTATACCTAGTATACCTTAATTCCCTAGGAAAGTGGTAATGCCTTGCTTTGGCATAGCTCAATACCTACTCTCAAAGTTTCGGTAAGTGTCATTTTAGAATGGCAAATATTAACTCAATTTTATAGAGACTTAGGTTTTCTATGTTGGTTGATTTAAGTGAACTAAATTAATCATTCAACATTCGAAATCCTAAAACATGCATCTAATATCGCAATTATATATAAGTAAATATATAAAATATAATTAAAGATGCATGGCAAACTAGCATGACCTCTTGAAACTCAAAGCATCCAATCTTCAAGGGCACCATCGCATCTTTTGGCTCCGTCTTCTTAGAAACGCCGTCTTTAGCTTTCACCATCAAGCATCCAACTACTAGTAACTAGGAGTAATCTAAATAATCTAAGTACAAAAATACTTAACGACACGCAGTCTGTATTTAGATTTACAAAAATACATAACGGAACGCAGTCCGTATTTACTATCCTAGTCGAGACATACTAGTTACCTTTTGTAAAAACCTACATAAGAACATTTATAATATTCCATTCACCCATTCACTTCTAAAGTGAATGGCTCCATGCATTTTTACAAATAATATGAGCAACAATACAAAATTTTGTATCAAATAAGCGCGTACTAGTTACTAACTTAGGTGGTTAATTCAATTAACATGCCTAATTAAAACTAGCCAAGTGTTTATCCAATTATGTGAACTAGCGCAATAACGAAAAGCACAATTAAGGCTTAATAAGCTCAAAACCGATTAATGAAGCTCCCACTAAAGTCCAATACAAACTTAATCAAATTAATCTAATTATATATTAAAGTCGGTCGAGTCAAATTTTGTCAAAACTTTGCAAGTACGTGAAAAACCGAGGCCTGGCCTTGTTTTAAACAAAATCGCAATACTGCAAAAAAAAATCGAGGGAAATATCAAGGCTAGCATAAACTGGGCCCTTAGCTCCCACTCAATGGTTGGGTGCTGCTAGGTTGCGTGGCCTAGCAGCCATGCTAAGGCTCGGGTTAATGCCACCTAGCAACCCCTGCCTTGCATGCCGAGTTGCTGCTGGGTGCTGCCTGGCAGTCAGCACGCACATAGCGTGCGCGCACAAGCATGCTGCTGCTGCTGGGCGCTGCCTAGCAGCCTTGGCTCAGCTCGCATGCTTGCCGCGCCATGCTAGCCAACCCTCGCACGCATGCCCTCAGCACCAAGCTTGATCGCACACACTGCTCGATCAACAGCATTAATGTGAGCTACGCAAGCCATGCTAGCCAAGTGTGGTGTTCGAAGCTTTGTGCTTCGATTTTGCGTGCACTTGGGATTTTTAATCCGATGTTTGTGTGAATTTTAGTTAATTCCAAATTTACTTTTAGAAATAACATTTGTGCAATTTGAATTGAAACAAGTCTAACTTAGTTAATTCAGTTTTAGTGCACAAACCAAAATTACTCAAAGAATTATTCTTTTAACAATTTTGGATCAACTTGATGCATTAAAAATTGAGGGCTTTTCTCATGATTCATGCAACCAAAGATTAAAATTAATTATGAGTTTGACAAAATTAGTTTAATTAATAATCAATCATCCAATGAAAATAATTTATCCAACAGTTACTCATGCATATTTGAATATTTTCACCTTCTAATGAAGAATAATATTCAAGCTCAAGTATGAATATTCAGGATTTTAATCAATTTCCAAAATGATTAAAACTCAAAATATGTTCATTTTGGATTTTAGCAAGTCAAGATTCAACCAAGTAAACCATTAAAGTATCAATCTTTGACTATTTTAAGGGTTCAAAAATCATATTTAACATAAACTCATACATTACAAGCAATCTAATTGCAGGAATGAACAAATACCAAGTTTACGTAAATTTAAGAGTTATCCAAATTAAGCACCATTTCACATCATTAACACGCTTAATAAGGAATGAAATAGCAGTAGATTATTGCTATAATCAAACACATAATCTAACAGTTTCATGTCATAATTAATCAAGTTTAAAGATTAAAAAAATTTCGTACCAAACGAAAAACCCCTCAAAATAACATTTCTAGGAAGATTTTGGCTTTTGGAAGCCATTCACTTTGTGGGTAAAAATTGATTTAGAACGTCGATTCCACCTAAAATTCACTGTTTTTGAGTCGAAATCTGGGCTCGTAATCATAAAATAGCAATAAAACAATTTTAATTCAATTAAAACCGAGGTCCTAATCTAATTAGGTTGCTAATCCAGAAATTTTAATCCAGTTTAAATCACCTTAATTAATTTTTAGTTGTAAAAATGCAAGAGGCTCGTGATACCGCTGTTGGGTTTACGATGCGTGAGCACCGTGCGGAACCAAAACCCGTCCGGACCGCATGTGTTTCGGGGTTTTCTGATGTCCTGCGGGAGAGTTACAATTCCGAGACTGGAACCGGACGCCTGTACCTGCAAAATAACGGAGACTCCTGGTGGTGGGAGCTCCGCCTCCAACGGTCAAGTTAGTACTTGATTAAGGAGTAATTAATGCGGAAATTAAAGTGATTGGGTCTCTCTAGGTGAGAGTGTTTAATGTAGGGAATCTGCTTTGTTAGCGAGATCAGCCGGTTATTACTGTGTGTAATTAATGTGTTTTTTTTTTCGTCCTCCCCCTTAATGAGGATTAAGGGAGGTATTTATAACCTTGGGAAACGTGCCCATCCTAGGTTTAGGTTAACCTAGGGCTGATTGGGCTTCCCTCGGAAGTTGGGCCTGGGTGGCCGGTTTCTCCATTAGGCATGGAGTATGCCACATGTCATGACATAATAGGTCCAAGGTGGACGAATAAGCGCGTGCCACGTGGCAAGCCCTGACAGTTCCAACCGGGGGACACTTGGCAGGACCTGATTGGCCCACGTGGGACTGGTGTCGCACTGTAACAGGCGACGACCTTCTACAGGTGTTAGTCGGCGAAAGGCCGAGAGATTTTCCCGCCCAAATTTTGAATTCTGAAAGTGACCCTTCGCCTTCTCACTTCGCCTATATAAGGGAGGATTGTCTTGAGTCATTTTCACACTTGAGAATTTTGAGAGAGAACATTCGGACCCCTGAACTTGCTCTGACATTTTGGACCTTTTCTGCCTACCGCCTGTTCTGACAAGCCGACTGTACAGGATTTTCAGCACTTCATCAATCGTCACTCGTTCAGGTAACTGTCGGTTCTCTTACTCTTAATTTTCTTTTTATTTTTTGAAATGGCACCACGGAAGCACACGACACGACCTAGGTTAGTGATCAGCCGGTCACCGGGGACAGCTGAATCTAGGACTAGGAGTGCCGCCTGCCCTTTTCCGGACCCATCTTTGCCCTTTATACAAAGTCCGACTGTATCTGTGTCTATGCAGAGCAGGATGGCCAGAACGAAAAAGACTGCTAGGATCTCAAATTCAGACGGCTCCTCCCACAGGGTGCCGCTTAGTGAAACATCTGACCAGGCGCCAGATGTGGAAGTGAAACAAGGCGGCCTGAAAGCCGGCAATTATGTGGGAGGAGTCATAGTGACCCCTTCCCATTTAACAGTTAACAATTCTGCTCCTTTTCAAAGAGAGGAGGCGGGCCCCTCCGGGAGAGGGGAGGAGTCGTCCTCCTCGGACTCGTCAGAGGACGATTCCGAGTCAAGCTCTTCTGGCCATGCTTCTTTGGACACAGAAGAGAAAAACAGCCGCCTGCAAGAGGCGAGACTTTCTCACGCAGTTGAGAAGGGGGACAATTGGGCGGAGCCATCCGCCTCTTACCGAGAGCAAAATACCCCCTACTACTGCACGGTACCTCGGGGCCGGATCACAGCCATGCAAGAGAAAGTGGAGAGCTTTATTGCAAACCACACCATGGGCCCCGACTTTCTAGTGTTTGTGCCGGATCCAGAAGACACAGTCGTCTGGCCGGCTGGTACCAGTTATGATAGCGCCTGCTTTGGCTGCTACGAGGCGGCCATCAAGGCAGGGCTGCGCTTCCCATTACATCCGGCTGTTCAGCGGATCTTGGATGGGTATGAGTTGGGGTTATGGCAGTTAGCCCCAAACTCCTGGGTCAACGTACTCGGCTATGTGGCCGGGTGCGAACTGCACGGGGTGGAGCCGAGCTTCGAGGCTTTCGCCCATATGAACTATCTCAGCCGGACCCCTAAGACAGGCGGTACCGGCTGGTATCAATTGTCAAGCCACAGGGGCTACCTCATGACGAGAGGTAAAGCAAACAAGTGGAAGGACTGGCGGAGCACCTTCCTCATCATTGAGAGTTCAGACACTGAGCTGAACAAGCGCTTCAATAGGTGGAACAGGAATCCGCCCCTTCTTGCAGGTGGCCGTAGCATGCCGCCTGTTCCCCCCAAGGCTAAGAAAGAGATCCTTGATAAAGGACTCTTTAAATTAGAGTCGAGGGTCGACTCTACTTTAGGGGTACGAGAGCAAGTACCCCTGCACTGCGTCCCGAGCTTCAAATGGCTCTACGACGAGTACTTTTTGGCCGCCTGTGGCCTCAGCAGTCGGTGCTCAAGAGGTAGTCGGCCTGTCGAATACTCTGTTGTTCCATACATTTCTTGTTATGACTTATTAACTTTGATGTTTGTTTTTGCAGCTGACGCCATGAGCAAAATCACCGCCTCCAAGACTGTGGCGGCCATGTTGCGGGCCTCCATCATGCAACAAGCTTCAACCGACTCCCCCAAGAAGGGGGCACCCTTGGTGAGCTCCGAACCTTTCACCCTCTTTTTGGAGTTGTGTTTATGCATATACTGACTTTTTTTTTCTTCTTTTTTAGACGGGTGCTCCAAGAGCTTCATCTTCCCAACAGCCGGACCCCAAGGCCCGGAGGACGACTGTTGCGAGCTCTCCTGGTTCTGCCAGGAAACATGTGGCGGCTGAGAAACAGCCGGCCACTTCTTCTAAAACTCCAACTGGGCCGCCTAGAAGTATGAAGTTGTCCTTGTAAATTTTAGACTCGCTCCCTTTTTTACTAGGTCTAATCCGTTTGTTTATGCTTGATGCAGCCGGCCCTCAGGAGCCTGACTTGGTAGAGATGGCCAAGTCTATGATCAGGGCAGTTCCTCCAGCCGAAAGGGAGGCGGTCAGGGGTGTCGGCACCCTTGACCTAGACGGGATTGCAGGGGTCCTTGCTGAGGTATACTTAGCATATTTTTGAGTTTTTGAATTCCAGGACGCCTGTTTTCTTTTTGTTTGGAAACTGACGCCTGTTCCTTTGTACTTAGGCCCGGCTCCGAGTGAACGGCCTTCGCAAGCCGCTTGACCGGAAGAACAAAGAGGTAAAGGCTGCAAAAGCTATGGCCGCCTCTGACTGTGATAAGGCAATGTTTCAAATTGCCCAAAATGAAGTTCTGACCATTGATATTTTTTATTATCAGGCGCAGGCTACCGCCGTTGTTCGGGCTTAGTTAGAGGCGGCCCAGAAGAGGAATGGCGAGCTGGAGGCGACCATCACCAATCTCAAGGCCGAGCTGAAACCTCTTCGCCTTAAAATGTACTCATACGAAGCCTTGGAGAAATCCTTGGCCAACGTAAAGGAACGCCTGGTGACCCAGGAGAAGAGTCTTACTCAGGAGCTCTCGGAAAAGGCCGAGCAAGAGAAGAAAGAGTTGATCCGGGAGATGATGGAAGACTCCGCTCAAATCCAGCGCATGACTTGGGGCCGCCTCTTCCCCAATGCCGACTTTGCCTCTTGGGAAAAAACGTACCGCCAGTGTTCTGATACATATAATCAAGAGATCCTGGCGGCTGCTGAGGAAGAGGCGTTGGAGGAAGCGTTGGAGGAGGAGGAGCCGGTAGTGGCGCTTGTGCCGCTTGGGGGTAATGCATCAAAAAAGGATGCAGCTGAAGCCGAGTCCAGCAAGAAGAGTGCTGACCAGGCGGCAGCTGCTAATATTGAAGATCTGCCCCCTTCTTAAGCTTTATGTATTCTTTCCACGGCCTGCGTGCCGTTTGTTTTGTATTTGCCCGGCCAGGGGGCCGGGGCTTTGAATATTTTGCCGGTCTTTAATGACCGGCTTCTTTTTAATGAATTTTTGTTTTGCCTCAAATTTGTCTAAGTATTCCATATTCTAATATCCAATTGTTCACTAGACCGACTGTTTTACATGGCCGATAGTTGCAGACAGGTACGGATAGTTAGTCACGCCGCCTATGCCCCTGGACGACTGGTTGTCTGTTTCCAGGAAAGACGATCAGTCGGCCATTTATCCAATCGGTATTTGAACTATTTTAAGGTCTGGATCCTTTTTAGGAAGGCGGTCCTGTCATTTGTAAATTTAACCAAGTAGGAAAGTGGTCTGACCAAGTAAACATGAGTGTTACCTAGTCGCCAAGGAACTGAGTAGCAGAGATAACAAGCGGCGGGTACCGGTTGTTTCCCTTTATTCGCCAATGTTTGTTGGCTTTTAACTCATAATTTGTTAACCTAGCAGGAGTAGTGGTTGAGAGCCCCTGTTTGCTAAAAACAGGCGGACGACTCATACCTTTTAGGCTCCATACTAAGTTTGAGGGAGTGACTATAAGTTAACATAGGAGTTACTTAGTCTCCGTCACACTCTAGATTGAGTAGTAGAGGTACCGGGCGGCGGAGGCCGACTGATCCCCTTGATTCGCCAATGTTTGTTGGATATTAACTCAATAGGTTACCTAGTAGGAATAGGGGTTTGAGTGCCCCTGTTTGCCAAAAAACAGGCGGTCTACTCAAACCTTTTAGGTTCCATACCAAATTTGAGGGAGTAACTATGAGTTAACGTTGGAGTTACTCAGTCGCCGTCACTCTTGCTTGAGAAGTAGAGGTACCAGGCGGCGGCGGCCGGCTAGACCCCTTGATTCGCCAATGTTTGTTGGCTATTAACTCAAGAGGTACCCCCTGCATTTATCCCAAGTAATACAGGCGGTCATCTGACTCAGATGTCAACTGCTACCACTGGTTTGGTTAGTGATAGAGTTATCCTTGTCTCAAAAACGGCTACGTGGTTGCCCTTGGGGACAGTCGTATAGGTGCCGTGTAATTAGTTTATAGAGCAATGTTCCACCCAAAAGGGAGCTGCTCTCTGCGACGAATTTCATCCGGAGGGATGCCGCCGGACGCCTGCTATGATGTTGGGACAGGTCGTATTAGTCTTGAAGATTTGATCAGTTGGCTTGGCGCCTGGTCTGATCATTCGGCCTGTGGCCTTGGTTAGTTCTTGGTGAACGTAGGTGCTAAGTAAGAGGAGGGTAGCCGCCTGTTAGGAACAGGGTCGGCCAGGCCCTAATCTTTTTTAGCTAAGTATAAGGGGGGTGGCTGTGTGTTTGGAACCAGTCGACCCTCTTCTATGGAGAGTAGCCGACTATATGTCCAGACGGCATGCCCATATGGTGAGAAAATGGAGAGTAGCCGTTTGTAAAGGTACAAACGGCATGCCCCTCTGAAGATAGAGTGAAAAACTCAATGGAGAGTAGCCGACTGTAAAGGTACAGACGGCATGCCCCTCTGAAGAGAGTAAAAATACTCAATGGAGAGTAGCCGACTGTAAATGTACAGACGGCATGCCCCTCTGAAGAGAGTAAAAATACTCAATGGAGAGTAGCCGACTATTTGTTAGTAGGCGTGCCCCTCTTAGTACAAAATTGAATAGTAAGTATGCAAACTTTTTATTAAGTAGCTCTTGACTATTTACATAATTCAAAAGAAATATTTCTTAAGATTATCTACATTCCAAGTTCGAGGCAACGGTTGTCCGTCTGGTGTTTCCAGACGGTAGGTACCGTCCCTGACTTCCTCACAGATTTGGTAGGGTCCTTCCCAGTTGGGAGTTAGTTTGCCAGACTCATTAGCCCTACCAACTGCTTCCATTTTTCTAAGTACAAAGTCCCCTACTTTGAGTGGACGCCTGTGTACTTTTTTGTTGTATGATCTAGTCATTCTCAGACGGTAAATTTCATGGCGCAAGACAGCATTGCCCCTCCTTTCAGGAAGTGAGTCTAATGTCAGGCGCATGGCTTCCCAATTTGCCTCTTCGTCATATAGCATTACTCGAAGAGTCGGCTCGTAGTGTTCTATTGGAAGAACAGCTTCCGCACCGTAAGTTAGGAGGAATGGAGTTTCTCCAGTCGCCCCTTTTTCAGTCGTCCTAATGGCCCAGAGAACATGTGGTAGTTCATCCGCCCATAGGCCGCCTGCTCGTTCAATCTTTTTCTTGAGACCGTCCGAGATGATTTTATTAAAGGCTTCTACCTGGCCGTTTGCTTGTGGACGGCCGACAGATGCAAAGTAGTTTGCAATTCCTTGGTCGCCCAACCAGCTTTTGAGAACAGGCGTCTCAAATTGGGGACCATTATCAAAAACCATAGACATGGGAACCCCGAACCGAGTGATGACATTTTTCCAAATGAATGAAATTACATCTTTCGTCTTGATTCCCTTTACAGCCTCCGCCTCTACCCATTTAGTGAAGTAGTCGACGACAACAAGTATGTACCTCCTTCCGCCTGTAGCAGGCGTATATGGACCCAGAATATCCATGCCCCACTTAGCAAACGGTAGTGGGCTATGAATGGTAGTGAGGTCAGTAGCCGGACGGTGAATTAGCTTGCCAAACCTTTGGCACTTGTCACATTTTTTCACCATTTCCATTGCATCTGCTTCCAAAGTAGGCCTAAAGTAGCCCTGCCGCCTTGCCCTTTGAGCAAGCGTCCTACCGCCTATATGAGAAGCACAGTAACCAGAGTGAAGATCGTCTAGTATCTCTCGTCCCTTTTCTGGAGTAACACACTTTAAGAAGGGTTGAAGGTACCCCCTTTTGTGAAGTTCTCCCTTTATCATTTCAAAACAGGTGGCTCGTTTTTTCAGTGCTGCCGCCTGTTAAGGATCATCCGGCAGTGTACCGTTTGTCTGATATGCCCTGATTGAATCCATCCAGGTTGAGCTTCTGTCTAGGATTCCAATAGGGTTTTCCTCGATGCTTCTCTTCTCCATTACTTCCCAAAAAACAGTTCGAGGAGTATCACAGGAGGCGGATGATGCTAATTTTGACAGTGCATCCGCCTGGTTGTTTTCTGATCTTGGCACTTGGATCAGATGGAAATCCTCAAGGGAGCCGACTGCTTGTCGGACCGCCTGTAAATACTTGATCATGGCCGGATGGGTTGCTTCGTATTCGCCATTGTACTGACTCACTATCAATTGTGAATCGGAACAGGCGTCTATTTTTCTTGCCCCTGCCGCCTTGCACATGCGGATCCCGGCTAGTAAAGCTTCATATTCTGCCTCATTGTTTGAAGCCTGAAAACTGAAGCGTAGAGCATACTCGTACCTGTCGCCCTCTGGCGACTGACATATGACGCCTGCTCCACAACCATTTGAAGTAGAGCTTCCGTCCACATATACCTTCCATACTTGGTCTGGAACTTGAGAGTCAGGAGGACGAGTCATCTCTACAATAAAGTCAGCAAAGGCTTGCCCCTTCACTGCTTTTCTAGGCTCGAAAGTAACTTCGAGGCTCTGTATTTCTATGGCCCATTTGATCATTCGGCCTAACGACTCCATGATGGTAAGTGGCCGCTTGATAGGTTGGTCTGTATACACGACGACTGCATGTGCCAAAAAGTAGGGCTTCAATTTTTTAACAGCCATGAAGAGTGCAAGACCAAATTTCTCCACTAAGAGATACCTCAACTCGACATTTTTCAGTACGTGACTGACAAAGTAGACCGGGAGCTGACAGCCGTCTCTTTCAGCAAGGAGAACAGCGCTTAACGCATGATCAGAGACGACCAGGTACATGTAGAGTACTTCTTTGGGCAAAGGGCTGACCAGCCTCGGCAAGGAATGCAAGTGAACTTTCAATTTCTGGAAGGCGGCCTCAGCATCCGGCCCCCATTCAAACCTTGCCTTTTTCTTAATTGCCTGGAAAAAGTATAGGCATTTGTCGCCTGATCGGCTTAGAAATCTTCCCAAGGCCGCCAGACAACCTGTTAACTTCTGAACCTCTCGGATGGTACGAGGCGACTGCATGTCAATGACCGCCTGCACCTTCTCAGGGTTCGCCTCTATTCCTCTCTTATTGATAAGGAATCCAAGAAATTTCCCAGACTCAACTCCAAAGACACATTTCTTGGGATTAAGCATGACATGGTGCCGCCTGAGTGTGGCGAAAGTTTCTCGGAGGTCCGACAGATGATCTTTCTGAAGTTTATACTTGACAATCATATCATCAATATATGCCTCGACATTTCTCCCAATCTGATCAAAGAACACATTGTTTATCATTCGCTGGAAAGTGGCCAGAGCATTCTTAAGACCAAACGGCATGACCGTGTAACAGTATAACCCCTGATCAGTGACGAAGGTCGTCTTCTCCTGATCTTTCTCCCATAAAGGAATTTGATGGAAACTAGAGTAGGCGTCCATAAAGCTCATCAAAGCATGGCCGGCTGTTGAGTCGACCAGGTTATCAATTTTAGGCAGAGGGTAACTGTCTTTGGGGCACGCCTTGTTTAAGTCTGTGTAGTCTACACACATTCGCCAGGTGCCATTCGGCTTTTTAACAAGCACCACATTTGCAACCCAGTCTGGGAAGTAACATTGCCGAATGAACCCTGCATCAAGTAATTTTTTAACTTCGGCGGCTGCCGCCTGACTTCTGTCTTCGCCATGGTTCCGCTTCTTCTGCCGTACCGGCTTCTTTTTCGGATCCACGGCCAGTTTATGTACCGCCAGATCAGGACTAATGCCTGGCATTTCATGGACTTCGAATGCAAAGATGTCCTTGTATTCTTTCAATAGTTTGTGAAAGTCGTCACCAAGGTCTCTTAGAGCAGTCGTCCCAACTTTGACTGTTCGGTCAGGACGTGAGTCGTCTAAGATCAGGTCCGCATGCTCACCAGCCGGCTGAGGGCGGAACTCATCCGACTGCTCCTCTGCCAATTATTGCTATTTTCTTTCTTTTCTTGCGACCCCTGTCTGGGATGCCTTTCTCTTCTTGCCGCCTGCTTCTTGAACAGGCGCACTCTCTTTGACATTGTCAAGGTCTGTTTTTTCACCGCTTGACCCAGTGGCCATAACAGTGGGTTTGACATCCGAGAGATAGCACTCTCGGGCCATCCTCTGATCTCCCCTTAGGGAGCCGACTGTTCCATTATCCCTCTCAAACTTGAGCAACATAAGAGATGGGATTATAACAGCCTTGGAATTATTCAGGGTTGGTCGACCCAGAATCATGTTGTAGGCCGAGAGTTCTTCTACTACCAAGAACCGGACTACCATGTGTCGTCCTTCCCCTTTTCCGCCCAGGCGGATGGGTAAATCCACTCGTCCCAGTGGGTGGACGACTCCTCCTCCAAACCCTACTAAAGGGTGGGAGGCCGGATGTATGCAATCAGTCCGATATTTTAGCTTCGACAGACATTTGCTACTGATGAGATCTGAGGAGCTTCCGGTATGTATGAGGATTCGGCCAACTCTCTGGTTGGCCACTTTACATTCAATAACGATAGGGTCGTCATGCGGCCCTCTTACCCCTCCTAGATCTTCTTCAGTGATGACAATCTCAGGAAATGAATTTTTGGACGACCGTTCTTGTTGAACGGAATTTACATCTAACCGCCTGATATTGTCTTTGTTGCCCCTATTAGTGGGGCCGCCTCCTGAGAAGCCGCCTGCAATGGTGTAGACGACTGCATCATCTGTATCGGAGCTGTCAGCCTGTTGATTCTTTTTGGCCGACTGCTTTTTTGAGGAAGTGTTCCCCGTAGATTTCTTGACATAAGTGTCAAGATCACCTTGCTCAGCCAGGCGGTCCAGATACCGCATGAGACTGATGCAGTCATTGGTGTGATGACCAACATCATCATGATAAGCACATAATTTATTTTGGTTCCGGTTGTTTGCAGAACCCTTCATGGGGACCGGCTTCTCAATTGAGATCCGTCCCTTGATTTCTTTTAGGATAAACTGGTTATCTTTGTTAAACGCATACTTTGGGGAGTATGGTTTGAATTCTTTTTTCTTTTTCTAGGCCGACTGTTTAGAGGAATCAGCCGCCCAGACCTCTTTTCTCTTCTCATCTTTGTTTGACGACTGTTTCTGTCGTCCTTCTCTTTTGTCGAACCTTTTCCCGTCCGACTGTTTTACCGTACAAAGATCAGCCGCCTGTATATAGGCTTCTGCTTCAATCAAGGCCTCTTGAAGAGTCGCCACCCTCTTTCGAACCAAATCAAATTTGAAGGTAGACCCGTCTTTGAGACCTCTGAAAAAGTCAGTATAGGCTACCTCATCCGGTAACCCTTGAATTTGTATTCTCATCAGGTTAAACCGCCTGATGTAAGAACAAAGCCCTCCTTCTCGCCCTGCTGAATTGTTCCAAAATCAATGGTCGTTTTCTTCGCAGGGATGTTCATGGCGATGTTGGAGGTGAATAAGTAAGCAAGCGTCCTGAAGCTATTTACACAACCAGTCGGCAGGTTGCCGAACCATTGTTGTGCGATTCCTTTGAGAATCGCTGGGAAACACTTGCACCAAGTGGGATCATCCAACCCTTGAAGGTACATCAGGTTGGTGAATTCCATCAGATGGTCTTCTGGGTTAGTAGTGCCGTCATAGGCGCCTACTAGTACATTTTTCACTTTGGCCGGCTGAGCGGCTTCAGTAATTTCCTTGGAGAAGGCCGACGGCTGTTCAGCAAGTCTAAGCAACCGTAGCTGCCAGTCCATAGGTTGGACGTTTTTTGCTGCAGGTCCACCAAACGGAGGTGGCCGCAAAAAATACTGTTGTTGTGGTACAAATGGTAAGTTTGGTACCGCCTGGTCGCTATGAAAGCCGGATTGACGGGAGGTGCCGCGTGACTGACTCTCATGATACGACTGAGTATGCCTCATCGAGGCATTTCGCAGACTGTCTTGAAAGTTTGAAGTAGAGGCCGACTCTGACAATCGGTCACTCTTCTTCTGCTCTAGCAGTAGCCGAGCGTCTGTGAATGTTTGCTTCGACCCGTCCGCCTGAATATGACGAACAGGTTTCCTATTTCCTGTAGGAAAACGGAATTTTGTGAAATCAAGGGCAGGTGGCTCCCGCTTCCTAGATTTAGGATGAGGAGTCGCCTCTCGCCCTTGAACTGGCTTCCTCTTCAGTGAAGTGGAGGGTTTCTTAGCCGACTGCTCCTTGACTGGAGCAGGCGGCTTCTTGTTGAGCAACTCTTGAATCTCTCCCTTGAAGTTCCTCATGAAGGTCATGAGTTCGTTCCTTGTGATGGGAGCAGACCCATCAGTCGGCTGTTGCCGAACAGGCGGTGCCTGCTGGCTCACTTCCAGTTTGAAGATGTTCCCGTTCCCTCCTTTCAGTATGACAGGTACGTCGGGCCCTTAGGGTCCCGTCTGAAGCTGTGTGAGCTTCAACTTCAAATCACTCTCGGTATCATGGTCCGACTGAACTTGAGGGTCGTCTAGGGGATGCCTCTCTTCAGGAGTCGGTACAGACTTGGATGCCATCTCAGAAGTACTTTCCCCACAGACGGCGCCAAATGTTTCGGGGTTTTCTGATGTCCTACGGGAGAGTTACAATTCCAAGACTGGAACCGGACGCCTGTACCTGCAAAATAACGGAGACTCATGGTGGTGGCAGCTCCGCCTCCAACGGTCAAGTTAGTACTTGATTAAGGAGTAATTAATGCAGAAATTAAAGTGATTGGGTCTCTCTAGGTGAGAGTGTTTAATGTAGGGAATCTGCTTTGTTAGCGAGATCAGCCGGTTATTACTGTGTGTAATTAATGTGTTTTTTTTTTCGTCCTCCCCCTTAATGAGGATTAAGGGAGGTATTTATAACCTTGGGAAACGTGCCCATCCTAGGTTTAGGTTAACCTAGGGCTGATTGGGCTTCCCTCGGAAGTTGGGCCTGGGTGGCCGGTTTCTCCATTAGGCATGGAGTATGCCACATGTCATGACATAATAGGTCCAAGGTGGACGAATAAGCGCGTGCCACGTGGCAAGCCCTGACAGTTCCAACCGGGGGACACTTGGCAGGACCTGATTGGCCCACGTGGCGCATTCCGATTGGTGGGAGCAAAATCCCCTAATCAGCACGCATAATTAATACAACTAAACAAATAAACATGCAATTAATAAAGCGATAAACACATTAAGAGGGAGAGAGATAAAGTAGGAAAAGTCATTCTTATCCTCGTAGCGTGCTTCACACGAACTCGAGCACGACCCCCCGAAAAGCTCAAGACACGCATGCGCGAATCCTCCTACTTCGCACATTCACGCGTCCGAACAAGTTTCCTACCTTGTAACTTAGACGAGTCTAAACCAAAAATGAGTTTTATGAACTTAAAGGTTTTCTCACGCTTTTGGGAGATGCCTTATTGAGTTCAACTCAAAGTATATACTTCTCAACTACCAAGGTTGGTATTTATAGGCAAAGCACTCCCAAAACTTCAATCATCTTTTCATGGGGGAGAGTTGATGAAATGAGAAAAATAAGCAATTAATTTAATTCTAAATCAAATTAATTAGCATAAACAATAAGCAAACAACAAATATCAATCTAAAGGAGGGGTTAGGTAAGGACCATGAACCCTCTCCTTGGAGAGCAAGCAAGCTACCACCTCACCCAAAGGCAAGGTAAGCTGGCCGGCCAAGCCTTAGGCTCCAAGGCACGCCTAACTGGCGTCCTTTCCCTTGGCTGGCCTTGCCAGCACATCACAAGCTCACGCGAGCTTACTGGGCGCTAGCGGGTTGCTAGTTAGGCCTGCTCGTGTGCTTACGGGCTGGTTCTAGCTTTGCTAGCATTGGCTTGCTCGCATGCTTGCGGGCTGATGCTAGCGCTGCTAGCTCGGCTAGCAAGCATGATTTACGAGGCTAGCTCTGCTAGCTAGCCTGCTCGGCCAACTTGCCTAGCCAGCGCACATGCATGGCTGCTGGGCTTGTGGCCGAGGCTAGCACATGGCTAGTAGCCTTGCTAGCCTTGCACGCCTAGTCCTCGCATTGGCCTAGCCAATGCGAGGCTAGGTCTTTGCGCGTTGACTTGTCATTTGACTTATTTTCTTGCGATTCGTTGAATCAACTCGACGTTCGACGCTCTAAGCTTGGAATCCGATGTTTGAGTTCATAAAATCTTTATCGACTCATTAAATCCTTCGGATTACTTCGTCGCCTTTGATCGGTTACACGATTGGGTGTGACTCGTAGGGTTCAATCAAGTGCAAACTGTAAGATTAATTATACATTAATCTTACTGATCAGAAGCGGTCTCTAACTAGGCATTCCAATCACTTGACTTCACTGAATAATTAATTTTCCTAATTTATTCTGAACCCTCTATCGGAATAATACACTTGTTCGAAGGACACCATTCCTTTCAATTTTGATTTAATCATCCATTTTTTTATTAACTTTATTTGACCATCTACAAAAACGCCAAAATTTATATTTCATCTTCTCTTGGTCCATTTTAAAAAAAATAAAAATAAAAAATCATACCAAAACTTACACTATTAATGTTTTGGGGTCATTTTAGCTCCGATATAAAGTCAGAACTGTAAATAAACATAGCTCATTTTACGTGTTAAGAAATACGTTCACAGTGCATTTATTATATCTCTAAAATATTTTTTGAGATGTAATGAGTACTACAACATTGAGTAACCACCTCATATTTTTTTATAAATTACTTTTCAGCCCTTCTTGTGTGTAGGTGGCCACACCGTGTGACCACTTATAAAAGAATAAAGTAATCCCTATAACACTGAATGAGTAACCCCTTTAATATTGGCCGAGTAACCCCTATAACGCTGACTGAGTAACGTTTGTTACACTTACCAAGTAACTCTTATAACACTAACGAAACAGTATAACACTAACGAAGTAACCCCTATGATGGATCGTCGCATGGTGTGACTAGCCACATATAAGAATGTGTGATTACTTTTACATTTTTTAACTCAAAGAGGTAAAATTGTTTAGTTTTTTCAAACAATTTGAAACTACAGTGTACTGCGTCAAGAAAACGGTCGCAAAATATGAAATATGCGACCAATTTTTACACGGTCGCAATATTACGACCGTTTTGTAAATGGTCGCAATATTCTGGCCTTTTAAATAGTCGCAAAGATGTTTGAACAATTAAAAATAATTCTAAATTAAAATAACTCTTTTGCAACAGCTAAAACGGTCGTAAACAGCGGCCATTTATGAAACAGTAGTAATTTGCGACCGTTAAAAAGGATTTTGTATTTTTTCTTAAAAAAAAAAAACAATACGATATAAAAGGATACCCCTTACTCCCAAACCCTAATCTTCTTCTCACTCACGCCGCTCATCCCTCCTCTTTCTTTTCTCTCTCCTTCTCTTTCTTTCTTTCTCTTTCTTCTCTTTCCTTTCTCACACTCCTCCATCTCCTTCTCTTTCCTTCAATAGTAGAAAAAGTCTCTTTTACCACTACATAAATGCTTCGATGATAAAGAAAACCGTAGCAATTTATTTAGAATGTTACGGGTCAATAACTTCACCGTAGCATATTTTAGTTAAACGATAAAAAAAAAAAAAACAGGCCTCACCCCTTTTTTTGTTGTTTCTCTCTCCTCTGTTGCGTTATTGACTTATAGGGCGTTTGCTTGGAGGTATAGAAATAAGAGGGATAAGAAGGGAGTATAAAGATAAGAGATTGATGGGAAGGACAAGGATAAATAATTTTTATCCTATGTTTGGTAAATATGGGAAACAAATTAGGGATAAGTGATAAATTTATAAAAATACACTTACTAACTTCTACCCTTTCTCTTTACCCTTTCAATTTCATTAAAGGTATTTATAATTTTTTTTTTTTTTTTTTTTTTTTTTTTTTTTTTTTTGTTGCCTCCATTGTTATTGTTGTGGATGTTGTTGATATTGTTGTGGATGTTGTTGATATTGTTGTCGATGCTATTAATATTGTTTTCGGTGCTAGCTATTAATGTTGCTGTCGGTTTTGTTTCTAGTGTGCGGTTATTGTTGTTATTGTTGGATAATTTTCAGGTTTAGGATTGTATAGATGATATCTGATCTTGTGTTGTTTATACTTTTTAATCAATGTAACTAATCTGTATAGTGAAAGTGATGGTATTTGGTTATCCTTTTGTTGGGCTAGGTATAGAGTGATATTTACACTCTATTAGAATACTTGGAAGTTTTTAATTTGTTTTAGATCATGTCGCACTTTCCTTTTGCATCTGTTCTATACAAAATGCTTCTAATTTATCTGACTTCTTCTCCTGGTTTCTGGGACCCTTTTGGATGAAATTAAGCAGGTCCTCAGTGTTAGCTCTAGTAGAAAAAGAGAGATATTAGAGAGGGCTAAAGTAGAGGACTTTGGTTCTGAAGAGAGTGAGTTACTTAAAGAGTAAAATGAGCAAGAGTAAAATAAGGAGAGTTTTGTCTGTGGTTCAGGTTGGTGAAATCTTGGGAACATTAATCAAAACGGCCTCCTCCTTATCCGCCTTTGATGAGCTACCATCGTACTGGACTCCTAAGTGGGTAAGTTTCTCGCTGAATATCATGATTTTTATCTAAGAAAGCTGTTAGTGTCTATATTATGTTGCAAGAGACCATGGTTTGTGTGGGCTAAGTTGAATAGCTTTTAAACCAAGTGGCTCAATATCAGTTAACATATTGTTCATATGCATCCATTCATGTTTTCATTTTCTTTCTTGTGATTAGTGACTTCTCCCTCTCTGACAAACTTGCTTATGTGTTTGAGATCAAAATCGCTAATGAAATTTGATCTTGTTTAGTAGATTTGTTGGGGATGAATTGATAAACCTGAAACCTGATTGTTCTTGAACCCTAATTATTAGAACTCATTTGGTCCATTTCTGATTATCATGTAAAGAACTTGACACTAGACAACTAGTACTGCATATGAAGTTGCATAATTTGAAGGTAATGCAATGCATTTGGCTCATGTTTGATTATGTATTTGGGTTGCAAGCATATCATGCTAGTTTGATATTTAATAATCACTTTTCTCTATAATAATCATTCACTTGGTTGATATAAATTGTACGTACATCTTTGAGGTAAATTAGATTACCTACAACCGTTTTCTCTTCCTTTTTTCCCCTCTTTTATTTTTCCATCAGCTTGTTAATTTAAGTATTTTGTTTATTATTATAGCCACTGTCCATATGTTGTCGTCCTTGCCGATGTTGCCACTGTTTATATGTTGCCAATGCTGCTGTCCAAAATTGATGCTGCTGATGTTGCTGTCAAAAATTGATGTGCTGTTTTCGTTTGTTGCATAGGCTGCCAGCCTTATTTGTAAATATATATTTTACATTGTATAATTATTATAAGTTATATGGAAATGGTTTCTTTTATGTATATGTTATACAATCATCATTAATTAAGCTTTTAAAATGCAAAAAATAAATTAAATTATATATATATATATATATATATATATATATATATATATATATATATATTGTAATATTTTTTGGGCCATTTAATGCTACGATATAGACAACAAACCGTAGCAAAAAATAGCAAAAGGTGTCGGTTTTCTTGAAAAAACCGTAGCAAAAGGTGCAAAAACGCTACGGTTATTTTAAAAAAACTGTGGCAAAAAACTTAAATTTGCTACGGTTTTGAATCGGAGCAAATAGTTTTCCTTATTCGCTATGCCCACTAGTTCTACGGCACAAAGTTGTAGCAAATACCCCTAAAAAAACCGTAGCAAATGTCATTTTTTTCCACTAGTGCTTTCTCCTTCTTCTCTTTCCATTTTTGTTCTCCATTTTCGTTCGCATCTCATGCCCCTCCATTTTCATTCTATTTTTCTTCATCATTCTTTCCACATCTGGAGTTTTGGTGTTCGGATTTCGTAACCAAACGAATTATGGTGTTCAGATTTTCTTCAACAAACGAATTATGGTGTTTTTATGGTTAAATTCAATCATAAAAATTCCATATCTGGAGTTTTTATAGTCGAATTTGACCATATAAACCCGAAGAGGAAGAAATATTGGGAAAGATACGTTGATTTTTCAAAAAAATTTGTTTGTTTTGGTTTATTTTCGATTTTTGTGGTTTTATTTCATTTTTTATTTGAATTTCCATGTTTATATTTCTACAAATTTTGGTTGTTTTTTTTTTTTTTCCCCGATTTTTGTTTGAGTTTTTGTTCGAACTTCGTTGATTTTGGGCTTGATTTTGAGTTTTTGTCAATGTTGTTCGAATTTCGTTGATTTTGGGTTTGATTTTAGTTTTCGTTGCTTTTGTTCGAATTTTCATGAACTTTGTTCATATTTTGTTGATTTTTTTTTTTTATTTTCGTTAATTTGAGTTTGATTTACGTTAACTTTGTGGACTTGTGATAAATATATGGGTTATTTTGGGTTAAGGGGTTTTTTTGGGTGGCGGTGGTGGTGGATAGAGGTTGTAAGGGTGGGCGGTGGTAGTGGGGGAGTTGGTTTGGGCGGGTAGTGGCGGTGGGTAGAGTTGGTTTGGGTGGGAATGGTGGTGGGGTTGTGTGGAGTACATGCAGTGGTTTGTGTGAAGTACAAGCAGTGGTTTGGTTGGGAATGGTGGTGGGGCTGTTTGAAGCGGTCGTTAAATTCCAGATTTGCGATCAGTCCTAAAAACGGTCGTAGTTATTAACATTTGCGACCATTTTCCATGCGGTAGTTTAAATTAGTAGAAACGGTCGCAATAAATATGCAGCCATTATTCAGTCGTAATAATCTCTTTTTGCGGCCAAGTGGATAACGACTACCATATTACGATCGGTGACGGTCGCAATTATTTTCAGCGGCTGTCTGAGACGGTCGCAAAAACCTTAATTTTTAGTTGTGTACAAAACATCCGTAATACAAATGAACATCTAATTTCATATTTTATAAAATCATTATATGTTCATTATCATAAAATCATTATAATTGGAATAATAAATGTTCATTTTTGTTATAGTAAATGTTCATTTTTGGTCGCGGGACCAGCCGCTGGGCGCGAGTCCAGTCAATCAATAACTTAATACTAAACAGACGTCGAAAGTGACACGAGTCACATCCTGATGCTGTTTTTTCTCTTCATAACTCTCCTCTCTTTTTAGTCAAAATCTTTATTTTTTGGAATATTTGTATAATACCACTATAATAATATTATTTCAAATATTTAATATTATCTTTATAATAAATGTATTTCTTTTTATTTGGTGTCCTTAATTCTTCCATGCACAATTACCTAAAATATTATTCCAATTATATTTTAGTTATCTTATAAATGGAGTATTATAAGATTTTGCCAAAAAATTAATAATAAAACTGATTCGTATAATTGATAATAAATGTATTCCTTTTTTTTTTTTTTCAAATACCTCTAATTTTTTATTTCAATTTATATATTAAAAATATACATTTAAATTAATGACAATTTTGTTTCTAAGATTTACTACTATGTATCTAAAAATATATTAAACTTATACTTTGCCTTTTAATATAGATTATGACAATATAATTTCTATATATTTTATGTGTATGTTTTATAAAATTTATTTGTTAGATATAATTAATTTTTTTAAAAAATAAGACTTACTCTAAACTAGTACTAATTTACTAACTGTTTTAGAATTCCAAAATTAAATTTAGGGTATTTTGATTTTTACCACCTTCAAATAACCAAATAATTGAATTTACCACCTCCAAAAAAAAAAGATTTACTTTACCACCTCATAAAAAAATTAAACATCAGTTTTACCACCAATCACCTCCAACTAACGGATTCCGTCCAAAAATCCGTTAGTGGGGCCCACCTTGCACACGTGTCGCCATATTATTGGTTAAGTTTTAAAAAAATAAATAAAAAAAACAAAATAAAAAATAAAAAATCCCCATCAAGCAACCGATGGTTGCTGCCACCGTCGGGACCCCCACCGCCGGACCGGCTACAACCAGCCCCACCACCTAACCGTTACAACCAGCCCCCACCACCTAACCGCTACCAGCCACCGTCGGGCCCCACAGCCACCACACCGATTTCGACCTCAAAACCCTAGCCACCACCTAACAGCTACGACCAACCCCACCACCTAACCGCTACCACCGCACCGCACACCACAGCCGCGCCGATTTTGACCCCCTTTCCACCAATTTCCGACCTCAAAACCCTAGTCAACACCTAATAGCTACGACCAACCCACCACCTAATCTCTACCACCGCACCGCACACCACAGCCGCACCGATTTCTACCCCTTTCCACCAATTTCCGACCTCAAAACCCTAGCCACCACCTAACAGCTACGACCAACCCACCACCATCCAAACCCAGACCAGAAACAACCGCCACCCAGACGCGAAACCACCCCGACTCAAAACCACCACCACCCACCAGAAACCCTGCCAGCCAGACGCGAAACCATCGCGACTCGAAACCACCACCACCCAGACGCGAAACCCACACGAAATTCCGACCAACCGAGGTAGTTGATTTCGTTGCTGGTTGGTTGACATGGAAGATCGGGGAAGATGAAGAAGAAACGTCAAAAATGTGGGCCCTACTAACGGATTCATGGACGGAATCTGGTAGTTGGTGGTAAAATCGATTTTTTGGAAATTTTGGTGGTGGTAAAGTAAATCTTTTTTTTTTGGAGGTGGTAAATTTAATTATTTGGTTATTTGAAGGTGGTAAAAATCAAAATACCCTTAAATTTACTTTATGGTCCGCTATAAATGGCCTTTAGAAATTTTGAACGTCTCTAAAACCCAAGCCCAATTTAAATTGTTAACCCAGACTAAAATTGCAAAGCCTAACTAATATTATTGATAAAACCCAATAAGATCCATTCATGCCCAACAATAGATAATACTCTGTAGTACAGTAGCTAACCTTAGGGTCATTATCTAACCAGGATGCTACTACTCCTGTGTTGTGCGTGATGAGTACCTTTCACGTTTTGATTGACGAGTTCGATAAAGAGTTGAAGAGTCGCACAAAGTTTCCTTAAGCCTAGACCATATTTCTAATCTTTTCCAAAGTGTTTTTAATCCAAATCATTCACTTCGTGTCTTTTTAAACCCAAAATCATTCATTTCGTGTCCCTAAAATCATTTGTTTTGTGCTCGAAATATTAAAAACGTCCAAACCTGATTATTTTGGTCCATGTTCTCAGTCCCATTATTGTTTAGATGAATGGGGCTTAAAAAAAGCTTTCCAACGATACATTATAAGCCCAAATCCGACTTAAAACGAATGAGTTATGGGTAGGATACTAAACCGAGCCTAGGTCCACTTTTAGTACGACCGAATTATTATATGGAGTCCAAATATTTTATTTAGGCCCATATGATCATATTCCTAATCCCAAATCAGTTAAGATTTTCTAAAATCTTCTCTAAGGTTCTAATCTATCCTTTTCAAAAAGATTCTATCATCTCCGCCTATAATGATGCAAGCATTCTATTATACACACTACACGCGTAAATCAAATAATCCCAAAAAAATATAAGTGGAAGATTTTATTGTTAGAGATCATATAATTCCGTGTTGATTAAACATGTAAGAAAATAATATTTTTTTAAAATATGCAAAGAAGGAGGCTAACTCCCAACTTACTTAAGATTAATAATTACGAAAATTAAAAAAAATGAAAAAATTTTGTGAATGATAGTTGATTAGGGGATTTTTCCCCACTAATCACCATTTGACAAGTGGACCAATCAGGTTCCGCCATGTGTCCGTCACATGGGCCAATAGGAGCCTGCCACGTGTCAAGAAATGATCCGTCCACTCTGGACCAATTACGACACGACACGTGTCCTTCCCATGACACCTGGGATAACCGGTCACCTAGGCCCAACTTCCGTGGGAAGCCCAATCAGCCCAAGGTTAACCTAAACCTAGATTGGCACGTTTCCCGAGGTTATAAATACCTCCATTAATCCTCATTAAGGGAGATTACACAGATTACACACATTAAACTCTCTCACCTAGAGAGACCCAATCACTTTAATTTCCGCATTAATTACTCCTTAATCAAGTACTAACTTGACCGTCGGAGGCGGATCTCCAATCATCCGGAGCATCTGTTTGTTTTGCAGGTACAGGCGTCCGGTTCCAGTCTCGGAATTGTAACTCTCCCGCAGGACATCAGAAAACCCCGAAACATTTTGGCGCCGTATATGGGGAGAGTACTTCTGAGATGGCATCCACGTTTGTATCGGCTCCTGAAGAGAGACGTCCCCTGGACGACCCTCTAGTTCAGTCGGACCACGATACTGAGAATGAATTTGAAGTTGAAGCTCACACAGCTTCAGACGGGACCCTAAGGGCCCGACGTACCCGTCATACCGAAAGGAGGGAACGGGAAAATCTTCAAACTGGAAGCGAGCCAGCAGGCGCCCCGCCTGTTCGGCAGCAGCCGACTGATGGGTCTGCTCCCATCACAAGGAACGAACTCATGACCTTCATGAGGGACTTCAAGGGAGAAATTCAAGAGTTGATCAACAAGAAGCCGCCTGCTCTGGACAAGGAGCAGTCGGCTAAGAAACCCTCCACTTCACGGAAGAGGAAGCCAGTTCAAGGGCGAGAGGCGACCCCCCATCCTAAATCTAGGAAGTGGGAGCCACCTGCCTTGATTTCACAAAATACCGTTTTCCTACTCCAGGAAATAGGAAACCTGTTCGTCATATTCAGGCGGACGGGTCGAGGAAAACATACACAGACGCTCGGCTACTGCTAGAGCAGAAGAAGAGTGACCGATTGTCAGAGTCGGCCTCTACTTCAAACTTCCAAGACAGTCTGCGAAATACCTCGATGAGGCATACTCAGTCGTATCATGAGAGTCAGTCAGGCGGCACCTCCCGTCAGTCCGGCTTTCATAGCGACCAGGCGGTACTAAACTTACCGTTTGTACCGCAACATTAGTATTTTTTACAGCCACCTCCGTTTGGTGGACATGCAGCAAAAAATGTCCAACCTATGGACTGGCAGCTATGATTGCTTAGACTTGGTGAACAGCCGTCTACCTTCTCCAAGAAAATTACTGAAGCCGCTCAGCCGGTCAAAGTGAAAAATGTATTAGTAGGCGCCTATGACGGCACTACTAATCCAGAAGACCATCTGATGGCATTCACTAACCTGATGTACCTTCAAGGGTTGGATGATCCCACTTGGTGCAAGTGTTTCCCAGCGACTCTCAAAGGAATCGCACAACAATGGTTCGGCAACCTGCCGACTGGTTGTGTAAATAACTTCAAGACGCTTGCTTACTTATTCACCTCCAACTTCGCCATGAACATCCCTGCGAAGAAGACGACCCTTGATTTAGGAACAATTCAGCAGGGCGAGAAGGAGGGGCTTCGTTCTTACATCAGGCGGTTTAACCTGATGAGAATACAGATTCAAGGGTTACCGGATGAAGTAGCCTATACTGACTTTTTCAGAGGTCTCAAAGACGGGTCGACCTTCAAATTTGATTTAGTCCGAAAGAGGGTGGCGACTCTTCAAGAGGCCTTGATTGAAGCGGAAGCTTATATACAGGCGACTGATCTTTGTAGTACGGTAAAGCAGTCAGACGGGAGAAGGTCCGACAAAAGAGAAGGACGACAGAAACAGTCGTCAAACAAAGACGAGAAGAGAAAAGAGGTCTGGGCGGCTGATTCCTCTAAACAGCCGGCCCAGAAGAAGAAAAAAGAATTCAAACCATACTCCCCAAAGTATGTGTTTAACAAGGATAGCCAATTTATCCTAAAGAAAATCAAGGGACGGATCTCAATTGAGAAGCCGGTCCCCATGAAGGGTTCTGCAACCAACCGGAACCAAGAAAAATTCTGTGATTATCATGAAGATGTTGGTCATCACACCAATGAATGCATCAGTCTCATGCGGTATCTGGACCGCCTGGCTGAGCAAGGTGATCTTGACACTTATGTCAAGAAATCTACGGGGAACACTTCCTCGAAAAAGCAGTCGGCCAAAAAGAATCAACAGGCCGACAGTTCCGATACAGATGATGCAGTCGTCTACACCATTGCAGGCGGCTTCTCAGGAGGCGGCCCCACTATTAGGGGCAACAAAGACAATATCAGACGGTTAGATGTAAATTCCGTTCACCAAGAACGGCCCTCCAAATATTCATTTCCTGAGATTGTCATCACTGAAGAAGATCTAGGAGGGGTAAGAGGGCCGCATGACGACCCTACCGTTATTGAATGTAAAGTGGCTAACCAGAGAGTTGGCCGAATCCTCATAGATACCGGAAGCTCCTCAGATCTCATCAGTAGCAAATGTCTGTCAAAACTAAAATATCAGACTGATTGCATACATCCGGCATCCCACCCTTTAGTAGGGTTTGGAGGAGGAGTCGTCCACCCAGTGGGACGAGTGGATTTACCCATCCGCCTGGGCGAAAAAGGGGAAGGACGACACATGGTAGTCCGGTTCCTGGTAGTAGAAGAACTCTCGGCCTACAACATGATTCTGGGACGACCAACCCTGAATAATTCCAAGGCTGTTATAATCCCATCTCTTATGTTGCTCAAGTTTGAGAGGGATAATGGAACCGTCGGGTCCCTAAGGGGAGATCAGAGGATGGCCCGTGAGTGCTATCTCTCGGATGTCAAGCCCACTGTTATGGCCACTGGGTCGAGCGGTGGAAAAATAGACCTTGACAATGTCAAAGAGAGTGCGCCTGTTCAAGAAGCAGGCGGCAAGAAGAGAAAGGCATCCCAGACAGGGGCCGCAAGAAAAGACAGAAAATAACAATCATTGGCAGAGGAGCGGTCGGATGAATTCCGCCCTCAGCCAGCTGGTGAGCATACGGACCTGATCTTAGATGACTCGCGTCCTGACAGAACAATCAAGGTTGGGACGACTGCTCTAAGGGACCTGGGTGACGACTTTCACAAACTATTGAAAGAATACAAGGACATCTTTGCATTCGAAGTCCATGAAATGCCAGGCATTAGTCCTGATCTGGCGGTACATAAACTGGCCGTGGATCCGAAAAAGAAGCCGGTACGGCAGAAGAAGCGGAACCATGGCAAAGAAAGAAGTCAGGTGGCAATCGCCGAAGTTAAAAAATTACTTGATGCAGGGTTCATTCGGCAATGTTACTTCCCAGACTGGGTTGCAAATGTGGTGCTTGTTAAAAAGCCGAATGGCACCTGGCGAATGTGTGTAGACTACACAGACTTAAACAAGGCGTGCCCCAAAGACAGTTACCCTCTGCCTAAAATTGATAACCTGGTCGACTCAACAGCCGGCCATGCTTTGATGAGCTTTATGGACGCCTACTCTGGTTTCCATCAAATTCCTTTATGGGAGAAAGATTAGGAGAAGACGACCTTCGTCATTGATCAGGGGTTATACTGTTACACGGTTATGCCGTTTGGTCTTAAGAATGCCCCGGCCACTTTCCAGCGAATGATAAACACTGTGTTCTTTGATCAGATTGGGAGAAATGTCGAGGCATATATTGATGATATGATTGTCAAGTCTAAACTTCAGAAAGATCATCTGTCGGACCTTCGAGAAACTTTCGCCACACTCAGACGGCACCATTTCATGCTCAATCCTAAGAAATGTGTCTTTGGAGTTGAGTCTGGGAAATTTCTCGGATTCCTTATCAATTAGAGAGGAATAGAGGCGAACCCTGAGAAGGTGCAGGCGGTCATCGACATGCAGTCGCCTTGTACCATCCGAGAGGTTCAGAAGTTAACAGGTTGTCTGGCGGCCTTGGGAAGATTTCTAAGCCGATCAGGCGACAAATGCCTATACTTTTTCCAGGCAATTAAGAAAAAGGCAAGGTTTGAATGGGGGCCGGATGCTGAGGCGGCCTTCCAGAAATTGAAAGTTCACTTGCATTCCTTGCCGAGGCTGGTCAACCCTTTGCCCAAAGAAGTACTCTACATGTACCTGACCGTCTCTGATCATGCGTTAAGCGCTGTTCTCCTTGCTGAAAGAGACGGTTGTCAGCTCCCGGTCTACTTTGTCAGTCACGTACTGAAAAATGCCGAGTTGAGGTATCCCTTAGTGGAGAAATTTGGTCTTGCACTCTTCATGGCTGTTAAAAAATTGAAGCCCTACTTTTTGGCACATGCAGTCGTCGTGTATACAGAGCAACCTATCAAGCGGCCACTGACCATCATGGAGTCGTCAGGCCGAATGATCAAATGGGCCATAGAAATACAGAGCCTCGAAGTTACCTTCGAGCCTAGAAAAGCAGTGAAGGGGCAAGCCTTTGCTGACTTTATTGTTGAGATGACTCGTCCTCCTGACTCTCAAGTTCCTGACCAAGTCTGGAAGGTATATGTGGATGGAAGCTCTACTTCAAATGGTTGTGGAGCAGGCGTCATATGTCAGTCGCCAGAGGGCGACAGGTACGAGTATGCTCTACGCTTCAGTTTTCAGGCCTCAAACAATGAGGCAGAATATGAAGCTTTACTAGCCGGAATCCGCATGTGCAAGGCGGCAGGGGCAAGAAAAATAGACGCCTGTTCCGATTCACAATTGATAGTGAGTCAGTACAATGGCGAATACGAAGCAACCCATCCGGCCATGATCAAGTATTTACAGGCGGTACGACAGGCGGTCGGATCCCTTGAAGATTTTCGTCTGACCCAAGTGCCGAGATCAGAAAACAACCAGGCGGATGCACTTTCAAAATTAGCATCATCCGCCTCCTGTGATACTCCTCGAACTGTTTTTTGGGAAGTAATGGAGAGGAGAAGCATTGAGGAAGAACCTATTGGAATCTTAGACAGAAGCTCAACCTGGATGGATCCAATCAGGGCATATCTGACAAAGGGTACCCTGCCGGATGATCATCAACAGGCGGCAGCACTGAAAAAATGAGCAACCAGTTTTGAAATAATAAAGGGAGAACTTCACAAAAGGGGGTACCTTCAACCCTTCTTAAAGTGTGTTTCTCCAGAAAAGGGACGAGAGATACTAGACGATCTTCACTCTGGTTACTGTGCTTCCCATATAGGTGGTAGGACGCTTGCTCAACGGGCAAGGCGGCAGGGCTACTTTTGGCCTACTTTAGAAGCAGATGCGATGGAGATGGTGAAAAAATGTGACAAGTGCCAAAGGTTTGGCAAACTAATTCACCGTCCGGCTACTGACCTCACTACCATTCATAGCCCACTACCGTTTGCTAAGTGGGGCATGGATATTCTGGGTCCATATATGCCTGCTAAAGGTACATACTTGTTGCCGTCGACTACTTCACTAAATGGGTGGAGGCGGAGGCTGTAAAGGGAATCAAGACAAAGGATGTAATTTCATTCATTTGGAAAAATGTCATCACTCGGTTCGGGGTTCCCATGTCTATGGTTTTTGATAATGGTCCCCAATTTGAGACGCCTGTTCTCAAAAGCTGGTTGGGTGACCAAGGAATTGCACACTACTTTGCATCTGTCTGCCGTCCACAAGCAAACGGCCAGGTAGAAGCCTTTAATAAAATCATCTCAGACGGTCTCAAGAAAAAGATTGAACGAGCAGGCGGCCTATGGGCGGATGAATTACCACATGTTCTCTGGGCCATTAGGACGACTGAAAAAGGGGCGACTGGAGAAACTCCATTCCTCCTAACCTATGGTGCGGAAGCTGTTCTTCCAATTGAACACTACGAGCCGACTCTTCGAGTAATGTTATATGACGAAGAGGCAAACTGGGAAGCCATGCGCCTGGCATTAGACTCACTCCCAGAAAGGAGGGGCAATGTTGTCTTGCGCCATGAAATTTACCGCCTGAGAATGACCAGATCATACAACAAAAAAGTACACAGGCGTCCACTCTAAGTGGGAGACTTTGTACTTAGAAAAATGGAAGCAGTTGGAAGGGCTAATGAGTCTGGCAAACTAACTCCCAACTGGGAAGGACCCTACCGAATCTGTGAAGAGGTCAGGGACGGTACCTACCGTCTGGAAACACCAGACGGCCAACCGTTGCCTCGAACTTGGAATGCAGATAATCTTAAGAAATATTTCTTTTGAATGATATAAATAGTCAAGGGCTACTTAATAAAAGTTTGCATACTTAATATTCAATTTTGTACTAAGAGGGGCACGCCTACTAACAAACAGTCGGCTACTCTCCATATTCAGTTTTCATTTTTACTTAAGAGGGGCATGCCTACTGACAAACAGTCGGCTACTCTCCATGTTTAATTTTTATTCTTACTTAAGAGGGGCAGGCCACCTATACATTTACAGTCGGCTACTCTCCATTGAGTATTTTACTCTATCTTCAGAGGGGCATGCCGTCTGTACCTTTACAGTCGGCTACTCTCCATTGAGTATTTTACTCTATCTTCAGAGGGGCATGCCGCCTGTACCTTTACAGTCGGCTACTCTCCATTGAATATTTTACTCTTATCACCATAGGGGCATGCCGTCTGGATATATAGTCGGCTACTCTCCATAGAAGAGGGCCGACTGGTTCCAAAGCACACATCCACCCCCCTTATACTTAGTTAAAAATGATCAGGGCCTGGCCGACCCTGTGCCTAAACAGGCGGCTACCCTCCTCTTGCTTAGCACCTACGTTCACCAAGAACTAACCAATTCCACAAGCCGAATGATCAGTCCAGGCGCCAAGCCAACTGATCCAATCTTTAAACTAATTCGACCTGTCCCAACATCATAGCAGGCGTCCGGCGGCATCCCTCCGGATGAAATTCGTCGCAGAGAGCAGCTCCCTTTTGGGTGGAACATTGCTCTATAAACTAATTACACGGCACCTATACGACTGTCCCCAAGGGCAACCACGTAGTCGTTTTTGAGACAAGGATAACTCTATCACTAACCAAACCAGTGGTAGCAGTTGGCATCTGAGTCAGATGACCGCTTGTATTACTTGGGATAAATGCAGGGGGTACCTCTTGAGTTAATAGCCAACAAACATTGGCGAATCAAAAGGTTCAGCCGGCCTCCGCCGCCTGGTACCTTTACTACTCAAGCAGGAGTGACGGCGACTGAGTAACACCAAAGTTAACTCATAGTCACTCTCTCAAACTTAGTATGGAGCCTAAAAGGTATGAGTCGTCCGCCTGTTTTTAGCAAACATGGGCTCTCAACCACTACTCCTGCTAGGTTAACAACCTATGAGTTAAAAGCCAACAAACATTGGCGAATAAAGGGGAACAACCGGTACCCACCGCTTGATACCTCTACTACTCAGTTACTTGGCGACTAGGTAACAATCATGTTTACTTGGTCACTCCTTAAAAATTTAGTATGAAACTAAAAAGGTGTTCAAACAGCACCTATTCACACTAGATTAAATATGGCGGGAAACAGTCGGCCTAGACGGCCTAAAGTCTCTAGCCTAAAAGCATGACAAGTAGGAAACAACTTTCCTACTTGGTTAAATTTACAAATGACAGGACCGCCTACCTAAAAAGGATCCAGTTTAAAATGGTTCGAATATCGATTGGATAAATGGCCGACTGATCGTCTATCCTTGAAACAGACAACCAGTCGTCCGGGGGCATAGGCGGCGTGACTAACTATCCGTACCTGTCTGCAACTATCGACCATGTAAAACAGTCGGTCTAGTGAACAATTGGATATTAGAATATGGAATACTTAGACAAATTTGAAGCAAAACAAAAATTCATTAAAAAGAAGCCGGTCATTAAAGACCGGCAAAATATTCAAAGCCCCGGCCCCCTGGCCGGGTAAATACAAAACAAACGGCACGCAGGCCGTGGAAAGAATACATAAAGCTTAAGAAGGGGGCAGATCTTCAATATTAGCAGCTGCCGCCTGGTCAACACTCTTCTTGCTGGACTCGACTTCAGCTGCATCCTTTTTTGATGCATTACCCCCAAGCGGCACAAGCGCCACTACCGGCTCCTCCTCCTCCAACGCCTCTTCCTCAGCAGCCGCCAGGATCTCTTGATTATATCTATCAGAACACTGGCGGTACGTTTTTTCCCATGAGGCAAAGTCGGCATTGGGGAAGAGGCGGCCCCAAGTCATGCCCTGGATTTGAGCAGAGTCTTCCATCATCTCCCGGACCAACTCTTTCTTTTCTTGCTCGGCCTTTTCCGAGAGCTCCTGAGTAAGACTCTTCTCCTGGGTCACCAGGCGTACCTTTACGCTCGCCAAGGATTTCTCCAAGGTTTCGTATGAGGATATCTTTTGGCAAAGAGGTCTCAGCTCGGCCTTGAGGTTGTTGATGGTCGCCTCCAGCTCGCTATTCCTCTTCTGGGCCGCCTCTAACTGAGCCCGGATAGCGGCGGTAGCCTGCGCCTGATAATAAAGAATATCAATGGTCAGAACTTCATTTTGGGCAATTTGAAACATTGCCTTATCACAGTCAGAGGCGGCCATAGCTTTTGCAGCCTTTACCTTTTTGTTCTTCCGGTCAAGCGGCTTGCGAAGGCCGTTCACGCGGAGCAAGGCCTAAGTAAAAAGGGGAACAGGCGTCAGTTTCCAAACAAAAAAGAAAACAGGCGTCCTGGAATTCAAATACTCAAAAATATGCTAAGTATACCTCAGCAAGGACCCCTGCAATCCCGTCTAGGTCAAGGGTGCCGACACCCCTGACCGACTCCCTTTCAGCTGGAGGAACGACTTTGATCATAGACTTGGCCACCTTGACCAAGTCAGGCTCCTGAGGGCCGGCTGCATCAAGCATAAACAAACGGATTAGACCTAGTAAAGAAGGGAGCAAGTCTAAAATTTACAAGGACAATTTCATACTTCTAGGTGGCCCAGCTGGAGTTTTAGAAGAAGTGGCCGGCTGTTTCTCAGCCGCCGCATGTTTCCTGGCAGAACCAGGAGAGCTCGCAACAGTCGTCCTCCAGGCCTTGGGGTCCGGCTGTTGGGAAGAAGAAGCTCTTGGAGTGCCCGTCTAAAAAAGAAGAAAAGAGTCAGTATATGCATAAACACAACTCCACAAAGAGGGTGAAAGGTTCGAAGCCCACCAAGGGTGCCCCCTTGTTGGGGGAGTCGGCTGAAGACTGTTGCATGATGGAGGCCCGCAACATGGCCGCCGCAGTCTTGGAGGCGGTAATTTTTCTCATGGCGTCCGCTGCAAAAACAAATAGCAAAGTTAATAAAAGTCATAACAAGAAATGCATGGAACAACAGAGTATTCGACAGGCCGGCTACCTCTTGAGCACCGACTGCTGAGGCCACAGGCGGCCAAAAAGTACTCGTCGTAGAGCCATTTGAAGCTCGGGACGCAGTGCAGGGGTACTTGCTCTCGTACCCCTAAAGTAGAGTTCACCTTCGACTCTACTTTGAAGAGTCCTTTATCTAGGATCTCTTTCTTAGCCTTGGGGGGAATAGGCGGCATGCTGCGGCCGCCTGCAAGAAGGGGCGGATTCCTGTTCCACCTGTTGAAGCGCTTGTTCAGCTCTGTGTCTGAACTCTCAATGATAAGGAAGGTGCTCCGCCAATCCTTCCATTTGTTTGCTTTACCTCTCGTCATGAGGTAGCCCCTATGGCTCGTTAATTGATACCAGCCGGTACCGCCTGCCTTAGGGGTCCGGCTGAGGTAGTTCATGTGGGCGAAAGCCTCGAAGTTCGGCTCCACCCCGTGCAGTTCGCACCCGGCCACATAGCCGAGTACGTTGACCCAGGAGTTCGGGGCTAACTGCCATAACCCCAACTCATACCCATCCAAGATCCGCTGAACAGCCGGATGTAGTGGGAAGCGCAGCCCAGCCTTGATGGCCGCCTCGCAGCAGCCAAAGCAGGCGCCATCATAACTGGTACCAGCCGACCAGACGACTGTGTCTTCTGGATCCGACACGAACACTAAAAAGCCGGGGCCCATTGTGTGGTTTGCGATAAAGCTCTCCACTTTCTCTTGCATGGCTGTGATCCGGCCTCGAGGTACCGTGCAGTAGTAGGGGGTATTTTGCTCTCGGTGAGAGGCGGATGGCTCCGCCCAATCGTCCCCCTTCTCAACTGCGTGAGAAAGCCTTGTCTCTTGCAGGCGACTGTTTTTCTCTTCTGTGTCCAGAGAAGCATGGCCAGAAGAGCTAGACTCGGAATTGTCCTCTGACGAGTCCGAAGAGGACGACTCCTCCCCTCTCCCGGAGGGGCCCGCCTCCTCTCCTTTAAAAGGAGCAGGAGAGAATGTAGAATTTTCAACTGTAAAATGGGAAGGGGTCACTTTGACTCCTCCCTCTGAACTGCCGGCTTTCAAGCCGCTTTGTTGCACTTCTACATCTGGCGCCTGGTCAGATGTTTCACTAATCGGCACCCTGTGGGAGGAGCCGTCTGAGATCCTGGCAGTCTTTTTTGTTCTGGCCATCATGCTCTACATAGACACAGATACAGTCGGACTTTGTATAAAGGGCAAAGATGGGTCCAGAAAAGGGCAGGCGGCACTCCTAGTCCTAGATTCAGCCATCCCCGGTGACCGGCTGATCACTAACCTAGGTCGTGTCGTGTGCTTCCGTGGTGCCATTTCAAAAAAGAATAAAGTAAAGAGAAAATTAAGAGTAAGAGAACCGACGGTTACCTGAACGAGTGACGATTGATGAAGTTCTGAAAATCCTTTGCAGTCGGCTTGTCAGAGCAGGCGGTAGGCAGAAAGGGTCCAAAATGTCAGAGCAAGTTCAGGGGTCCGAATGTTCTCTCACAAAGTTTTCAAGTGTGAAAATGACCGAAGTCAACACTCCTTTATATAGGCGAAGTGAGAAGGCGAAGGGTCACTTCCAGAATTCAAAATTTTGGCGGGAGAATCTCTCGGCCTCTCGCCGAGTGACACCTGTAGCAGGCCGTCGCCTGTTACAGGGCGCTACCTGTCACAGGTAACACGTGACCAGTCACGTGCCAGCTGTGAGGGGCAAATGATTAGGGGATTTTTCCCCACCAATCACCATCTGACAAGTGGACCAATCAGGTTCCGCCATGTGTCCGTCACATGGGCCAATAGGAGCCTGCCACGTGTCAAGAAATGATCCGTCCACTCTGGACCAATTACGACACGACACGTGTCCTTCCCATGACACCTGGGATAACCGGTCACCTAGGCCCAACTTCCGTGGGAAGCCCAATCAGCCCAAGGTTAACCTAAACCTAGATTGGCACGTTTCCCGAGGTTATAAATACCTCCATTAATCCTCATTAAGGGAGATTACACAGATTACAGACATTAAACTCTCTCACCTAGAGAGACCCAATCACTTTAATTTCCGCATTAATTACTCCTTAATCAAGTACTAACTTGACCGTCAGAGGCGGATCTCCAATCATCCGGAGCATCCGTTTGTTTTGCAGGTACAGGCGTCCGGTTCCAGTCTCAGAATTGTAACTCTCCCGCAGGACATCAGAAAACCCCGAAACAATAGTCTCTACGAAAGAAACGAATATTATAAGATGATTTTCAAAGCTTTCTATTTTATGCATTAAGTTTCTTTTGTTTTGTGGACTTTTAAAAGGCCATTAACAAACATGAGCCCATTAGGATCAATTGATTTGATGGAATCAAATGGATGCACGCAAAACATATCTTTTTATGATTGCACGATTTGTTTGTTCGATTTTATTTTATTTTATTTTATTTTTTTAATTTTTTATGATGATTGTCTATTTGAAATTTTAATTCTGGTGGAACTATGATAGCAATTAATATTTGATTTGATATATATACGTTATTACTTATCGAAAATAAAACTTTAATAATAACTTTTTTATCTTACACAAATATATCAAATTCGCTTATTTACCATCAAACATGTCAAAATAATCTAATATGTCGCCTATGTGGCGCAACACTTGGCGAAAAGTTGAAATGTCAAGTGTCGCTATTTCATGAGCTAGCTAAAAGTTTAGTTTTATATAAAAGTTATTACTATTTTTGTGCCCTGTGCGATGCCCGGGTTGTTTATTGAATTTTAAGATAAAACTTTTTATCTAGAATATATATGTTTTTTGAATTTTTTACTCATGGTTAATAATCACTTGACATTTATACTTGTAAAATATAAATTTATAGTACTACCGTTCATAAAGATATTGATCGTTTTAGGAAAGAGTTTGAGCTATTTGATAGTTCTTAAAAGTGACGCAAGTAGAATGGTCGGAGAAATTAGAAGAAATTAGTTTGGAGTTGCACCTATTTTCATATTGTTGGATGAAATAACTAGGATAAGTTGGATTTTAATGTCTTTAATTTTAGCTAAGATGGGAGAAGTATTTTGGATTAGAAGAAAAATGAAAAATGAAAAAAAAAGCAAATACCTAGAATGCTGGGTTTGGCAGAAGAGTAATGTAGGGCTGTAGGAGTAATAATAATGTACTAGTACAAAGAACGGTTGTCTAATTAAACCTATGACCTCTTCTCATTTTCTTTGAACAATTACAGAAAGGTTGATCGCATGTTAAGACTTAAGAGACTGGTTATATTGGTTTTTACTCTCTATCTCTCACTACTCCAAAAATTTCGTAGGACTCCAATTTAATATCTACCACCTGAAGAAGTCTCTCATACAACATGGGTTCTCTTTATTTGTACTCTCTATCTCTCTCTCCTCAAAAAATTGCCTAGGAGTGCGCAATTTTAAAAATGATACATCTAATAAATAACGGAGGAAGTATGTAATAACAATCAATTTGATTTATTTTTTTTTCTTTTAAGGGGAGGAGAATGAGGTACAATTGTAACTCTACATACCCTTTTGGATCTGCCACTTGTAATATAAAATATTGGTATTTTATTGAAAATATAATTCTAAACCAAAAGTTTTAGCTTAACAATCTATCTAAATTTTATTGAAAATAAAACTATAAAATAACTTTTTTATCCTATTAAAATGTATCTAAATCTATCAAACTTTTTTATCCTAAATTTTTTTTATCTAAATTTATGCATCTTTTCATCTTATTCTACAAACTACTACAAAAAAGGTCTAAGAGACCCGTTGGAAATGGCATAAAAGACCTGTTTAGAGGAGGTCTCTAGCTCACAGGTCTTTTTGCTAAAGAAACATGTTCAACTGAACAAATCTCTTTGTAATCAATAAGAGACTTGTTAAGTAAGGTAACAGGTCTCTTTGCATGTATACACATCATACATTTACGAAGGGGAAGGGACTTGTTATTTAACACAGCAGGTCTCTTTGAGAGCCATAAAGAGACCTGTTTTGTCAGATAACAGGTCTCTTTATTTTATTTTTTTAAAATGATTCGACGATATATATTTATTATTTTGTAATTATTCTACTAAAATTGAAAATTGCAGAACCAAACAATTAGATAAATTTACATAAACTTATATAATTATTGAATTTACTAATAGTTACATTTACAAGTATATACGAACAATAATTTACATGTATAAGAGAATTTATGGAAATAAATTACAAGTAAATAATAACTAATGGAAATAATAATTTACAAGTTACCAAAACTAACAACATTCCCATCATTTTTATACAGCAAATGAATTCAACACATCCTTGGTAATTTTTTTAGCCCTCCATACATCCTTGATAATTTCTTTAGCCCTCCATACATCAGCAAGCGAGTTTCTTGAATTGGTCATCCTCCTGTAAACCATTAAGAGAATCAATTTTTTTTTTAAAAAAGCTTATAATTCTTAAAAACTAGACATCAACAACACAAACACAACCTTAACAACTGATTTAGCAACAAATCATCTCTTCCTTTTCCTGCGTAGCTAAATGCATTTCAATTTATAAATCTTGTCATAATCTAACATCAAATTTTTCACCCAGGAACATCATCAATAGCAAAATTAAGGGGATAAATCAATTTAAACATATATTATCCCATTTGCAGCCTTCACCAAAATCAACTCTTAGGCACCTAAATCAATCCTGTTATCCAAAATAAACCCAGAAAAATCATCAATTTTCAAGAAATCAAATGAGCCAAACTGCAAAGGAAATAATATACTGAATTTAACAATTTTTTTTAAAAAAACCAAGAAAATATCATCAATAACAAAGACCTCAACCTCGCTTAACACCACCGTAGAAAAACTCCTAACCCTGTAGAAAAACCCAAAACTACCAACCCCGTATAAACTAACCCTAAGCCCTAACCCCGAACAAACCACCCTAACCTCCGTATAAACCACCCCAACCCCCGTAAAAACCACAGTCACCCCTGTGAAAACCATCCCGACCCCGTAAAAACCACCCCCACCACCGTATAAAACCGACCCAACCCCAAACCCGTGAAAACCAACCCCTAGTGAAAAACAACCCCAATCCCCGTAAAACCCTAGCCACCCACGAAAACCCCAAAAAACTACTCAATCTAAACTAGAACAACCTGTTTTAAAAATAATAAATAAAAAAAAACCCAGAAACCACCGCCATAGAAACACCTTGTCACCAACCCAAAAACTTTTCAGAATTAAATTGATATGGAAACATACCTTTTCAAAACTAATTCAATTGTAGAATTATTTGGGTAAATTTGACCATAAGACTCTAGATCTAGAGTTTTTATGGTCAAAATTGACATTTAAGGCAACGCCGGCGTAGGAGGAGGATGCAGTAGCGTTGTTAATGAGGAGGATTTAGTGGTGTGATCAATTGCTCCGTGAGTTAAAAAAAAAAAAGAAAAAGAGAAATGAAATGAGAGATTCAGAGGTGATTCAATTGATGAAGGGGAAAGAGAAAGGGGCATATAAGGGGGAACGAGGAAAGAGAGAATCATATGACTAATAATGAACTGTATAAATAAATAAGAATTATGAAGGGAAAAGGTATTTTTAAAAAAAAGAAAAAAAGAAAAGGCAAGAATTGGGATGGGCCCTTATGCACATAAGAGACCCGTTCAGCAAAAAAACAGGTCTCTTATTTTCGTCCCTCTATCTCATGTGGGGCCTTTGACATTTTAGAGACATGTTATCTCTAATATTAGGTCTCTTATTTCAAAGAGACCTGTTGTATTAACCAACATGTCTCTTATTATAGGGCTCTTTGGCCATTTTTGTAGTAGTGACAAAAAATATATTTAAATAAATCCTATACATCATACTAATAATTAATTGTCGCCTATGTGGCGTGACACTTGGCAAAAAGTTGAAACCCCAAGTGTTGTTTTCTCGTGGCCTGGCCGCGAGACCGACTTTATTTATTAGTGATATGATATAAGAAGTGCCCAAGAACTGCCCGGATTGTTGATAAAATTTTAGCTAAACTTTTTAGCTTGAATGTTAAATACGGTCATATAATCCCTTTTGAACAGGAAAATATTTAGACATATGATATCATATCGCTTATTTATATAATAGTATACTTTTGGTAGTTTTGTTTGTAAATAGATATCTATTCATGTTATTATTAACTTGAATTTATTTTTTTGAACTTAAATTATTTTTACTGAACTAAAAGTATTTTTATCAAACTAAAATTAATTTTATAGATTAAAACTTATTTTTATTGTAATTATATTACTTCATATTTTTTTAAATATATTATAAGTGGATCTTACTTTAAAGGACTTTTTAAAGCAAATTTTATGATGGAAATAGAATCGAGTTATAGGATAGTTATTAAAAGTTATGATTAATTATATATATATATATATATATATATATATATATATGAAATATTAGAACTTTTGAAGTATATCCATAATAAAACTCTATACAATATTTTTATCTTAAAAAAATCTATCCAAAATTCGCTTATTTATCATCATATGTGTCAAAATCTAATCTAATATATATAAATAACGACTATTTCACTAAATGCCACTGAGTACTTAAAAACTTCACCAAATGCCATTGTGTATTTCATAATTCACCAAATGCCACTGAGGTTTAGTACAATATCACCAAATGCCATTTCCGTTAGTTAACCATCAGTGTCCGTTAGTAGACCGTTAGTTGACCCCACCACTTTCCACGTGTCACCTTCTGATTGGTCCATTTTTTTAAAAAAAATTAAACAAAAATAAAAAGAAATACAAAAAACAAAAAATATTAAATAATAATAAAAAAAACAGAAAACCATTGTAAACCCAGCCACCACCCCTTCCCTGCCGAACCCTTAAACCTCTGCCGCCGACGAACTGCACCCTGACCGGCAGGCGCGCCGGCGGCCGCCGAAGCCCTCCCCTTCCCCTCGCCGACGGTTCACAGTCTTCTTCTCCGTCAATTGCGGGCCCCCTCCCTTTCCCCTCCCCCGTCGCGCCACCCACCTTAGCCCAAACCCCTAACCCGCGAAACTCCACCACCCCGAAACCCCACCCCCTTCCTCTCCCTCTTCGATTTTCGGCCACCCTACCCAAAACCCATCCCCTTCCAATTGCCAAGAGTAACATATATACAAACGTAAACATTCCTGCTATTTTATTCTCTACTCATTCATAAACCCTAACCCCATTTGAAATCAATCAATGGCGACAATATCATAGATTCTAAACCTAGTTGCACCAACTTCTTCATCTTCATCATCATCAAGGTTGAATAGCAGATCTTCAATTACTCAACGAAGTTTTATGATTGATTTCAACAAATCCAGATTTTCATCATCTCGATTGTCTCTACCTACCAATCGCACCTCATCTTTCCCTTTTCTGTAAGTTTCTCTTTTTTTTTTTTTTTTTTTTTTGTGATGATTATTCATCTCTTCCGATCTTGCTTGATCTGGGTTTGAAATTGAACATAGTGAAATGCTCGCAATCTGGTGGAAATGGAACCCCAATAAAGGAAGGGCAGAGTTCAGTGGGGGGAAAACGACGACTCAAGGGGTGGGGGGAGACGCGGCAGGCTTGGCTATGGTGGTGGAGGTTAGGGTGGATCGTTGGGGTGGTAGGCTGAGCTGTGGTGGTGGAGGTTAGGGTGGATTGGTGGGGGAAGGGGAAGTTGGGTGGTTTTCTGATTTTTTTTTTTGTTTGTTTTTTTAAATTTTTTGACCAATCAGGACTTTTTTTGGTTTTTTTTTAAAAAAAATTTTTTGTTTAATTTGACACGTGCCAAGTGGTGGGGTCAACTAACGGACACTGACGGTTAACTAACGAAAATGACATTTGGTGATATTGTACTAAACCTCAGTGGCATTTGGTGAATTTTGAAAAACACGATGACATTTGGTGAATATTTTAAGTACTCAGTGGCATTTAATGAAATAGCCATATAAATTAAGTAGGAATTTTAGGTGATCATTTGGGGCGCCAAGTAAGAAATATACTTATTTTGACCAATAAGAAGAAAGATTTGTATTTTATTTTTGAGTTAAAAAATTATGTCACCACCTAGATAAAAGTAACGAATTAGATTTGATATATCTAAAATTTTAATGCCACATAGATTGTAATCCACGAATTAAATTAATTTAATGAAAAAAATAATTTTTTTGATGGTATTCATGATAAGAAATACAAATTTTTACTATAATTTATAATAAATTTATTAAATATTAATAAATTATAAATATGATATTTTTTTCCGTTATATAAAAATCTTTAATGTGAAATGATAAATTTTTAATAATTTAGTATTTAAAATTTACACATTATCATATTTACTTTATTGACCATATAAATTAAAAAAAATTTAAACAAAGAAAAAAATATATTAAAAATATAGGAAAAGATTAATTTATTTTAATGAAAATATCATATTTACAATTTATTTATATTTAATAAATTCATTATAATCATGTAATGTGAAAATATGATCATGAACATGCTATCAAGCACGCACAGTATGTTATATAATCATTAAATTGGTTTACAATATCAAAATATTAAATACTAAAGATAAACATGTATGATCTATCATGCAAAGATAATTATTGAAGGGGCTAAAAATGATAGCTAATCGGTTTTATCATGCAAAAATATCAAATTATGTGAAACATGTACATAAAGTTATCTAAAGCAACTAACACCTAATCGGCAAAACTCTTCATATGATAAATATTACAAAACTTAAAAAATTAATATGGACTATCTAACGCATATGATTATTATTTCTAAGAAAAAAAACTTAAAAAATTAATCCTTTTAAAAAAATTTATCTGTATCATTATTATTTAGACTGTTAGGAATTTTTAATGATTACAATTTGAATAATGATAAAATTTAAGTTAGGAGAAAAATATGAATTGATTTAATTAGCTTATGATTTGTTATTATTATAAGTAGACATTAATTTAATTCACGCACCACCAAAGAATCACACAATACTTCATACAAAATAATTTAGGATTTTATATTGTAGTTTATTTAGGATGTTATATTGTGGTTTAAGAAAATGTCGGTCTAATTCCTTAAATTTAATTTGTTTTCAAATTGTAGTTAATGGTAATATTATTTTAACTATTTTTTTCATTGCATTGTTTTCTTAGGTCTACTTCGTCGATTCGAGAACTTAATTCTTCCAAAAATGATTGAAAAATTAAAGTACGCGTATCAAGGCTTTTTGATGTTTTGAACTTTCGAAAACATAATAGTTTGATTAATTTGTACATGGTTTTAATTGACGAAGAGGTAAGCCTTTAATTTTTTTTTATTTGATAATTCTTATTTGAATAATATATAATATTTTTTTGAATTCATTGTGTAACTTACAATTTTATTTTAACATACAATATTATTTTGCATATGTAGGGTGATTATGTCCATGCTTCAATCAAAGGAAAATTTGTCCAACAATTTCATTCAAAACTAATTGAAGGCAAAGTTTACACAATTCGATATTTTTCTGTTGCACCTAACAAGATTGAATATCGTGTTGTGAGCGATAACAAGATAATGATACAATTTTTTCAAAATACAACTGTTAAGGGCATTGCAGATAATAATAAAATTCCGTTGCATAAATTTGATTTTGTTGAATTGCAACATTTAGATCAGTTCCGTAGTAATGCAACACTCCCTAGTATATATTTTACATATTTTCAATTTTTATTTTTTTTTTAAAATTCTATAGTGTTATCATTCGTTTTACTAGGTGTTTTTTATTTTTTTTTTAATTTTGTATATCACTTTGTCTTACAAGATGTGGTTGGTATGGTTGTAAATGAAATTGGAGATTCAATTGAAATAGAAGAAAAATGGTAATTATTATTTTAATATATTTGTATATATTATTACTATCAATTACGATAAACTAAGATTAATTTATATTTAATTTATTTTATATTTATTAGTAAATTATTTGTGTTTTGATATCATGGTTAGGGAACAACGAATCCAATTAAAGATTTGGGATAATGTATTTTCTGATTATTCAAGACAAAAAGACCTACTTGCAGATTCTACTAAGCCTTTTGGTATTTACTTCAACAATGGTCAAATATTTTAGTGGTAAGTATCATATATTAGTCATTATAATAACTTTTTTTTTTTTAATATTTACAACGAATAACCTAATTTGCCATTGTCATTTTGTTTACAGGGAAAATTAATCTAAATACTTGTACATCAACCAAAATTTATATTGATCTTCAAATTTCTGAGATTGATGAATTGAATTTATGGAGGTATGCTATTTCAATAATTTTAATTTTTATGCTATTCTTTCTACATAAATATATCTCTTATATATGATCATTATAATGCAGTGAGAAGTTAGATAATGCTACCAATGGAAAACTTGAAATTCAGCATATCAACATTGGACCGGAAGAAATCAACTCTAAAAAAGTTGATATTTTAACGCTTATGAATCATGTACAAAAAACTTAAGAAAAGGGTTTTTAATACATCACTTTATTATACTTAATACGAAGTATATGATAAATCTTAAATTCAAACCTAATTTTATTTTTAAAATCATAAAGGTTTTGATCTTCTATTGCATGGCTAAAGTAGATACAATTATGAGTGAAAATAGTTGGTATTATATCTCATGCCCAGCATGTAAAAGACGTATCACTCAAGAAAAACAGATTTTTGGTGCATTTCTTGTGAGAAACAAATTGAAAGGCCCATCCCAAGGTTTGTTTCAAATTTCTTCTTTATCCATAATACAATAATAGATTAAACGATTAATAAATTATATAATGCCTAATTTCTTAATGCATTTTTTTTTCTCAATCAAATATCGATTGGAGCTTAGTGTTATCGATCATAGTGGGTAAGCAATATTTGTAGTTTTTGATGAAGAAGCTAACAAACTAATAGGACAAGATGCAAGTACTCTTTTTGAAGCTCATACTTATGAAAAGGTTTTAATAATTGCTTTTTAACAATAGTTAAAGATTAAATTGTTCTACAAATGCTTTTATCACTAATTTCAATTAAAATTGACAGATTAATGATCATAATGATGATGAAGATGATGATACAAAAATTCCAAAGATGATTGCAAATATCATTGGAAGAGAGTTAGTGTTCAAAGTTAAAATCACCGCTTATAATAGTACAACAATTCGACAAACTTTTACGGTGATGAGAATTTTTGACAAAAGTGTCATTGAGGTACTAAATAATTGTTACAAGTATTTAATGTTTATTTAGAAGTCATGAATTTAAAATTTTAATTTATTAAAACTTTACATAAATAATTTTGATGTAGAATAAAGATGTCATAAAAGATAATGAAGATACTTCAAAAGATGAAGTTACAATCATTGAAAAAACCGCAAACGTCCTTTTAATAATATCGATTCGACGGAAAAGGATCATGATTCATCCTACCAAATCACATCAAAGAAGATAAAGGTATATATTTTTTAGAATATATATAATTCATTTAGATATTTCTTACTATTTCTAATTTTATCTTATCGATTATTTAATAGTATACTAATATTAACACTTTAACTTGTGTACTTTGTGTATGATGCAGGTTTAATTTTATGAATCAAGGATTCTCTCGAAACATAATAAAACTCCATGTTCAAGAAATAGAGATTTAGATGATAGTAACAAATAATAATTATGTTAGCTTTTTAATTTTTTTTTTATTTTGTAACAACTTTCTAGATTCTAGATGATAGTTTTTCTTTTATATATGTTTTATTATTAACAACAAATCATATACTTAATACTTTGGTTTACCTTTATTTTTGAATTGTTATATCAATTTTAATATTATTTAACACCCTTGGTTTACTTATTTTTAATTGTTTTTAATACAAGTATAACACCCTTGATATAATAATAATAATAATAATAATAATAATAATAATAATAATAATAATAATAATAATAATAATAATAATAATAATAATTGTTTCCCACTAATTTATTGTAGGTTGTATGACTTTGTCTGTTTTTGAGATGATGATGATAATAATAATAATAATAATAATAATAATAATAATAATTTAGGTTTTCTCTCGAGCGACTAGGGTGCAGCTTCAACGGTGCAGGTTTTACATCAACCCACCGGCGTAACTAGATCCGGTAAAGAACCCTCATCGGCGTCTCTGGTCTCTGGCGGTTTCAGGCGAATTCTTAGGCGGCTTTTCAGGCAATTTGTCAGGCTGTTTGCGTGATTATTAGTGGTAATGTATTGATGCAATTTCGGGGGCAATTTTCCGGCATCTTCTCCAGCGGTGTAGCATCGGTTTTCTCGTCAGGTTCCGGCAACTTCTTCGGCAAAGTCTTAGGGTAGGTTTCTGCGTAGTTTGACAGCAAGTTCTGGGCAGTTTCAAGGGTTGTTTTCAGCCATTATTGGTGCAGTTTTTAGGCCTATTTTGTGCGAGTTTTGGCAGTTTAAGGGCGACTTTGGGGCGGTTTTCTAAGCGTTTATTTGACGGGTTTCTGGGTGAGTTTCTGGCGAGTATTTTCTCCGGCGAGGTGGGCTGTGGTTACTGCCTTTTGGTGGCGTTTTACAGGCGAATTTTCTGGCAAATACATCGTCTGTTTGCTGAAGTTTCTGGTACGTTTTTGTGGTGTGCTTTTCTGGTCCGTTTGGGACCTGTTTTAAGTGCCTTTTAGGCGCATCTTTATGGTCAGTTTGGGGGCTTGTTTTCTTGCTTTTGTGGTGCAATTTTCTGGTTTGTTTGGGTGCTATTTTGCGTTCTTTTTTGGCTGCGTTTCCCTAGTTAGTTCGGGTGCAGTTCCTTGTGCATTTGGGTGCAGGTTTTTGGTGGTTAATGGTGGTGGCTGTGTGTAGTCATGTCGGTGAAGTTTCATTGCCCCTTTGTGGGTCTTAGTGGTTGTCAAGATGGACGTGGGAATGGCCTTAGTAGAAGTTCTCTTATCAAACATCTTTGTGATCGTCATTTTTGTATTGATGCGCGGAATATCACACGACATTCTCTTACTTCTAATTTGGCTGTTTATACTGAGGCTGAAGTAACTTTTTCGCGTATGGGGATTTGGTTATGTCGGGTTTTCTACAAAACGCATACGCATCGGGCTAAGTGTCGCCATAGTAAGAGTGAGGTTGTGTCACCCCCGGATGAAGGAGATGGTGTTGTTCGTTTTGTGCTTCATGGTTTCTCCAAGCCGCAAGCTCCCTCTTCTTTGGCTCAACTTGGGCGCATAGGTGGTTTGGTGCACGATCAACATTTTGGTTTTGATGTGGCTCTTCTTGATTGTTTGTTCTCCAAGGGGTTTCATACTGTGAAGTCTATACCTCCCAAGTGTCGTTTGGGGTTTTCTCGGGTTCTGAAAGGTGCCCTTGATAAGGTGATCTCTAGGCCTGATGACATTTTTAGTTGGGTCTCTTTGTTGGTGTTACCTCTTTGCACCCTTAAAACCTTTCGCCCGCGGAGTAGCTCTGAGTTTAGGTCTTCGGTAATACGTTGGCATCAAGAAGAGAGTATTTCCCGTGCTATTTGTTCTTGGAGTGCCCCAGGTGGTAATTTGCAGCTTGTGAGGGATACTTTGGCAGAGGATTCTCCTACTTTATCAGTGGTTGGTGATGAGGACCTTGATTTGGAGGAGCGTAATATCAAGCAATGTCGCAGGAAGATTTGTGACGGCCATTACACTGCTGCAGTTCGAGTTCTTTCTTCTTCAGGCGTTGCTCCTTATAATGACGCCACTCTCGCGGATTTACAATCTAAGCACCCTACTTCTCCAGCTCCATCCTTGCCTGATATACCTGTTGATGGCCTTCATCTCGTTACTACTTTTGCTGTTGTTTTAGAACGTATTATGAGTTTTCCACGTGGCACATCTTGTGGTAGGGACGGTTTACGTGCTCAGCACCTTCTGGATTGCTTGAGTGGTGCTGCTGTGGCTGTATCAGATGAGTTAGTTGACTCTATTTCCGCGGTGGTTAATCTCTTTCTAGCTGGAAATTGTCCTATGGAACTAGGAGAGCATATTGCTAGTGCTCCTCTTACCTCACTTGTCAAGCCCGGTGGTGGTATTCGTCCTATAGCTGTGGATACTATTTGGCGGCGTCTGGTTTCGAAGGTGGGTGTTGTTATGGTTGGCCAGTCTTTAGGAAGTTACTTTGATGGTCTTCAATTTGGCGTTGGGGTTTCTTCAGGTGGTGAGGCAATTCTTCATGCTGTGAATCGGTTGATTGAGGACCGTGGTTCTGATGTTGGTCTTTCTATGTTGTTGGTGGATTTTCAAAATGCCTTCAATCTTGTTGATCATACGGTCATGTTGCGTGAAGTTCGTCGTTGTTTTCCGGGCATTTCGCGATGGGTTGAATTCTGCTATTCTAATCCAGCCAAATTGTATTATGGGGACCAATCCTTATGGTCATGTCAAGGAGAGCAGCAGGGTGATCCCCTTGGTCCTTTACTTTTTGCTTTGGTTTTACATCCCCTGGTTTGTAAAATCAGAGATGCTTTTGACTAATTTCTTCATGCATGGTATTTGGACGACGACACTGTTATTGGTGACACTTTGGTGGTGGGGAAGGTTCTGCATTTGACTATGGAGGAAGGACCTCGTTTTGGTTACATCTTAATGTGGAAAAAACTGAAGTTTTCTGGCCTACAGAAGACCCTCGAAGCAAGCTTGTGGGTGTTTTTCCGCCCAATATTGCTCGACCTTTGTGTGGTGTCAAGTTGCTTGGTGGTCCTGCTAGTTCCGACTCCGGTTTTGGTGGAGAGCTGGTGATGCAGAGGGTGACCAAGACCATTGCGCTTATGGATAAGGTTGCTATGCTTGATGATCCTCAATGTGAGCTATTGTTACTTAGGGCATGTACCGAAGTTTCTAAACTCTACTTTGCATTGCGTACTTGTCCTCCTAGTACTTTTGAGACGGCTCAGCGCACATTCGACAGGGCTCTTCGATCTTCCTTGGAGCGTATTGTTACTGCGTCGGGGCCTGGGTTTGGCTATTGGCAATGGCGGCTTGCCACCTTACCATTTGCGTTTGGAGGGCTTGGGGTATATTCCGCAGGTGATGTTCGTCATTATGCTTTTCTTGCTTCTCGGTTACAGTCTGCTGGGTTACAGACACAGCTTTTACGACATGTTGGCATTGTTGGTCTTAGACGAGCCTTTGCAGATGCGTTGAGTCTGTTTAATGGAATAGTGGAGTCTGACATTATGGGTAATCCTAGTGAGGTCGCTGCCCCTAAACTCATGAAGAAATTGGCAGATATATATTTCACAAAGGTTACCGCTTCTGCAGAATCCGCCTATTCTTTGTCTCCTCGACAATCAGCATTATGGAAATTGCAGCAGGGAGATCACACCTCTGCTTGGCTTCGGGCAGTCCCTATTTCTGGGTTGGGTCAGACAATGAACCCAAAGACCTACCAATGTGTGTTGTGCTATAGGATGGGTGTTCCATTGTTCTATATCTCGATGTCGTGCTCTGCTTGTTCTCGGGTTTTTACTGGGGATATTTTCGGTGATCACGCGGTATCGTGTGCTGGTATTGTGGGTATTAAACATCGACATAATGTTGTCCGGGATACCCTTGTTGATATCTGCTACAGATCTGGGATTTCAGCAAGAAAGGAGGTTCACATAGGGTTGTCTGGAGGGAATGACGGGGCCCTCAGACCTGCTAATGTGTTACTTTATTCCTGGGATCGTGGTCGCGATGTTTGTGTGGACTTAACAGGGTCTTCTCCTTTGACATAGACAAGGCTATCTGACTTTGTTCCTGGGCGGGTTGTAGCTGATGCGGCTAATCAGAAGCGGATGAAGTATGAGGCTAGTTGTCGGCTGATTGGATACGGTTTCATTCCTTTCTCCTTTTCTTCACTTGGGGAATTAGAGAAGGAGGCAGTTGCGTTGCTGAAGCGGGTTCAGAGGTTCTCGACGACGCAAGACATTGAGGCTCGTGCTGCAGCTTATATCTTCACTAGGGTAGGCTTTGCTATAGCTGGAGGAGTGGGGGCCCAGATTGTATCTCGGCTTCCCACTAATTTATTGTAGGTTGTATGACTTTGTCTGTTTTTGAGATAATAATAATAATAATAATAATAATAATAATAATAATAATAATAATAATAATAAAATACATTTATAAGTAATAAACAAAGATGATAATTTATTCAATTGTAGATCACATAGTCGTCATTCGTCATTGATGACACATATGGTTAAAACAAATAGAAGTAACATTGATCAATAATTAGTGTGTTTCATGCCCACATAGAATTATTCAAATAAGGAAAGCAATAAAATCAAAATCATGAATGTCAATTATAAATAAAATTACTATTAATTATTTCGTTTAGATATATCACATTAGCAATCTACAAGTAGTAAATTCAGTGAAAAGTCTTAGCGTACAAGCAGAAGCGACAAACAAGCACAATCATGCACGCATCATGCACACATATGGTTACAGTCCTAATCAGCTTATATACTAAAGACCAAATTTACCTCTGTAAAAATTTCATATGAAAATTCAGATATGCTAATGACATCTGTTAGGCCTAATATTATTTTTATTTTTATTTTAAAAAAAAATTCTATAGTGTTATAATCTTATTTTTATTTAAGGCGATAAGATTTATACATGCTTATATACCAACATACATGACTTACAAATACAAATTAATGAAAACAGGTTTATAAAAAAAGGTAATCATCTCATGGATAACCGGTCAATAGTGCCCCACAATGCAGGACTGTTAATGATGTTTAATGCACATATCAATGTAGAATGGTGCAAACACTGCCATAGCAATCAAGTTTAAAAAAATTAATTGATCAGAGGCACAAGAAATATGTACCAGAATTACAAAGAAACGATATACACTAGGCGAAAAATGTAAATGGACACTAGTTCAAAACCCTCATATAGCATCGGTTTTGAACCGGTGTAGATTTAAGAGATGCCAAAAAAAAAAACTTTAGCACCGGTTCAAAACCGGTGCTAATAACGTTTTATTCGCACCGGTTCTCTCTAAATCGGTGCGAAAAATGGCCCAAAAAAATAAAAATAAAAACTTTTGGCACTAGTTATGTTCCAAAACCGGTGCGAATAATGGCCCAGAAAAATTAAAAAAAAAACTTTTGGCACCGGTTCAAAACCAAAACCGGTGCCAAAAATGCCCCAAAAAACTAAATTATTTTATTTTATTTTTTTAATTTTTTTTTCACTTAAATTGATATAGAAACACTAACATATATATAAAGTTACATATTTTCATTAAAAAAGGCTGTAATATTACAATTTTCGTCCAAAATAATAAATTTAATTTTCATGATCTATCTTCTGCGTAGACTTGTACCTGAAGAAGGCAAAGTGATGGAGAACTCTAACTCTTCATTGACAGTTTTCAGATTAAAGGTCAGAGAACACTACAATTTGCATCAATTTTATTTTATGCCAGATTAATCACACATGCGCTTCAGCTTTCTATGTATCAATTTTATGCCAGATTAATCACACATGCGACCATTGAATTCTGTTAGGCGCCTTTCCTGCTTGAGTCAAACTCCGATGATACTGTTGTACACAGAATACAAGACAGAATGAGAGCACTGTCCTTGGAATAGAATAATAAAGAATGTGTTTTTTTAATGCTGCATCAAAATGAAGATTTGATTCTTTCTTTGATTCTTTATTTTCAAGTAATATGGTTCAACTTCAACAGAGTACAAATTTGGAAAAAAATTCCAATTTTACAGTTGGTATGTTATGATGTTATATACGTTTACAATGATTGATGAGTACGTTGCACCAACAGGGGGTTTAACTTTTGAGCTTCTTTGCAACCTGAGCAAGATACTTACCTTGATAAAATGTTTGTTGAAGTTCCAGCTCTGACGGTTGACGAGATTGGTCTCCTGCAAATGTTCCTGCACCATATAAAGATCCTCCTTTCACCTCTTCCATTTCAAACATGCCCTTCCCAAAGGTGTATCCCAGAGGAACATATAGCATGCCATGGTGAGACAGTTGAGTCACGGCTGTGAATCTGTTAAATCACGCAACAAATTCACAAAATTCGGTTAACATTTTACGGTTTTATTTATCCATTGATGTAGTAGGTTGGTTGTTGTAATACCCCGTATTTTTATAAGTATTTTAAATTTAAATAAGTATTTCTTGAAGTATTTAAACAATATGAAATAAATTATTTAGGGTTTCTTCAATACAAAAAGAATGATTTTAATTAAAAATATATTTTATTATTTAATAATCTTGAAAATATTGGATTTTATGATTTAAAATATTGGGGCACATTATTTTATATTAAATAATTTTAAAAGACAAGTTTTAAAGAAAGTCAAATCCTAATCCGATTAGGAAAGGGATTATTAAGGGAACTAAGTAGGAGGGCTAAGAGGGAGTATAAATACTCCTCATGTGCCTAGGGTGAAAATTCACCCAAAAGGTACGTTCTCTTTCTCCCCTCTTATTTTATTTTTCCTTAATTTTCCCCTTCCCCTTTTATTTATTAATTTATTTATTTATTGTTTACACCACCACCACCACACATGCCGGCCACCACCACCAACCTTTTCCGGTGGCAGCAGCCACCAGGCAGCGTGGCAGCAGCGGCCAGATGGTTGCATATTGTGTATTCTCAGTTCGTAATTTTCTTAATCTCGATGTAATCACGATTAAATTCTAACTCGTTCGATGGTTTTCATGTGTAAATAATATTCTAAACAAACCTCACTACCTATGGTAGTGAGCACCACCCTTTCGTGGCCAAAATTCAGCCTCTAAATGTGGTTTTCGGGCAGTTTTTGATTTTAACGAAAGATATATGTTGTTTTTCTTATTTTAATTAAATCTACCCTAAATCCAATTGTTGTTTTTGGGTTTTTTGATGATTCTTAGGATGTTTAATAACAAGTATTTTAATTATAATTTTTAGATTTTGGTTATTAATTAAAAAAGCCCCAAGATTGGAAACCCTAGGTTTTTAAATTAATGTTTATAGATGGAATTTGATTGTGGTTGATTGAAATTATTAAAATTAATGTTTTTAAACCAAATTACAGCAATTTTTTTTTTGACAATAGCAAAGGAAACAAAAAGTAAAACTACAGCAAAGAAGTGCAATCTATCCGACATTTCCTGGCAATGTCGTTAGCTCGTTGAACCTGATCCCTATTAACTTTTAAAATTGTGCATCTTTGAAACGAAGCTCCGACTATTCTTAACTCTTTTAGCAGCCTATAAATAGAGATTTCCTTCCCCTGGTGATCTTGTAAATTATTCAGGAGAGAGATGGAGTCAGATAAGAGAAGAATTCTCTGTTTCCCTTTAGCCCGAGCCCACTTCATAGCTTCAAGACAAGCCCATACCTCACATTGGATGACTGATACTGTAGTACCATATTTCCCCCCTTCATCCCTGGCAACACCATGTATATAATCCTTTACTGCCCATCCTACCCCTGATCTCATTGTGTTCTTATCCTAGGAGCCATTGGCTTCCACTACGAAATTGTCAAAACCAAGTTTTTCCTTTCCTAGCTGAACATAGTTGAAACTCGGGGGGATAATGGGATTATCCTTGCTGGAAACCTCCCTCTCGTCTGCTAAACTTCCTTGTTGCCCGAAGAGCTCATGCTCCTCCATTGCAAGCTTTATGGACTCCACTACCAGACTACTTGTCCCTGTGGACCCATTAAAGCATACTGCATTTCTCATTTTCCATATAATCCATAGTGAAGCTATGAACAAAACACTACGATTGCTATTCTTCCCATCCTTGCTATTAAAGAGCAGGATATAATGCTGGATCCATCTCCTCAAAGAAGAAGAAGACCTAGGTATGTCAGGGCAAATGGTTAGGGAGCTATTCTCCCAAACTTCCTTTGCCAGATTACAAAATCTAAACAGATGTTGGCTATCTTCCAAAGTTAACCCACAGTAGTCACACTCAGTTTCAACTTGTATCCCTCGTCTAGCTAGATTACCTTTCACTGCTATTCCATCATGAAACAGCTTGCACAGGAAAACTTTCCACTTCGGTTGAATGTTCATTCTCCAAACCAGCTTTACAAACTTTAGATCCCTATTCAAAGACAAAGTGCTTTCCATTCCTCCATCCTTTGATAGGTAGTAATACCCAGTTTTATTGGTGTATTTGCCAGAGGGGTGATATTTCCAGTAGAGGAAATCCTCTTCATTTGAAAGAGGGAGCTCCATTGCCAGGATCGCTTTTGCACTATTCCACTCAAAACACTCCCTTATCCTTCCTGCATTCCAAGTTAAAGTATCACCGTTAATGAAATCACTTACTTTCCAATTCAAAGCTGCCCTTAGAATAATACCATCCTTAACTAGAGGGATTTCCCCTTTAACCCACGACATGCTGAGAGCCCTGATGCTTTCTCTATTTCCCACTTTCCACGCAAAACTCTTCTTGAAGGAAAGAGCCACTTTCTGTATACTTGACCTCCCAACGGAAGTATTCCCTTGTCTTCTATAAGGACAAGAAAAATGGCATATACTATATTGTTGAAACCCTCTATGTACTCTTGCTAACAGAAGCTGAGGGTTTAGGTGCATCCTCGTTGCTTGCGTGAATAGAAGAGCGTCGTTAAGATTCGAAATACCCCTTATTCCCAGCCCTCCCATACTCTTCGGAAGTTGGATGAGACTTCTACTCACCTAGTGCAACCCCTTATTCCCATTACCAGCCCACCAGAACCGAGCAATTAGGGAGTCAATTTTGTTTGCGATGCTCTGGGGAAGTTTCATACACTTCATAACATGCGCAGACATGCCAACTAAAACCGTATTAATGAGGATTAACTTTGTTGACTGGGATAGATGTCAGGGGGCCCACGAGATGATTCTTTCCGCCACTTTGTCAACCAGGAACTGGAAGGAGGAACTCTTTTTCCCCCTAATATCAATAGGGGCACCCAGATGAATCCCCATATTCTCAGTTTCTGGCATAGAGAGAACCTGTTTTATAGCTAATTTTTCCACAGGGTCGACAATCGGAGAAAACTTTATAACAGACTTCTGGAGATTTAATTGTTGACCAGAAGCTTTCCCAAACCTAGAAAGAATGTCCGCTATACACAAACATGATTCTTTATTTTCCTTGAAGAAAAGCATAGCATCATCTGCGAAGAAAAGGTGAGAGATCGATGGGGATCTTCGCGAGACTTTCAGACCCTTAATAAGCTTGATATCTTCTGCCAAAGATAACATTCTTGACAAGATATCCATACAGAAAATAAATAGTTACGGGGAGAGAGGGTCCCCCTGTCTCAGACCACAATGCGGAACAAAAGGATTAGTAGCCTTCCTATTAATGATTGTTTTGAAACTCACCGTTGAGACACACTGTGATATCATCCGTATCCAGTGATTTGAGAACCCAAACGCTTGCAAAACTTTCAGAAGAAAGAGCCAGTCCACTCTATCATAAGCTTTTGACATATCAATCTTAATTGCTGCAAGATTAGAACCCTTCCTTGAATTAATAAGGAGCATAAGTTCATGACTCAACAAAATATTATCTTCCATATACCTTCCTGGTATAAAAGCATGCTGGTTTTCCAAAATAAGGCTTGGGAGAATCGGCTTGAGCCTATTAACCAAGCATTTGGAAATGCACTTGTAGATCCTGTTGCATAAACTAATAGGTCTAAATTGACTTGCCAGCTCTGGGGTCTTAACTTTTGGAATCAAAACTAGCAGTGACTGGTTCCATTCTTTGAGCATATTTCCTGTTCTCAAGAATTGTTTTACACTATCGATCACTAGCTGCCCTACCTCATACCAGTAGGTTTTAAAAAAATCCACGGTAAAACCATTGGGGCCAGGAGATTTGGAACAGTGCATCTTGAACATAGCCTGTTTAATCTCCCCCTCAGTAAAATCCCTATCGAGCCAGATTTTATCCTCATCCCTGAGCACAGGAATATCAAGTTGCCTAAGCAACAAGTCGATATCTTCCCCATGAGAATCATTTATGACTGGGTTGTAGACATCCTTTATTGAGGTTAAGATTAACTCTTCCACCTCCTTTTGCCCCTCTACCCACGTGTCATTCCTAGTCTTCAGCGTCAAAATCTCGTTGTGTAACTGTCTTTGTTTTACGTTCCTATACACTGTTGGCATTGGGCAATCCCCTAGTCTCACCCAATTCGCCTTCATTCTTTGCTTCCAAAACCTAAAACACAATTGGCTTTCAAGCAGAAGCATGTTGATATGCTTAACATACTCTTCTCCTTCCTTAAGCGAGGTTATGTTCATCCCTGTGCTTTGAAGATCCTTAGTTATCTTTTTCTAGTTGATCCCCCGTACCTTCTTATTTTCCAAGCACCAATGTTGTAGGTTTGACCTTAGTTTTCCCAGCTTCCTAGAAAGCTGGAACATGTACGAACCCTGATACTCCTCCTTCCATACACATTCCACAATTCCTCTGATTTCCGGAAAATTGAGACACCAATTCTCAATTTGATAAGGTCTATTAGAAGTGGTAGAACTAGGATGATCTTGATAAGTGATTGCCTCATGATCGGAGCAAACAATTGGTTCATGAAAAATTCTCCCATTCGGGGAATGAGCAAACCATTCCTCTGTAATGTAGGCACGATCAAGCCTTTCTAGAATAAGGTCTTCTCCCTCCGTTTTATTACTCCAGGTAAACCGTGGCCCCGAAAAAGGGACTTCCGTCACATTGCTGCTGAACCTCCAATCTAGGAAGGCATCGACTCCTCTTATTCGGACCGAGACCCCTAGCTTATCACTCCCACTTTCAACTTGATTAAAATCTCCTATGACTAGAACATTTTTGTACTCTTCTAAAAACCATTGAAGTTGCTCCCAAATAATTTTTCTATTTTCTACTTGAGGCTCACCATAAAAGAAAAGTACATGTTTCATACTTCCATTCATATTAATCATTCTACAAAGGATAAAATTTTTTGATGAGTACATGCATTCAACTTTATCACTAGACCAACTTAAAACTAAAAGGCCCCCGCTACTACCATCCGAATCCCACCCAAAAGCGGTAGTAGGGTTAATAACACTTAATCTAGCTGCCGCACAAGCAAATTTCATTTTAGTTTCTGAAATAAATAAAAACATAGGTAACTTCATTTGAAAGATCCATACTAGGTAGGGAATTGTAGGCGAGTATGGATCATTGAGACCCCTACAATTCCACGCCACTACCTTCATCTATCCATTGGGGGCTGACTTGGTGCAGCCTCCTCACCACCCGACGATAACCTCATCAAGTTCAAAACAGGTAACTGAAGGTCGATATCCATGTCGTCCCCAACTTCCCTGAGACCGAAGTAACCTCCTCACTCTTTTGCCGTTTAAAGGACTCAGTTGAAGATGAAGAATTTCCTTGGGGTCTTTTGTTCTTGCCCCTCCTGCAAAGGTCTCCATCAACCTCCACTCCAAGTTCACGAGCCATATCGGGATCTGAAATTGCCTTGGAAGCAAACTTACAATATCCTCCTTTATCCTTAAGCCAAATCGAAAAGCCCCCTTTCTCAGACTACCTGTAAAGCCTCCTAGTTCTTTTACTTTGAACCTATTCATAATCCGACTCACTATACCTAATAGAATCACCATCACAAGAATGCGGCAGATGGCCTACTACCTCCCGTACTCTTTTCTTGTTACACCCTTCTTCATCGTAGTTGAACAATTCCGTAAAGTTAAAGGAACTGATGTGGGTTATTGGGCTGTTCGGAGGGTCAAACTCCGTAAGGGGGAGATTCGGAAGCCCCCCTAAATCAGCAGGTGATAGGCGAAGAAAAGGAGATGTCGTAGCCCAGGAGACTCGGTTGAGCTCTTGGATTTCTGCCCTTCTTGCCTGTCGAATACCCAAAGATAGTATCGTACTTGCTTCCATAATACTCGCATAATCATTTGCTTCCTGCTGCACTTCATCATCCAACCTTCTCAATGCTATGATAGGTGAACCTTCCCCTCCTTGGGATGGAAAGTCAGCAATTAGTGATAACAAATTCCCTCCCTGCTCCACCCTATCATCTTGCACAAAACCATTAACCCTTTCCAGACCAGAAGGAGTAGAAGCCCACTCAGAAATACCCAAAGTATGAAACATAGTTCCCGGCCCCCCACCTTGTCTGATTCTTTGCTGTGTTGCCGAGGACTCTCCCACTTCATAGGTCGAGCCCTTAAAAATAGGTTGAGTTTGATAGGGGAGAGAACACAGAGTATGGGCCGCCGACCCTCTATTAGCTAGAGGCCTGATTGGTAGCACGCCCCTTGATCTCCTCTCTATAACCCCTAGCTCTCCTCCCCCCTGCTGGTCTTCTCTTATGAGAGGGGGGTTCCCTCCATTGAAGTTTCCCAGATTAGGGCTTAAGCATCTTCCTTGCGTAAACTCACCATACGGATCATCCCCTAAGCATCTTCCTTCCCGGAGACAGCCTCAGCTCCAGCCTACCCGGCTCTTCCTCCACCTCACCTAACCCAGGATCATCTTTCGAAAAATCTTCCTCACTAGTGTGGAATCCTTCACTATCGTCACTATCATGAGAAGAAAGAGATTCAACATAAGGATGATACTCATCAAAGCCCATATTTTCTCCTTGGACTCTTCTATACAGAGAAGGTTCTTCTTGAACTTCTTGAGGGCGCAGGTCCAGGCCAGAGTTCCGAAACCTATAAGAGTCTGGGAGGCCACGAATATAGTTTGAGTAAAAGGGGTACTCAGCAGGCCCATATAGAACCCTTATGCCATCAGCTTCCACTTCATTGAGCCTCGTCCTCACCCTTCTCCTCGCAACAGCAGCATGGAGGGGGCAATGAGAGGTCGCATGACCTGCACAACCGCATGATTTGCAGAACCTGTAAATGCCTTCATAATGCAAATGCACCCAAATAACTCTATTTCCTTCTAAAGGAATAAAACATCTCGGAATGAGGGGGATAGATAGATCAATTAGCATACGAGCCCTAAGTTCAGCATGGGCTGGGAGTTCATTCCCTTCTTGATCAATTTCCTCGATATAGCCCACATGCCTGAGGATTTGTCTCGCCCAGCCTGTAGTAAGATAGGCCAAGGGGAGCCCATGAACCCTCACCCAAATACTTGCCAGATTAAAGCTCATTTGGTTAGGGACCAAGTCAACTTGATATCTTCTTAGGTTAATCACCCTCCCATCTATGATTGTTGTACTTGCCCTAACGATTCCTTCCAAGTCATGATTATTATTACATTCAAACAGAAAATAAGGCCTCGATTTGTGGACCATAATCTCACCCTTCCTTATCCACCGAGAGTTAACTATATGTTGAACGAAGTGCAGCGAAAGTGGGTGAGGTCCAGTGAATAAGCCAATAGCGCTTGAGTTATAATTAATCGGTGCATTATCAATACTGAAATCTGAGGGGGATTGAATAAGGGCCCCCCCTCATATTTTGTATATTAAGGTTGTTATGAGCATTAGGGTTTTCCCTATTATTGCACATGATTCGTGAACAGAGAGGCAGAGAATATAGGAGAGAATAAAGAGATACAAAAGAAAGGATTGGTAGCTGTAGAAGAGAAGTGGAAAAGACAAGACTAGTAGAAGGAAAAGATAGAAACAGAATATGAAAGACAGGAGAAAACTCAACAATTAACTCTTGGCATTTATAGCCAAACTCCAGTTCTTGGAAGAAGAAACAAAACCCGCATGGGGAGCCAAAACATAAAGGGACTGAAAAAACCTAGAAGGATAGCCGCCTCTATCCATAATTCTCTACCAATAGAACATAGAGCATTAACTGCCTAACAGAAAGAAAATGAGAAACCCAAAGGCTGCGCTTCTGCAATCTTGGAAAGAACCAAAAGCTACTAAAAGCTTAATGCCTTTTATGGTAAACGAGGAGAATTCATAAAAAACGAGGGACTGATCTTTTTGAAGAAATAGAAAGGAGAATAAACCTTCAGAATCTAGGAACTGAAGAGCTACTTCCCCTTAGCAAGCCTATAGGAAAACCTTATAACCTAGCAGAACACGCAAGAAATCTTCAAAGGGAAAAGCAAACCCTAGCAAAACTAGAGAAACTCATTTTTAGTGAGAGATGCTCTCAAATTCTAGAGAGAGAATGATTGTTCGTATCACTGCCAGAAATCGAAGTTAAGAAATTGGGCTCGATTACAACAATTTTATAAGTTTTAATAATGCTGGAATTTTTATATAATAAGTCTAATTTAAGTCTCTTGAAAAGATCTTTAATTACCCATTTAATTGGGGAATAAAGTAAGGGTTTTAGATAAACATTTAGATTATTTTAAAGGGGTTTTTGAGTGATTTAAAGAGAGTATATATTGCTGGAATTTTGTGTTAGAAGGGTATTAATACTCCTTTATAATTGTGGTTTGTAGGAGACTTCCAAGTGAGTGACTTTGTGTAATCGTGGCTATTTTGAGATCGTATTCGAGGTGCGTTCGCGTACTTGGTAAAGTTTAAGTGTATAGAAGCATGCTAGGCTTTGTTAAATTAATTCCAAGTTGTATTATGATAGGTGTTGGATGAAATTTGTTAATTGGATTAATGTTGGTGAATGATTTGTGATGATGAATTATTTGTGGTGATTTGGTGATTGGAATTAATTATATTGGCATGTTGATATTGAACCATACTTTTATTATTGACATGTTAGAAGGCATGTTTGGTTAAACTGGATGTTTATCTTGGTTTGGATTATGGAAGAGGAATTTTATTATGGTTCATATAATTTTTATTAATGCTATAAGCATGAGGAAAGAGCTATTTAAGTGTCTTAGTACACATGGATAAATTATATTGCGGTGCCTATGTGCACTTAAGGTGTTTCTAACACCGAGGGATAGGATTTGCGGTGCCTTATGCACTTAAGGTGTTATTTAACACCGAGGTAGTTTAAAAAAGATTCCACACTAAATTTATATGGTCACTAAATATTCAAGAAATAAATTGGTTGTTTGATTGCTTGAGTGAATTGAAATGTTTGGTTGTGTTGTGTTTGAGAGTGATCACCAAGTCTAATAATTTGTAAATCACGTAAAGTGAAAGAGATTACACACCAAAACTCTTGGAACGTATATACCTTGAGAATGAACATATGGGGGGGGGGGTTATGCGACTTTATATTTGACCATAACTCCTACTGGGGGTATAGGACGCTGTACTTTCCATTTTTATTATTTATTATGCGCAGGATCCAGTCACTTCATGTGGCATTTGCCTACCCGGTTAGCTCCCGGTGTAGTTTACCTCAATTTATTTGAGGCAGGTAGTTGGTTGGAAACCCGTTCGATGTGTAATCAAAATTAAATAAATATTAATTAGTAGTCGAGTCAAGTGATGATTGTTGTGTGCTTGTAAACAGGTGCATCGAGGTAAGTTGTGTGTTGATAGGATGAAAGCATGTTAGTGTGTGTTAATTACGCTTATGTACTTAGCTTTGCTGATTGTGTGTATTGTGTGTTTGTCTGGCCTTGTCTTTACCTTGGCCCTACGACGACCCATTTCTAATGGCGAGTAGTGGGGACAAGTAGAGAGAAGTTTTTCAGGTGATGAAGCATAATTATGAAGGGGCATGAGTGAAGAGTGAATCATGCTTAGTTCTCGTTAGAATATGATGTGTTTATTGCTTTAATTTATTATTTAATTATGTTGATTGTGAGACTAACGCAAAGAGGTTTTCAAGTGTTTTGGTTTAAGGGCCTACAATGGTTCCAAGTTGTACATTGACTTCTTTTGACTTTGTTTGACTTTTACTTTCGTTTGGTTTGACTTTTAAACTTGACTTGATTTTAAATAGTTTTAATGGTAGTCTTCCGCTGTGTGTCTTTGATAATTGTCTTAGCCGTTTTCACGGTGGCGGTAATGTCTTAGATTTTCCTTCTTCGTATTTGAAAAGGGCAAAACATGTATTTTAAAAGGGAAGGAATTTCTAGGGTGTTACAATTGTGGACGAGGTTGGTGATTCCATCGAAATAAAAGATATGGTAAAACAATGAATAATGATTTAGGATTTAAATTATTAAAAACTTATCATTTCACATTAAAGATTTTATATAAAGGAAAATATATCATATTTACAATTTATTTATATTTAATGAATTCATTATAAATTATAGTAAAAAAAAAATATTAAACTTTTGTAATTTTGTCTGAAATTATTAAATACAATAAATCAAATAATTAAAAAATCTTAGATGAAAAGACTGTGCATTGCACGGGCTTCCATCTAGTAATATCTATTTGTCGCCTACTTAACGAAAAACTAGAATGCCAAGTGTCGCAGTCTCATGATCTGAGTGGGAGACCGACTTTATTTATTAGTGATATGATATGATATGATGGGATAGAGAGATTATATCACTTGATTATAAATTTGAAATCTTACGAGATGATACTCTACGTTCAAAACATTTTTACATCACTGCACATGGTGTACTGCCTTTCAATACCAGATTGTAGATATATACGAAGTATATAAACGAATAATAAATTTTAATACTTAAAGGTTGAAAGTTATTGCCTCCATTTCTAGTAGTTTTAGCATTTCGTGTTTATTCATTTGCTATTCGTTTTTTGACAAATATTTTTACTACCTTACCCATTTATTTATATTTGCACTTTTCTATTCAATCTTTCTCTTACTTTATCCATTTTTTTTAAAGATGATGATAAACTTGTATTTTTCCTTAATATTTTTTATATACTCTCTTATTTTATCTGTTTTGGGGTTTTTTTAGATTTCCTCGGGATACAGATCTTCAACAACATTCGAGTGGCCGCAGACACCTACAAAACAGCGAATATTCCGTGATCGAAATATGCACCTCCGACGATTTAGTTAGTAACCTAAAAACGAAGGGTTTTAGAAAGAGAAAGTAGAGAGAATTTAGAGCAATCAGCAATTAATAATGACTTCAATGCAATCTCTCAATCCACCCCTGCCATCATAAATGATTGGGGTATTTATAGAGGTGGGAGTGTGTGCCCTCTTAGGTTTTAGTGACCTAGAATAGTATGCGTTGATTGGCTGCGCAATCAGGTGCGAACATGTGTCCTTTGGGGGCGCTATTTTGGCGTCTCTCTCAATAATTGGGCTTGATATGATAGTTGCCTTTTTACCATACTAAAGTGTCTTCGGATTGCCATGTGTTATCTTCTTATTAGAACACGTGTTGCCCTTTAATTGGGCCACATATCACCTTAGGATTTGACCATGTGGCGGGCTATTTTTACCCTCAACATTATCCAATTTGTTTTTTTTCTTATTACACATGTTTAGGGTAAAAATGCCTTAGACACATGGGCCAATCAGGTCGTGACATGTGTCACCCTAGGAGGCGCCCAAAATGGGCCAACCAGGATAAGACACGTGGCACATCCATCGTAAGAGAAAATGACAGCCTTCATGGGCCTAAATCCCAAGGCACCGTAAAAACGGCGCAGCCTAATTACCTAAGGTAAGGGCACGCACTCCCATACCCTATAAATGTGGACAATTATTACCTTAGGAGGGACACTTTTCACATCTATCTTACAATTATTACACTATTTACTTGTTCTTACAACAGCGAAATCTCCTAGATCTCGGGATTCGAAGAACTACTTTTACTTTCCCCATTCACTCAAATTCGACATTTACTAACTTGATCGTTGGAGGAGAAACTCCGAACAACCAAAGCTTCCGTTTGTTGCAGGTACATGTGCCAACAGATCTAGTCTTAGAGTTGTAACTCTCTCGCAGGACACATCAGGAAACCCCGAAACATTTGGTGCTGTATGTGGGGAGGGTACCTCTTAGATGGATTTTGAAGAACCTGTACCACATTTGGAAAATAAACATTCGGATAGAGCAGAGGTCCATTCAGACCACGATCCTTCATCACTAAATGCATTCGATCCAAAGACAAAAAGGAGAGGAATGCTAACAAATGCAAGTCTCAGGCTAAAGAGCCGATTGCTCACATAACCCGCTCTGAATTCTTGAAGTTCATGACTCACTTCTAGGGAAATATGAAGAACTTCATAAAAAATCAAACGGCTGGTCCTAGCAAGGGTTAGTCGGCCAACAAGAATCCTCCTTTTGAGAGGCAAAGGACGATCAAGGACCGGGAAGCCACTCCTCACCCCAGTCTACACGAGAGGGCCAAATCGTTCATTGATTGGACAAAGATACGTCTCCTAGAGACGTTAAAACGAAAGCCCATCCGGCATTATGAACTGGATGGTAGCAAGAAGACTAACATTGATGCTTGGAAATTCATCGAGCACAAGAAGAACCAGCAAATGTCTGACACGGCTTCAACACCGACAATGCCAGACAGCTCTATCAGGAATACCTCTCTGAGGAATTCCCAATCTGGGCAGGAGTACCTGTCAGGCGGCCCGTCCGTTCGCACAAGTCCTCATGTTATAGGCTCGGCACCGTATGTGCCCCATCAATCATACGGCCCGCTCGCCTTTCAGCAGCCTGCTCTATACGGAGGTCAGACGACATATCAAGTCCAACCCTTGGACTAGCAGCTTTATCTGCAAAAACTTGGAGAACAACCTTCTGTGTTCTCCAAGAAAATAACCGAGGCGGCACAACCCGATAAGGTTAAGAACATTTTGGTTGTTGCTTATTGCGGCACCACCAACCCTGAGGATGACATAATGGCATATACCAACCTCATGTACTTACAAGGGTTAGATGATGCTGCATGGTGCAGATGTTTACCAGCTACATTGAAAGGCATCACACAACAGTGGTTTTGCAATTTGCCGCCTGGGTGCATGAACAACTTTAGGATGCTTACGTTCCTATTTGCCTTAAACTTCTCCATGAACATATCGGCCAAAAAGACAAGCTTTGATTTGGGGGCGATGGTTCAAGGAGATCGTGAGGGGCTCCGTTCATATGTTAGGCAGTTCAATCTAGAGAGAATTCAGGTTCAAGGGGTTCTTGACGAAGTTGCTTATACAGACTTTTTTAAGGGATTGAAGAACGGATCACAATTCAAGTTTGATCTCATCCGGAAAAGGGTTTTCACTCTCCCTGAAGCGTTAAGGGAGGCAGAGACCTACATACAGGTGTCAGAATTCTGCTCCTCTAGCAAGCAGATGGATAAAAAAAGATATGACAAACAAAAATGCAGTCGGTAAGAACAGCTGGCTTAGAAGAATGAATAGAACAAAAAGAAAAAAGATGTTTGGGCGGTTGACGAATCTAGTCAGCCGTCCAAGAAAAAGAAGAAAGAAGTTAAACAGTACGTCCCAATGTACGAATTTAACAAGGATTATTACACCATCCTCATGAAGATCAAGAACCGGGTGAGCTTTAAGAAGCCTCCAGCAATGAAAGGTCCGGCTAAGCACCGTGATAAGAACAAGTACTGGCATTTCCATGAGGATGTAAGCCATGACACCAATGACTGCTATAGCCTCAAGCGGTTGTTGGATAAACTTGCTAAAAAAGGATTGATGAAGTCCTATATTTTGAAGTCCAAGGTGACACTAAAGACGGACCCAAAACAACCGTAAAAACGCTGATAATGGCTCAGACAAAAACTATTAGAGGCACCAAGGATCATGTCCGCAAAATAATCAATTCAGTTGAGGATGGCCAGACGTCATATGAGACATTCCCAGAGGTAGTCATCACTAAGAAAGACCGGGGCAAGGTTCATCGGCCGCATGACGACCGTACCCCATGGTGGTCGAATGTAAGGTTGCCTACCCTAAGGATGGTGGATCCTAATTGAAACTGGCAGCTTGTCTGATATAAACAGTTGGGCTTGTTTGTCAAAGCTCAAGTACAAACGTAGCAGCATGCATGAGGTCTTACATCTGTTAGTTGGTTTTGGGGGAGGAGTCATTCAACTTGTCGGCCGAATTAACTTGCCCATCTGGCTAGGAGCAAAGGGTAAATGGCGGAAAATGGTCGTTCCGTTCTTGGTCGTTGCACAGGGAACGACCTATAATCTTATTATAGGGCGTCCGACTCTCAATTTATCCAATGCCTTCATAATCCCCTCCCTCATGCTGATGAAATTTGAAAGAGATGATGGCAGCGTCGGTTCTCTAAGAGGAGACTAGAATGTAGCAAGAGAACGCTATCTCTCAGACGTCAAGCCTACTATAATCGGTCAGGAAACTGAGACGATCGACTTGGATGAAGAGAAGGACTCAGAGTCTGTCCCACCAGCAGCCAGCAAAAAAAGAAAGGCCGACTAGTTGGTGACTGTAAAAAAAGAGAAGCAATATCAATTACTAACTGGTGAACGGTCAGATAAACTCTGTCCCTAGACGATTGGAGAGCACATTGATATTGTTCTGGATAATATAAGTCCAGAACGTATTGTTAAGGTAGGGATGATTGCTTTTGGTAAGATGGGGGCAGACTTACATCTGTTGAGAGAATTCAAGGATATCTTTTCTTTTGAAGTGGAAGAGATGCCCGGCATTAGTCTGAATCTTGCTGTCCACAAACTCGTCGTTGACCCAAAGCAGAAGAAAATTAATCACGGTGAGGAGAGAAGTCAGGCGACAGTTGTCGAAGTAAAAAAGTTGTTGGAGGCTAGGTTAGTTCATTATAATTCAGCAATGCTTCTTTCCCGTCTGGGTCGCCAATGTTGTTTTGGTGAAAAAGCCAAGTGGTTACTGGCGCATGTGTGTTGATTACACAAACCTGATCAAGGCATGTCTGAAGGACAGTTATCCACTTCCAAAGATCGATAGTATGGTCGATTCTATAGCCAGACATGCCATGATGAGTTTTATGGACTCCTATTCAGCCTTTCATTAGGTACTTTTGTGGAAAAAAGATTAAGAGAAAACGACATTCATCACATATCAAGGGTTATTTTGTTATACAGTGATGCCGTTTGGCTTGATAAATGTGCCTGTAACATTCCAACGCATGATTAATGCGATTTTTATTTATCAGATTGGCAAGAATGTTGAGGCGTACATTAATGACATGATAGTTAAATCCAAGCTACAAACTGATCACCTTGCTGACCTCCAAGAAACCTTCTCCACACTCAGGCGGCATAAGCTCATGCTTAATCCTAAACAGTGTGTCTTTGGTGTTGAGTCTGGGAAGTTTCTCGGATTTTTGATTAATTAAAGAAGGATAGCGGCAAACCCAAAGAAGGAGGTGGTCATTGACATGAAGTCACCCCACAGTGTCAAAGAAGTACATAAACTAACTGGTTGTTTGGCGACATTGGGGAGATTCCTCAGCCGATCAGGCGACAAATGCCTTTATTATTCTAAGCTATCAGAAAGAAACAATTTTTGAATGAGGAGACGATGCTTAGGCGGCATTTTAGAAATTGAAAGAACAGCTGCACTCCTTGCCAAGGCTTATAAGTCCTTTGCCAAAGGAGACTCTTCTACATGTATCTGGTCGCCTCAAATCATGGTCTCAGTGTTGTTCTCCCTGCTGAGAGAGACGACAATCAGCTCCTGGTCTATTTCGTTAGCCACATTCTTCGAAACGCAAAGCTCCAGTACTCTACAATTGAGAAATTTGGCCTTGCACTTTTCAAAGGAGTCAAGAATTTTAAATAATACTTCTAGGCACATCTGGTGGTTGTCTACACAAACCAACCACTAACTTTAGAGTCATCCGGCTGAATTATCAAATGGGCTATTGAAATTCAAAGTCTCAAAATTACCTTCAAACCAAGGAAGACGGTGAAGGGTCAGGCGTTTGCTGACTTCATTGTAGAAATGACACGTTCAGTAGAACTAGAAAACTTGGATAAGGTTTGGATAAGAAATGATAGTACCAAAAGTTGAAATAAAAGTAACAAAATACTCCTTCTAACAAAATACAAACATTACAAAGTGTAAGATCAGTATGATATGTACCCCCATCTTCGTCCATAAGAAGTTTGCTATGCTTTAGAGGGAGGAGTTTATCTTCCATTGACACTATGAATTTGAAATATGATATTATAATAATTTCTCAACTTCAAGCTAAGAATTTATGCAAGGGACTACAATGTACATAAGGTAGTATATGTATATATATATAGTAGTGCTACGAGTTGGAGTGCGCTTTGTTTTGTTATTTGAAACGAAGAGATATTAATGAGTTGGATCATTTCCCAACTTGAAACTTTCTAGTTTCTCTCAAGCTTTTTTATTATACCCGAATTTTCTTCTCCCAAGTGCTTGGACACTTGTTTGAAATTACTTTTGCTTACCAAAGAGATTACAAATGAGGGCATGACTACTTACACTGAACAAAGGGTGAATTTGTTTCAAATTTCAAAGTAAAACTAATGCTTCATAACATTATAGGAAATTGTTTCTAGCTTGTTAGACATCCTTAACGCTCTCCTTACTCCTATCTAGTTGACATCAGACTCCACATCTCTCAGCAAAATCATCTTCCGAATATGAAGTTCAATAACTATAGTATCGTCTGCTAAAAATTATGTTAGATGTGAAGTTAAATTTCCTCCAGACCCCAATGGCTATCAAAAAGGCATCATTTAATACTACATAAAAGTCCAAAATTCATCTTGTTCACCTAAATATACTAAACAAATAAAAAAATAAAACACGCATGAAAGCTAATGATTAATTTCCATAGAAGTTAAAACCAGATATCCACATATTCCATGACAAAAATTACAAGCTATATATTGATAAGCAATCCTGCAATACATATATTAAGCTCATAGTCCTATACTACATGAAGAATATAAGCAACCAAAAGATCATGCAATATGTATATTAATCCAAAAAATTACAACCAAAAGCAGACCATTATTAATAAAAAAAACTCCTAAGTTTTTAGACAGCTGTACATACACTGAGTAAGGCAGCAGTTTCTAGAGCATAAGAATCTTCGAATGTCACATAAGCAGTACATCCATATTCACCAGACCTGGATCATTGTAACAGTTGGCATATCGAGACAAAAACAAAGGGCAATGAACGTTAGCATATCAAAAATACAAGTACATGTTACTTTATTCCTGAAGCTTATTCCATTCTCCTAAAGTCAGATCAATAATCTATTGGAAAAAGAAGGAAATGCAAAGATAAACTTAGTGCAACATCATAGTGCCTGAGGCTCCTATCCAAGCAAGGCTCTAAACAATCTAAAATTTGAGTGATTTTATGATTTCTGATTGAGTGACAATACACATACGCATACATGAACACACAGCCAGCCAACTTCACCTCAAATATGTTCTCAGACTTATATCCAAGCAAGGAAAAATTCAGAATATCTGTTACAACCAATTGAGTAGGAGAATTCTCATGCTTAGAATCATTCAGCAATTCAATAAAATGGAAGCAATCAGAGGAGCCTCTAACTTTCTAAAACCTGCATCAAACGCTACTCTTATGCCGAATAGAGCATAACCCATAGCACAAAACCCATCGCACAAACAAACACCATCGCATAATCTTTCGAATTTTTTTTACTATATAATTTCAGACCAACTAGATTCTTAAAAATTTTGATAAAATCCTTTGAAATTTTGATACCAAATTAATTATGACCATATAATTACTCACTAATTTATGACCAAACAAGTTGAGACAAAACCCTTAATTTTTTTTACACTTAAATCAACAATTTTTGACAAATTAAGCTCAAAATAAATGAAATTCAAAGATTAGTACTATGAAGTTACAAAATAATCACCGCTAGAGAATTTCAACGGCAAAACCCAGCAGATCCCACTTGATGCGCAACCATTAGAGAACAACATCGAGCATAATGTGTGATTTTTTTTTTGTAAATTTGAGTAGATGAGTGATAATTTTTGTAAATTTGAGCAAATTGTTTTAGAACCCTAGCTTCGTGAAATAGAATGAGGAGAGAGAAGAAGAGTATTTTTTGTTGTTTTTACTGATGAAATGAGAAAAGGAAGGACATTTTTTGGGGTTTGGTTTTGGTTACATTACCTAGGTGAAATTTTAGAAATGAAAATGGTTTAAAATTTCAGTAATATTTTAATGTGGTGCCAGCGCCATATTTTTACGTGATAGCGCCAATTTATGTATGAGATATTCATAATGCGATTTAGTATCGGAAATTTTTGTTACTATAAGTATCTAATCGTATCAAAATTAATTGTGATGGTAAAAAGCTTATTATTGTCGGAATTTTTTGTTACTATAAGTATTTTATTGTATCAAATTAATTTCGATAATAAAAAATCCTATAGTGTCGGAACATTTCTGATACTATATTGTCATTTGTATCAGATCAACATATTTTCGACACTATAATAAAGTCTAATACTAGCCTACCATCCAAACCATGGAAGTAGTGTCAGAAAAAAAATAACTGATACTATTAACATTTTTAGTATCAATAATAATTACTAATACTAAAATTTCCGATACTAAAGGCCATTTTTCTAGTAGTGCAAGACTCTCTTGAAATGCATAACTCAAGAAAGGGGGCATGAGATTCAGGATGACTTGCATCGAGGCGTTTGTGGTTCACACATAGGTGGCCAGGCTATAGCAGGGAAAGCCACTCGGCAAGGCTTTTTTTTTCCAATTATGGAAGCAGACGCCATGGAAATGGTGAAAAGGTGTGATAAGTGTCAGCGTTTCGGTAAACTCATCCATCGTCCGACAACTGATGTGACGACAATTCATAACCCAATACCGTTCGCCAAATGGGGCATGGATATCTTGGGTCCGTATACACCTGCGTCAGGCCAGAAGTGGTACATTATAGTGGTTGTTGACTACTTCACCAAATGGGTTGAAGCAGAGGCGGTCAAAGGGATAAAGACAAAGGATGTCATCTCTTTCATCTGGAAAAACATCATTACTTAGTATGGGGTTCCTATGTCTATGGTCTTTGACAATGGCCCTTAGTTTGAGACGCCTAATCTTAAAAATTGGTAATTAGGAGATTAAAGAATTTCCCAGTGCTTCACATCTTTCGGCCTTCCACAAGCAAACGGCCAGGTTAAAGCTTTTAACCAACTCATCTTAGACGGAATAAAAAGGAAAATTGAAAGAGTTGGTGGACTCTGGGCTGAAGAGTTGATGCATGTACTCTAGTCTATCAGAACGATGGCTAAAGGGGCTACCAGGAAAACCCCATTCTTCATGGTATACAGTGTTGACGCCGTCTTACCCATTGAGCACTATGAGCCGACTCTTCGAGTCATAATGTATTATGAAGAGGCTAATTGGGAAGCCATGCAACTAGCATTGGACTTCTTATTAGAGCATCGGGGAAATGCTGCCTTACGCCATGAAATCTACCATCTGAAAATGACAAGAGCCTACAACAAGAGAGTACACAAACGAACCTTGAAACTAGGGGACTTTGTGCTAGGGAAAATGGTGGCAACCAGTAGGGCCAATGAGCAAGGCAAGCTAACACCCAATTGGGAGAGTCCTTACTTGATATATGAAGAAGTGAGAGGCGGCACCTACCGACTGGAAACCCCAGACAGCAGGCAGCTAGCCGGAAATTGGAATGTAAATTACTTGAAAAAGTATTACTTCTAAGCCTTATAAAATTTGTAAATGCAAAGCTTAAGTAATGGGAATTGCTTTTTTTTCCTTATTTAATTGCATTGTTGGATATGTCTCCCTCAGAATGGGCAAAACACCGTTTGTGCTTAAAATCTGATCCAACTGTCCACTCTAATTGAGTAAGACACATTCGGCGATATCCATGCGGGTGACTTCGCTCAAAGAGAGCATTTCCCATTCGGGTGGCACGTTTCTCTATAAACTCGCTCCTCAAATGGCTAAGCCAACTGCCCTAAATGGAACAGTCCATAGACGTTTATAATTGCCATTTGTCTATTGTGATTAAAACGGCCAAAGACATCCGCCTACCCTATGGGATATCAGGCGGCCATTGACAGGCTCTAGTCGTATCACCTAATAAAAAATAATTCCTAAGTCCTCTAACTACAGTAGATAGGGAAGTAAGGTCGAATCCACAGGGAAACAATGTTCTTTTACTCCTAATTAATTATTATAATCTAAATTATAGAGTAACCAATTTGTAATGTGTGAATTATACTAATAATTAAACTAAGCAAATTAAACGAGGGAATAATCAATAATAAAAGATCTAGGGTATAGGTTCACCAATAAATAATACTCTAGGGTAAAAATAACAATCAATCATTAATGCATAAATTAACCAAATTATAAAGGGCTATCGCTATGTATTATAATCACATAATTAAGCAAAGGAATTATAAAGGGCTATCGCTACGTATTTTCATCTCTCGAATCTTGACCTAAACATCAATTCTTATCTCTCGAATCAATATTGCAAAACTCATACAATTAAACCAGGCCTAGTCTAATTGCATAGCATTAAATCAATCAATAGGAAATTAATCAAGCATTAATAATCAATAATAATAAATTACCCCTTCATATTATTCATGGATCCCCACAACCCTAGAAATAAATCTACTCACACATAATTAAATCTAAACCAAACAAAACATTTAAGCAAGACATAATTAACTAAAGGAATTAAATTGCTGAAAATAAAACAAGGGAAGAAAGCGTACCAAGATTAAACCGAATAAAAGAATTGCATTAACGAAGGGAAGTAGAGAGAATAATGTTAACAAGAAAATACTCAAAAGCTAAATCTGGAATTAAGAGAACGGAATTCTAGATAATGAAAAGCGTAATTGTGAAAATTAATCTAAAAACGTATTTACACTAACAAATAATCCTAAAATAAAATAAAGATAAAAGAAATTCAAAATATCTAAAATAACGCGCGCCCGGTCGAGCGAGGTACCGCCCGGCCGGGCGCGCCTTTTTCTTCGCTGATGCTTGCTCGCGCCCGGTCAGGCGTGCATCCGGGGGAAGCTTCGCCCTTTATTCTTCTCCCTTGCTCAGCCGGGCACGCCTTAGGGCGAAGCCCTGCTTGGTCGGGCGAGTGCTCGAGCGAGGAATCTTCTTCACATTCTTTGTGCTTGCACTTCTTGGCCCAATATACATTCCTTAACAAATCCAATGCCTAAGCTCCTCTTCTCTTCACCGAGCCCTTAATCACTGAATTGACTTCTCAAATACGTTCCTGGGCTTCGAAATACGATCATAGCAATGCGTTCCCGCTCCAATGCTCGCGGTGGGTAAACTAAGTATGGGAAAATGCTACAATTCTGCAATTTCCTGTAAAATAATACCACAACTACGAAAATACTAGAAAACGCATATTAGTAATAAAGTGGCTCTAAAGAGCCAAAAATACTCCTAACTATGATCATGGGACGGGGATAAAATACTATACAAAATAAACACATCAGCCATCTACCACTTGGTTACCCAAAATTTAAATTTAATCAAATTAGTTAAGTTTTACAATAGTTGAACCAGCTAAGTCAACCGGCTCAAGCCGTTTGTAATTGCCAAAATGCAACACAGACGGCAACGGTAGCCGCCTACCCTATGGGATATCAGGCGGCCCCGACCGTGAGTACAATAATATATTGAATTCTAATTTCAAATTTATCTAAGTTCTTCTAAATTATGCGAATTTAACTCAGACAGCCTTGAGACCGCCCGCCCTTCTCGATGAGAACGCCGATCATACTATATTAAGTACAGTGGTACAAACGGTTAGGATAAGACCGCCTTCCCAAGGTGGAAATGATGGTCAAAAGCCGTTTTCACTTGCTACTCTAAAAAGACTAAGTTTAAGACTTAGCAAATATTTTTACTTCTGCAACTCAGACGGCCAAGAACAAACAGACTGTCCAACGGATCAGAAACTGTTAAAGCCGTCTGATAGTGAACCAATCTACCGTCTGCTCGATGGACGACTTTTCCTCTTTGTTTGGGGCAATCATAGTGGTGCTTTACTGACTTAGGAATTATTATTAGAAATTCCTAAGTCAATAAATCCATTTTTGAAACCAACCAAACAGCCGTTAAAGGGCAAGAACATCCGGTACACTGAAGACCTCATGCTTCGAATAAAGAGACTACTGTAGAAACCTGAGTGTGTCTCCCCACAACCCAAACCCAGTGATGAGTACCTTTCACGTTTTGATTGACGAGTTCGGTAAAGAGTTGAAGAGTCACGTGAAGTTTCCCTAAGCCTTGACCATATTCCTAACCTTAACTAAAATATTTTAATTCAAAGTCATTCATTTCGTGTCTCTAAACCCAAAATCATCCATTTTGTGTCCTTAAACCAAAAATCATTCATTTTGTATCCTAAAACCCAAAATCATTCATTTCGAGTCCTTAAAATCATTCATTTCATGCCAAACCATAAAAACGTCAAAACCTGATTATTTTGGTCCATTTTCCCAGTCCTATTATTGATTAATTGGATAGGGCTTCAAAAGAGCTTTCCAAAGATATATTATAAGCCCAAATCCAACTTAAAACGAATAAGTTATGGCCAAAATACTAAACTGAGCCTAGGTCCACCTTAGTTACGACCAAATGATTATATGGAGTCCAAATATTTTATATAGGACCTATATAATCATATTCCTAATCCTAAATCAGTTAGGAACTTCTAGAATCCTCTAGAAGGTTCTAATCTATCTTTTCTAAAAAGATAAAGATCGAAGAAGTTCGAGATCGAATAAATTTTCTCTTTTTGATAATCCTTGTTCTGTTTGAATTCAAATATGTTCAGATATCTTTTGCAAACATAATTCCATTAGAAATAAAATTCCTTACAATGTTGCAATCTTTTAGAACCAACGCACAACGTCAGGACCATCACACAGCGACAGTCATGACGCTGCGTGACAGAAGCTAGCGCGGCGCGACAATCCTATCACGTCGCGTCACAAGTTCTATTTTATTTAGAACTTTTAATCTTTTCTGATCGTCCATACTCTCTTTTTTCCTTATAAATAGAGGTTAATTACCCTATTTTCAAATAAGCTGGGATGAGCCATAATCAACTACAACCATCTAGCCATAACCATTATCAATAATCATTAACTACAACCATCATACACCCAATCCGAAATCCTTAATTCCAATATTCTTAGCGTAGCCTAAGAACATCCTTGATACTCCCAAACCATCCACAATACTTCCTTTGTGTGATTCGAATACTCCAAACCATACTCGACGTTGCCCTCGACCTCGACGTGAAAGGTTGATAGTTCTGAGGGTTTGCTCCCTAATCTATAATTTAATTCATATTTGATTTATTTACTTTATTGATTAAACTTTCTTGAAATTTACTAATGTGTGTATTGTTTTAATAGCAAAAAGGTTGAGGCATCAAAGTGAGCAATTCAATTACCCCTTTATTTATTCTTTTGATTTTGCAGTAGAAATCATGTTTAGGATGCTATTTTGATTTCTAGTATCATATTTAGGATAACGCTTTGATTTTTGTTATTAGTGACATGCTAGGATTTGTTATTAATCTGTTTAGTATCATGCCTAGGATCTTACTACTAACGATGTTTAGATGATGTTCTTATGGTGATGATTGTTATATTGATCATATGTTGCTTGATTATTCATGATTTATTTTTAATTGCTTGATCACGCCTCTTTTTGCAGTTTTAAAGGTAATTTGTACTTGAAATCATGCCTAATAAGGTAATTAATAATTGGATTTAGGCTTAATATGATTTTAATTCAATTTATCACCAACATTAGATTTGATTGTGCATTAATAATCAACCAACTTAGATTAAATAGGTTGAGGGCTAATTTGATGTATGTGTGTTAATCGAAAAGCGCACATGAATATCAAAAGAATCAAGTAGAGGCTTATTTAGGGCGAGTTTGGCTTCTCTTAGGTCAAATTCGTACCATCATCCTTGAACATCCAATCATGGTTTCGGAACACTATGGAGTTAGCAAAATCTATGATTGTGAATGGGGTGTAACCTTAACAATCGTGAACGGTTTACAAGTTTCTAAAACTTGTAGGTGACTCTTTTTCTCTAGCTTCTTTTTCTTGGAGCGTTTCCATGCTTAAAAACATGATCCACATGTAGGGTGAGAGTTGAAAAATTCTATACAGTTTTTGGCGACTCCACTAGGGAGGATTTTTAAATTGATTCCCAATTTGTTTGGCAATTAATTAGAATGAGTGGATGAAACTTGAAAGATTCTTGATATTCATGTGCGAAATTTTGATTAACATTGTGGCATAAGCATAAAAAGGTACGCAATGGAAAGACCATCAGTATTGCGTCAAAACTTAGGAAATACACGTCGAAAAGGCCGGATATATTTTTCACAATTAAAATCGGAAAGAAGCTGGGGAAAATCGGAAAAACATATCGAAGATTTAAATTGCCATAGAGCGCCAGAATTGTCGCATGGCGACAGTGATCAACGCCAGACGACGGCTTTGTCATTTTGCGACAGATCTGTCGCTGGACGTTGATTCCTATCGTCCTGCGACATGTTCTGGCGATTTTGCGCCAGCTTCCTGTCTTTGCGTTTTGCCTGATTCTAATAATGCCTCGACGATTTTACTTTTTGCTTAAGTTTTTTCGACCTTTCTAAACCTATGTGTTTTACATATGATTTTAGCCCTTGGGAATTCACGCTCTGTCCATCCTAAAAACGTTCCGTACAATAATGGGTGTATCCGAGTTTGTGAATTCACCAAACCATGGAGTTAGGGTTAACTCGCGGAGTCCCGTCCATTGCACCAAACCTTTTAAGGTATGGCTTTTGGACACCATAATCCTTGACCTTGGAGAACTAGAGTCATGGTTAGGTTGCAAAGTCATTGTATCATGGTGTGACTACTTGACTACTTGTGCATATCTTACTTGCGCATACCTTGTTTGTAATTAAACTAACCCCTTGTTTGTGATTGAACTAACCCTTTTATTGTGGTTAAACAAACCCTTTGTCTTGACTTGATTCTTGTACACATGTCTATACAAACTAACCCTTTGTCTTGACTATTCTTGTACATATGTCTATACACACTAACCCAAAGGACCTTGCTTAAATTATTTGGTCAATTAAGATGAACCTAAAAAGAATGAATATACTCGACCTAGAAAACTTTAGGCCTAAACCTTTGAAGGTACGACTGAAAAACAAGTCATTGTGATGTTCCATTTATGGTGCACTGCTTTAAATTTGTAATGCGAGACAATTGTAACCATCGGGACACGTCGGGCTTGACGCGCCGCGATGGAGCCATCGTCCTACGAAAGTTCCATCGCTACGCGATGGTTCAGTCCTTCTTATTGAGTCTTCGCATCGAGTCCTAGTATCATGATTAACCAGCTTAATGTTAGTACTTAGTTTTTCCTTGGTCTTGTATGAGTCTAACCACATGTCTAGTTACATGGTCATGACACGAGTCTTGTAAATAACACTCACGCTCATGAGTCTTTGCACACACCTTGTAAATATCTTTTTTCACACCATGACCATGTCTTAGGTCCATGCATGAGCCATCCTTTCCGTCATTCGAGTTGAGGGTCCATCCTATTCCCGGAAATTTCTATATCCTTCCACAAATACATCTTTTCCCTTTACATTACTTTCCATACATTACATACCTTACACTTTCCTTCTTAAACACTTTCCACATTCACATACTTTCTTCTATACATATATACCTCCCTGCATACTTTCCTCCTACATGCTTTCCCCATGCATATCATTTACCCTCATAAACCATGTTCTTTAGGGAATTTCCTCATATGTGCATATTAAATCGAGTTCAAGTCATGTGATTGACAAGAAATGTCCATGATTTCCTTTTCTACACCTTTGGTCAAGGAAAACACAAAGCACGAGGCAGGTTCTAATGACAAAGATTTCATGATTCTTTTCTTGTTTTTGTTTTCCCTCAATAAGCCTAGCATAGGCACCCTCCATCTTTTTCTTAGATTTATTTCATGAGTTTATTTTTACCTTTTCCCTTTCAATAAAATGAGTATTTATTTCATTGCATATGATCATCGCATTGCATTTCATTCAAAAAAAATAATAAAAAAAAACACGCCGAACTAAGGACAAGGTATACCAATGATTTGAGGCACCCCTTATAGCCACATCATATCACCTTTACCCTTTTAAATATACAATCTCTTTTGATAAACCACTTTGAGCCTCATCTAACTATTAACCTTTCTTTCTTCAACCTACATCTACCTAACCTTGGGATCGGATGGTGTGCAACTTATGTAATTTTCAAAGAAAAAGCTTGAGTGATTTCTATCAAAGTCCCAAAGTATCAAAAGTTCAAAAAAGCAAATAGAAATAAAAGTGTGGAAAAGGGCAAGTGTTCCAATGTCTTTGATATGAACATGTCTCGGATTGCGTCACTTATCGAGTGCTCGGCACCGTGCCTGAGAAAAATGAATTCCAACTGAGTGATAAACCGCATGATCGGGATTGCCGACACATATTCAAAGAAGATTCAAATCCAAATCTCTAATGCAAAAAAAAAAAAAAAAAAAAAAAAAAAAAAAAAAAAAAAACAAATTCAAAAGTGAGAAACCTCAAGCATACAAATACCAACATACACATGCAAGGTTGCACACCTTTGGGGGGGGATCTTATTTTAGGTCTTGAGACTTTATCCTTTCTTCTTTAACCATAATCTTAACAACATTACAACCTTCAAAAGACCTCTTTAAGGTGTACACATACTTGAGCGAAGTTCGGTTAGAGCTACGTTCGACCTGATTCCTAACGGATACGTAGGCAACCTTACATTGGGGTGCAGCCGTAATAATTACTCATCTCATATGAACATCACGATCATATCAAGGGATCTCCAATGCTCATCCCTATGCATTTAGAGCTAGACTTGGGGGATAAATCCCTACTTCATTAGCCTACCCAGCCTAAGAGTCACCATCATTTGCCTCTTCTCAAAATATTTTTCCACACCCCAACTCTTGCAGCCTAAACTTAGTGTCACTTTCACACACATCACAAATACATAACAAAATAATCCTTCCCTTAGGAACTCTTTCTCATGAAATCTTGATATAACCTCGAGCATGCCTCATTATCACAATCATTGCATCACAAAGTATGAAGTACTTAACTTTCGCGCCTAAGTTACCCAAATACTTTCATTATCGGATCATCAATTGAGATAGTCTAGGATGCTACAATCCTTGCACCATGAGATACAACTATTAATATATGCACTTGATTAAGCTCATTCAACACGCATCATTATTCGATTCATTCTTTTTTCCTTTTAGGGAAGTTCAAAAACTTCTATTTTCACCAACACTTTACCTCTTTTCATTTTCATGTTTTTCTTTTAGGGAGAAAGTCGGTACCCTCCATAAAAATGACGGAAAATTTTTGCTTTTCTGCATTTTCGAGTCGCACGAGCACAATCATAACACAGCGCACACACAAGCCATGCAGATTGATTCATGTCGTGTCACCATATCGAGTTGAGTCTACACTCTACACATATGAGTCTGCACACACGAGTCATGACGTGTCAAATCACATCGAGTCGAGTAGAGTACATAAAGTCACACAATGGGGAAAGTACACCAAGTCTTGAGTCAACCCCAAGAAAATCACTAGCAAAATCCTTTAGCAATATTTGATTTTAAAGGATACACTCTTCATCGAAGCTTCTGTTCAGAGTCAATCGAGCAATCTCACCATTCACTACACCAAGTCATCAAAGCTTATGTTCGTAACCAATTGAACACTCTCACCAGTCACCACACATTCATCGAAGCTTCTGTTCGCAGCCACTCGAACACTTTCACCACTTATCCTTCCAAAGCTCTTTTGTTCAGAAACGCATGGACATTTCTTCCAAATATCCTTTTGTTTAGAGACTCGTGAACATTTCTTCAAAGCTCTTTTTTTCAGAGACGTGTGGACCTTTCATTCAAAGCTCTTTTGTTCAGAGACGCGTGGACATTCCTTTTAAAGCTCTTATTGTTTAGAGACGTGTGGTCAATCCTTTCAAACCTCTTTTGTTCAGAGACGCGTAAATATTTCAAAGCTCTTGTTGTTCAAAGACGCCTAGACATTCTTTCTTTTGTTCATAGACGCATGGACATTCTTTTAGGATTTTATGTACTAATAGCGCAATTGCATGAATCATATTCATAAGCACCTAAACATGATCTACAAGCATAACACATAAAGAACACATATTTATACCATTAAAGCGTGATTCCACGAGTGATCGAACAAGAACAATGAGGAGATTTAGAACCCCAAACGTGATTCCTTTACTTGGTCCACGGGCACAAATTGAACCTCCACTAATTCTAGTTAGTCGTGATTGAACCCTTTCAATCAACCTTCTACGGAGAGGAGAAGAACGAACTAACAACGAACAACCACCACCACCATTAACACCATGCGTCCACCGTGCGCCGGTTTCCGTACCGTACGGACAATGGGGGAGGAAAAGAGAGGAATGAGAGAGAGAGAGAGAGAGGGGTTGGGAGTTGGTTGCTTTCTTTACAATTCACTGTATGGGTGAATTATGACTTGTATGTCAACCCTAGGCATTACCTCTATTTATATATCACATATTTAATTAAATTCCATATCAAGCCCAAACTCCTTACCCAATTCTAACTACACTAGCCCTACTTCTTACATGGCTTGTCTTTACCTCATGAGGCCCATTAATGGGCTTTATACTTGTTCAATCCAATACCCTTGTGTGTGAACTCATAGGATCCATTCTTTTGGGCTTTGGGATTATTTGACTAGCCCAAAGATCATTTATCATATCTAGCAACAGACAATGACGATTCAAAAGAATGAACTAATTATCTCCACAATAGTGATCCTTGATATATCTAGTAATTGTAGTAGATGAGGACATAAATTCTTCAATCTCTCACTTGTCTGAGACAAGTGCGCAATATTCAAGTTCCTTAAGTCAATGTGTGTCGATTTGATAATATGATTGCATCTCATGTCGTGGTCATATTAATCTACAAATTTTTCTCGAAAATTGAGTTAGAATTGCAAAACAAATGATTATTATGTAATCCATTTGACCGCAGCGATGCATTTTCTGCCTCTTCAAGGGGCCATGACACATTCCTAACTAAATAGGTAGATTTAATGCATCTTGTGGCAATCAAAGCTCCCACTCAACTTTTGAAGTAACCAAAAAACACCTTTTATTACCCCCTTTTACAGAATGACATTTGGGTGTACAACAGTTAAATCAATCATTAATTAATTTAAATCAATGTTCCACTCATGTCAAAAGAATCCACTAATATATCCGGAAGCTCTATACTTGAACTTCAAAGTAGGTCAATAGTTGGATCATGCATCATTTATGCATATCCATGTGATTGATCGAGCATCACTATGCCCCTATAGCCCATGAAACTGCGCTATCCAATCAATCTTACATGCTAGTCCATTTATTGAAATCATTTATGTCTAATTTAATGATTTCGAACTAGGAACTTAAATAATATATGAATTTAGTTCACCTGTGGGGTTTCATTCACCAAGTCATCAACTTGATGATCCCATCGATTCACAATTTTTTTGGCCATTTTATTTAATATAAAAACCATAATTAAATAAGAGAAATAATAAATTTCTTAGTAAACATAATTCTATAAGTTAATGTATTACTTATGTGATATGTTTTCTCAAAACATATACAACTTAAATTACATAACTTGCTTCAATCCAATAACCTTAGTATGACTCTCATACCTTGGCCATGGAAGGGGTTTAGTTAGTACAATTCACGAGACGTTCTAATGAATATGAATTTTACAGCTTCTAAATTTTATAATAATCTTCATCGCCATACACTAAGAATCTTCCTTTGTCCTTCCGCAAGGAATTAGGAATTTCTAAACTGTATTCCAACATTACATTGGTTTTTTGATTGAAATCAATCACCACATATTTTAAAACATGTGAATCAAATAGAGGAGTATAGTCCATGACATGCATGATGCATCCTTTGTAAAATGCATAAGGAGCATCACTCAAAACCTTTATTTCATCAACCTTTCTCAAAGCATTGAATCTTGTTAGGTAATGTGCCATGTTGTATGGGATTGAAACTCTTTTCAAAATAATTTTGAACCTCATAAGAATCTTATCAATATAAGCATCTCAACTAAGCTCAAACATCCTTCAAAACCTATCTCTATATATCTTGAATCCCAAATTTACTCATCTTCCTCTTATAGCTTTTTCATACAAAATGCATTAGCCATCACTTGACCCTTTAAGCAATGAATAATCGTTCTTGTACTAGACCAAGAAGACTGTATGGCTCCCACTAAACATCTTTTATACACATGACCTTTTCTCTAGTTTACGAGAATATTAAATGATCTCATTAAATTGAAGATTCTAACTCCATGATGCTTGCTTTGATCCATAAATGGATCTCTCAGCATCCTTAGGATTATTGGATTTTCAAAACTATTATGATTGTATCATATACAAATCTTCTTTCATGAACAATTTCAAGAAAGTGTTTTGAAATCCATCTACCAAATCTCATAAGGTAGAAATCACTAAAATATCTTTAATAGATCTTGGCAACATGACTAATGTAAGGGTTTCATCGTATTCATAGTTATACTATGAATTTGTTGAATCCTTTAACAATTCTTTGCTTTGGTTATAAAACATTTTTCTTTCTTGTTTGTTTTTCTTATAATGGGTCTTACCCAATTAGGCAAATTAATCAGGTTTTATGTATTATAAGCAGAATTGCATGAATTATATTCATAAGCACCTAAACAAGATCTACAAGCATAACACATAATTATACCTTTGAAGCGTGATTCCATGAGTGATTGAGCAAGAACAATGAGGAGATCTAGAACCCCAAACTTGATTCCTCTACTTGGTCCACGGGTACAAATTAAACCTCCACTAATTCTAGCTAGTCGAGATCGAACCCTTTTAATCAACCTTCTACTGAGATGAAAGGAACGAACTAACCACGAACAACCACCACCACCACCACCACCGTGCGTCCACCGTGCACCAGTGTCCGTACCATACGGACAAGGGGGGGGGGGTGAAGAGAGAGGCGTGTAGAGAGAGAGAGGGGTTGGGAGTTGGTTGCTTGCTTCACAATTCATTGTATGGGTGAATTATGACTTGTATGTCAACCCTAGGCGTGGCCTCTATTTATATATCACATATTTAATTAGAGTCCATGTCAAGCCCAAACTCCTAACCCAATTCTAACTACACTAGCCCTACTCCTTACACGGCTTGTCATTACCTCATGAGGCCTATTAATGGGTTTCATACTTGTTCAATCTTATACCCTTGTGTGTGACCTCATAGGATCCATTCTGTTGGGCTTTGGGACTATTTGACTAGCCCAAAGATCATTTATCATATCATATCTAGCAACAGACAATGATGACCTGAAAGAATGAACTAATTATCTCCATAATAGTGATCCTTGATATATCTAGTAATTGCACTTGACATTCCTTTCAAAAGCTCTTGTGTTTAGAGACAAGCGAACACATTTCAAATCGACAGAGCTCCCTGAGAATGAGCAGGTTGTCACCAGATTCGAGAAGACAACTCAAAGCGAAGTGGTCTTCGACAGCGCTCCTTGAGAATGTGGAGGTTGTCAAATTGAGTTAACAAGATGTCTTCAAGAGACGTGTGCTCGGCGATCCCAAATACGCGTTTCTTTCCCCTGAACTCCTTTATTTGTACAAATGACGCTTTCTGCAGGTATCGACATTAAAAAGGATGATTTAGGATCGCAAAACGTTCTGAATTATTCTCCGTCCCTTTCGACTTACTTTGACTTTTGTTTTCAAAACTTACGTTTCTCTAAGCTCAGTCAAAGTGGGGGGCTTCTGTAGACACCTGATTGTGGCTCCCCAAAAACCAAACCCAATGATGAGTACCTTTCACGTTTTGATTGACGAGTTTGGTAACGAGTTGAAGAGTCACGTGAACTTTCCTTAAGCCTTGACCATATTCCTAACCTTACCTAAAATGTTTTAATCCAAAATCATTCATTTCGTGTCTTTAAACCCAAAATCATCCATTTCGTGTCCTTAAACACAAAATCATTCATTTCGTGTCCTTAAACCCAAAATCATTCATTTTGTGTCCTTAAATAATTCATTTTGTGTCAAATCATAAAAATGTCCAAACCTAATTATTTTGGTCTATATTCCCAGTCCTATTATTGATTAGTTGGATGGTATTTGAAAAGATATTTCCAATGATATATTATAAGCCCAAATCCAACTTAAAATGAATAAGTTATGGCCAAAATACAAAATCAAGCCCAAACCGAGCCTACGTCCACCTTAGATACGACCCAATTATTATATGGAGTCCAAATATTTTATTTAGGCCCTTTATGATCATATTCCTAATCCTAAATCAGTTAGAAATTCTAAAATCATCTAGAAGGTTCTAATCTATCTTTTCCGAAAAGATAAAGATCGAAGAAGTTTGAGATCGAATAAAACTTCTCTTTTTGATAATCCTTGTTCTGTTTGAATTCAAATACATTTGGATATCTTTTGCAAACATAATTTAATTAAAAATCAAATTCCTTACAACTTTGCAATCTTTTAGACCCAACGCACAACGTCAGGACCGTTGCACTGCGACAGTCCTAACGCTGCACGACAGAAGCCAGCGCAGCGGGATGATCCTGTCTTGTCGCGTCAAAAGTTGTTTTATTTTATTTAGAACTTCTGATTGTCCAGACTCTCTTTTTTCCTTATAAATAGAGGTCGATTTCCCTGTTTTCAAATCAACTTGGATGAGCCATAATCAGCTACAACCATCTAGCCACAACCATCATCAATAATCATTCGCTACAAACATCATACACCTAATTCGAAATTCTTAATTCCAATATTCTTAGCACAGCCTAAGCATATCCTTAATACTCCTAAACCATCCACAATACTTCCTTGTGTGATTCGAATACTCTAAACCATACTCGACGCTGCCTTTAACCTCGACGTGAAAGGTTGATAGTTCTGAGGGTTTGGTCCCAAATCTATATTTCAATTCACATTTGATTTATTTACTTAATTGATTTAACTTTCTTGAAGTTTATTAACGTATGTATTGTTTTTATAGCAAGAAGCTTGAGGCATCAAAGTGAGTGATTCAATTACCCTTTTATTTATTTTTTTGATTTTGGAGTAGAAATCATGTTTAGGATGCTATTTTGATTTCTAGTATCATGTTTAGGATAATGATTTAATTTTTGTTATTATTGACATGCTAGGATTTGTTATTAATCTGCTTAGTATCATGCCTAGGATCTTTCTACTAACGATGTTTGGATGAGTTCTTATGATGATTGTTATATTGATCATATTTTGCTTGATTATTCATGTTTAATTTTTATTGCTTGATCACGCCCCTTTTTGCATGTTTAGAGGGAATTTGTAATTGAAATCACGCCTAATAAGATAATTAATAATTGTATTCAGGCATATTATGATTTTAATTCAAGTGATCACCAATATTAGATTTGATTGTGCATTAGTAGTCAACCTACATTGATTAAACAGGTTAGGGCTAATCAAATGTTTGTATGTTGATCGAAAAGCGCGCATAAATATAAAAATAATCAAGTAGAGGCCTATTTAATGTGGCGGATTTGGCTTTTCTTAGGTCAAATTCGTATCATCATCCCCGAACATCTAGTTATGGCTCCAGACCACTATGGAGTTAATTAGCAATCTATGTGATAGTGAATGGGGTGTAACCTTCACAATCGTGAAAGGTTTACAAGTTCCTAAAACTTGTTGGCGTCTCTTTTTCTCTAGCTTCTTTTTCTTGAAGTGCCACCATGCTTAAAAACATGACCCACATGTAGGGCGAGAGGTGAAAAATTCCCTACAACTACATACTTAGTCAAATTCATGCAAATATGAAAATTCAAAAACTTGAAAACTTAAAAAAAGTTTAAGCAAAACCGACTAAAAGGTCGGAATATTCATTAAAAATAAAACTAACCCCTCGGCCGACAAAGAGAGTTTCAAATTGTTAAACCGGTATAACAACTGGTAGAAGTAGAAATATTGTTAAACCCGACCCTACGTTCGGTAAAACACAAAGATACTTAGCACAGAAGCCGGAAAAGCAAAGTATTAGGCCACTCGTCCAAAAGAAATACACATAAATCTTAATTTTTTAGAAGATTGAGCTCCTCTTCATTGACAACCAGCTTTTCAATATCATTGGTCGTCTGTTCCTCTTCATTCCCGGGCTCCTCCTCATTCTCGGCCATCTGCTCATCCGGCTCCAGCTGCTAGGCGTCTAGCTCCTCAGTGTCCCGTTTGTATTGATACTCCAAGATAGAGTAGTCAGTCTCTGGGTAAAGAGCCTGCCATGCCATCCTCATGCAGGTTCCACAATCAGTCTCATTATCAGCGACCAACTAGGCTTTCTCTTCCTCCGCCTTGGCTCGTAACTCGTTTCTCAGCCGGATGTCTTGGTTGGAAAGATCATTCTTTAGAGCTTCATTCTGATTGCGGAGGCTATCTGCCTCATGATCAGCACCCTCCACAGCATTGAGGTTAGTCCGAGTAATTTTCAACTGGGCCTCTAAGTCGGTCACCCTCTTGTTGGCCGCCTCCAACTTGGCCCTGACCTGTAGATTGGCTTCCGCTTGTGAATACAAGATATTTTTATTCAGTAACTCATTTTTCATTATGTCAAATTGAGCTGTATTCACAGAAGATGTGGCCCGCTCTTTGGCACTCTTTACCTCCTTTTTCTTATCGACAAACATCATTTTGATCCTATCCATCTGTAGCATATCCTGTATCCGGCAAAAGACATTGTTAAAGACAGTCGGCATGAAAGAGTTAGAAAAATTTCTAGGCAAGTCAGTTTACCTTAGCCAGCAGAGCATTGATGACGTCAAAGTTGAGGGTCCCAACTCCCCTAACAGACGCCTTCTCACTCGAAGAGACGGCCTTCAGCATGTTCTTGGTGAACTGCTGCACATCTGGCCTTCGGTTGACATCTGCATTACATTCAACACTTTGTAAGTAGCTGCAATAAGCTTGGCCTATAGAGCCAGATGATTGGTGTCGAGACTTGACCCTACAGGGGTAAGGCAAAGGCGAGCTGGCGGTAATACCTTGAAACTTGGTCATCCCCCAATCCATCGGACGCTTGTTAGTGCGTCCGATTTCTGCTGAGCCGATAGCGACATTAGGTGGCTTGCCACCCTTCGACATTGTTGAGATGTCCGACTTCTTTAAAGCTTCGAGAGACGCGGGAGATTTTCCAGTAGTTGTGGGATGGTCAGAGTCATCCCATGATTGGGCAGAGGATGGCATCTGGCCAGAAACCGTCTTCCTAGACTTGGATGGCGTTCGGTCATCAGAAGCTGGACACTTTTGCTGCTAATTCTGAGCCGAGGGAGGTGGTATTGGCGGCTTGTTTGGCTCCTCCTACAATAAAGAAATTGAGACATAATAGTGAGAGGCGGTAAATGTCGCTTGTATACTAAATAAAAACAAGTAAAAAGCTAAGACTCTTACATGCTCTAGCTGATCTCTTTTGAAGGCCTCGACCTTCTATTTGTTGATCAGGAAGTAGCCGGCCGCAGAGCTAGCGGGTGTCTTCTTCTTTGACTCTCTCTCCATTGCTTTGTCTACAAAAACAGCCGGGTGTAAGCAATAAAAAAACAAACAAACAACAACACTTAGACAAATATGGCAAGCTAAGGTACACATACGAAAGCTACCTCTACTCAGCTCAATACTAAGGCCACAGACGGCCGAAAAGGTGTCGTCTTCCAAGCACTCATATCGAGGGATGTAGCTATTTGAGATTATTTCTTTTTGTTCAAAGTTGTGACTTTGAAAAGGCAGGGTGTAAGGATCTGGTCCCAACCCTTCTCAGGGACAAGCGGCAGAGGCGCCTTCTTTCTTAAGAGATAAGGGTCTTGATTCCAGGAGTTATACTTGCGGTTCCTCTCGGCATCCGGTGAAGAGATGATGACATACTTGTTTCGCCAATCTTTCCATTTAGACTCCTTACAAACGGTTATCATGTACCCCTTGTGAGTGGTCAACATGTACCAGCTGTAATACCCTGGAAATTTCCTCCTTTTTAAATTACTCTTTTCACTCTAAATAAAACTCATTTTAGGAAATAACTAAAATATTATGGCCATCGTGATAACGGCTAAGGCTATTTTCAAAGTCACAAAGCGGAAGTCTAAAACTAAAAATCAACTTTTCAAAATAACTTATAACCTGAGTTCACAACCTCCAAACATAAGTTAAATAAAACATCTACAAGTTGGAACCAATATAATTATAGCCCTTCAAAAACAAATTAAAAATAAGTCATAACAATGTTAGTCCATAAATAATAATCAACAATTCAATAAATAAAACTAAGAAAGCATAACAAGTAACTCTCTACACTCATTTCCTTCATGCTCTTCATGCTTCAAGTACCTATCACTTTCTCTTTATTTCGACCCCTCTACTCACCATATAAATGGGTCATAGAAGGACCGATCCAAAGGATAACCAAACACAAACTCAAAAGTACGAATCAGCAAAAGCTAAGTACATATGTACCACACTAACATGAATATCCTAGCTTTAATAAATAAAACATGCTCGCCATACAATTCACAAGTCAACTTACCTTTGACTCACAACTAACAATATTAATTATTTATATATAGCTTTGGATTACGCATCGAACGGGTTTCCTTCCCTAACAATAGCCCATTTAATATTGAGCTTCCAATTAGGGAGCTACCCCAATTGGCACCTACTATGTCACCTTGTGATGGAATTCCCGCACATTAATAATAAAAGAAAGTACAGCGTCCTGTACCCCTTAGAAGCTATGGTTAAATATAAAACCCCATAACTTCAGGTGTATACGTTCCAAGAGTTTTGGTGCGTATCCTCTTACACTTTACGTGATTCACTAAATTAACTTGTGATGACTCCAACCAATCAATCAAGAATACAATGCAACAATCATCAACACACACCTCAATTTAATTCTTGAATTAATTTGTGAGCACATACAGTTTATTATAGTTAAGGTTCCTTGCCTAGTTTTGTGCACAAAATTGTACTATTGCTACCTGGTGCATAAGATGCACTAATAAACTTCTTTGACTCAATCTCAACTTACATGAGTGAGTAAGTAAATAAACTAACTTCTTGACTCAACTCCAATAATAAATGGGTGAGAAATAAAATCATGAATCATGCTCAATAATTCTAACTTTAGCTCTTTCAAACATACATAAACAAGGCTTATTAAACTCATGCTTCCTTGCGATACTTGAAAATAAAACATACTTCCATGATTCATACATATTCAACTTGTATCATGCCTCATATAACATGTTCACCTGCTTGCATAGTAATTCATGATCAACCAACATCCAATTCAAGCATATAATCAACCAAACAAGCTACTAATTCATCACTTGAAACATACTTTACAATACTAGCATGATACTACGCATACACAAATTTTTTTATGCGCATACGTACCTTGACTAATGCCTAAACTCGACCACACTCACTAGAAATCACTAAGCTCAAAGCTTCCTACAAATAAAAATACATAACTATAATTAATCCACTATTCATCTCACAAATTTTCAGCAACTATAATATACTTTAAACTTCACTAATTAACCCAATTTAATGGTTTAAAATCCTTAAAACCTTTTCTTTAAGTGGGTACTTTAAATCCTTTCAAAAAGACTTAGTTTTCTTGACATAATAAAATTCCAGTATACTTATTTAATATAAAACATCACTAACGGACTAGGAAATCATATTTAAATCATCAAGAACCTTTTTCCTTTTATGGGTCATCAAACCCTAACATAATAATTAAAAAGTAGTGTGTATAATTAAATTTCAGCATTAATTGAGGGTTTAAAACTCATTAAAAACATGTTCTAATCATTAATTCAACAACCACAACAACCTAGAATCAAACCCTAATCATAACCATTAAATTCCCAAATTCTAGGGTTTGTAAATTGAGGTTTTTGATTAAATTAAAATCTAAAAATTATAGGAATAAATTAACAACATCAACTACCCAAAATCAACGTCAAAATATAACCAAAATCATGCTTTGAATTGATTAAAACAAGCTAGAAATTAAATTAGGAAGAAAAGAGAGTTTTTTTTTCTTTTACCAAACCGCAAGGAGGGAGGAGAGAGAGAAAAGAGACGGTTGGTGGCCGATGGTGGCATAGGTCGCCGGCGTGGCTGGTGGCCGGTGGTGGCTCTTGTGGTGGTCGTCGGCCGTGAGGAAGAGAGAAGAGAGAGAGGCGTGGGAAAGAGAGGAGAATAAGGAGAGAGAAAATAAGAGGAAAAATTTGAGGTTTTGTAAAATCTGACAATTTGATTCTTAGGTGTTAAATTCTTGAGGTTTAGGGGTATTTATATCCCCTGTTTTAAAACAAAAACACCTATTTACAAAACTGTCATTACTAATCCCACTCCTTCTTGAATTCTCCTCTTAGGCCAACTTGTTGGGCTCTTAAGTTTTCTTTGATTTCCAACAAGTTGATCTAACAATTTAATTGATGTTGACCCAATTTAAAACACTTTATTGCCCCAATTAATAACTCATATTATTTATACGCACTTATTATACATTTAAATAATTAATTCATTTTAAAATGAAATGAATCATTTTAATTTATAACTAAAATAAATAAATTAAATAATTTATATATACATAAATATTATAAAATACGGAGTATTACACCAGTCGTTGCCTTAGGAGCCTTGCTAAGGCAGTGCATCGCAGCAAAAGCCTCGAAGCTCGGCTCTACCTTAAGCATTTCACATGCGGCAACATACCCCAATATGTTCAGCCAAGCGTTGGGGGCAAGTTGTCAGATACCCAAGCGATATCCGTCAAGAATTTTCTCCACAGCCGGATGGAGAGGGAACCTAAGGCCCGCTTGTATGGCCGCTTCTTAACATCTGAAGCATTGATCCCCGTAGCTAGACTCATGCGGCCAGACGACAGTGTCATCCAACTCGGGTACATTTCATAGTCGTCTCCCATTACATGGGCGGCCTTGAATTTGTCCAACTTCTTGAGCATTGACTTTTGGGTATGGAAAGAGATATGGTGGAAATACAGAGCCAACTCTCCCTTATCAGAGGTAGAGATCTCTCCTTCTCCCTTCTCTTCAACCTCGGTTTGAAAAGTTCATTTACAATAATTTCAGTTTAATAACAAAAATTTTAGTTTAACAAAAATAAGGTGATCGAAGTGAACAGAGCCTAAATACTTAAACTGCCAATAAGGTCAAGCATGAGGGTTCCATTTAACTAAAGATAAAGAAACTACATAGCAATTTTTTAATTTAAAAGTATAAATTCAAAGATGAACGCCCAAAACGAAATACATATAGAATTTAAGGAAATGGAAGGAGTATCAATAACTTTATCATAAAAGCGAAATCTATAGGGACACATGTCATCTCTAGGTTGAAAATTTTCCCTCCGTTAATTTGTTTGTAACTTGAATATTGTCCTTTCATTTTGAAAATTATATTAATTACATTTCCAAATACACTTAAATATAATAATTTGATATATTTGAGTAGTATATTTTAATTTTTTTTTTGTCTTGAATTAACATTAGCAAAAATCGTGTGTTGCACGGGATTTAAACTAGTTATTACTACGAGTAGTCAAAAACTCAAAACTTGTGTATATAGCATGGATCAACTAAATTATTTATAATATTTAATTGATTTTGATTCTTTTTTCATTTATTTTAAATGATATATGGATGATAATTGTAGAAATTTTTCTCTTTTTTGAATATTTTAGTTGGAAGATTTTTGGTAATATAAATTATTGGAATGAAAATTAATGTAGGTTGATAGAATATCATAGAAGAGGTTTTATTACCCCTGCACAAAATAAATAAATAAATAAATAAATAAATAAATTGATTTTGTTCCATTTTTCACTGATTTGTAAATGATATATGGATGGTAACTATAGATATATTTCCTTTTTTGAATGATTTTGATTGGAAAATTTTGGTAATATTAATTATTTTAATGAAATTTAAGGTAGGTAGAGAAAAGGAGTTTTTTTTTAAAAGGCCTTTAATTACTCCCAGGTACTTTACCTGAATGATGTAGGTTATCAAGAAGAAACTTCAATTGTAATATCAATTGTAAATAGAGTGTTGTGATGGTGAACTAAAATATCAAAAATACTCCAATATATACATGTAAACTCTTATTATGCATTATTCTTATCAATATCAAAGCACTATATCTACTAACTTTTACTTAGTAAGTTACAAATTAAAATACTTTTAACATAGTTTCGTGAAATACAATTTGATTATAAGATTAGACAAGTCCATTCGACAAAATTAATCAAAAATAACTAAGTCGAATGATGGTTAATTCTATTCCTATAAATACTTTACTAGTGTTCAATATGACTTATGACTTTGGTCAATTGCATAAGAAGTCTACTTGAAAATTGAAAATTAATGGTGGTTGAGATATTTCAAAATAAAGTAAATAGAATTTCTACCAACTAGTTGAGTAGGTGACGCCAATTCACATTTGGCTGTATTAATAAATGAAATTTAATTATTATTTCCTCACAAAATAAGTCGTTGGAAAGGTCCTCAAAATTAATTTTCATAGAAATTACATAGGAAGTAATACTAACAATGCTACTACTCACATAGTTATAACGACCAACTGCCCCCCTATACAATATAGTACCGCTTGTATTAACGAATTTTCAGTAGCTTTTTCCGTGAATTTACTTCACACATCCGATCCAACAACTTGGTTGCTCCTATATATAAACCCATATTACTTCACACTTAATTCACAACAATCCTCATACTTTCAACAACATAACTTATTACAGCAACACATAAATTGCCTCCTTTGTTTTTGCATAGATATTACATACAAATGGCTCAAACAACTCCCAATCAAAGGACTTTATGGGCGGCTCATGATATTACATCTATATTGATATGACCATAAAGTCCTTTATATGTTGTGATTATTTACCAATGAAATTAATTGTAATTTTAATCATGATTAGGGAAAATGGAGTGAATGACGTGACAATCAAAGTGTTGTACTGCGGAATGTGCCACACCGATCTCCACCATGTTAGGAATGATTGGGGAATCACCATGTACCCTTGTGTTCCTGGGTAATTTACGTTCATCTATTTAATTTTTTAACAATTAAGTATGCTAATTATTTTGTAACACTAATTAACTTACATTTATATGGTGTTTAATAGGCATGAAATTACGGGATTAATTACAAAGGTTGGGAAGGACGTGACAAAGTTCAAGGTGGGAGACAAAGTTGGAGTTGGTTGTTTAGCAGCTTCGTGCTTGGAATGTGAATTTTGCAAGACTTCTCAGGAGAATTACTGTGATCAAATTCAGTTCACTTACAATGGTATTTTTTGGGATGGTAGCATTACTTGTGGAGGATACTCCAAAATGATGGTTGCGGACCAAAGGTGCGTCCTATTTATTTTATTATCGTACTACCAAAATTGCTTTGTTTGTCTCAATAAAGCCATATTAATGCTACTTAAATTGTCGGTTTTAAAATGTTACAAGTCTCTATTTTTGTTACTATTCTTCTTAGCGATGACCCTAAGACGTGACCAAGGTTGTTAGGATCGGGATCCTATCTTGGATCAATTGGGAGGGGGGGTGGGATCGGATTGTAGGATCGTAAGATCCTACTTAATAACAAATAATATTATATATTATGCTATAAATTGACTTAAAAACATTTTTTCTAAGGGGTTTCAATACTAAAAGACATTGGTTTGCTTAAGAAATGTCGATCTTCATTTAGCTTTGTATGGTAGTTTGAAGATTAATGACACAAATTTAAATTGATAAATTATGTGCAAATTTGTCAAGAATGAGACCTTAACTATGATAATTGCAAGTTGTCAATTGATAAAATCATATTAATATCTTGGATTCGCTAATTTATTAGTGATAGTTATTGGATACATTAAATTTTAGGTGCATATAACCTAATGAGTAATAAAAAATATGTCAAAATAAATTAAAGTCTCATATTATAGTGAAATGTTGGATAGGATTGTAAAATAATCGTAGGATTGTGTTGAGATCCTACGACTCATAATTAATATCGGAGTAGGATTGTAAGATCCTACAAACTTTAAGATCCTACCAAAAATCCAGATCGATTACGCAATTTTAGATCGTAGAATCGGAGGATCGTAAGATCCAGATTGGAATTTTAACAACTATGGACGTGACTTATTTAAAGATGTTCAGATTTATTTGTACTAAACATATGCTATGTTTTTAGGTATGTGGTACGTGTACCGGAAAACCTGCCAATGGATGCTGCAGCACCAATGTTGTGTGCTGGGATCACGGTGTACTGCCCCATGAAAGACAGCAAATTGCTCGAACCATCAGGCACTCCCAAGAAAGTCGGGATCATCGGGCTAGGTGGGTTAGGCCATGTTGCCGTTAAGTTTGCTAAGGCGTTTGGACATTATGTCACCATCATTAGCACCTCACCTTCCAAAGAAAAAGAGGCCAAGCAACGACTTGGTGCTGATGATTTTATTGAGAGCACTGACCCCTCACAAATGAAGGTACTAAATCATTTAGTATGAGTATTCCCAATTCATTTGTCCGCAAATAATAGTCACATATATTTTACTTCGGATTAATTTGAATTAATGTGGCAGGCAAAAAAGAGGACTCTGGACTTCGTATTGGATACAGTATCGGCTTACCATTCACTAGGACCATATTTGGAGTTGTTGAAAGTTGAGGGAACACTTCACATTGTGGGTGCGCCTGACAAGCCCATGGACTTGCCATCCTTCCCTCTCATTTTTGGTATGCTTGCTCTTCCACCTAAGCTGCACTCTTTCCAACATGTCTCAGTTAATTATTACTTCTCCGGTTTCTTATTAGTTGACGCATTTCTTTAATCACGTTTGTCAATTCACAACTTCAATCGTTAATATTTTTAATTACCGAAAAACAAAAATTATAAAAAGTTGATAGTTTGAAAATATATCTCGCGGCGAATCTAACAAAATCCCACATGATTATATTTTTCATTACGTATAAATCACAAAACACGGTCAAAGAAAGATGTGTAAATAATGCTAAAATCAAAATGTGTCAACTAAAAAAAACGGAAGTAGTATATCTTTTGAATTTAATGACTATCATTATAGGTTTTTTTTTTTTTTTTTTTTTTGGACGGGGACTATCATTATAGTTTGAATTGTCTATCATTTAACTTGTTTTTTCACTTTATTTTTGCTGAAATTGTATTGATTATTACTCTTTATTATCTTAGACACTATTAAGATGACTTTCAATTGATAGTTATAAAGGTGAATGTGATATTCTACCATTAATTTGTCTACAATTGCAATTATTGACATTAATTTGCCAAAAACATAATTAGTGACAAAAATATCAATGTCAATTATTGACATTAATTTGCCAAAAGCATAATTAGCGACAAAAATATATATTCATTGGTTTGAGTACTTTCAACAAAAATTTCTTTTTCTCATGCTACCATCCGATGATATTAATAATTTAATGGAATTAATGTTTATCTTACATACATTCCAAAATTTATGCATGCACGCATCATGTGCACAAAATGTTAGAAAAACCTATTTAAACTATGAATTAGTTAACCTAAATTCGGGTGGGGCATTGATAAATAATTGATTCCAAACCAAACCCAATATGTATAGGCAGTGGTGGACTTGGGCTTAGACCTGGTGGGTCAAGTGACTCACCAGGCCCAAAAAAAAATTTTAAGTTATTTTAAAAAAAAAAAAAAAAAATTAAAATCAGTTAGAGGAGACTTCAAGCCCTAGCCTTCTTCTCTTTGTGCACATTTTCCCCTCAACTTTTCATCCTCTCTCGTAGCCGTCGGTAACCCCTGCTCCGCTCTGACCACACTGCTGCCGCCATTTTCGATTTTTCTACTGGCTAAATTGTTGTGATTTATATTCACGGAAAAGGTTAGAATACTTTATAGTTTGGATTTGATATCTTATTCTCTAATTTTGCTTTAATACAATCTAATGATTCTTGGTGTTTATTAAGGGGAGTATTGTTTTGTGACACAATTATGATTTTTGGGTTTGTTTTACTTGCTAACTACCCTGTACATTACAAATATGATTATTTCTTTGCAAATGATTATAAATTTTAATCAATAGGTAAAGCATAGATTGTATATATGGTAGTTATTAAAAAAATATGCTGAGTTGCGAAATGTTAGAATGTGAAAAATGAATTTGTAGGGTGTAATTCAAATAGTAAATTTAACTATGGTACTGAACTTTGATTTTCTGTAATTGGTCGATTTGATCCTATATTCGAATCCCCATTTCAAATTTTTTGGATCCGCCATTGAATTTACTCATCATATGAGAAGTATATTTATTAATTTGATGCAAAATAGTATACTGTACTTGTGAAAACATATACATTTAGAATTTAGAGAGTACTTTTTGCATTGCAATTTGCAAGTGATGATGTTTTGGTGTGCAAGTATGTACTTTAAGAGAAATAATTTTCAAAGGCTAAAGGTGTGAAATTTTAATTTTATAATAGCAAAAAAATTTCCAAAATTGTGTTTTGTGTTATTGAAATCTCTTGAACTTATTAGTTATTACTTATGTGAAATCTGTTTTGTGTAATTGTGTTTTGTGTAATATGTTTATGTGATTATGTCATTATGTGAAATTGCTTGATTTAGACCATTTAGTTGAATATTTATTCAAATAATTTTTTCTGGGGAATATTGCTTGATTTAGTTCAATATTTATTCAAATTTCAGAATGAAGAGAAAACATACTCCAAATGAAATGCAAAACATTACTAGCTTCTTTGCTAAAAAGAATCCTACTCCAACTTCTCTTCCACATCCAACACAAAATGAACAAACTATAACTCCACCTCAAGAAAGTGAGCAACTTTCATCTCCATCTCATTATTCAACTCAAAATTCCCCTCAAAATGAACAAGGCCAATGTTCTCCTAATGCCCCAATCTTTGGAGAAAGATTAAGTGAACATGAATTTGCTAATCTTCCACAAGATCCAGGAAAGAGGAGAAAAATGAGTCAATTTCATAAAGATGATAGAGATTTAGTGAGAAGAATTTACATTCAAAGAAAGCCTTGTCAGCCCAAAGACTTTACATTTCCTCAAACTTCTATTTTTGGCAAAAATCGTCGCTTTTGTGCTAAGTGATTTGATACTTGGACTTGGCTTGAGTATAGTGTGGAAAAGGATGCTGCCTATTGTTTCCCTTGTTATCTATTCAAGGATGAAAATGCCTTTGGAGGTGATGCTTTTGTTAGTGATGGTTTCAAATCATGGAATCGATCGGATTTAATAAGAAAACATGTCGGTAAACACTTGAGTGCACATAATAATGTTGTTTTAGCTATGGATTTGTTCAAGAAACAAAATTCAAGCATCACACAAGCCTTAACAAAACAAACCGCTGAGAGTACAAATTCATATAGGACGCGACTTGAAGCTTCAATTGAATCTATCCAATGGCTTTTACTCCAAGGGTTGCCTTTCCGTGGTCATGATGAAAAAGAAAGTGCCTTAAGAAGAGGTAACTTTCTTTCACTTTTATCCCTTATTTCCATAGGTAATCCTGAATATTCTAAAGTTGTTTTAAAAAATGCTCCTAGTAATTGTCAACTTACTTCTCCTAAAGTCCAAAAAGATATCATAAATGCATGTGCAAAAGAGACCACTAAAGCAATGCTTGAAGATATTGATGGTGGTTTATTTTCTATCCTTGCTGATGAGTCCGCTGATGTTTCTGACAAGGAACAATTGGCTCTTTGTTTAAGATATGTTAATAGAAAGGGAGAAGTGTGTGAGCGTTTACTTGGTATTGTGCATGTTGTAAACACTGCTTCTTTGACTCTCAAAACTGCTATTGAATCCTTATTAATGGAGCATTCTTTGTCTTTCTCTCAAGTACGGGGTCAGGGTTATGATGGGGCAAGTAATATGCAAGGTTCTATTAATGGCCTTAGGACTCTTATAGAGAATGAGTGTAAAGAAGCTTATTTTGTCCACTGCTTTGCTCACCAACTTCAATTAACTCAAGTTGCACTTGCTAAAAAGAATTCAGATTGTGCTTGGTTATTTGTTGATGTACTTGCACCTCTCTTGAATTTTGTGGGGGGTTCACCAAAAAGGAAAGAGTTTCTTCGTGAAAATCAAGCTCAAAGAGTGGTGGATGCATTGTCTCTAGCTGAACTTGAAACGGGTTCAGGTTTAAATCAAGAACGTGGATTAGGTAGACCTTGTGATACTCGTTGGGGATCTCACTTCAAGACAATCTTGAATGTACTTGATTTATTCCCTGTAATCCTTGGTTCTCTTGAGGATATTGCAAAAGTATCTGATACAATAGATTCTAATAGAGCTCAAACACTTACAAATCTTCTGATGTCCTTTGATTTTGTGTTCGTGGCACACTTGATGGTTAGTATATTTGCGATAACAAATGCTTTGAATGTGGCCTTACAAAAGCACGATCAAGACATTGTGAATGCAATGGCCATGGTTAATGTAACCAAGACTAATTTGCAAAAAATGAGAGATGAAGGATGGGATTCTCATATGGAAAAGGTAATTTCTTTTATTGGTGACTATGACATTGCAGTTCCAGATATGGAGGCTAAATATGTTGTTCCCGGGAGGAGGTTGTTTAGAGGTAAATGCCCACAAGTGTCTAATCTACATCATTTTCGAGTTGAAGTTTTTTTTGGTTTCATTGATCTTCAATTGCAAGAACTTGAAAATCGATTTCCCGAAATAACTAAAGAACTACTTGTGTGTATGTCTTGTTTGAGTCCTGTGGATCGTTTTTCTAAGTTTGATAAGGAAAAATTGATTAAGCTTGCAAAATTCTATCCTAATGAATTTCCAAGTTCAGAATTGATAGTCTTTGGTCATACACTTGATAGTTACATTTGTTCTGTTAGAGGAGATGAAAGGTTTTGGAATTTGAAGGGTCTTAGTGATCTTTCAATCAAATTGGTTGAAACGGGATTGTCTGAAACTCATGATAGGGTCTATTTACTTTTGAAGTTGGTGTTGCTTCTTCCTGTCGCAACGGCAAGTGTGGAAAGAGTATTTTCTGGCATGAAGCAAGTGAAAGACAAACTACGAAATAGCATGGGAGATCAAATGTTGAATGATTGTTTAATTACTTATTTGGAGAATGATTTGTTTTTGAATGTTAGCATGGAAGATATCATGAATCGATATCAAAACATGAAAACTCGTCGAGAACTATTGTAATAAGTTTGCATTACTATTTAGTTGTCTTTTGTAGTATTATATGAACATTTGGTTGTATTTTGTACTGTTTGAATATTTGGATGTATTTTTTAGTACTATTATTTGGTTGTTTGGTAAAAAAAAAATTTTACATATTTGATTATCCATTGTGACTCACCAGTCGGAAAATCCTGGGTCCGCCACTGTGTATAGGGGATACAATTCATATAACACCTCAATGACATACGTTATAAAATGAACTCCTTCCTACTAATCCTTATAATTTGTATTGATCTGTATACAAATGCAATATAAATACTACGTATTAATTAAGCTAAAATTGAGTAATTTAATTTGCAGGAAAAAGAACAGTGAAGGGAAGCATGACAGGAGGAATGATAGAGACACAAGAAATGATGGATATGTGCGGAAAATACAACATAAGTTGCGACATTGAAATGGTGACCCCTGACCAAATTAACGACGCTCTTCAACGTCTTGCTAATAATGATGTTCGCTATCGCTTTGTCATTGACATTGCTGGCAAGTCATCTAGACTTTGAATTTTGAACTTTAATTTTTCACTTGCGTGCTTTTACTTGACTCATATGAACCATGTGAGTGATATTAATACTAGTGCAAGATATGTTAATTGGCTGATTGTTGGCCATAATATATTCAATAAAATAAATGAATAAAAGTTTTCTCTTTTTTTTTTTTTTTTTTTTTTGCTTTTACAAGTGAATTAATTTCCAATTATGCTTTTCTTTCTTTTCCTTATTTGAAATTTACCTAATAATTAAGATTCTTCAAAAAAAAAAAAAAAAAAAAAAAAAAAAAAAAAAAAAAAAACATTGATTCCTTGGTTGTTGTTTCGGATGGGGTCAAAATTGGGTCTAGTAATCTCGGGTAGAGTTTAGGTTTTGGATCGGGTTCATGGGTATGAGGCAATTTTTCATGGCCTGTCTTTTTCTCTCCACCTTATTTTTGTTGAAATAGAATTACTTTTACTAATATGCAATTATTTTATAGAAACTTAATTTTTGCTCAACTTAAAGTACTTTTACTTAATTTTTTTTTGAAAGATAATGATTCTCAGTGATCAAAACTTACTTTTTCTGTAGTTAATTAATTTTTGCTAAATTTAAATAAATTTTTTGTTGAATTAAAATTATTTTTAATTTACTGAAATTAAATTATTATTTTATATTGTTCAAAAAAATATATTATTTTATATATATATTATTTGAATAAGGTGAAGAAAACATGGCCAATTTGATTACAAATAAATTCTGTTTTTTTTTCTTTTTTCTTGATGCTTTAATCAATAACTTAATTAAGGTTTCATACAAATAGGTGGATGTTGCAATAAATTGATGATAATAAATTAATAATGCACATGGATAAGATAAGATTTGAAGTTTGCAATAAATATCAATGGGATGGTATCTTTCTTCTCTCCCTACACTCATGAACTCATAATTATAAATGTTTATTTGAATATGTGGAATTCGTATTATATCCATAATTCCATATATTACAGAATACTGTACCATTAAAAATGTGAGTTTCAACTAATTTATTCTTTTTCTAATTTCAGGTAAAGAATGAAGTTGGGATCATGTTATTTTGTCATAGTTAGGTGGAAGTAGAAATTGACTACCGGATTATGGAATTAAAAGTTAATTTTGCAGTTCTTTATTTCAATGTTTTGGATTAAAGTTAATTTTGTCCCTCGGTGATGTCCAGATGGTTGATAAAATTTTAAGATAACATATTTACTTGAATGTTAAATACAGTCAAATAATTCGTTCTAATAATGTAGGATATTTAGACATACGATAATATATGGAGTGTACTTTGTGTAGTTTTGTTTGTAAATAGATATCTATGTTATTATTGTCTTGAAATTATTTTTATTTAACTTAAATTATTTTCATTGAACTAAAAGTATTTTTACCAAACTAAAATTATTTTTACTGATTAAAACTTATTTTACGCTGATTTTCTAATTTTTATAAAAGTAAATTAAATAACAATGCATTTTGTATGCGACTAACCACAATATCTGGCCGGACAAAGTAACCCCTATAAAACTAATCGAGTAACCCATGTACTACTAACTGAGTAACCTCTAACACTGACTAAGTAACCCTTGTCTATAACACTAATTGAGTAATCATTATAACACTAACCAAGTAACCCTTATAGCACTAACAAAGTAATTCTGATTTTGTAATGGTTGGAGACACGGTTCGGTCAGCTACGTATAAAAGTTTGTGATTAAATATATTATAAATGGATCTTATTTTAAAAAACTTTTTAAAACGAATTTGATGATGGAAATAGAATTGATTTATAAGATATTTATTAAAAGTTATGATTAATTTTGTATATATGTAATATTAGAATTTTATCAATAATAAAATTCTATGCAACAATTTTATCTTAAAAAATCTATTTAAAAATCGCTTACTTAACATCATATGTGTCACAATAATACCTATTTATCTCATACGTGGCGCGACACTTGGCATTCCAGTTTTTCGCCAAGTATCGCTGTCTCGTGGCCTGGCTGGGAGATCCGTTTTATTTATTAGTGATATGATATGACTGAATTTCAATTACTCATTTTGTTTTTGTAAGTTATTTTCATTTTTATTAAAAAAAAAAAAGTTATTTTCATTTTGATTCTTTATATATTATTCTAACGCAAATGAAAGCTCTAGTCTATCACCTTATTCAAATGCATTTGATTTTATCCTACCCGACAACAAATACATGAGGCGTACAACAATGCAACGTAGCTACTGGATACAGGATCCACTCTTTCATTTTCTTTTATATTTTTCCTTTCGTTATTCATCCCACTTTGTCATAAGCTTTCTCCAATCTACTAGAGCTAGACAATCCTAATTTACATTATAAGTTGATTGGATGACATCGATGTGCTTGATTAGAATTGTTTTGGGAGGTTGTTCCCAAGAAAGGTCCTTTGACGGTCAAATTAGTCAAACTTGTTTAGAAAGAGAAAATTTTGTAGAAGACAGAGTGGAGAAAACTAATTGCCTGTAAATTAGTATTTTATAGGTAGGGCTATTCATTGGTCTAAGATCGGACCAATTCGAACCGGACCAAAAACCGAAAAATTAAATTTCAAGAACTGAAGACCGGATTGATTAAGCTAGGACCGATTCCGAACTGGACCAAAAAAATCGGTCCAAACCAAGACCGGACCGATTTTAAAATTTTTATAAAAAAATTTCCTATATTTTAAATAATTTATGAAAAACTTGAAAATAAATAGGAAAAATTGCATTAAATAATACGACCTTTACTCCGTCCGCTAAAAACAAGTCCACCTTTTGTTTATTTCAGAATAATACGACCTTTGGGGGTGTCTTCTTTAAACAAGCTGTAACCTGTTGGTATAGTAACCTGATTAATAGGTTATATAGACACGTGTCATCATTTTATTGGTCTAAAAATATAATTTTTTTTTAATTTTTTGTAAAATTATTTTTTTTTTAAATTATTATTTTTTAAAAAAAATTATAATTTTTCTTAAATTTATTTTTTTAAAAAAATTATAATTTTTTTAAAACTATTTTTTAAAAAAATTATTAATTTTTTTTAAAATATTTTTTTATTAAAATTATTATTTAAAAAAAAAACTTATTTTTTTCTTCAATTTAACTAAAAAAATATCCTTTCTCTCTCCTACTCATTCCCCAGCCACCCTCTCATCCTCCGTTTCCACCGCTCCCCCCACCCCTACCCACCTCCCCACCGGCCACCAGTTGCCCACCACTCCCTTTCCCCGCCACCCATTCCCCCACAACCGAAACCATCACTCCGCCCTCCTCAACCCCCGAAACCACCCCTACCCACCCTAGCGAAACCCTCCCTCCCTCGCAAAACCACCTTAAACCCATCCCCTACCCTCGAAAATCCCGAATTGGACCTCCCCATCCGCCAATAGGGGTTCGGTTAGGGTTTTTCAAGGGTGAAGGATGGGTTGTTGGTGGTTTTGCAGGGGAGGGAGGATTTTGGAGAAGGGGTTTGGGTGGTTCAGGCTAGCACCGAGGAAGAGGGAAGGGGTGCGCGCAGGGGAAGGGGTCGGGGCCGACGCCGGGGGAGAAAGAATCCCAGCGTGGTGGTTGTGTGGGGGTTTCTAGGAGGGGGATGGTGGTTTAGAGGGAAGTTGAAGGGGCGACGCTAGGGGTAGAGGAGGACCGGTTGGCCGGCGATGGAGTAGGCTGGGCTGAGCGGTGGCTGGATCATTGTGGTGGTTCGGGTTTGGCTGAATGGTTTTTTTATTTTTTTTTGTAAGAATTTTTTTTAAATATATTAATTGTTAATAAACCATAATTAAGTTGTTATTAAGAGTTGTTAAATGAATTTATTAAAAAGGAAAAAAAAATTAACCGGTTGTTCAGGTTGTAGGTAAAATAAGTTGTTTAAAGCGGACACCCCCCAAAGGTCATATTATTCTGAAATAAACAAAAGGTGGACTTGTTTTTAGCGGACGGAGCAAAGGTCGTATTATTTAATGCAATTTTTCCAAATAAATAAAGGAAAACAATATTTAACGTCTTCTTTTGTATGTTTAGTACAAAAAAGACAGCCTTCAAGCCCCAATTCTCTAGACTGCCAAAAAGCGACACAACCCATCAGTCCTAGGTTTCCGTAACCTAGGACGGGGGCACAAATTCCAATGACCCTATAAATAGGGAGATTTACCCCACTTTGGGGACAACATTCAATTATTAAAAACATTGAATTCTCTCACCTCAAAGAAAACACCTGATCTCGGAATCTGAGAACATATCACTTTACTTTCCGCCTCCTAATGAGACACGGCCTACGGCCGAAGCTGAGGTTTATTCGGACCATGACAGTGATGACGATTTCAAATTTGAAACGTATGTGGCCACTGATGGGTCACTCCGAACCAGACGCACCCGTCCCAAGGAAAGAAGGGAACGGGGAAATGATCAAGCTGGTCCAAGTAAGTCATTTGGACAGCCGTCTGGACAACACCAGGCAGCGAAAGGCACAACCCCAGAGACAAACTCATGAAATTCATGACAAGTTTCAAGGGGGAGATAAAGGACCTGATCAACAAGAAGACGGCTGGCTCCAACTAGGGTCAGTCGGCCAAGAAGCCTTCTCTCTCTGAGAAGAACAAGCCAGTTAGGGACCGAGAGCTCACTCCGCATCCTAAATCAAAGGAGGGGAAGCAGCCCTTGATTGATCTTTCCAAGATCCGATTCCCTGAGAAAGGGAAGAGGAAGGTCATCCGGCATGTTCAGCCAGATGGCAAAGAGGACATAAACTGATGCCCGGTTCCTAATCGAGCAGAAGTAAAACCAACAACTGTCTGAGTCGGCTTCAACTTCGAGTTACCCATACAGATTCTAGAATACCTCAATGAGGAATTCTCAATTTGTACGCGAGAGTCAGTCAAGCGGCTTGTCCGTTTACATTGGTCCTCAAATGATCCATTCGGCCCCGTATGTGCCTTAGCAGCCATACATGTCGTATGGACAACCTTACATGCATCCAGACCTCTTTAGGGGTTAGACGGCACAAAACGTCCAACCTTTAGACTGACAGCTCCGTCTGCTAAAACTTAGAGAACAACCTTTTGCGTTCTCCAAGGAGATAACCAAGGCGGCACAACCGGCCAAGGTTAAGAATGTCATGGTGGGTACTTATGATGGTATCACCAACCCTGAAGATCACCTCATGGCCTACACCAACCTCATGTACTTACAGGGGTTGGATGACGCCACCTGGTGCCGATGCTTCCGGCTACATTGAAGGGCATCACCCAACAATGGTTCAGCAACTTGCCAGCCGGTAATAGCTTCAAGACACTTGCGTTCTTGTTTGCTTCTAACTTCTCTATGAATATCTCTGCCAAGAAAACAAGTCTTGACTTGGGTGCAGTGCAGTAGGGGGATAGAGAAGGGCTATGGTCATACGTCAAGCAGTTCAATTAGGTGAGAATCCAGATTCAAGGGATGTCTGATGATGTGGCTTATATAGACTTCTTCAAGGGTCTGAAGGACGGGTCGACTTTTAAGTTTGACCTCGTCAGAAAGAGGGTTGCTACCCTCCAGGAAGCGCTGTTGGAGGCAGAAGCCTACATACAGGCGACTGAGCTTTGCTCCATCAGCAAGTAGTCGGACTCCAAGAAGTCTGAAAAAAAAGATAGTCGGCAAGCTCAGCCAACTAAGAAAGCTGAAGAGAGTAAGAAGAGAAAAGAGATGTGGGCGGTTGATGACTCTGATCAGTCGTCCCAGAAGAAAAAGAAAGAGTTTAAACCATACTTCCCAAAGTACGAGTTTAACAAAGAATGCTACTCCATCCTCATGGAGAAAGGACTGGGGGACCATAGAGAAGCCTGCTGCTATGAAAGGTTCCGCCAAAAGCTGGAACAAAAACAAGTACTGCCATTTCCATGAGGATATTGGCCACGACACCAACGACTGCTATAGTCTCAAGCGGCTGTTGGACCGTCTGGCTAATAAGGGGGTGCTAAAGTCTTACATCCTGAAATCTAAGGTGAACCTGAAGACAAACCTTGGACAGTCGTCCAAAAAGGATGCCCAACCTGCTAGTAGTTCGGACAATGACTAAGAGCCGATCTATACAATAGCAGGCGGCTTTGCTGGAGGGGGTCCAACTATCGGGGGCACCGAGGACCATGTCAGACGGCTGGATATCAGTTCAGTTGATGAGGGCCAGACGTCTATTGACACCTTCCCTGAGGTCATCATCACTGAAAAGGACAGGGGCAAGGTTCGCCAACCGCATGATGACCCCATAATCATTGAGTGCAAAGTGGCCAACCAAAAGGTCGGTCAGATCCTCATTGACACCGGAAGCTCGGCTGACATCATCAGCTACAAGTGCTTGTCAAAGCTGAAGTATAAGCCCGACAGCATGCACAAGGTGTCTCACCCCTTGGTTGGTTTTGGGGGTTTGGGGGTGGAGTTGTGCACCCGGTCGGACGGATTGACCTACCCATCCAGCTGGGGGAGAAAAGAGAAGGAAGCCACATGGTTGTCCAGTTCTTGGTCATAGAGGAGCTGACCGACTATATTCTAACATTGGGTCGTCTGACTCTTAACGAATCTAAGGCCGTCATTATTCCATCCCTCATGATGTTGAAATTTGAGAAGGGTGATGGGTCCATCAGCTCCCTGTACGGGGATCAAAAGACGGCCAGAGATTCCTACCTCTCAGATGTGAAGCCCACAGTGGCCGCAACCGGCCAGGGTGAGGAGCCAATAGACCTTGACAATGTCAAGGAAGCCGAGCCTGCTCTAGCAGCAGCCAACAAAAAGAGAAAGGCCGACCAGCTGGTGGCCTTGAAGAAAGAAAAACAATATCAATCATTGACTGGGGAACAGTTAGATGAACTTCGTCCCTAGCCGGCTGGTGAACACATTGATATTGCTTTGGACGACACACGTCGTGAGCGTACTATTAAGGTAGCGACGGCTGCTTTTGCGAAATTGTGTGCAGACTTGCACAATTTGTTGAAAGAATTTAAAGACAACTTTGCCTTTGAAGTGGAAGAGATTCCAGGCATCAGTCCGAATGTAGCTGTCCACAAGCTTGTCGTGGATCCCAAAAATAAGTCGTTTAGGAAAAAGAAAAGAAACCACGATGAGGAGAGAAGTCAGGCGGCAGCCGCCGAAGTGAAAAAGTTATTAGATGCCGGGTTCATTTGGAAGTGTCACTTCCTAGATTGGGTCGCGAATGTTATACTTGTAAAGAAGCCGAATGGTACCTGGCGCATGTGTGTTGATTACACTGACTTGAACAAGGCATGTCCGAAGAATAGTTATCCACCACCAAAGATCGACAGTTTGGTCGACTCTACAGCCGGGCATGCTTTGTTGAGCTTTATGGACGCCTATTTAGGCTTTCCCAGATAGCCCTGTGGAAAAATGATCAAGAGAAGACGACATTCGTCACTGATCAGGGATTATTTTGCTATATTGTGATGTTGTTTGGCTTAAAAAATGCTCTTGCTACTTTCCAACGAATGATTAATACAATCTTTATTCATCAAATTTGGAGGAATGTAGAGGCGTACATTGACGACATGATAGTCAAATCCAAGCTACCGATGGATCATCTTGCTGACCTCCAAGAAACCGTCACCACACTCAGGCGACAAAAGGTTATGCTCAATCCCAAAAAGTGTGTCTTTGGTGTTGAGTCTGGGAAGTTTCTCGGATTTTTAATTGATCAAAGGGGAATAGAGGCCAACCCATAGAAGATATAGAAGTTAAAAGGTTGTCTGGCGGCATTGGGGACATTCCTTAGCCGGTCAGGTGACAAGTGCCTCTATTTTTTCCAAGCTATCAAAAAGAAGACTAAGTTTGAATGGGGGGATGATGTTGAGGTAGCCTTTCAGAAATTGAAAGAACACTTGCACTCTTTACCGAGCCTTGTTAGCCCTCTGCCAAAGGAGGTGCTCTACATGTACTTAGCTATCTCAGACCATGCTCTCAGTGCTGTTCTCCTTGCTGAGAGAGACAGCATCCAACTCCATGTCTATTTCATCAGCCATGTTCTTCGAAATGCTGAAGTACGTTACCCAATGGTTGAAAATTTTGGCCTGGCTATTTTCATGGCAGTCAAGAAGTTGAAGCCTTACTTCTAGGCACATCCGGTTGCAGTCTACACAGACCAACCTCTCAAGCGGTCAATGACAACCTTGGAGTCATCCGGTAAGATGCTTAAATGGGCTATTGAGATGCAAAGTCTTGAAATCTCTTCCGAATTCATTGTTGAAATGACAAGGCCGGTTGAGCCGGAGAATCTTGACCAGGTTTGGAAAGTGTATGTAGACGGGAGCTCTACTATGAACGGTTGTGGTGCCGGAATTATATGTCAGTCTCCTGAAGGGGACAAGTACGAATATGAATTACGGTTCAAGTTCCATTACTCAAATAATGAGGCGAAATATGAAGCCTTGCTAGCTGGCAGGCATGTGCAAGGCAGCAGGGGCAAGAAAGATTGACACCTGCTCTGATTCACAATTAATCGTTAGCCAGTACTATGGTGACTATGAGGCCACCCATCCGGCTATGATCAAATATTTGCAGGCGATCAAAGAAGAGGCTGGGACCCTTGATGTGTTTCACTTAAGTCAGGTGCCCAAATCAGAGAACAATTAGGTGGATACTCTATCCAAATTGGCTTCAGCCGCCTTATGTGATACGCCTCGGTCAGTCTTCTGGGAAGTAATGGAAAAGCAAAGTATTAAAGGACATCCCATTGGAATACTAGACCAGAGTTCGACCTGGATGGATGGCATCCAGGCCTATCCGTTAAATGGCACTTCGCTGGATACATATCCGAAAATGGCTGCAATGAAAAAACGTGCGACCAAATTTGAGATTCATAATGGAGAGCTTTTCAAGAAGGGTTTTTTGCAACCTCTTTTGAAATCCATCACCCCAGAAAAAGGGGCAAGAGATTCTAGAGGATTTGCACTCGGGCCTTTGTGCCTCCCATATAGGCGGTAAGTCTCTAGCAAAAAGGGCCAGGCGGCAAGGCTACTTCTGGCCCACTCTTGAGGCAGACGCTATGGAAATGGTGAAGAAGTGTGACAAATGTCAAAGATTTGGCAGACTCATACACCATCCGGCCACCGATCTGACGGCCATCCATAGCTCAGTACCATTCGCCAAATGAGGAATGGACATTCTGGGTCCATATACGCCTGCACCAAGCGGACGGTGCTATATTCTAGCCACCATTGACTACTTCACCAAATGGGTAGAAGTAGAGGCGGTTAAGGGCATTAAAACAAAGGATGTCATCTCTTTCATCTGGAAGAATATCATCACCCAATTTGGGGTTCCTATGTCTATTGTCTTTGAAAATCACCCTCAGTTTGAGACGTCTACCCTCAAGAATTGGTTGGGGGACCAAGGGATCTCTCATTGCTTTGCATCAGTCGGTCGTCCCCAAGAAAACATCCAGGTTGAAGCCTTCAACAAGCTAATCTCATATGGCATTAAAAAGAAAATTGAAAGAGCAGGCGGTCTATGAGCGGATGAGTTGCCTCATATCCTTTGGGCCATCAGAACAACAGCAAAAGGGGCAACCAGTGAAACCCCATTTCTCATGGTATACGACGCAGAAACCGTCTTACCCATTGAACACTATGAGCCGACTCTTCGAGTCATGCTGTATGACGAAGAGGCTAACTGGGAGGCCATGCGGCTAGCATTGGACTCACTCTCGGAGCGCAGGGGCAATGCCGCCTTGCGTCATGAGATTTATCGTATGAAAATGACGAGAGCCTACAACAAAAGAGTACACAAGCGGCCCTTGAAAGTAGGGGACTTTGTGTTACGGAAAATGGAGGCAACCGATAGGGCCAATGAGCAAGGAAAGTTGACTCCCAATTAGGAAGGCCCCTACCAGATCTATGAATAAGTGAGAGGCGGCACCTACCGCCTGGAAACTCCAGACGGCAGGCAGCTAGCCAGAACTTGAAATGTAGATAACTTAAAAAAAGTACTACTTCTAAGACTTGTAAAATTTTTGTGAATAAAAAGTCCATCAATGAAAGTTGATTTTTATGATATTTATTGCTATAACTATATACACCTCCCAATGGGAATATCCTCTATACAATATGCAGACGTCCTTATTAAAACCCAGCGTCTGCTCCAACATGAGTAGACATCCGGCGATGCCCATCTGGGGGAATTCGTCGCGGAGAGCATCTCCCATCCGGGTGGTACATTGCTCTATAAACTTAAAAAAAACGGCCCTACCGACTGTATTGGATTTAGATATGCTTACAGCTGTTAGAATTGAACTATCTAATGAGATCTAGATAGCCGGAGATTACCGCCTGTTCTCTAACAACCGGTAGCCGGTTATTATTTCATTTAGATTAAAGAACTCACTTCCGACGCTTGTTATTGCTCAGGGGCAATACAGACGACTAAATTTGAAAATATAAGCTAAGTCCAAAACTTAGCAGCTAAACATTGCTCATTTAAAACGACTTGATATGGCCAATGGTCGTCTATTACTAAACGTTTACCCGTCTGCTCCAACAAGAGCAAGACACCCGCGACGCCCATTCGGGTTAATTTGTCGCAGAAAGCATCTCCCATCTAGGTGGTATATTGCTCTATAAACTAAAACACAAGCGATAAAGACTAATTAACCTAATACGGGCTATTTCACAGCCTTTTGACCTGAATAATTTAAAGTGGAATCTAAATGGCATAAACAAAATCGCATGTCTCAATGACACCAGCCAGTAACCGGCCGCTATTCCCACTTAGAATAATATCACGAACTAATTACGTAACTCAAAAATTCCTTCAAATAGGGTAAAAGGACGCTGGAGTATATTTTTGGAAAATAGTCCTAAACGGCAAAACGGAAACGTCTGGGTGTTCAATTTTAATCTGCCTGTATGATGAACGGCTGCGTACTTGGTTGATTACGGTAGTGATTGATTGACAAAGGAACCCTTCATACTCTTTAAAGTGTCTAAGGCCTCCCGGTCAATCAGTCTACCTTGAAACCAACCACACATCCATCTTGGGGCAAGCCGTAGTCGGTTCGTTAAGTGGCGTGTGCAATTAACAAGTTGGCTAAAGTTACAAGCATATACATATAGCAAATTATAAAAAAGTTTTTGCAATGAATTGGTCAAAACCGACTCATTCGGCTATTTCAATAAAAGCTCCCGGCATAAAAAGACCGGGAGAGAAAAACTGTCATACCAAATCCATATCCGGAAAATTAAAGAAAGATTGTTGGAAATACACTCAAATACTCAGCTCGCATGCCGGAAACATAGACGGCTTAATTTTGCTGTTGCCGAGGTGGAGGCACCGACTGGTCCTGGCCGGAGGGGATCTTGCCTTTAGGTTGCCTTAGTTAAACTTAGTCAATATCAACCGGCATAGGGTCTTCCTCATGCTCATTGAGCTCCTCATCCTCTTGCTCCTTATCAGACGGCTCGATGCCGACCTATTCATTAAACGGAGCCAACGCCTTAAGACCAAGGAACTGGGCATCATATACCTCAGTGGCATACTTGTACCTTAGGTTGAAGAACTCCTAGTCGTAGTCCGGATGGATAAGATTCCACGTTATTTTCATCTGCGCTTTGCAATCTCGTTCATTCTCATCCACCAGCCGCCAGCTCAGCCTTATGATCAATCCTTTTCTGGACAATCTCATCCTTAAGCTGGCCCCATGTCTGCCCGAAGTTGGGTATTTTCCTGGTCGGCCCCCTCTAGTGCCTTGAGATTTGATTGGGCATTTTTAAGCTCAAGCTCAAGGTCAGATTCCTTATTGTGGTCGTCTCCACAGCAGCCGTGAACTCCTTAACCAGCTCCTCTTGTTTCACCTCTTTGGCTTTAGTTTTAATATTATTCAGAGTAATCCGGTATTGAACAAAGTTAATGGCTTCAGTCGCGTGTTTATTGGCGTCTCTTACCTCCTCCTGCTTCCTCTTAGACAGGGCTTTGAGCCCATCCACTCTCACCATTGCATGCAAAACTTAGCCAGCGAAAGATAATTTAGCTGACATATATTTGTGGAAAAAAAAAAAACTAAGTTACCTTAACCAGCAAGGCAGAGATGCGGTCCATGTTGACCTGATGCACCCTAGGAATCGAGTCCTTCTCTAACTGGGTGAGGCACCTCAGCATCCGCCTAGAGTACTTCTAGAGGTCTGTCACCTTGGAGAGGCATCTGCACCAATAGAAGTATGTGGTGAGATAGTAGCATAAGCGACACCTTTATTGTGTCGGCTGCTAGATGAATCCCCCGATTGGGTAACCTGAGATTTAACTTGCATGTGCTCAAGCGGCCATGGGAGTTCAAGGCGGTTAGTCATACCTTGAGGTTCTGGCTGAGGGGTCTCGCCACCCCCAGCCGCTGCAGAAGCGCATGCAGCATCGAGTGGCACGCCACTCTTCGACGTCTCAGGGACGCCCGGCTCTTTGCCGACCAAGTCGGCGTCCAGGCCAAGACCTTTCAAGCTTTTGCCTCCTGAGGTTGGTCGGTCTTATCCACGCGGCAAGGAAGATGTCGTTTGGGTTGGCTGGGTTTTTTTTACTTTGGAAGGGGTCTTAGAAGGTTCCTCAGCCTTCCGTTTGAACATCTTAGAGATGGATCGTGGAATATTTTTGCTTCCACCCTGAAAGTGGAACACAAGGGTTACAGCCGGTTAAACGCCGTTTAATGACAATAAACGTTTACCAGTTAAAGGGTACAACTAGAGCTTACCCCATCATTCTTGGCCGCCATCTAGGCCCTTTTCTTCTCAAGTTGATCCATCCGGATCTGAGCTACTAACCTAGCAGGCATCCTTGCAGAGTCCACCATTTTTAGAGCTTTTTCTGCAAAAGGGAACCGGTTGGTTAAATACAAAACAAAACACAAAACCCTAGAGGCTACATCAAAGTGCTAGTTAAATGGTCAACATACGTTTCTCAAACATGGTACTAATACCACAGGCAGAGAGGAAAGCCTCATCTTTGAGCCAATCCGGATGGGGTACCTAATTCTTGGGTACAATTATTTCAGTGCCATCTTTCAAAGGCATGGTGGTTGTCTTGAAGAACTCCGACTCTATTATCTGTGACCAAGCCTCCTCAGGGATATGTGGAAGGGCACACTTTTTTCCCAAGAGAGCCGGTTTCTTATTATACCGGCGGAGGAGATGGTTTTGACGTCTGGATGGAGAGGAAACCAAGTCGAACTTGCTCTTCCAATTGCTCCACTTATACGGTTTATCCAGCGTCATCATGTACTCCAGATGCGTGGTTAAAGTGTATCACGCCCTCCAGCCGCCTGGGGCACGACTTAAGTAGTGCATGTGTGCAAACGCCTCCCAGCTGGGTGTTAAGTTCTACATCTCGCAGGCGGCAATATAGCAAAGGATCTTCACCCTGGAATTGGGTGTGAGTTGCCATACGCCAAATTCATAGCCCCTTAAGATGGCTTTAATTGCGTCATGAAGGGGGAAGCAGAGGCTGGCTTTGAAAGCCGCCTCATAACAACCGAAATAATTGTCGGCATGTTCAATATCGTCCTCCCAGACGACTGTTGCCTCAGCAGGCGGCACAATTATTTACCACCTATCCCCCATTGGGCATTTATCTACAAAGGCGGGAAAGCTTGCTTTCAGGGTGATTCTATCCCTGGCGGACATATGCGCCTCCGTAGGGTTGTTCATAGACGGCCACTAAGATGCCTCCCCCTCCTCACTGTCGGCATCTGCCTGTAGTGAGCTCGACGCCTCTGAGTCAAATTGTTGGACGGCCTCATCGCCGTATCCTTGATCAGAATCTTCCAAAATGTCGTCACTCGGAGAGCTGGGTACACCCGGAGGATATTCATATTCTCTATCACCGATGCCTCATCTGAGCCGTCTAACCTATAATCTGGGTCAAGTGTCGTCCGCATCGTCCGAGCCATATTGTCCTGCACATGCACAGAGACGATCGGATTCGAGGAAAAGCAAGGGTGGTCCAAACACCCATAGACGGCACCCCTAGTCCTAAACTCAGCCGTACCAGGAGACCGGCTGACTAATGTCCTAGAGTGCCGTGTGTGTTGTGGGTGAATCCATTATTCAATGCAATATATACAAACAGTAAAAAGCTTGAAAGAGTTGGGAAAAGGAGAGATGGTTACCTTGTTGCTGGAACAAAGAAGTCTCCAGCGCTGACCAGTTGTATCAGGCGAACGGAAATCAAGCAGCTGTTTGTGAGATACACAGACGGTTGATTGGCTGTAACAGGCGGTTGTCAGATTTTCTCTCTCTAGAGCGTTTGACTTTCTCTCTCTAGACTTCTTTTGAAAATGTCAAAAATGAGGGAGGGGTAAAACCCTATTTATAGATGGGTAAATTCAGGGGCATCTAAGTAATTTCCCCAAGAAAGTGAATAGTTAAAACTATTCACCAATGCCTAAGTGACAAGTGTCACAGCCGTCACGTGGCATGCCACGTCACCCCTGTGAAGGGCAAATGATTTGGGTAAAAATATCCATGTCACGTGGCCCACTCAGAATGGGACACCTTTCAACCCACGACAGGTCCAATAAAGGCCACTCACCAATTAACACATGGCACCCTAAATCAGCAAGGGAAAAAGACGGCCTTCAAGGCCCAATTCCCTAGACTGCCAAAAAGCAGCGCAACCCATCAGTCCTAGGTTTCCGTAACCTAGGACAGGGGCACAAATTCCAATAACCCTATAAATAGGAAGATTTACCCCACTTTGGGGATAACATTCAATTATTGAAAACACTGAATTCTCTCACCTCAGAGAAAACACCTGATCTCGGAATCCGAGAAGATCTCACTTTACTTTCCGCACCTTTTTACATTCTCCGTACATGTTCTAACTTGACCGTCGGAGGAAAAACTCCAACCAACCGGAGTCTCCGTTGTTTTGCAGGTACAAGCATCCGAAATCCAGACTTAGTGACGTAACTATCCCGAGGGACATAGAAAACCCCGAAACAAGTCCAGTCTAAGACCAGTTTTTATAGGATTTGGGACCGGACCGGACCAAAGACCGGAAAAATAAATTTCTCAACCCGAAGAACAGACCGATTACTTTAGTCTGGTCTGGACCGGTCCGGTCCATTTTTTCGGTCCGGACCAATTTTTGAACACTCTTAATTATAGGAGAGAATTAACTGACAGATTAAGGTTCAGATTAGGTTTTCTGGCCGCTCATGGCCATATTAGGCATTGTTGAGCCATATTAGGGTTTCTCGGAATGCGTGATGTGCATGATTCTGAAATATTCCCGTTTTAGGGCTTAAATGAGAGTATTTTGGTAATTTTTGTATTTAATGAACATGGGCCCACAGGGGTCCAAACAAAAATTATAGAACAAGTATATGATCTAATGATTTAAATTAGTTGAAGTAAATAAAATGCTATTATGAAAAGGAAAATAAAAAAAAAACCTAATTGCCTTGCAAATAAAGCAAATCTATCATCTTTATTGCTTGTTGGCCTGGATTGAATCACGGATAAGACTAATAATAATTAATCCCTACTAAAGATGTATTGTTTGTTTTTTTTTTTTTGGATTTTCTTCCTACTTCACTTTTCGTGTCTCTACAAAATATTTTTCAAATAAGCTGAGAAAAAAGAAACAGTAGAGTGACTAGCTACTCCAATCCCTATTACCTTTCTCTCTTATCTCATTATGTTTTTCTTGTTATACTCTACTCGTTCAGAGAAAGTCACGTGTAAATATCCCATATTGATATATGAAAAGACAATTGTTCAATTAATAAGATATATATAATGGACTACACTTTTTAGTGCCAAATGACTTTAAGAAAATATGAAGTACAAAACTATAAATTAAGTAAGACTTGGCTTAATAGAAAGAATTTGGCCTTAAAACTTAAAAGTCATGGGATCAAATACCACTATGGATTCAGGACAAAGGTATCAGCTTAGTAGGGTCTATCTCTAACATATATAATAAAGAAGTTAGTCGCACGCATTATTGCGTGCGACAGGCTTCCCAACAAAAGCCTAGAATATGCGCGGGTTAAAAGCCTGGTGTTAACCGGCTTCGCGGGCTATTATAAATTTCTTAGGTTTTCACGCAAAATCGAAGAAGAAGAAGATCGCGCTAAAAATTACAATGGAAGAAGAAAATCGAACAAATAAATCAATTAATGATCTAAATGAAGAAATTAATCAGCAAAACCAATCAAAAGGATTCAAATCATCAACAAAAGGATTCAAATTCACCTAATTCATCTACAATCACCTCATAAAATCCTGGTAATTCTAATTTTTTCACTTTATAAATTATTTGTCGGATTTTTAACAGCTAAAGCTGATCTAAATATTTATGTGACTTGTGATCTCTATTCTTGAAATGCAGAAGAAAAAGAATCAGAAAAAAAAAACAAAAAAAAAACGATGATGAAGAAGCTGATCCTGGAGAGTAAATTTATGTTTTATATTTTAAGTTATGAAAAATGTATGCGAAGAACAATATTATATCAGCCATGATAAAGTTAATATAAGCTAATCATGATTTTTATCGGTCAACAAAAGGACGATATCAATCAATATAAGGTTAATATTCATGACCAATATCAGCCAACAAATTGAATATATCAGCCAATAAAAAATTAATATAATCCAATACATGCCGAGGAGTTTTATAGGGAGTATTGTTATGTATCTATTGGTACATAAAAAGGGCATAATGATAACTTAGTACAACAAAAAGGTAATGGGACCACATATTATCACTTCAATTTTCAGGTTTTAATTGTACCGCTATAGTCATTGTAATACCATTACAGTTAATTGTTATACCATTACATTCCAATGGCATGATTTTACAACCTAGTGGTACGTATATATTAGCTTCAAAAATATACCATTGTAACAATCTTTAGTATAATTTTAACCATTTACAGTACTATTGATTTAACAATGATACATTTCACATCTCAGTGGTACCAATGTTAATTTTTAAAATATTTACAACTTGTCATGTTATGTACCAACAAATACATAACATTACTCCATTACTACTTCCTCATGCATGACTGACATCAGGTAATACAGAGATTATATTAAAAAATAATAAAAAGTTGTTGGTTTATATATTTCTTTTATTATCTGATAATTTAAGATAATTTTGTTGGCTTATATCAATATTTTGTTGGCTTATGTGTATTTTTTGTTTTCTGAGATCATCATAAGGATGGCTTATATAATTTGTGTTGCCTGAAATCTCTTGGCTAATATCAGTATTTTGTTGGCTTATATGTATTTTTTATTGTCTGATATCGTCATAATGATTGCTTATATAATCATATTTATGGATGATATAGAAAACATATAATTTATTACATATTTTATATCATCTATTATAAATTACTTATCTTCTATTACATAATACATATCATCTAATAGATGTATTATTTTCTTTCTTATATATTACATATCATGATTACAGATTACGTATACTATATTGCAAATTTGGATTGTTTTAAGTATGATTGTGATAAAGATATAAATTTATCTTTAATGGGAAGAATTGTTGAAGATCGTCAAGATGCATTGTGTTTGTACAAATTAAAGCTCATTCTAGAGAATTTGGTTTTAGTGTTAAAAAAAGTACACTAAGAAGTGCTAATGGTATACCATATGATTTTTACTTTTGCTGCTCAAATGAGGGATTTATAGATGTAAAAAGACGGAAAATGGAAAAATAAATTACATTTGGTGAAATGCCAATAGAAATAGAAGGATAAACAAAGAAAAGGAAAAAGAGATGTGTCAATGAGACTAGAACTGGTTGTAAAGCTAACATCTGATTCAAGCAAAAAGAAAGTGGAGTGTATTGTGTTATTCAAAATAACACAGAACACAACCATGAGTTAGTTGATACAACAGAAAGACATCATCTAAAGAAATATAAAGGAAGAAATAGGAAAGGTGATTGAAAAAATGATTGAAAGTGGTATAAAGCCAATGGATTGCTTTGAATTTCCTATCAAATGAGGCTAGATCAGAAGAGGCTTTAGGACACACAAAGACAAATCTGTTGAATTATGTGACTAGATATAGATCAGAAAGAATTAAAGGTGGAGATATGCAAAGTGTTTTGGATACACTACAAGAGAGAGCAGAAGCAGATTCTTCTTTCTTTTATCGTTTGAAATTTGGTGATTTTGATCAGATTGTAAGTTATTTTTGGCGTGATTCAATTATGCTAGAAGATTACAAAACCTTTGGAGATGTAGTTGTATTTGATACAACTTATAGGACAAATAAATATGGTTTAAATTGTGCTCCAATATTTAGGGTAAACAACCATTGGAGAACAACTATGTTTGGTTATGCCTTTATGACTGATGAGACAACTGCTATATTTGAATGGTTTCTTGAAACTTTCAAAAAGTCAATGAGAGGATTAGAGCCAAATACAATATTTACAGATCAAGATCAAGCAATGAGCAATGCAATTGAAAAGGTAACTTTAATTCATTTCAGTCAACTTTAATATCATTTCATCCAGATGACAGATGATATAATCTGAATGATAGATAATAAACTCTAACAGATAAATACTATCATTTAAGAAATAGATGATATAATCTAAATGATATATGATATGATCTTAATAATAGATTATATCATCTAAATGACAGATAATATCATCTGAATGATAGATAATAAACTATGCTAACAGATAAATTATATCATCTAAGATATAGATGATATAATCTAAATGATAGATGATATGATCTTAGTAATAGATTATATCATCTAAATGATAAATGATATCATCAAATACATAAATGATTATATCATTTATATCTATGTTGTTTTGTATGCTTATATAACTATGTTGTTTTTGGCTTATATAATTATATTGTTGCATTATATATATTTTACAATAAATTACATTATTATTCTGTTATCTAATGTAAACAATTTGTAAGCTTATGGGATACTTATTATGCAAAATATGATACTTATTTGGGTTATATGACTCCTTCGTTGTTGGCTTATTTGTTTATTTTGTTGGCTTAAATGATTATTCTTTTGGCTTTAAGATCATTTTCCTGGCTGAAATCTTTATCTTGTTGGCTTAAATGGTTTTTTTAAAATGTCGATATTTTTATATTGATACTTAAATGGTTTTTTAAATGGCTAATTTGGGAGCTTTCAATTCGTTTTAAGGTTTTGGGTTTTCAATTTGGGGATTTAATTAATGTGGTTCAAGTGAAATTAGGGGTTAGGGTCTTCAATTCGTGAAATAATTAACAGGAATATGTAAATTATTACTTAGTTCTATTAGTTACAACTAAATAAAGGTTGGATTTTGGTGCAGACAAGCCTTAAACTTTGCAAGTGTGGATATCCAGTTTCAAATCTCACTTCTTGGACTAAGTAGAATCCTGGATGAAGATTTCAAGCTTTCCATTTCTATGATCAAGAGATTGATAGCAGGGGTTGTGACTATTTCAATTGATTGACATAGAAATGACTGAATGGTAAAGGGATGTCACTAATTCATTAATGGCAGAAAAGAACATGCTGAAGATTGATCTTAAGATGTTGAAGAAGGAAGGTTGATGTTGTTTCTTAAAGAGGATGCCTGCAACTTCAGAATTAAGCTCTTAAAGATAAGCTGACAGTAATGAAGAACCATGAACTCATGTCCCCAAGATTTTGCTGCCTGCTAGTGTTTGTTGTTGTTCTTATAATTCTATTTAGGTAGATTAGATTAGTTTAGTTTTGAGATTGATGAAACAATGGTGGTGGAAGGTACTTTTGTTGAATGGGCTAAGAATCATATTACATCCCCAAGATATTACATATGATTCTTAGTATTTAATCTGATATGAATCAAGCTCTATTTTAGTAGTTAATCTTATTACATATGCATGCACAATGATATTAGTTTTTATTTATAAAATGATATATGATGTTAACATTTTAAATAGGTTTATGATTGAATGTTATATAAGCCAACAATAGAATCATATTATCCAAGAAAAAAAATCATATCAGCCATTGAAAGATTGATATTAGTTAACTTAATTATCATATAAGCCGAAGAATTGATGATAGCCAAAGGAATGATTTCAACAATTTAAAAAAGCATCTAAGGCAAAATAAATTTAATCAATCAGCCAAACTAAGTATAAACTATCATTTAAGCCATCATAAGAATCATATAAGCCAACAATATAATTATTTAAGCTAACATAGATAATATCAGCTTATAGAATAATAATATTGGCCAACATAACTATCATATAAGCTAAGGAATTGATGATAGCCAAAAGAATGATTTTAGCCATTTAAAAAAAGAATTTTATCCAACAAGATAAAGATTTTAACCAACCAAAGTATATAGTGTAATTCTTATCATTTAATCCAACATAAGAATCATATTAGCCACCATTAAATAAAATCTTATAAGCCAACAAAAGATACAAATCAGCGAACATTAGAAAAATATTATCCAATGTTATCCATCATAAGTAACATGTAAGCAAAAGAATAAGAAACATATATTCCAATAAAAATAATAATAACAAGCAACGAAATAAATATATCAACTTATAAAAATGATATAAGCCTACACAAGAAATATAATAATTTTAGCCAACAAAATGAACTTATATAACTATATTAGCAAACATAGGTAACATATCAATATTATTTGAATAGTAAGATGCTTTGTATTGGCCAACAATCTATTTAACCTATACTAAAAGCAAATCATTCCATGACACTTGTCATTACCTTGTGAAAATTTTCCCGCCTTTTTCGCTTCACTCTCTCCCTTTTTTTTGTTTTTTTTCAAAATCTTTAAGTAAACTATTTATACCTTGTGATATTTTCTTTCCAGTTTGACAATCATATTCAATATATACCCAAATGAAATATTTGGGAATATATTTTATGTACTTTATGTAGTATTTTGTACTATTATTGTCAAAAATATTTTAAAATCGTGCATTGCACGGGATTTTAACCTAGTATAACCATATTAGCCAACATAGTTAACATATCAGCCAACAATATAATCAATCTTTTGTAACATTTGATGATAAAGTTTTTTCCAATTTCACCTTTTGATGATCAACTTTTTTTTCCTTGTAATTTATTTATTGGGTGCACTTTTCCTGTGAGAGAAATTAAATGGGGGACAAAACACATAAGATTAACCAATAAGAAATTAGCTCCTTTTTTTAATTTTTTTTCTTTTTTGCTATTCTCAAAAAACATTGGTTATTGAAATGATGATACTGCTCCAAATGTATTGGAATAACACTTCTGCTCCAAATGCATTGAATTTCAAACAAAATACTCCTTCCTCTTCTTCTTTGGGTTATATTAACTCAACTAAAATTACAAAGGATATTCTCAGTTTTCTTTTGGACTGAAGCCATTTGTAGTAAGCTTTGCACGAACACATAAAACCATTTCTTAAGGAATACTTCCGACTTCTTGAATTTATACTATTTTTTTTTCATAATTGTCGTTAATGTGTATTAATTATGAGATGATGATGGAAGTTTCTTTTAAAAAAAAAAACAAACTTTAAATTCTAATAATTCTGATATTAAAACTTATAATAATTATTATAAACTGTTGAATTATTGTCTTTTTTTAGTTGTTTGTAATTTCTATTATGTTAATCAAGTAATATGATTTAAATTGTAATCATTATCTGAAATTGTGTTTGTGTTAACACTATTCTTGTTGGGTGTTTTCTTAGAATAGATGGATCCAGTTAATGACCCACACCACATGGAAGCTCTAACGGATGTCCACCATGCTTTATCTGTAGAAGAAATTTATGCATGCACATCTTTCCTAGGTGCCCTCATCGAGCTCAGGCCATGTGCATTTATACTAGTACGAATTGGTATAACCTCTGGTTTTTTAAATGGTGAATTCCTAATGTTGTAAGGAAAAACCAGCTTCTAAAAGATGGTGGGTGGACTATGATATCATGTGGCATAATGGTTATGGCTTCCACAATGGAATGGTTTAGGATTGGGCAGAGTTTCTTGATGGACGTACTGCGATGGATGATTCTAGAGGAGGAGGCTATGTATGAGGAATCTAATTGTAGACATCTAATTTTGGTCCCCTGTCCCGACCGGAAGTGATGTGATGATAAATAAAACCATCTTTGTGTTGGATCAACGTGAAAAATACTTATGGATTTCTGATTAAGGCTTAAACACATAAAACAACTAGCTTGACCCAATACGAAATGAACCAAAGCTAACTAAAACTAAGCCCGATTAGTAATTAGGCCTAATCCCGAGATTAAACCTAATTTTGACGGATTTAGAGATGCCTAGGTTAAAATCCGAGGCTGCCGCAGGAAAAACCGTGCGCAACTCAAGGAATCGCGCTTGCCTGGTGCGTGCAACCCACAAGGTTGCGCGTGATGTCCAGCGTAACCTCCAGTGGTTCGCTCGTGAAAGATCAAGAAATTTATAAAAATACTGAATCGAATCTTACCATGAAGCCACGTGCAAGAAAATTGGTTGTGCTGCCCTCAACAGCGCAACTAAACCACTTGCGTGCAGCAGCTGTGTGCGACCTTTCGAGATGCGCGTGCTACCTGATGCAGCAGAATGTTCAAAACCTTAAATTCATCCATTCCCTATATATAGCAAGGAACGCACATAAATTATTAATCCGAAAGTCAGCAGAAACCTTGTGATCTTATGCACTAATCTTTCCCCTTGTCCTAAACACTCACCCCTTTAAATCATTTGTTCTTACGGTGGAGGTTCCCGAACAAGAAGGAGTCCATAAGTGTTCTAAATGAAGATCTAGCAAGGAAAAGTGGTAAAATCCCGAGCACTTAGATGAACCACCTTTTCTTTTCTTGCTTAAACAACTTCTTAATCAACTAATTAGTGTTGTTTGAGCACTCTAAACAAACTTTAATCAATTAATTCATATAGTATTCTTTTGTTAATCAAGACAAGAATTTGAATAATTAATTGATTGTTTTATCTCTTAAGCCAAGGTGAATCTTGTTTGCTTTTTGTTCTTTCACGGATTAGAATAAATAAGAATAACGACTTTTGCGATGTAATTCCTACGTGATTAATGCGTGTATATAAAATAAACTAACTTAGTTTTAGGTATCACGTGGCATATATTGTTTGGTAATGAAATTGTGAAAAAGGAAGAGCTAGTAGAGGCCGCAATTGTGCTAGAATATCGATTCCTCCATAAAAGGAAAGTTATCTTAGTACCCTCGCTCCCGAACTCATTTCTGGTACATGTAGACCAATTTGGGCATGGGTAAACTTATGATTCATGCTAAATATCCCTTGAACTCTACGTGGGAGAAAGGCATGAACGAGGTTTATGAGTTTTCCTAAAACTCATTAGCGATTCCTTACTAGGTTCTTACAAAAAAGCATAATGATAGAATCAACTGTAATTCAAGGTCCCCCAAACAGTCAGGAATTCAAATCCTAACACGCCTTAAAATGGTGTAAAGTCCTAGGATTTTAAAGGGCCATGGGCACAGAGGAGAAGGATCCCCAATGACGGGCATACCCTCCTCACAATGGCGACTTAACTGGGGACTTAGTGGTTACAAGATTAGTTCTTAGTTATGGTTCAAGGTTTCCAACTTAGGTTACCTATGTGATGTAACAATAACTAACTTGGATAATCTCTAGTTATTGAGCAAGACTTGAACGCATAATATCTTCATTTTTCACAAGAGCAAAAGCCAAAGAAGCAACACTTCATCATGCATAATCATAACACACTTTAACCATTGGGGATTGACTCATTGACTAGGGGTCACCAACACTAGGCTTCTATCCTGAACTCAATAACAATCATCCCACCCATATCGCCAACAAAATGATGGGAGAACTATGTCATGGGTCAACACGTTGAGTGACTGATTTGTGCATCGTTTCTTAAGATATGGTACCTTTGGACACCCAAGCCTTGACCATAGAACGACATTATATGCCTTGACGGCTCCTTTTATGTGCTTATATGCCTTGACCATAGTCAATACGTTTAGTGACTACATGGCTATGTGCTTATATGCTTCATGTCTAATCTAATTAATTCCAACTTGTTACCTAGAGATATTAAAAATTCGGGAAAAAAAAAAACATGTCTTTTATCGTTATTTTGTTTTTGCATTTTTGCAGAAAAAAAAAAACAGAAAAAAAAATGTGCCAGGCGCTACTCTCAAAGTTGCACTGTCCACCTTAGCGCAAGGCGGAAAAAATTGTGCACGATACTATTTTCGATTATGATGATTCGTTTACGTACTTTTTAATCGAACTAATGACATTACTTCTTATAAGGTTCGTCATTAGAAAGTTCACATCCCTTAATAGGACGTCATCAATATACTCATTCTTAAACGTGCCTATTTTCATGGTCGTCATCTTTTAGTTGAAATTAATCAACCTTGATTTAAGAGTATAATTTATTTACCTCTTCTATGGTTTAAAAAGAAAATCCCGAGAACCTTACTTGGGATGATTGCCTCACAAAAAAAAAAAAAAAAGAAATAGAGCGAAAAAAAAATCAAGAAATCAAAAAAAGTCCCTACGAGAAGAAGAAGCCCAAATGAAGGCTCATAGAAAAGCAGAAAATGAAAAAGAAAACATTCTGCAAGAAAAAGCAAGAGCCGAAAGACTAGAGTCCTTGGAGAAACTTGTCCTTTGAGCTGGCTCAGAGACTAAGTTCTTCAATTATGAGCTTGCACCATAACCTAGTGGCAAGACTCTCCCAGAAAAGTTCTTGACTACGGATTTACCAACCTTTAAGGTTACGGACAATCCTAGGACTCACTTAATGAGCTTTCTCAGAATTATGGCATTGAAAGGGGTTGAGCATAGCTTATATGAATGTACTTTTCCTCTTTCATTGGACCCAACTGCTAGATCATGGTTTTATAACTTCGATGCAAAACAAACTTCCACTTGGAGTGACGTTGTAAAAGCGGTTTTACCCCAATATGGAGATAACATCGAGCTCACAACTACCTTACGCGATCTTGAATTACTTAAGCAAGGGGAAGAAGAAGGCTTCATTGACTTCTTTTCCAGGTGGCGATCAAAGGTTACTCTTCTTTCACAAAGACCTCCGGATCATGAACATGTGCCAAAGTTCATAGACAATATGTCTCCACTATACAAGTTCCATTTACAATACCTTGGTTTAGACACATTTCATAAAGTCTATATTGTGGGAACATTAATTGAAAGGGACTTGATAAATAAAACCATGAATCATATAGATGTATTAGATTTTTAGAGAGGATCTCACTTACGTTGGATACGGACAAAGCTCATAGAAGCAATCTCAAGAAATTGTCAACAATTAAAGATTTAGCATTTTAGGTCTTGTTTTGATTCTTTCCTTTTTGTTTTCTCTATGATAGATTAAGAGATTCATGCTGTCGAATTATGTAATCTCATTAATCAATGAATAAAATTTATATTTTCAAGTATATCTATCTATTTCTCTTTTCAATCACTTTGTTGTTATTAGCTCGAATTAAATGAAATACACATACAAACAGGCAATATCAAAAAAGGCATACGTGCTCAACACTTTAAGAGTCTTGATGAGCTTTGGCTTACAAGATTTATCGAATGAAAAGAGGCCCATCTTTTGGCCCACTGAGAAGGGATATGATGATTACACCAACAAAGGAGGCAACTTGAAACTCCACGAAGATAATCCCATTTTTTAACCTTAGAACAAATCCATCTTTTTGGAAGCCCTTTTAAGCCTCGTCATCAGCCTTACTTATTCAACCTACATTATTCCAAACCATGGGATGGGAATGGTGCAAAGAGATAAAAATGAAAGTTTGGGGGACCGAAATATAAGTGGGGGACGCAAAGTTAGTCTAAACCTGAAAAGGAAAGATCTAATGCATAAGAAAAATAAAATCGTTCTAAAACCAAAACCGAACTTGCCAAAAGAGAGAGAGAGAGAGAGAGAGAGAGAGAGAAAGAGAGAGAGAAGAGAGAAAAGCACCTAATGTAAGAGTGGTCAAATAGACTAGGAATGTTTTAATTGGAGAAGCACCAAAAGTAAGGATTAAGGGAGTATACTTGAGCCTGTCCATTCTTCATAACCTTAAGCCTAGCTACATTACAACCTTGGAAAGGCTCTCCTTGAGGTAGACCATAACCATGTACCACGAAAGTCATCATTCTACGAAAATATGGCCCACCTTAGGCCTTTGCATATATGGACCTACTATTGAGTAGTTATGCCCATACATAATGTGCATAAAGTGTTGAGCAATGATTATAAAATCAAATAATTTTAATGATTTGATAGCCATTGGCTTGATTACATCATTTTTAGTAAAGCAATCAAATCAAATTAAATTCGATGTTTGCCATATCTTTTGCCAAAAAAATTAAGATTATCACTTTTAAAAACAATCATCTTATTTTCTTTTTTTTATAATAGGGCTATTTATTACCAATGTGATTCAAGTTCTATATACATTGTCTAGAAAGAAAACGAGTGAATATAGTAAATTGATTTGATAAATATTGACAGCCTTGACGTCAACTCTAATTTAGATGTCTTTTACAACTCTTGAGCATTGGCCATCTTACTTATCATAAGTAATTAATATATCCGCCTGCGTTGGATATCTTCGTCCTCTCTAAGAGGGGAACATTGATTGAATATGGTTGCTACATGAAAAAATGATCGTTATCGCTATTACATGTATACCTTACTGCCAAGTCATCACGATGATTCAACTATTATGTGAATAATCCTTGCTTTCCAAAAACATGTCTACTTCTCTATCTTTATTCTTCTATGGGAAAGTTGGATTCCACTTCCTCTTTTATGCAAATCCGTCTTTTTTGTTCATTTCTTTTTTGGGGGGTAAGTCGAGATGATCCCTCCCATTTGCAACTAAAACACTCCAAAAATGGTAAAAAAAAATTTCCTCTTTCCCTCAATGGGGGCTTAAAAAAGCTAAGACATCCCCACTTCTCTCTATTTTCAGATTTGAACACGCTAATTATGTTACAAAATCAATGTCATGCAAAGCTTATTATGAACCATCTTAATAACTTTAAATGACAAAGGGAAGAACATTACTTCCGACTTGATCGAATAATTCATGATAAACATACACAAAATCCCACAAATTGGAAACACAAATCATGGGACTTCGAATATAAGAAACATCCCCTAGCATATGTATACATGAATTGCAAAAGCCACCTAAGTCTACACTTGGGGGCTACAAAAATATGGGTCTACTCTAACTTTTTGAAAAGAATTAAGACCATATTTTGGAAAGTGATTTGAATGATTTTACAAATTATTCTAACACTCCATCAAACCTAAGTTTGATAAATATTCATTTTCAAACCATGGTGCCTGCTTAATGGGAAGAACTTCACTCTCAATTAGCAAAATATGACAATGATGACAAACACAAAAAGAGATAACAAGATTAGATATACAAAAGTTTGCTCACATTTTCGTATCATTTTTTAAATAAGCTGCAAATTACAACTTACTTTCATCAATTTTGGACAAAAAAGTCACACTCAATTACAAGCTAGGCTTTTCTTTCCATTTCGAGTCCAGTTTCGAAAATAATATTGTTTATTTATTTTGCATACTAGAAATAGTAGCTTCACTTTATTTTCAAAACAAACTTTCATTAAATTTATTGGACCCTTTCCAAAATTTTGAATTCTAGTTCAAAATAACGAGCTTCCTACTCTCACAAAAAAATAGTCTTTAAAATTCCCTTTCTGAATTTTGTTTTATTTTCTCAAAATAAATAAAGTTTTCAGGTTTTCTATAACCTTTTGGACAATACATGTATATACATAAATATTTCCAAAAGGAATGAACTAAGATTCGATTTCTTCTTAACTCAAACTTGTTCTCGCCTGGTCATCCGGCGAATATTGGCTCAAGGATGGTAAACGAACCACCTACAAGACCAAAATCAAATATTGATAAGAATAAATAAAATATTTGATGTTCTAAATCAACTTTGAAAATAATATCACCTAATGATCTCTACAAACGTTTTGACATTAGGTAGAGATTACTAAACCTTAACTACAATTGTTTTGGTTTATAAACAAGTAAAGAACTAACTTGCTTCCTTAAACATGACTTTAGCTAAAAATGCGTAAGCCATGTCTTTATCCTAAATGTTCTCAAAACACAAAACATGAGATACATAGACTCATTCCCACATCATGATGATATGAATGGCCTAAACGATAACAAGTCATTGAAACTACCCCAAATTGGAGGCTCCAAGACTTGAGAAATAGCAAGAATGTGCATAACCCGACACATGGGGGCTCCAATGTCCACAATAAACAAAATGAGATATTCATGTCATTCGAGCTACTTTCGAGAATCGCTTAAACTATAAATAGTTTACGTAGATCTCGAGCCTTACAATGTTCGAATGCATCACAATGATTCAATAATTATTTTGTTCCTTTGAAAACTAAGTATGCAACTGAACTTGGCCTTAAACATATCACATATTCAAGCCATTTTCAAGTTTAAACCCAAAAACACTAATCTTAGTGCATAACTGTTGTTTCAATACTTCAATTTACTCTAGAGTTTAGAGAGTATGACTAGTATATAGCAAAAGAAAAAATCATTAGTATCAAAATGGAATTCAAACGCATACAACATGCCTGCTCATACGAAAGTTTAATACTCAATCGTTCATCATGAAAACTGTTTCAAAGACACTTCATTAACATAAGACAAACAAAATGTAAATAAAAGACTCCTAAATTCAAAATTAAGGGGTCTTCATTCTCAATTGTTGCGCAAATGAAAAAAATTGAAAACGTTGGAATTTCGTAAAGAGGATAATCTCAACTTTTCCGGGCTTCAATCAGTAACAATATTTGAGCTCAAAGGAAAGAAATCTAAAGTGAGAAAAAGTTGAACAACATTTCATTCTCCCTCTTACTGTTCTAACGAACGACCAATATTACTAGACTTAGGCAATTTTCCTTTGTTAAAACTATGAATGGTCGAGAACGATTTAAACACACGCGTTTAATCGTTTCCAAGATCCTAGTTGTTATCATAATAACACGAAACACGGGATTTATAGACCCATTTCGAGCAACATGAAAGGGTCTAATTTTTAAAAACAGCATGTCATTGAAGCCACCCAATATTGTGGACTACGACACTCGAAAATATAAAATGGGGGCTCATAAGTCAGAAATATAACCAAATTACACCAGCTCGATGATGTCTTCAAGAATTTTCTAAACTAACTAGTTTTATGCAAATCTTGAAATCATAGTTTTATAAGTGAATAATAATAACCATCGATTATTATCATTGATAAAACCAATTTTGCAACTTACGCATGGCAAAATAAACATGAGGCGCAAGAACAATTCCATGCCATTATCAAAGTTCAAAATTTTGATCCCAATTTTAGTGCATAATTGTCGTTCTAACACTTTAATTTAACATTAAAATTAACAAGTATAGTCCATATGAGCAATAAAAAAGAAATAAGTTCAAGCACAAAATCGAATGAAGAAAAAACATATATGCTTGTTTATTCTCATACATGACTCAAAACTTGACCACTTCACATGAAATTTGTATGTCACAAAAACATAGAACAAATAATTTCATGAAAACAAGTCGAATCGAATACCCCTAATTTTAAAAATTAGGGTTCTACTTTTGATTTTCCCATTTAGTTGACCAAATTCAAAGTTTGGTACAATAAACAAGGGGCAAGATTTACTTTCCTTAGCTTTAAGCAATAGAGAAAATGGAGCTCTAGAGAAAGAGATCGGAAATGGCAAATGACTAAGAAGAACACGAGTCGCGGATCATGTTTCTTCATAATTGTTCATTATTTAAGTTATGCGCGCAACTTAGCTGCGTGCAACTTCTAATACTGCGTGCGACACCCCAGCACAACCCCCAAAGTTGCGCGCAGATACTGGTCAGTCAAAATGACCATTTCCTGGTTTTTGTTAAGTCTTCCAAACCAAACTTCTTAGCTCGTTGAATTCTCGCCTCGACAGGCTTTCTCGCGAAGTTTTTAAAACCTTCAAAAACCTTTTATTTCTTTGTATCCAGTAGTTTCTTTTCTTCTTTTTTGATAGTTTTTTTGCATCATCTAGCATGCACATCGTGCTTTATGCCTGCCCCAAGCATACGTTTTGGATGTTTTTTGTAAAGCGTCTTAAAATATCCCGTATTGGTGCTTTACGTAAGAGCTCCCATAGACACTTTGGCATTTTCCTGTACTGCCCTTTTAGAAATGTCACGTTTTTGGTATTTCTGGCATACATAACAAAAATACAGCGTATCGTACATCGTAAAATTGTATGGTGTATGTGCTGCGTAAAATTGCACTAGTAACGTGATCTACCTCCTGTTCGAAAATGGTAAAACTTCTGTTACTGTCATCAGACGTTAGCTTAACGAGTCAATAGGCGCCCTAAACCATCGGGGTCAGACGCCCTCCATTGGAAGCAAATACGGTTAGCTAGGAAGCACTCTAGCTTTACCGGACAATTAAGATGTCCGACCACCCTCTCTATAAAGAGCAGCCCCAACTGAAGCCACACCTATATTAGACACGTGCCCTAAGTCCTGAGACACGTGTTTTTATCTTGTGGACAAAACTGCTAAGAGAGTCGCCGATTTTCTTCTCACTCATTAGATTTGGATATATGCCTCCTGAGACATGTATTTCTATCTTGTGGACAACGAGTATTTGTTTTGGCAGCGAATGTTAATCCTTTATTCAAGTGCTAGGCTACGAATGCCGAAACACACCCATTTTATCATCTTTTACTTTGTTAAAATCATGGACTAAAGTTTCAATGACAGATCGAGGGACTTTAGACCGCCGATGACATATTGAAAAGGTATCATCCTCTTTACTCTTTTTAAACCCGGTATCTTCTCATAACTTGACATCATCCAGGACAACCTTTACTTGTAAAAGCGTTCTATATTAGCAAAGGGTCAATCTAGATTCTTTAGCGCACTACAACAAGAAAATACCTTTTCTAGTCTTAGCAGCTACTTGTCTTGAACATTTAGCGAATCGAGGATAGTTTCGACATTCTCAACATTACTGAAAGATTCCTTATCTTTATGGAACTTCACAGAATAAGTCTCGGATTTATTTCCTGGACTTCTTTGATCATCGTCTATCCTAGACTCGATCAAAGTGGGGGCTAACTGTAGACATCTACTTTTGGTCCCCTGTCCCGATAGGAATTGCTATGACGATAAATAAAACCATCTTTGTGTTGAATCAACTTGAAGAATACTTATGGATTGCTAATTAAGGCTTAAATACATAAAACAACTAGCCAGATCCAATACAAAGTGAACCAAAGCTAATTAAAACTAAGCCCGATCAGTAATTAGGCCTAATCCTGAGATTAAACCTAATTTGATGGATTTAGAGATGCATAGGTTAAATTCTGAGGCTGCCGCATATAAAACCGTGCGCAACTCAAGTAGTCACGCTTGCTTGGTGCGCGCAACCTCTAGTGGTGCACTCACGGAAGATCCAGAATTTTATAAAAATATTGGATCGAATCTTACCATGAAGCCACGCGCAAGACAATTGGTTGTGCTGCCCTCAATAGTGCAACTAAACCACTTGCGCGCAGCAGCCGCGTGAGACCTATCGAGATGCGCGCACCACCTGCTGCGGTAGAATGTTCAAAATCCTAAATTCATACATTCCCTATAAATAGGGGTCCAATACTAAGCTTTGAACACACATAAATTAACCCGAAAATCACTAGAAACCTTGTGATCTTATGCACTAATCTTTCCTCGTGTCCTAAACACTCACCCCTTTTAATCATTTGTTCTTACGGTGGAGTTTCCCAAACAAGAAGGAGTCCATAAGTGTTCTAAACTAAGATCTAGCAAGGAAAAGTGGTAAAATCTCGAGCACTTATATAAACCACCTTTTCTTTTCTTGCGTAAACAACTTTTTAATCAACTAATTAGTGTTGTTTGAACACTCTAAACAAACTTTAATCAATTAATTCAAATAGTATTCTTTCGTTAATCAAGACTATAATTTGAATAACTAATTGATTGTTTTATCACTTAAGCCAAGGTGAATCTTGTTTACTTTTTGTTCTTTCATGAATTTGAAATAAGAATAACGACTTTTGCGATGTAATTCTTACATGATTAATGTGTGTTAGTAAAATCAACTAACTTAGTTGTAGGTATCACATTGCATATATTGTTTGGTAATGAAATTTTGAAAAAGGAAGAGCTATTAGAGGCTGCACTTAGGCTAGAATAGTGATTCCTCCCTAAAAGTAACGTTATTGTAGTACCCTCACTCGCGAACTCATTTCTGGTACATATAGACCAATTTGGGCATGGGTAAACTTATGATTCATGCTAAATATCCCTTGAACTCTACTTGGGAGAAAGACATATACGAGGTTTATGAGTTTTCCTAAAACTCATTGGCGACTCCTTTCTAGTTTCTTACAAAAAAGCATAATGATAAAATCAACTCTAATTCAAGGTCCCCCAAATAGTCAGGAATTCAAATCCTAACACGCCTTAAAACGGTCTAAAGTCCTAACCAACATAATAATAATATAAGCCAATAATAGTATCATTTAAGCTAACATAGATAACATAAAATCTAACACAGGTAACATATCAGCCAACAAAATACTCAAATTAGCCAACACAAAATAAACAAATCAGGTCATGAATGAATGATATTAGCTAACAAGATAAATGTAAGCTAACACCTAATATATACTTAGGTTGGCTAATTCATTACAGTTTCTTCTATTATCCATCACCTAATAGATTCATATCAACCAATGAAAGCCAACTAAAGAATCATATAAGCCAAAGAATTGATGATAGCCAAAGGAATGATTTCAACCATTTATAAAAGACTTAAGGGTAATTATATTAGCCAACAAGATAAATATTTAAGCCAACAAAATGATCTTAAAAGCCAAAAGAAGAAACTGTAATGAATTAGCCAACCTAAGTATCTACAGTAATTCATATCATTTTAATCCAACATAAGAATCATATAAGCAACCAATAGAATCATTTAAGCTAACATAGATAAAATATCAGCTAATGAAAGAATAATATTAGCAAATATAACTATCATATAAGCTAAAGAATTTATCCAAAGGAATGATTTCAAAAGCCCATTTATCTCAACAAAAAAAATGTATAAGCCATTAACTGGAAAAAAAAAAAAAAAAAAAAAAAGCCAACATAGTAAGCATATCAAAATCAAATTATATGATAAATTGTTTAAATCGAGCACATGTACATGTTCAAAAACGGAAATATTATAAAACTCAAATATTCTATTTTTGGTCAGTTTATTATATGCATGTAATATATCCAAATAGAACATACTAAAAGAAGGAATTTGTAAAGGTGTTTATTGGAAGTTGTAGAGTCATATAAATTCAATTGGGTTTAATAATTGGTCTAAATTTTTTCTTTCTTCCTCTACTTTCTCTGTTCCTTTGCTTAAAAATGGTGGGCACTAATAGCACAGGTTCTTCTGCTAAGATGTTTAAACCACCTACGTTGGAGACTAATACTGAAAAATCCCAAGAAGAAAACATTTCTAGTTTTCTTGTGTACTTTGCTGATGTTACTAAAAAAATTCTTTTCTAGATCATTTGAAGTAAGGAACATCGAAAAAGAAAGGAAATTTCGAAAAAGGAGAACATAGTACTATAAGAAAGCGCGAGGATGAAAGCATTGAACAAAAGAAGATGAAAGGTCAGGAAAAAATGAAGATAAAGAGTAAGAAGAAGATGAAGAGTCGGAGGAAGAAGATTGACAGTGATCTTGATTCTAACAGTGATCTGGACCCTGACTTTGCGTTTTGTAATAATTATCAAGATTATCGTGAAGGCAGTGATGATACTGATATGTAAGCCCATAAGAGCAACAACTGAAGGTTAAATTAGGTTTTAGAGTGATTCTTTTGTTTATTTTTATATGAATTAACTATAGGTATGAACTATTGAAGTGATGGTTTTTTTTAAGGGATTCTGGCTTTTGATTTTTGTTTTTAATTATCATATGTAATATTTGATTTTGTTTATAATTTCTCGTTTTATTTTTGTTCCATGATAAAAAAAAATTATTAGTGCTTTGTTTTGTTTGATTTAGAGTAACTTTTTTAATTCTAAACTTTTTGTATTATATAAGCAAAGAATAAAATAGTATCAGCCAATGTAGGTATCATAATAGCCAAGTAAAGAAACAAATCAATGATATTAGGCAATATAAGCATCATATAAGCCAAAGAATTGATGATAAACCATTACATGAAACCATTTAAGCTAAAAAAAATAATGTTTTAGCAAACACAATGATCTTATAAGCTATCAAATAAAACAAATCAGCCACCAATAATGATATCATGAGGCATAATGGTTATGGCTTACACAATGGAATTGTGAAGAATTGGGCAGAGTTTCTTGATGGACTGTGATGGCTGTTTGCAACGGAGGAGGCTATGTACGAGGATTCTAATCATCCTGGTAGGGAGCATAAGAGGATGAAGCTAGATTGAATATAGTAAGGTTGGGTAGATTATTTACCCTGTATAGCGGATTGTAACTAACTCTTTTTACTAAATACATGCACAATGGTATTAGTTTTTGTTGATAAAATGATATATGATGTTAGTATTTTTAGATAGTTTTATGATTAAATGGTATATAAGCCAACAATAGAATCATAATAGCTAACACAGGTAACACATCAGCCAACAATAGATTCATATCAACCAATGAAAGAATGATATTAGTCGACTTATGTATCATATAAGTCAAAGAATTGATGATAGTCAAAGGAATGATTTCAACCATTTAAAAAAGCATTTAAGGGAAACTGTAATTCATATCATTTAAGCCATTATAATAATAATATAAGCCAATAATAGTATCATTTAAGATAACATAAGATCAAACACAGGTAACAGATCAGCCAACAAAATAATCAAATAATGAAAGGAATGGTTTCCTTCCAACAAGTGTATTCTTCCGATAGAGGGTTCGAAATTATTACGGAGCTAATTCTTTAGTAAGGTCAAGTGATCGGAATGCCTAGGTGGAGGCCGCTTTCGATCAGTAATATCAATGTACAATTGATGTTACAGCTTAAGCTTAACTGAACCCTTCGGGTCGAACCCAATTAAATCACCGATCCGAGACGACAATTTAATCCGAAAGGATTTAATGAGTCGACAGAGTTTTACGAATACAAACGTCGGATATCGAGCCTAGGGCATCGAGACCGAGCCTCGCAAAATCACAAAGCGACAAGTATGAGTGTAGCTGTAGCACCACAATGGTCTAACCATGTGGATGCTAGGCTAGTTTGAGCTAGCATGCACCTAGCATGGCTAGGCGCAAGCCTAAGCACACTAGGTGTGCTACGCGCACCATCGCAGCCCTAGCATCATGCCTGGGTGCTATCGCAACCCTAGCATGATGCCTAGGCACCATCGCTGCCTATCGCAAGCACCATAAGCACCAGGCAGCCCATCGCAGCTAGCAGCGTGCTAGCCTAGGTGCGCATGGCAGCCTATCGCAAGCACCACAAGCACCAGGCAGCCCATCGCAGCTAGCAGCGTGCTAGCCTGGGTGCCTGGGTGCGCATGGCAGGGCAACACACGCACCAAGCACAGCCATTGCAGTGCTAGGCACTGGCGCATGTGCATGTGCGTATGTGCGTGCCTCGCACCAAGCATAGCAGTGTTAGGCACTGGATGATGCGTGTGCGAGTAGTGCGTAGTGCGTAGCGTGCTGCGTGGTGCATGGTGCGTAGCGCGCTGCGTGGTGCGTGATGCGTAGCACGATGCGAGGGAATGGGGCCAGCGTGCGTGGCTCGCTAGCAGCACGCATGCTGGCTGTGCTAGCAATGGTGCACAAGGTATGTGTGCATGCTAGCCTGTGCGTGGGCTGCTGGGGGCCAATGCCAGCACTATGTGTTAGCAGCGCCCATCGTCAGCACACAGCACCAGTACAGCCCAGCACCAGCACGCACTAGCTGGCTGGGGTGCTGGGCAGCAAGGCAGTGCCAGCTGGCAGCTAGCTAGCCTTCCTTGACCCGGTTTTGTGCAAGGATGTGGGGACCAAATCAAGGCCTTGGGGAGCAAGGCATATGGTCCCCCACCTAACCTTGGCCACCACTCTTTTGCATGTGATCATGCCACTTGTCGAAATGTGATTAACTTGATTATTTATTTAATTTGGAAATTAAATAAATCATTGTATTTTCAACACTCCCACATTGGCGGAGGATGAAAAATCAAGGGTTCATTTCCCTATAAATACCAAGCTTGGGTATTGGGAAATGAACAACCTTGAGTGGAATTAAAAAGGCCACTCTAATTAAGAGTAAACCTTTGATTCGTAAAACTCATAGTTATTTTGTCCGGGTCTTGACTAACCTTCAAGACTTAGGACGCTCGGGTCGGGTCGAGGGTACGATCCATCGGAGATCTCGTGTTTTTGGGATTTTGAAGTAAGAGCTCTTTGGGAGCGAAGAACCCGACAAAGGTATAATTCTTGTTCTTAATCTTGTTTGATTAAGTTTAATATGCTTGTTAATTGTTTTAATTAAGGGGCGGGTCTTGGTGGGTTTCCTTCCGCGTAGTGTCGGGTCACTACGAAACCCTACAAATAAGCCACCAAAAGAAACGAATCAGCGAACATATCAGCCAAAATCAAAATGATAATAACAAGCAACTAATTAAACATATTAGCCAAAATCAAAATCATATAAACCAACATGGGTAACATATACATATCAGCCAAACAAAACATAATATAAGCCAAGGAAAAAATCATATAAGCCATATATAAAGTATTATATTAGACAGCAAAATAACAAATCAGCCACTGAAAGATTTCATATTATATTATAATATAAATGATTTCATATTTCAATTTCTTCCCATTCATCTGATGACCAATCGTCACTAAGGTAATTTTCAGTTGCTAAATCTGAGTCTTCATCCCTAAACTAGTTCATATGAAGGCACATATTCAACTTGTTCAAGTATCCTTGTGGGTAATTATTGAAATCGAATGCAACGAAAACCATAACTTCAGTAATGTAGCTACTGTTGTTCTACTCAACCATGATTCTCTTGAATTTCTTATACTCTGATCCGAAGATGATGTTTTCATACGGATCCTCCTTGTATGTTCCTAGCCACTCATAGCTTACACTTCATTCTAATTTGAAGACTTGTCCACCCCATTCATTGTCTTCATCCTTAAACCCACTTATATCCCTCCCCGAAACAACTAAGCCCCACATTTTGTTAGATGGCTCATTCTCCATTAATATGATAATAAGTCTTCTCTCCACCTACGTATTGGCATGAACAACAATATGAAATTAATAAAATACCAGTGATACGTAGGATAATTCATGTAGCTTAAGAGTCTCCTATGTAGTTTTTCTAAATTGAAACTAAACGCAAATTTATAAATGGAGATCAATTAGTACAACAAACAAAATGTTTTTTTCGAAAAAGCGGTGATTTACCAATTTTTAAGGGAGTCAAATAGGGATAGATAGGGTGGAAATCTATACCTTCAACAGCGTTAAAGCCTCCTCGAACAAGAGTTGCCATTATATGACATCCAACTAAAGTTTTCATGTGGTTGAGTATGGTGAATTGCCCTATGTTGTTTTTGAGGTCGGTGTTCCACTTTGAAACTACATATTCTACGATCTCTTAAGAATTTTCAATCTTGAATGACTTCGATGGTGCTGAAGATGATCCTATTTCCCATGTTCGTATTACATCATCTTCGTTTTCTGTTTTTGCTTTACCATCTCTTTGCTTGAAGTCTGACATGGATTGAAGATAAAATGAGGATACTCTTGGGGTTTAGGGTTCTGGAAGATTGGGTGGTTAGTAATTTTAGGTTGGATATTTATAATTATAATATTTGATTTTACTTTATTTCATAATTTCTATTTTTATTTTATTTTATTTCATAATTTTGTAGTATAAAAAAAAAGAAACAAATTGCCTTAAAAACAAGCACTTGATAACATAATAAAAATGAAATAAGAAAACACAAGAAGCATATCAGCCAATATATATGTGGAAAACGATATTCTTAGCTTATTTAAAGCAATAAAATAATAATTTCAGCAAACAGAACGACATTATAAGCCAACAAAAGAAACAAAGCAGCAAAAAAACCAACATAATAAGATAACAAAATGATAATAATAAAATGATCTTAAAAGCCAAAAAAAAGAAATTGTAATGAATCAGCCAACTTAAGTATATATTGTTATTCATATCATTTAATCTAACATAAAAATCATATAAGCCACCAATAGAATCATTTTCAGCTAATGAAATAATAATATTAGCCAAAATAACTTGTATATAAGCTAAATAATTTATGATAGGCAAAGGAATGATTTTAACAATTTTAAAACCCATTAAAGCCAATAAAAAATTTATATAAGCCATTAAATGGAACAAATAAGCCAAAATAATAAACTTATTAAAATCAAATTATATGATATAAGCTTACCAACAACATTTTATGTTAAAAAACAAATAAGCTTACCAATTACTTATATCATTTGTCATGTAATATATGTCAACTATATTATATATCTTTAAATTAAAACATAAAAAATGATAAAAGTATATATTAAATATTATATTATATTATATATATTAATTTATATTTTTAATTTCCTTGAATCTTTTACCTATAATGTACACTTGCATTCTCATTTGCATTTTAATTTTCAAATTAAATACTTTCCCTCTCCTAAAACAATGTTCTTTCTATTTTTTTACATAAAAAATGTCAAACAATTTTTCATCTTCAACTGCATCAAACAATCCAAACGAAGCTCTGTGAAAAAGTGGAAAAGAATGAAGTCGAAGAACTGAGAAAGAGAGATAGAAATGGACGAATTACAGGAAGCACAAAAGCAGAGATAGAAAGAAGAAGAAGATTAGAAGAAAAAAAACAAGTTTAAAATCTCAAAAAGAAAGATGAAGAAGATTAAGATTAAGATTCTAGGGTTTTTTTTTCTAAGTTTTTAGGTTTTAATTTCGCAATTTCGTAATATGAATATTCAGAATATTGATTTTTGAATCTATGAAAATTCATAAAAATGTATGAAAATTATCTTTTTGTAGTAATTAAAATTTTCGAATATATGATATTCATAAATGAATTTTAATGAAAAATTGTTTTATCTTTATATAAAAAAAAGGATCTATCACATAATTTTAGAAGGTATCTTAAATATGTAAGCTATTATAAAATATATAGGAACATTTGGCAATTGCAGCCACTTAAAGTTTGTATTTTGCAAACTGCAGCAATTTAAAAAAAAATTGCAAATTGCAGCCCAAAAGTACTAATAAATTTTAAATTGCAACCCAATTCAATTATTTCATCGATTAACGTGCAGAATAATGTTTCATTGAGGTTTTAGGGTCCAAAATTAGCTCGAAATTGACGAAAAATTTAATGTAAGGGCCTTATTTTCACGACAAAAAATAGTTGCACACAAATCGATAAAAAATTTTTACGCAAAACACGGCACTTATGTTATTTTTTTGCAAATTCTGAGTTCAATTTGGGCCCTTAAGAGCTGAGATGACCCCTAAAACCTTAACGGAATATTTTTTGGCACGCAAATCGATAAAAAATTGAATTGGGTTGCAATTTACAGTTTATTAGTACTTTTGGGCTGCAATTTGCAATTTTTTTATTTGGCTGCAATTTACAAAATAAAAACTTTAAATGGTTGCAATTGACAAATTATAATGCAACTACTTAATAATATAACTCAAAAACAAAATAGTAATATCAGCCAACAAAACTGTTAAATAAAAACCAACTATTAAATTAATCAGCAATATAAGAACATGTAAGCCAACATCTAGCTGGTATTAGTCAACAATAGGATTATATAAGCTGATAGTTAAGAAATATTAGACACATTACTTTTACAATAAGTGATACATTATTAAGCCTGTAGTGTGTGTCATATACATAAATTTATACCCAATCCGTTTTTAAATACTTGCTCCATTTCTCCATGCGCGGAGTTTTAAGAGACATTGGAGAAAGTAATAAAATATGGAGGTAGTGGGGTAAGTGGAAGAATAACAAATTGTGAAAAACAAAAGTAGTTAAGAGAATTAGAGGAGAGAATATGAAAATAATAAAATATGATTTATGTTGGGTCCACTAGTTGAGATAAATGAATTAAATATTGTAATATCTTTATGTCCACATAAGGAAATAGAACAGGTATTTAAAAACTGTCGAAAATGGAAAATGGAGCAAGTATTTAAATACGGAGGGAGTATTATCTATCATATTACTTGTACCATCTATTAAGAAATACATTTTAGCCGTACTATAATACAAATCAGGTATCCTACACAATTAAAAACTATTTTATAAAATGTATAATCTTTTTTTTTAAAACACATATCAGCTATCTTAGAAAACATATCATCCATTCTTAAAAAAAACAAGGATTTTCATATATAATCCATGGTTGTCAAAGTCGGCAATCTAATTTTATAATAGTTATCTATACACTGTATACACATATCATCCATGCATGCATGGCCCCATTTTTTGGTAATATTAATATTAATATTTCCAAAACATAATTTCATCGAATCTGACTAAAGTCATACTAGTTTTATGCATTATGAATAAATTCATACCCTGGTTTTTATAGTCTACATACTTTTTAAAAATCACATGTAGAATAGTTTATTAGTCAGCAGATTAAAGTATTTATGTTTTCAATAGTTGTATTAAATTAATTAGTCCACGTTATATGTTATAATAATTGTTGTTCAAACAAAACATTACTCTATATAAAGGTTGTTTTTATTTTAAACTTTTTCTATAAAAAAAACATTCTTTAATAAGCTTTATTGTTTCTTGTAGGGAATTTTCGCACCTCTTTGTCGCCCTACATGTGGGTCATGTTTTTTAAGTATGTTGGCGCTCCAAAGAAAAGAAGCTAGAGAAAAAGAGTCGCTAATAAGTTTTAGGAACTTGTAAACCGTTCATGATTATGAAGGTTACACCCCATTCACAATCATAGAGATTGCTGACTCCATAGTGGTCTGGAACCATGGCTGGATGTTCAGGGATGATGGTATGAATTTGACCTAAGAAAGGTCAAACCCGCCCTTATAGGCCTCTACTTAATTCTTTTGATATTCATGCACGCTTTTCGATCAACATATACTACTACATTTAAGAGCTAATACAACGGCTTTTTCCGTTGTATTAGGTGTCAAAAACCGTTGTATTAGACCTAATACAACGGCTAGCAACCGTCACATTTGCTGGGGTTGGATTAGGTCTAATACAACGGCAAAAGTGACCTAATCCAACGGATTGAGCAATCCGTTGGATTAGGCTCCCTTTTTTTGTTTTTGGGAATAATTGGACCTAATCCAATATTGGACCTAATCAAACGGATTGAGGAATCTGTTGGATTAGGTATCTACCTAATCCAACGGATTGCTCGCCCAATCCGTTGGATTAGGTCCCTTTTTTTTTTAATCCGTTGTATTAGCCCTTTTTATTTTATTTTTTTCTTTTGATACCGTTGTATTAGACCCTTTTTGTTCTTTTTTTTTTGAAAACCGTTGTATTAGGTAATTTTTTTTAATTTTTTTTTTGGAATATATAATTATATATAATTAATTAGTTTAAATCTAAAAGGTATAATATATAACAAATATAAATTATATTAGTATATTTGTAATTAAAAACCAACGAAGTGCATATAATATATTCGTTGCATTACAAAATAAACGAAGTGCCGATACTAACTAATAATAAATGAAAGTTCACTAATTAATTAACAATCGTTTGAAATAAAATAAGTACTTGTAATAGATACATAAAATCAACATTAGTCCATACTTCATTCATCCCGGGGTAGCTCACCGTCATCAAGCACCTACATGTAATAATAATAATAATAATAATAATAATAATAATAATAATAATAATAATAATAATAATAATAATAATAATATATTAGGACAAGTAATGTATATAAATCAACATTAGGGACAAGTAACAAATAATATAATGCATATAAGCCAAACAAAAGCTAAAACAAGTAATGCATAAGCCATAACACCCTCAACAACACAACGCACAACAACACGACACAACACCACACAACGCAGCACACAGCAGCAGCAGCAGCAGCAGCAGCAGCATGCAGGCAGGCAGAAGCGGCAGGCAGGCAGCAGCAGCGACAGGCAGGCAGGCTTAATTATTTCCTGCCACTACCTTTCAACAAGCTTGAACACAATTAGCCACTGCTCATCTCTTATAGGAGTTAGGCACCTCTGGTTCTTGAAAGGCAAGCAAGGAAACTTGATTTAGTCTTCTGACTTCTTCATTTCCAAAAATTTAGCAGATTCGTCCTTATTTTCTATCAAGTACCAACCTAATCAGCTGTTAGTAGGCTAGAACTTAGCCAAGCCCCTAGGCACCAAGGCCAAGAAAGCTCAATCACATCTCATAATTAACACCTAACATGATCAACCCAATGATATAGGAGGAAGAATGTAAGCCACCAAGATAATAATATGAAAAACAATGCAATATAATATAATATAATATAATATGGAAAGCAATGCAATATAATGTAATATAAATTGTTAGGGAAAAAACCATCAGAAAGCTCTCTAGGAGGGATTTGAACAGCATAATGCCAACCATCTCTATTAAGATCTTCAACATAAAACACTTGATGTGCTTGAAATGCCAAGATAAATGGTTCTTCTTTAGAAATCGTCTTACACATATTAATCATTACAAGCTCATCATCATCTTTTTTAGAGTGAAACCACACACACTTAAATAAGACGACACAGAAGTAGCCATGGTAAGATATTGAAATGATGTATGTTATTGAACCATAATGATTGACATTAGCTTCAATAGGATTTTGATCTTTGGAACTCGCAAAGCTATGTGTCATGGACATTAGAGTGACTCCACTATTTTGAGTTACACAATTAGCATCGCGCTTCATGGTATGGAACCTATAACCATTGACTGAGTACCCTGTATACTTTTTAGCAATGTAAGAAGGCCCTTTTGATAACCATATGATATTGTTAGGGATGATGTCTTGACCCTCTTCAACAATGAAATCAACTTTCTCCCTAAACCAATCCACAAAATCCTTGCTGTGATCTTGAACGCTATTCCATTTCCTTTTTCCTCTAGCGCTTACAAATTCCTTGTGCTCACTATGAAATATAAGAAGATTATTTTATTAACACTACAAATAAAACATATTGAAAACCAAGAGCAAGAGAAAAGAAAATACATTTTGTTTGGTAATCTAACCTTATATATTTCTCAACTTCCTCGCAGTCATAATTGAACAAGACATAACGATGCGCTTGTACCCATTGATTGTGATCAAGTGTGTGTTCACGGTCTTTTTTCTTTGATGTCCTTCCTTTCCCTTTTATTGGACGTCCTACCTTAGGAAGAAATGATTTTGATGTACTACAAGCATTAACCTGAGGTGTGGCCGAGTTTAATCCTTTCAAAAATCTAGCTATAAAGGCAACACATTCTTTGGCTAGATATCCTTCTGCCATGGAGCCTTTTGGACGAGCTTTATTTCGAACATCTTGCTTCAATCCATGAAGATACCTCTCAATCCCATACATACACCTTGAACTTACAGGTCCACCCAAATTAATTTGGCCCACCAAGTGTAGAGGTAGATGTACCATTATATCAAAAAAGGCAGGTGGAAAAATCCTCTCAAGTAGGCATAATGTTTCAACTATCTCAGATTGCAATTTTTCAAGATGTTAAGGATCAACAATTTTACTCCATATACTTTTAAAAAAAGCACAAAGTCTAATCAAAGGAGTAGCAACATCTTTGGATAATGTTGTCTTCACTACAATTGGGAGCAAATAATTCATCATAAAATGTGCATCGTGGCTTTTGTAGCCTGCAATTTTCCTTTCCCCAACTTGTACACATCGACCAATTTTAGAAGCATAGCCTTGAGGAAGTTTGCATTTTTGAAGACTTGGCAGAACTTACGTTTTTGCTCCAATGACATCCAAAAGCGGGATCTTGAAAATTCTTCGCCACCATCTTCCAATTCTCTTAGTTGAAGCTTCGGCATCAAATTAAGCTCTATCAAATCTCGACGAGCACTCACATGATCCTTGGTTTTTGTAGAAATGTCTAACAATGTCCCAATGACACTATCAAACACATTTTTCTCAATATGCATTACACCGAGGTTGTGACGATTAAGACAATGCTTCCAATATGGTAACTCAAAGAAAATGACCCTCTTTTTCCACGGGTTCGGATCATCAACATCACGCCTTGGTTTCTTTTGCTTCTTTCCAAATTCATTTGGAAAATCACGTAACTGAATAGCTACATCAATTCCATTCAATGGAGTAGGTTGATGTCTTTCCTCAACTTTCCCATCAAAATTCCTCTTATCACGACGCCAAGGGTGAAATGGAGGTAGAAATTTACGATTTTCCCTATACACATTCTTAGCACTATAAGGCAACCACTCAAAATCTAATTCATAATGACACTCAGGGCACGCCAAGTATCCTTTTGTGCTCCAACCTGATAACATTGCATAAGCAGGAAAATCACTCACGGTAGTCATCAATGCTACATGCATGTGAAACCTCTAGTTACTCGAAGCATCATAAGTTTCCAGTCCGAACTCCCACAAATCCTTCAAGTCCTTCATTAGTAGTTGAAAATATATGTCAAGGTCATTGCCTGGGGAAGAAGGACCCGGAATTATTAGTGCTAACATCAAATACTCAGGCTTCATAATCAACCTAGGAGGCAAGTTGTAATTGATCAACATAACTGGCCAAGTACTATGTACAATACTCATTGAGTTGAACGGGCTGAAGCCATCTGTGGCTAGTCCTAGCCTCACATTGCGCGGGTCATCAGAAAACTCTTTGTACAAGGAATCAAATTCCCTCCAAGCTTGACCGTGAGCTGGATGATGTAAAAGATGATCATTTTCACGCCCATCTGCATGCCAAGTCATGTATCTCGCCGTCTCTTGACACATAAACAGTCGTTGAAGCCTTTTCTTTATCGAAAAGTACCTAAGAATCTTTTGAGGAATCCTATAGGTCTTTCCTTTACCATTATCTATGTCATCCTCTTTGTTCTTTGATTTCCATCTTGGTGTTTTACAAACATGGCAGCTTGTTGCATTTTCATGCTCTTCCCAATATATCATGCAATCGTTTGGACATGCATCAATCTTTGTATAATCTAACCCCAACACTTTCAAAACACTTTTCCCTTCATTGAAAGAAGTTGGCAACTTTGAATCAGGTAATACCTCCATTATAAGCTCCAATATATCTCCAAATGCGACATTGGTTAGATTATGATCACACTTCAAAATAAAAAGTCGAATCATGAAGGAAAGTTTTGAGTGATTTTTGGAACCATGATAAAATTCTTCTTTCCCTTCTTCAACAAACCTCAAAATTCCTCATCATTTGGCCCCTCTCTAAAAGCATCACGTGGATCATGCAACAACCTCACTACGTCATCGCTAGAGTCATTTGGAATTGACCCTTCATTATTATCCAAAATAGTTTCTTCTCTTTAGATATTGAACCCTAAGTCTGATAACTTATCCGATCTTGGAACAAAACCATTACAAATTAGATGGTCTCTCACCACACCTTCACACCGCCAAAAATGATAATGACAAATTTGACAGGGACAACAAATTTGATTTCCTTGAGACTTAATAGCAAAAGCCCTTTTGACATATTCGTCGACTCCTTGTTCATATTCATCGCTCCATTTGGCAAACATCCACCAATTCTTAGTTCCACCTTCCATTCCTTAGGGTAAAAATAGAAATTAACAGAGTAAATAGGAAAAATTATTTGATAATTCTAGAAGGCCTTGACTTAAGTCCCTAATTTAGCTGTTACATAATGTTCCATATTTTGATTGATGTGGATTAGAATTTAAAAACAAGCAAAACCCATATTTAATTTACCATTTACATCATACTGAACAATTGACATTCAACAGTAAGTAATGAACAGAAAATAATAAAGCAAACAATCAAATAGGCACAGGCCAGCTATTAGTTTCCATACTCTTGCTTTTAAGTTCCTTGCGGTCCATAAATATGTCTGTTTAAAAGTTGAAAGAGCTAACAAGTCAGATAGTTTGTGGATGTTAAAATAAGAAACTATCTTTCTTTTATAGTCCATAACTCCATACTGCCTCAAATACCTTAATGACCAAAATAGTACATTAATTTTATCCCTGTATCGATAAGTACACTAATTTTACCCCAAAGATGAGCAATATTGATTCTAACCACATTACTACAAACCCAAATCAAAATTTACAATGAAATTCTTCAGATTAGTCAAAACCAATAAGTATAATTAGCAACCCACTTGAAAATATTAAAATTGAAGCAAACCCAGATCATATTTCACGCTACTAGTTAGTCAAAAACAGCAAATTTGATGAGAAAAACCACTTCAAAATTAATATGAAGTAGTGTCTATCAAAACAGAAAAAGAAAGTAGTGATTCGGTCATATACACTATATTTTGATTTATTCATGCAAAAGAGTACATTCAGATATTCAGTCCATCTGTCCATGGAAATTGAACAGGCCAAACTAACCTGGTAGAAAGTATCTGACAAGAAATAGCTTAAAGATTCCAATTTTAAGATAGAGAACATTGTAGTTCATCAGTGCACCTAAGATCAATTCATCTAACTCATTTCTGGAAAAAGGAACATAATCAAGAACATGGAACCTAGAAAAGCAAGGACAGCAGCTCGGTAATAGAGGAAATCCAAAGCATTGACCACAGTAAGATTTAGAAAACAGAACATAGAGCCGAATGATATATCAAGGAGCAAAAAAAAAATTTCAGATTGCATAAAGCTACATAAGCGAATTGCCTGTTGGGTTTTGTTTATAGCAAATTGTCCAAATACGCCCACCCAAACAGATTTACATAAAAAAGAACAAAGGTTGTAGCATAATTATGAGCAATGTCTGAGCCAAAGTAATATCAAAACTAACGGCACAAAATAAGTTGTCTATTATACTACAGAAGAAAATTAGATACTGTAACCTCATATTAATTGTACTGGTTTTACAAGAAGCAAAATGCAAAGGCATCAGAAAGAACTGAGAAAAGGTTAAGATTCGAGCAGCTAACTTCAACAGCTATGTCAAGTATTCCCAAATAAACCCCCAAAAAAAAATTAGGGTTCATAAATCGAAAAACCACCCCAACAACCACCCTCAAGCAAGCAATCAGCCACATGCAACATTCGAACAAATCAACAAATCTAAATCCAAAGATTCCAGCAATCAGCCACATGCAAGGTTCAAACTAAAACTAAATACAAAACAAAATCAACAAATCCATAATTAGTAGACGAAAATTCAAGGTATACCTTAAATAGAGATTCGAGCACGAAGCAGCGGCGGCGAGGGAGAAGAACGAAGCAGCGGCGGCAAGGGAGGAGAACGAAGGAAGGAGCAGCAACGAGCTAGGGAGGAGAATGAAGGAAGACTGATGAGAAGTTTGGGAAAGGGGTTTCAATTTCATTTTTGGCTCTAATATTTCAGCATTTCCCGTTTTTTTTTTACTCATCCGTTGTATTAGGTCTTATTCTTTTTTCCTTTTTTTATTTTTTGGGGCTGATCTGTTGCATTAGCTTCACTGATCCGTTGGATTAGCTCCAACTGAAAAATTAAAAAAATAAAATTGGGAACACTATCCGTTGTGTTAGAAGAATAATCCGTTGGATTAGCTCATCTAATATAACGGATTAGTATATCTAATACAAAGGTTAGTATAAACCGTTGTATTAGCCCTGTTTTAGTGTAATACAACGAATTAGCCTAGTCTAATACAACGTATGAAATTAGCCGTTGTATTTGCTATTTTTGTACCGTTGCATTAGATAAAAAATGTAGTAGCGATACATACATCAAATTAACCCTAAACCTGTTTAATCTATGTTGGTTGACTATTAATGCACAATTATATCTAATATTGGTGATCATTTGAATTAAAATCATATTAAGCCTAAATCAAATTATTAGTTATCTTATTAGGCGTGATTTCAAATACAAATTCCCTTTAAACCTACAAAAAGGGGCGTGATCAAGCAATAACAATAAATTGTGAATAATCAAGCTACACATAACTAATATCACAATCATCATCATCAAAACATCGTTAGTAGTAAAATCCTAAGCATGATACTAAACGATTAATAACAATCCTAGCATGTCACTAATAACAAAATCAACACAATATCCTAAACATGATACTCTCTCCGTTTCTATTTGTTAGTTCTATATACTATTTTGGGCGTTTTAAAAAGATCTACCCATATTGAATGTGTTCCATTTTTAACTTATTTTTTATTTCCTATTTTATACATATTAAATTCTGATTGGTTAAATTAATTGATTGTGGATTGATGACATGGCTCTAAGTAAGGAAATTCCTCCCTTGAATTATGCAATTATGGCTGAAGCTTTCCCAAGATAAATCAAAATATTTTAATAAGGAAAAACTGCTTATGAACTTTTTTTGTACTTTAATGTTCGATTCCAAATATTCTATTTTTCTTATTTTATGTGATTGATTCCATATGGGACTATCATATAGAAACAGAGGGAGTACTAGACATCATAATAACATCCTAAACATGATACTAGAAATCATAATAACATCCTAAACATGATACTAGAAATCTAAATAACATCCTAGACATGATTTCTACTTCAAAATCAAAAGAATAATAAAAAGGTAATTGAATTACTCACTTTGATGCCTCAACCTTCTTGCTATTAAAACAATACACACGTTAGTAAAATTCAAGAAAGTTAAATCAATAAAGTAAATAAATCAAATATGAATTGAAATATAAATTTGGGACCAAACCCTCAGAACTATCAACCTTTCACGTCGAGGTCGAAGGCAACGTCGAGTTTGGTTTGGAATATTCAAATCACGCAAAGGAAGTATTGTGGATGATTTGGGAGCTTTAAGGATGTGTTTAGGCCATGCTAATAATATTGGAATTAAGAATTCCGGATTGGGTGTATGATGATTGTAGCTAATGTTTATTGATGATAGTTGTGGCAAGTTGGTTGGAGCTGATTTGAAAACGGGGAAAACGACCTCTATTTATAAAGAAAAGGGAGAGTCGAAATGAACAGAAAAAGATCAGAAGGCCGAACTAAGATAAAAACAACTTTGACACGTCGCGTCAGTTTTGTCGCGCCGCAATGAACACGGCTGATGCGACGCATCGGTCCTGGCGCTGCACGATGGTTCTAAAAGATATTCAAGTTCATGCGGAGTTTGGTTTCTGATGGGTTTTTTGTGCAAAAGATATCCAAATGTCTTTGAATTCGAATAAAACAAGGATTATCAAAAAGAGAAGTTTTATTCAATCTTGAACTCTTTGTTCTTTAGAAGATAAATTAGAACCTTCTAGAAATTAAATTTCTAAAAGAATCCTAATTCATTTAGGATTAAGAATATGATCATATGGGGCCTAAATAAAATATTTGGACTCCATATAATCATTTGTACGGCTAAGGGTGGGCTTAGGCTCGGTTTAGTATTTTGGCCATAATTGATTCGTTTTAAGTTGGATTTAGGCTTATAATATATCGTCGGAAAGCTCTTTTCAAGCCCCATCCAACAAAACAATAATTATACTGACAAAATAAACAAAAATTAATCAGGTTTGGACGTTTTTATAATTTGGGCACGAAATGAATGATTTTAAGAACACGAAATGGATGATTTTAGGTTTAAGGACACGAAATGAATGATTTTGGGTTAAAACATTTTAGGTAAGGCTATAAATATGGTCAATGCATAAGAAAACTTCACGTGACTCTTCAACACTTTACCGCACTCGTTAATCAAAGATGTGAAAGGTACTCATCACTAGGTTTTGTTTTTGGGGAGACACAATTAGGTGTCTACATTTCTATATAAAGGTTGAAACATATATTATTAACTTATTGTGAGGAGGGTAGCCCGTCGTTGGGGATCGTGTTTCCTCTATGCCCTTGGCCCTTTAAAAGCCTAGGACTTTACACCTTTTAGGGTGTGTTAGGATTTGAATTCCTGGCTGTTTGGGAGACCTTGAACTAGAATTGAGTCTGTCATTACTTTTTTTTTATAAGTAACCAATAGAGAGTGGCCAATGAGTTTTAGGAAAACTCAAAAACCTCATTCACGCCTTTCTCCCAAGTAGAGTTCAAGGGATATTTAGCATGCATTAAAAGTTTACCCATGCCCAAATTGGTCTACTAAACTATAAATGAGTTTGAAAGAAAGGGTAACAATAATGTATCATTTAACATTCTAATAATATCAGCTAACATTAGAAACATATCAGCCAACATTAATAAAATATTAGCCAACAAAGATAACATATTAGCCAACATTAAAACCGTATCAGCCAACAATGGTAACATATCAGCTTAGAATTTATGATATCAGCCAATTTAACAAAGATGTAAGCCAACAAATAGAACATTTCAGCAAATAAAAAAGAGCATATCAGCTAACAAAAAATATATATCAAAAACTTATCAGCCAGCCAAATAAAACATAGAAATCATAAAAATCAAATATTTAACCAAATAAAAATAAACATATCAGCCAACTAAGAAACATATAAGGAAACTAATGTCTAAAATATTTAACCAAAGCAAAAAACATATCAGACTATAAATTAAACATATAAGCCAACAAAATTACTGTATAAACAAACAAAATAGATGAAATGATTCACTAGACTTAGTATAAGATAATATTAAATAGATAAACTTACTGAAATATCCATAGCCTGAATTTCCTTGTCAGTTTTAAGACCTTTAGGAATCTTGTATTTAACATACAACTCTGAATCATTCTCAGCTCACACTTGGAATCCATCCTTGTATTCAAGAGTTAAAGGAACTTGATTCTCAATTTCTTTAGCATCCTTAAAGTGTTCAGGAAATACAATAGCTAAATAAACTGCAATATCTTTCTTCACAATTCCTAAACCAAAAACAGAAGTGTCTTCACTACTCTGAGCCTTGATTCGTTCATTTAAGGACTTGGAATCCCAATTGCTAATAAATGGCAGCTGAACACCCACTTGCCTCTCTCCAAAATGAACTATTTGAACAAAAGCCACCAGCAAAGCAGGAAGACAACCACCAATATTTTTGACAATTTTTGAAGATCTTTTGCCCTTAGTTTTGTCTTTGTTCTTCTTATCAACCAAAAATTGATCAAATTCCTTGATTGAATGACACATGACCTTCTTACTGTAACCACACCAATCAAAATCCTTAATCTTCATAACATGAGACAAAGATTTAACAGCATTGATGTTAAGAGACTTATCACTCAAAGGTGTCAGAAAATTTGTGAGGACAAAAAGAACAAAAAGCCTCTTGAATTCATCTCCACCATCTTGAAACTCCATAAACTTATCATTCCAAACATCAAGAGAAACAAATTTCTTCTTACTCATAGACTTAACTGTTAAAAAAATATAAGGTAAATAATATCATAATTTTAATAAGTATGACATTATAACAAAATAATAAAAATGAATACCATCATTTTCTTTAGATTCTTTCTTTTTTTTCCTTTGCAGCAGGAGATTTTGATGAGCCTATAATTTATAAAAATACACAATAGAACTCATATCAGCTAACAATAAAAGTATATCAGCAAACCCAAAAACCAAATAAGCCAACATAAGAAACATATCAGTCAAGAAATTGAAAACAAATCAGCCAACAAAGACATTTAAGTCAACATGAATAAACATATCAGCCAACAAGAAAGACATTTAAGTCAACAATATACTAATATCAGCCAACAAAATGATCTTATAAGACAACCATAGGAACATAACAGCCAACAATAGAAACATATAAGACAATAAAATAAAGATTGCAGCCAACAAAAGAGCAAATTAACCAACAAAATGATAAGATCAATTAAAGAAAGGATATAATAAACAAAATGATATAAAGCCAAAAAAAAAAACACATATAAGCCAACAAAATAATGATATGAGCAAAAAAAAAATAAACTTATCGGCTAATCAAAAAAACATATAAGACAATAACATATTAGGCAAAAAATGAACATATCAAGCCACAAAATTACCTAAGCCAAATTTTTAGCTACAAATTGAACCTCTCCAATCTTATAATTAAACTTCTTTTCCTTGGCTTCAAAACGTTAACATCATCAGGTTTTTCAATAGGACCTAGCCCAAAATAATTTCTTCATTCCTTCATTATATGCTTGTCAGGATTAAGATCAGACTTCAATATAGATAGCTCAATCACAGGAGTTTTAGTGTAAGGAATGCCAAGCACATTATGAAGATCAACACTATTGAAAGATATCTTCTCATCTCCAACAATCAATATCATTGTTGTAGGATTGTAATGTAAAACCAAGAACGGATACAATGTTCTTTTGAGGTCTTAAGATAGATTCATTTTCAATAAACCACCAAAACTAATATCTTCAACAGCAGCTTTTTGTTTGTCAGATAAAATTTTGACCATGTTTGTAATAGATGAAACGCTAGATTGACTTTCAATAGAAATATCTGACAAATCATCTTTTGTAATATTGCAGCAAAAACAATAAGAGAAACATTTTAATTAAAGAACAGAACAATACAAGTACATTTTGAATAGAAAAATAGCAAAAAAAAAAAAAATAAATAAAAAAAATAAAATAAAACCTAAAATCAAATCGTTCCTTCTCAAATTTTCTTTTCTTTCCAACCTTGGGAACATCACTACTACTTTTACTGAAAAGACAAGTATATGTAAACTAAATAAATATTATCATAAGCCAAAAAAGAAAAAAAATATCAGACAACAAAAAAAAAAAACATTTTAGCCAATAAAAGAAGCCAACAAATAGAACATATCTGCAAATAAAAAAGAAACATATTGGCCAAATAAAAAACAAATCAACCAACAAAAAACATATATAAAAAACATATCAGCCAGCCAAATAAAACATATAAATATATCAGCCATCATCATGATGATATAAGCTATCATTATGATGATATAAGACAACAAAAAATAAATATAAGCAAACAAAATACTAATATAAGCCAACAAAATGATCTTCTCAGGCAATACAAGAACCATATAAGCCAAAAACAGAAACATAACATGAAAAACATGAAACATATCATCCAACACATAAGTATATCAACCATCATGATGACCATGATAAATATATCAACCAAGAATAAATATATCAGCCATCATGATGATGATATAAGCCATCATTATGATGACATAAGATGACAAAAAATAAATATAAGCAAACAAAATACTGATATAAGCCAACAAAATGATCTTGTCAGGCAATACAAAAAACATATAAGCAAACAATAAAAACATAACAGGAAAAAAAAATAACATATAAATATATCAGCCATCATGATGATGATATAAGCCATCATTATGATGATATAAAAGACAACCAAAAATAAATATAAGCAAACAAAATACTGATATAGGCCAACATAATGATCTTATCAGGTAATATAAGAAATGTATAAGCTAAAAACAGAAACATAACAGACAAAACAAGAAACATATCATCAAACACATAAGTATATCAGCCATCATGATGATCATGATAAATATATCAGACATCATGATATATCAGCCAAGAACAAATATATCAGCCATCATGATGATGATATAAGCCATCACCATGATGACATAAGACAACAAAAAATAAATATAAGCAAACAAAATGATCTTGTGAGGCAATACAAGAAACATATAAGCCAACAACAGAAACATAACAGGCAAAAAAAAAAAATCAGCCAACAAGAGACGCAAATAATTATTGTCAGGTAACACATACATAACATCTGCTAACACAAAAATGATATAAGCTAAAAATAAATATAAGCAAACAAAATACTGATATAAGCCAACAAAATGATCTTGTCATGTAATACAAGAAACATATAAGCCACAACAGAAAAATAACATGCCAAAAAAAAAACATATCACCAAACAAAGAACACATAACTATTGTTAGGTAACACATACGTAATATCAGCCAACACAAAAATGATATAAGCTTAAAGATCATACCTAGATTCTGTTTGAATTTTTCGTTGTGTAGTACCTTTTCCCGCTTTAGATTTTTTGTAAATCAAAATAAATGATAAAAATCAACAAAAAAATACATTTGAAAATGGTAAAGGAGATAAAAATCTGATCAAAGACCTAAATGAAATTTTCTATACGAATTACGATATCATCAAACCCTAAATATCAAAAGCAAATTTAAAAAATAAAATCAGATACATTAAATTAGAAATTCATAAATCGAAAATTTAAGTAATAAAACTTATATAAACATATGTTGAATTACAATGTAAATATATACTGAAAACCTAAATTTTAAATTTAAAAATTTAAATTACAAATAATGAAATATCTAAAAATTTAAAACAGCAGTACAAAATAAACAATATGTATAATGAATCATAGTAAAAACAAAATGAAAAACCTAAATCGAAAAAATTCAAAGTAAGAAATTAAGAATTCAGGAAAAAATGAATACCTAAAATTCGAAACAAGAAGTGAATCATCAGAAGGTTCTTCAGTATCCTTCAACGGGGAGCGATTAACATTCTTGGAACTCATTTTTATCGATTTACGATAATATTGAATTGAGAAATCTTTCATAAAAAGAAGAAAAATGCAAATGGAAATGAAGTAAAATAAGCAAAGAATGTAGAAAGAGGAGATGTGAAACAATTCGAGAAAAGTTGAAAAGGAGAAGAGAAAAAACTAGTAGAAATTACAGTGAAGAAGAAAAGAAAATAAGGAAGGAAGTAGAAATTGGCGGTTTTTTTGGAAGAAGGAAATAGAGTTGAAAATGCCGAAATAAGTGGAAGAAAGAAAAATGGGCTGACGGTTGATTTGAAACATATATGGGCCTTTTCTCAAAAAATAAAAAACAAAAGATATAAATATGGGTCGGGCCTTGCTTCACCAAACATTGGGTGCAAACTGCCGCACCAAATAGTTTGTGTATTTAATATGCCGTGTTATAATGATATTTTTTTAATTGATAATGTAACACCCCAACCCCAAATCAGGGTGGGGCCTATTGGCACAAATTGCACATGTGGGACCAACAATTGTGCTCACAGTCTAATACAAGTTCTTTCGATACATTTTGTCCTCACTCATGCGCATCTTGGGAAAACTTCCCATCCTAAAACTACTCTCAGCCAAGCACACTTAACTGAGAAGTATCTTAGCATATGAACTCTATAAAATTAAAGAAAGATGCATCTTGTTGGCATGAGTAGTATATTAAGTTCCTTTAAAACAATCATGAGGGGTACTACAGATAAAGGTGAACCCTGACTAGATCTTAACCCTTACCATTATTTTGAAGGAAATAAACAATAAATTGGAACAACTCATCTCGTTGTTAGATTGATTAAGGTGTCGTGATGAGTCGCTGCCCTAAGTCAGAAAAACCCCCCACTATGGTGGGGCTAGACTACGGGCTCTGACCCAAGGTTAACACCACCTTCGTCGGCAAAGGCACACTCCAATGGACGAAGTGAGAACCGTCTTTGTTGGATGAGATCTTGAAACAATTTTAGAAAAGATACTATAAAGAGAGAAATAAGTACTACTCTGATATTTTAGAGATAAGTAGAAGGCTCTTTTTTTTACACCCACTTGAAAGGAAGAACATGGTTTTTAATTATATCCAATAAAAGGAACGTTAAATTAATAAGAAAATTAAGAGTTTTGTAACCATAACATTATTTGACATTACACTCTTAATTTTGTAACAGCTAAGAGCTAACATATTATTAGTAAGTTTGTAACTGATAATATCTTACTAGTAAATGTGGTAACGTTGACCAAGGGGAATAATTATTCAATTATGAACACTATAATTATAATTAAAAGTTTGGAGTAAATCTCCAACAATCCCCCACTTGGTCTAAACTTAAAAATCAAATTTAAAACAATCAGGTGAACTAGGTCTTGAACCTGACGTTTTCAAGATGAGACAAAGATGGTTCTCGCATACAATTTAGCTACAACATACCCCTGTCTCATGGTCGCTCTAGAGAGTAAGTCCACCATTACTCTCACAGGAGGTGGCTAGCCCCACAAATCACGTAGGTGAGTTTCATCAAGTGCGTACTGCTCACACCACCCAAACTTGGGCTATGAAACTCATTAAGGATATAACATCCAACCTCAACTACAGCAGTATATGCAATGCTAAGGAACATAACATACAAAAGTGCTCATACAATTAAACATTTATTATACTACAAAGTAATCACCAGTTGACTTCGTTTGACCCATTGAACTTGATATTCCAAGTTGGGTATCCATCATTGGTGTCTACATAGATGGACTCAATCCCATCCCTTTAGCATGCTCTGAAACTAGTTTCCTATTTAAAGCTTTGGTTAACGGATCCGCAATATTTTTCTCCGACTTTACATAGTCCAAAGAGATTACGCCTTGCTCTTGTAAATTACAGATAACCTTGTGTCTTAGTCGTACATGCCTACTTTTTCCATTGTAGGCCTTATTCTTAGCAATGTGAATGACAGCTTGCGAGTCCACAATGAAGAAAGATAGATGGGACTGGTTTCTCCCAAAAAGGAATGTCAGCTAATAAATTTCTTAGCCACTCAGCTTCACGAACAGCTAGCTCCAACGCTACCAACTCTGACTCCATTGTTGACTTAGCAATGCAAGTTTGCTTGGAAGACTTCCAAGATACAACTCCTCCTGCCAAAGTAAAAATATAACCACTGGTAGAGTGTATATCATCACTCTCCGAAACCCAATTAGCATCACAATACCCCTCCATAACAGGAGGATAACTATTAAAGAATAAACCATAATGCATTGTACCCTTTAGATATTTCAGCAAACGTATTAATGTATTCCAATGCTCTTGGCTAGGATTATGTGTGTATCTACTAAGCCTACTAACAAATATGCAATATCAAGACGAGAATAATTCATCAAAAACATAACACTTTCAAGAATCTTAGCATACATGGTTTGGTCTACACCAAAGCTAAGGTTTTTCTTTAAATGGACACTAGGGTCATACAGAGCCGAAACTGGTTCTATGTCAAAATAACCAAACTTTCTAAGGACTTTTTCCACATAGTGAGTTTGGTTCAGTCTAAACCCAACATGGGTTCTTTCCACTTTCACTCCCAGAATATAGTTAGCCTCCCTTAGATCTTTCATGTCAAAAGAAGACTTGAGCAATTTCTTAGTGGTATCAATAACACTTAAACTAGTGCCAAAAATAAGCATATCATCAACATACAAGGCTATAATGACACAACCACTAATATCAGATTTCACATAAATACATGAATCGGCATCACAAGAACGAAAACCATGCATGTGAACAACACTATCAAATTTATCATGACATTGCTTAGGGGCTTGTTTAAGACCATACAAAGACTTGACTAATCTACATACTTTATGTTCTTGACCAGGCACAACAAACCCCTTAGGTTGACGCATATAAATTTCCTCATAGAGGTCACCTTCAAAAATGCTGTTTTAACATCCATTTGATGTACATGCAAGTTATAAGTAGAAGCAATAGCAAGTAACACCCTAATAGAAGCAATCTTTATGACCGGAGAATAAGTATCAAAGTAATCTAGTCCCTGATTTTGAGTAAATCCTTTAACCGCAAGTTTAGCTTTAAATCTTTCTATGCTTCCATCTGGTCTCAACTTCTTCTTAAAGATCCATTTGCATTGTAAGGGTACAAAACCACGAGGCAAATCAACTAACTCCCAAGTATGGTTAGACATAATAGACTCGAGTTCACTATTAATAGTCTCTTTCCAGTGTATAACATCAGCAGATCCCATTGCTTCTCCATAAGTTTTAGGGTCATCCTCAATAATATAAACAGACATAAAATCATCATCAATGTTACCAGGATCCTCAGATAAGAAAGAAGTTATAAAGTCAAGGCCAAAACTCTTTTCAAATCTATTTCTTTTACTTATTCTAATCTCTGGTTCATACTCAAACTCGACATTTTTTCCTAAGGATTCACTCTGAGAGGAACCAACATTCTCCATCATTCTAACATTTTCTACTTTCATAGGGAAAATGTCCTCAAAAAACACAGCATCTCTAGATTCAATAATGGGACCATAAGAACTAGAATTCCCTTCTTTAATCATAAAACGATAAGATGCATTATTAGAGGCATATCCCACAAAAATAGAATCAACCGTTTTAGACCCAATCTTACTCCTTTAAAAAACTAGGTAAAGCTACCTTGGAAAGATACCCCCACACTTTCATGAACCTTAAATTCGGTGGATAACCTTTCCAAATTTCAAATGGTGTTCTGTCAAGTCTTTTATGTGGAACTCTGTTTAGCACATAACAAGCTGAAAGAACAGCTTTCCCCCACATAAAGTTAGGTAGACCTGAAGAAATTAACATGGCATTCATCATATCCTTAAGTTTCCTATTCTTCCTCTCAGCTATACCATTTTGTTCCGGAGTATAAGGGGCGGAAACTTCATGAATAATGCCATTCTTTTCACAGAATTTAGTAAGAGTATCAGTACCATACTCTCCACCTCGATCTGACCTTACTCTTTTGATCTTTCTATCTAGCTAATTTTCTACCTCAGCCTTATATTTAAGAAATGTTTCCTCCGCCTCATCTTTACTCCTGAAAAGGTAAATTTTGGTATATCTAGAGCAGTCATCGGCAAAGGTGATATAATATTTCTTTCCTCCTTTGCTAAGACAATTTTTAAAATCTGTAAGATCAGTATGTACCAATTCTAAAACTTTGGACTCTCTCTCAGTCACACTTCTAAATGGTTTCTTTGGGTGTTTTGCTTCTACACAAACCTTGCATTTTTGCATGTCATTATTAGTGTTCAAATCAGGCAAAAGACTCAGTTTTTTCATACTTTTAACAGAATTAGTGTTCACATGACCAAGTCTAGAATGCCATAAATCAATAGACGACTCAACAAAATAAGTAGAAGAAGAACATGCATTTATTTCAACATCAAGTATAAACAAACCATCATTACAAAAACCTTTTCCAATAAAATTACCACTCCTAGTCAAAACTAATTAATCAAACTCAAAGGTGAGTTTAACACCAGCCTTATTAAGCAAAGCACCAGATATTAAATTTCTACGCACATCAGGATCATAAAGAACATTTTCTAAAGCTAAATTTTTTCCAGATGTGAGTTTAAGATGAACCTTTCCATAGCCTAGGACTAGAACCTTGCTGGAGTTGCCCATGAACACGTACTTTCCATCCTTTGCATCGTTCATCTCCTTAAAGAAATCCTTGTTGGTACAAATGTGACGAGTAGCACCAGTGTCCACGATCCACTCTACTTAGTTTCCAGCAAGATTTACTTCAGAGACCGCAACAGTTATGATCTCCTCATCTTTCATTTCATACCTGCCACATTAGCTTCAACCTTGCCTTTGTTATTTCTTTTATAGTGGCCTCTCTTGTTACCTCTGAAGTTACCTTTCTAGTTGCCTTTGTTGCTCTTGTCATTTTGCTGGCTTTGAGACTTTTTTTCATGGTTGTTCCTAGCGTGACATAGGGCAGCTGAATGACCAGGCTTGTGACACCACCAACAATCACCTGCAATGCGTTTGCGTTTGTTGCCTCCGGGACCATGTTTGTTATTGAAGGGCTTGTTCTGGCTACCATTATTTTTTCTAAGGCCACCTGCATTTTTATATTCATCAATGTTAGCCACCATTATTGAAGGGCTTGTTCTGGCCACATGTTTGTTATTGTAAGTCTAAGGCCATGTTTGTTATTGAAGGGCTTGCTCTGACCGTTCTATTGTCCTTTTCATATGCAGCTATGGTTTTAGCATCACATGTATTAGTATTAGGGGAATCATAAGATAGCACATAATCCACCTCAAACTGCTGAAAGTAAAATAATATCTTCTCATACCACCTCCTATAATTTTTCCCATTCAGCGGGTCCAACTTAGACAAGTCAGGAATAATATTTTGGGCAATGGTAACCTGAGATGTAGTGGATTTTTCATGATTTCCATTAGAAGTCATCACTAATTAACCAGTACGCAAGTAACAACAATTAAGCCACTAAATGCAAAAGGTCACAATTACACCAAAGATTACTGCCAACCAATACCCCAAAAAATGATTGTCCAAATCAAGAAATGCAAGAATCAATAAATTACGAAATCAACATATTATACCCAAATCCAATTGTAACAACTAACAACAACTCAATTTAGTAAATAATTACTTTTTCTGACTTAGATTGAAGGAAATAAACAATAAATTGGAACAACTTATCTCGTTGTCGGATCGATTGAGGTGCCGTGATGAGTCACTGCCCTAAGTCAGAAAAAACCCCACTACGGTGCGGCTGGACTACGGGCTCTGACCCCAGGATTAACACCTCCTCCGTCGGCAAAGGCACACTCCAATGGACGGAGTGAGAACTGTCTTTGTTGGCTGAGATCTTGAAACAATTTTAGAAAAGAAACAATAAAGAGAGAAAAATAAGTACTACTCTGATATTTTAGAGATAAGTAGAAGGCTCTTTTTTCCACACCCACTTGAAAGAAACAACGTGGTTTTTATATCTCATATAAAAGGAACGTTAAAATAATGAAATTTTCACTTTTGATACTACTAAAACACCTCTGTTTTACTTTTGTTACCCCTTAAATTTTTTTTTTTTATTTTACTACCACCTAAAAACACCTTTGTTAAAATTTGTTACCACTTAACGGAATTTGTTAAGATTCCGTTAAGTTTATTAAAAAAAAAAACAAACATGACCCTTAATTGCCCCCCCTCCCCCCTCCCCCTGCGGCGGCCAAAACTTGGGCGAACGCCGACAAGCCACCCCAATCCCTTTCCCCCACCAACGCCGGCGACCCCCACCTACGCAGCCACCCCCCAATCCCTTTCCCCCACCTACGCAACCACCCCCCTCGCTTTTCCCCCTCTTGCTGCACCGACCCCCACCCCGAACCGGAAACCACCCCCCTCCCCATTCGCCCCACCGAAATCAGCCCCCCTCCCCATTCCCCCACCAAATCGACCCCCCCTCCCCTTCCCCTACCCTTTTCGACCACCTTACCCTAAACCTTTTCGATCTCCAGCGACCCCCTCGAAACCCCAACAACCCCACCCTCGAAACCCCAACTACCCCACCCTCGAAACTCTCACCGTCGCCGGAGTTGGGGTTATGGGGTAGTGCATCAATTTTGGGGAGCGGTAGGGGAAGGGGAGATGCGAAACAGGTGGCTAGGGGGTGGAGGGGGAGTGGTAGGGGAAGGGGATTGGTGGCTGGGGAAGGAGGAGAGAGAGGGGCAGGGGTGAAGAGGGCCCACAAAGGGCAAAACTAATAGCTTCCGTCAACTGGTAGCAAATTTTAAAATATGTGATTTTTAGTGGTAGTAAAATAAAAAAAAAAAAAAAAATTGAGCGGTAGCAAAAGTGAAATAGGGTTGTTTTAGTGGTAGCAAAAGTGAAAATTTCTTTAAAATAAATTAGAAAATTAAGAGTTTTGTAAGTATTTGCTTGCCAGACCCTTGAAAGTAGAGGGGAGGATAACAGAATCCCTACCCCAATTAAATACCATCACCTAGTAGGATTCGAACCCCAAACCTGTAGGATTTGAGGTAAGAATCTTACCAAGTGAGCCAAAACTTTATTGATATGTCATAATCATATTAGCCTAAAGTATTGTCCGGCCTTGGCTCAAATACTACTACGTATTCAGCTATTTACTATGAAAAAAGAAACATGGGCCCATTTTAAAAAATCTTTATAATTTCTTGTTCAATTCCCTAATTTCGATACAAGGCACCACATATCTTTCAATCGCGAGGTCACACATTTGAGGGAGCGTCCCACATAAGTAATGCCCATGTTTTTCCCAACCGAACCATCGGCTCTGATACCACTTGTTCGTCTCGAGTCACCCACCTTGTTGGGCCACATGCACACTCCACTCCACATTACTCCCTCTGTCCTAGAACATTTTTTTTACGGCAAGCAAAAGCAGGCTTATATTAATTCAAGGACAAAGTGTCCATCAAAACATAAGGGGAAATCTCACAAGGACAATGATTTACCTAAACTTGTTCAAGACCAAACGGAATTAATCTAGCAAGGTGATGTGCAACGAAGTTACCATCCCTTTTAACATGAGACCAAAGCACATAATCAAAGCAAGAAGAGATACAAAGAACATCCTCCAAGATCGAGTCAAGCTCTGTAAGGTGGATATCAGCCTTCGAAAGTCGATTCACAAGTGAAAGGTCATCCGATTCAAGGATAATTCCGTTGAAGCCATAGTTGCGCGCAAGCCTAGCAATTATCACCATGGCTTTACCTTCAGCCACTATCTGTTCCCAAAACCCCCGCATCCTTCTCGTAGCAAAGAGAAGCACAACCCTTATCGAGTCCCTGATTACAACCCCCAAACTCACCGTACCCAACCTTCCGAATCTAAACTTGCGTCACAATTCACTTTAACAATATCATGAGGTAGAGCTTTATAGACCTTAGGAATAGAACAAATAGCAAGTCTGCCAATCCCTCCATAAATCTTCTCAGCGTATGCTTCAATATCAGAGGAGAAGGCTTTTGTGCGTTCCATTACAGTGCGGTTGCTGACTTCCACCCCATTGAATACTCTATCATATCTCCTATTCCAGATTTGCCATATAAGAATGGCACCAATGTGAAGAATAGGGGAGAACCGCTACTTCCAATCCACCAGCATATCCGCAAAAGAAATCCGAGCACCCTAAGTTAACTACTCACAACCCACCTCAATCCAAAGGTCCTTCACTGAAGAACAATTGAAGAAGACGTGCCTTAGAGATTCAGCAAGGGCAAACATCAATCGAAGCCATATGGCGGTAAAGGAGGTATTCACGCACAGGGAGAGTCCCCGTACACACTCTCCATAAAAAATGTCGTATCTTCGGAGTGACATTTAAACACCAAATTACCACCCATGCCTTGTGAAAATTATCAAGGCTGCAAGATTTACCCAAAAAAATAAGCAGTCTTAACATAAAATCTCCCATCCTTCGAGAACGCCCACATTTTCTTATCACAAGGTTGTCGCATGCTGAGAGGGATTGCTAGGATACACTTCACATCTCTCGCATAAAAATTCTCTGAAATTACATCATACTTCCATTCTCTAGAAATCGGGTCAATGAGATCCTTCACCATCTCTACATTGACAACTCTATCTAATATAATTCGACTCCCCTATTCATCCGCCACCCAAGCATCATCCCAAACTCTGATTCTGTCCCCCTTTCCAAATCTCCAAAGAAGACCCTTTTGTAAGAGAGATTTTGAAGACCAAATGCTAGTCCAAGAATAACTCCCCGCCACACCTAAAGACGATTCCAAAAATTCAGAATTTTTATAGTACTTCGCTGGCATAACCTTACCAAGGAGGGAGTTAGGATGTTGCATCAAACGCCATGCTAGTTTCCCAAGGAGAGTCACATTAAACACACCCATATCTCGGAAACCCATACCTCCAAGACACTTAGGCTCACATAAAGAATTCCAATTGACCCAATGAACCTTTCGTTTACCATCAGAATGCCCTACCAAAATCTAGAAGTCATAGCGCGAATGTCATCAATAACACTCAAAGGAATTCTATAAATTCCCATCAAATAGGTAGGGATTTCCTTAATAACCGATTTAATAAGGATCTCCTTTCCGGCTCTAGAGAGAAGTTTCTCCTTCCACCCTTGTGTTTTCTTCCATAATCTGTCTTTCAAAGCCGAAAAAATTACTCTATTCAATCTACCAATAATATTCAGAATGCCTGAATACTTCTCATGTTTCTATACCTTTTTCATATGCAAAATCTCAATCAGTTCCTCTTGCCTTGACTTACACACGCCTTTGCTAAAAGATACCTCTGATTTCTCATAATTAATTTTCTGTCCGGAAACTGCTTCGTATATGTTGAGACTTTAAACTATTTTTGAGCATTCCCTTCGGTTAGCTCTTGCAAAAAGCAAACTGTCATTAGCAAAAAGAAGATGTGAAATAGCAGGGCCACTTCTGCTAGCTTTGGCCCAATAAATCACATTGTCATCCACCGCTCTGCGAAGGAGACCTAAAAAAGCATCTGCAATCAGGATAAACAAGTTAGGTGATAGAGGATCACCCAGTCGGAGACCCCTGGTAGGAACAACATTGCCACACAGAAAGCCATTCACAATGAAAGAATATGAGACCGTTGACACACAGTCCATCACCAGTCGGACCCAATTATCAGCAAAACCGAATCTGATGAGCAAATCCTGTAAAAAAGTCCACTCCACTCTATCATAAGCTTTACTCATATCCATTTTAAGCCATTGGTACCTTTTCTCCCTTTACTCCTCTTCTTCATAGTGTGAAAAACCTCAAGAGCAATTAAAGCATTGTCTGTAATCAATCTACCAGGAACAAAAGCACTCTGATTCTCAAAAATTCATATATGGAAGAACATGTTTTAAGCGCATGATAATGGCTTTTGAGGCTAATTTATATAACACACTACAAAAAGAGATAGGTCGAAATTCAGAAATCGACTTCGGAGAATTAACCTGTGGGATCAACGCCACATTAGTATCATTTATACTACTCGGGGAGACTCTACCATGTAAAATATCACAAATGAAAGCATATACATCATCACCAATAATATGCCAAATTTTTTGGTAAAAAATAGCATGCATATCATCGGGGCCCGGAGCTTTACACGGTTGCATTTGAGAAAGAGCCGTAAAAATTTCATCCTACGAATAAGGACGAAGACGCTCCTCATTTATCTCTCGAGTAATAACAGGACAATAGAATTCTGGACTACCTCCCTTGCATTCTCTTTCGGGGCACTTGAGGTGAAGAGGTTCTTGTAGTAGTTGATGACCACTTCTTCAATATCCTCATCCTCCTCTTGCCAATTCCTCTTATCATCCTTAAGACCCTTAATGGTATTTTTCCTCTTCCTCTGCGACGCCTTATGATGGAAGTATTTAGTATTTCTGCCTCCGTCTTTAATTTCTGAAGATCTCCACCGGATATGCCAATAAGCATCTTGTCTATCATGGAGCTCATCAAGAATCTTTTCTAGTCTCATACATTCAGCCACGGACTCCTCCGACACCCCCATCTCTTGCGCCTCTTTTAGCATCATCTCCGCATCCACAATCTTCTTGCCCAAGTCGTCGAACTTGCCTTGGCCCAAAGCCGAGGGTGAGACAACCAACTGATCCATTCTCTCCTTAACCCCGAAGCATACAGAATTTTCACTAACTAGAAAACAGGCCATTTTCGACTGAATAATTCCCTCGGAATCACCCGAAATGCCGTCGAAAAAGTTCCGTCGGAACTGGTTGTCGGAAAACCGTTCGCAGGAAAAATGACCTTTTCCGACGGAAATTCCATCAAAAACACTTTTCTGACGGAATTGTCATGTCGGAAGAGAAATTCCGGCACCAGAAAAATCCGTCGAAAATTTCCGACGGATACTGTTTCGCCGGAAAATTCCGACGGAATTTCTGTCGAAAACTGATTTTTAGAAATTAAAAAAAAAAAAAACGTCGTGCCACCACCGGCACGGCGTATCACCACCTCAGAACACCACCACCACCACTGAACCCTAACCGAAAACTAACCCAAATCAGCCAAACCAGCCACCTAGCCCAGATTCATTAACCACAACCACCGAACCCTAACCAAAACTAACCCAAATCACCCAGATTCACCTCACCACCTAGGCCAGATTCACCTCGCCACCTAACCCGTATCTCCACCTTGCCACCCCCACAACCCAGATCTACCAACCCCTTCCCACCACCACCACAACAAACCAAATCGAAAAAAACGAAAAAAATCCAAAACACCGAAATTGTAAAAACCAAATCGAAACAAAAACCAAAAAAATCGAAAAAAACAATTTATGCATTACATAGTCTAAAAAACCGAAAAACCAGATCTACAAACTTACATTACAAAATTTATAAACTTACATTACAATTTCATCAAAAAAATAATTATAATCATAAATTTTGTGAAAAATAAACCTAGATCTACAAACTAACCAATATTTAACCTATATTTTCGGCCTTCTACGGTGCTTGACGGTGGACGACGGTGCTTGACGCGGCGGCTGGTTGTTGAAGGTGACGTGTGGCTGGTGGAAAGAGGTGACGCGAAGCGTGGCTGGTTGTTGCGGTTGTGGTTGTTGATGTTGTTGAGAGGAGAAAGGGGAAAAAGAAGAGGAGAGAGAAAGAGAAAGGGGAAAGAGAAGAGGCGGTGAGGGAAAGAGAAAGGGGAAAAAAGAGAGAGAAAGAGAAGGGAAGAGGCGGTGAGGGAAAGAGAAGAGGAGAGAGAAAGAGAAAGGGGAAAAAGAAGAGAGAAAGAGGCAGAGAGGGAAAAAGAAGAGATAGGGTCCAGATCTTAGGGTTTTACAAGATTTATTTTTGATTAAATTCCGACGGAAAATTTCCGTCGAAATTTTCCAACGGACTATATTTCCGTCGGAAATTGTAAATTCCGATGAAAATTGTAAATTCCGATGGAAATCTCCGTCGAAAAGCACATATATTCCAACGAACATAAATTCGTCGGAATTTTCGCTTTTCTGACGGAATTTTGTGTCCGTCGGAATTTTCCTATTTTCTAGTAGTGTTTTCCAAGCATCTCTAACTATTTTTTCACAATTGGCATCAAGTAACCATCCAGACTCAAATTTAAAACCTGACTTCCTTTTTCTCTTCTTTTTCTTGCGGGGTTTTCTAGGTTCAACAAAAATAGGGGTATGGTCCGATTCAAATATGAGTAAATGTCTCACAGTTGCATCAGGGAATCGAACAAACCAAGCTGGATCACCAACAATCGATCAAGACGCTCCCCAACTCTCGTTTTGGCAGTAAGACCCCTCTCCCAAGTGTACCACTGACCATCGTAACCAAGATCCCTGAGGCAACACTCCTGCTTTACCTCTATAAACCTAGCTATAGTACGCCTCTCACACTTCGAACCTCCCTCCCTTTCATCGTAACTCAAAATTTCGTTAAAATCACCCCCTAGAAGAATCAGACTCCTCCTCTCTCCACAAATCTGATTCATTAAACTCCAAGTCTTACCTTTTTTAGCGGTATCAGGCCACCCACAGATACCAGTGAATCTCCATTTGCCAAGGGAAGGGCTATCCACGACTCCATAAATGTGATTCTGAGAGAAAGAACGAAGCGTAAAAGAAACAGTCTCCTCACTCAAATAAATACACAAACCTCCAGATAAGCCTATACTACTCACGCCAAAAGCATTCGTTAAGCCAAATCACAACTTCAGATTTTCAACAACAGATTTGTTCACTTTCGTTTCCAAAATGAAAACAATATCCGGGGTAAGAGAGGTACACAACCTCCTAAGAGATGAAACTGACCGAGAGTTACCCATCCCCTGGCAGTTCCAACATATAGTACTCATTAGGAGCGGCGGGGTTGGAACACGCCAAACTTTGCCATACCATTAATGTTTGAACTAGCCCCAGAGATGATTTTAGATCGTTTCCCAGAAGGCAAGTCCACTGTCTCGTCTTCAACACTTATCATATCATTAGTTCTTTGTAAAGAGTCTGGCACTATATTCTCCCTAGCAATATTCATAGCATCTCTAGCAATCTTTTTCCAATGTTTCCTAGTAGAAGGCACATGCACAACAAAAATATCCATAACCACATCATCATTTGAGTCAATAATAGGGGCTGCAAAGGTACTATTTTCCAAGGCCAAATCAGCAGGGGATTTATCTCGTTTATCTTTATCTCGTTTCTAGCCACTACACCTCTTTTTACCTTATTCTCACCTCCCTCATCAATAAATTCAAAAACCTGCTTCTCTCCATTGTTCAATAAAATACCAGCTTCAATTTGAGTCCTACTAGGAGTACGAGTACTAGCAAGTTCAAGACTTACAATTGTCAAAAAAGAGTTTCCTTGCTGCACTCGGTGGACCAAGACGAATGACATTAGGATCACTGTACGAAGGTCTACGGGCACCTTTATTAGACGACATACCTTCCACCCATCTCTTTGATTTTCCTTCTCTACGTGTGGAATCCTAGGCCTTTTTCCTAGGTGATGCTCTCAAAAAGGGGCCGTATGATACATTGCACTCGTATGATCATCTCCCTCACCAATACTCTCTCTGACAACCACGATCTGTGTGCCCTAACCTTCCACAAAAGAAGCAAAAATCTCTCAATCTCTCGTACTTCAAATCAAGCCATTAAGTCTCCCCTCTATTCACAGCAATAGTACATCCTCTTCGCAAGGGTTTATTAATGTCTAGGTCAATTTTGATTCTCATCGACTCACTCCATCCTAGAGGGTCCGAATCATCATATTCAAGAAATCCTCCCAGACTTTCACTAATGTCATATTCAAAAGAACAATTTCTCCGACTGAAAGGGACATCCATGAGATGAACCCAGAAGGGAGAGCGAGATAAGACAATTTCAGATGGCTGCTTATCTCCCTCCATCTCCTGCAGCAGGAGGATTTGATTGTCAAAGGACCTAGGTTGTCCATCCAGAACACGAGCTTTATCATCCTCACAAAAAAATTGAAAAACAAACAGGTTTGTATTAACAGACCTCACTACCATACCCTCTTTCAACCTCCAAATCGAGGTTAGAGTACGTTTCAAAGATTCAACATTAAAAGGTCTGCTAGTGAGAAATTTCCCTATGAGAGACAGGGAAATTTGCGATTTCGAGTTATCATTACCAGGTTCGCCAAACTCTCCCTCTAAAACTTCTGTCTCCTCCTCCGTAACTTGGAGTTTCTTCCATTCCTCAAGTAAACTATCCTCCATGGTGTGCACAGGGAATGCCAATGGTTCAAACAACAAGAATTAAGAGTGAAAAAACAGGGGAAACGAACAAATTACGAAAACGAACAAACCCTAGCTTAAGGACTCTCGCAAACCCTAAGCAAGGGACTGTTGTATCCTCTGTCCTAGAATATCTGACACAATCAACTTTGCACACATGCCAATGCACTAGTTTGACTTTATTTTTATATAATTAAAATTTAATGAAAATTATTTTTAAAATTATATTATGAAACTTTATATTAATACCTATCTTACAATATATTATTAATATTACATGTTTTTATTATGTTAATAAAAAACTTTGGTCAAAGCTAATACATGTATGGTGAAAAAAGTCCAACGTCCTAGATATTCTGGGACAGAGGGAGTAGTATGATATTGTCCGCTTTGGGCCTAGCCCGTGCGGATTTGTTTTTGACCACCTTCCCAAAAAGTCTCCTCTCCAACGAATATGTGACCTTGCAATTGAAAATCTGAGGTGCCTTGTATCGAAAGTCCACTTGATATTGTGGTGGTCAGGTGGCGTGTTCGTGATCAGGTGGCGTGTCCGTGGTGGTTGCAGCGGTACAAGATGGAGATCTATGCTGCGGTGTTGTAGCCTTAGCTTGCGTCGAAATTCCTACTGATATTGTGGCTTTTACGAAAAGAATAGAAAATAAAAAGTAGGTTTATTAGAATTTTACTTTGACACATTATTGATTCATGTTTCTATTTACAATGTTTTTTTATGAGGTACTCCGTACAAAGTAGCCTTTAATAAACTTAAAATTAATTGAAATTTTAATTAATACTCCCTCCATTCTTTTTTATTTTACTACTGATTTTTCATTTTAGACCGTTCTTTTATATTCTACTCACTAATTGTACAACCATTAGACATTAAGGAGACTTCCTTTCATCATATTAGATCATAATAAATGCATGATTTTTAACTTTGATTTAAGAGTAACTTTATACTTTCATAATAAGGCAATAAGGCACTAAGGTTTTGTTCTTTTCACATAATCTTTGCTAAAAAATTAATACATTTTACTAATATAATTAAACGTAATTAATTGATTATAAATTTGTTTTTATTAATTGGAACTATTTTTTTTTACTAATTTAACTTATTTGTACTCATTAAAACTGGCTTCACATATTTATAGTTGTATCTGTTCTTTGAAGTTGTTGATTTTATGGAATAAAAATTATTTTGCTAGTGAGGAGAACAACGCCTTATAAAGGATGAAACTTCGTCACCCAAGATTTTCCTTTGACAGTGTATCATTATCTAATCTCAAATTATTATATATTAATAATAAAATAGATTAAATAATACTTTGCACTTCCATTTTTTAGATGATACGGAGTACAATTCTGTTTTTACACACAACATACTAGGGCTCGTTTGGTTGGGGGTATTCATCAAAAGGAATAGGAATCAACTGCCCTTATTCATTCCCTTTATTGTTATTTGTTTGACAATTTTTCCTCATTCCCTTTACCCTCTCCATTTCCTTAAATCCTTCCAACTTGATTTCCCACCCTGCTAGGTTCGTTTTTCATTCCCTTTCCTTAGCCACCACTGCATCACTATACCCACACTGGTCACCATCTTCCTACCCTACCCCCTCCACCCCACCACCACCCAGCCAACTCGCTACCCCTCCCCCGCCCTTCGCCGCACCTCCCCCGCCCCTCGCCACCACATGAAAACCCCACCCCTTTCCCGAAAAAATCCCCCACTCTCGAAAAACCCTAGAAACGCCTCCCCCCCCCCCCCCCCCCCCGAAAAAAAAAAAAAAAAATTAGTTGGTTGCCCCTCTCCCACCTCAAAACCCTAGCTCAGGGTAGGGGGGAGGGATGGCTGACAGTTTTTTGGGGAGTGGTAACGCTACTACGGTGGGAGATATTTTTTGGAGGAGAGGAGTACTTTTCAGGGGTAGGGGAGTGGCGGCAAGGGGTGGGGGAGGTGCGGCGAGGGGCAACAAGTGGTGAGGAAGGGGTGGCTGGAGAAGGTGGAAAGTGAAGGAAATAGATGGTTGTGTGGTGGTGATGGGGCTGGTGGCTTGTTTCCTTTTGTTTGTTAAACAAACAACATAGTAAATTTTAGGGGTTTTCATTCCATTCTTTTTCTTTCCCTTTATTCATTCCATCCGATTTACCCCGTGCATACCAAACGACCCCTTAATTTTTTTGTTTGTCAGTGATTTTGACTAAAGTAAACAATTAAAATATACTTGTATTTATGTGTGGTCTTATTATATATTGGATTTGTCTTGCAATTGATATACGAGTATATAATTTCAAAATTAACATCAATTTATTTTAATAATTTTCTATTCATTGATAACAAAATATGATTATATTAATGGCTAAACTAAGTAATGACAAGTGTAAAAATATGTGGATCTAAAAAAACCAAGAAAATATGGAGCAAAATCAAAGTTTACGACATACTTAGGATATAGTAATACTCAGTACTCCAGAATAAAAACGTGCAAAGATCTAATCCAGTGTAAATCACTGCGTGCCCTCGATTCTCATTACCCAAAAATCAAAAGTTATACTTCCTCCATTCTAGTAATATTGCAATAACTAGACTTTTACACTACTCATCAAATTTGTTTGACCACAAATTATGATTTATATGTAAAGTAAAATATAGTCATGTGGGGTCTTGTTATATTCGTCTTGTAAAATACTTTCACAATATCAATTTTTTATAATTTTTACTCTTATATAATTATAGATATTTAGCATATAAAATGTATTTTAGAATGCGTAATTTCATTCTTGTTGCAATATTTGTAGAACAGAGGAAATATTACGTAATATATTGTACCATGACAAGTGATCGAAAGTTATATTTTGTTGTTGTTAGCTTGAGCAATAAGCCTACAACTTTGTATACATTAACAAAAAACCAACAGAGATCCAAGTTGGATCTAGAAATACTGAATTGGATAATGAAAATGTTGAAAATCGATCATATGATAAAAACCCCGAAATTGCGAGGTGTCCCATGCTATGGCCAAGAAATTCAGGAGTGAAAGCAACATAAAATACTCCTTTTTTTTTTAATGAAAAGCGGCTAAAGTTTGGACCGTCAAGCAATCATCTTAGCAACAATAATAATCCTTTCTAAATTTAGTAATGCCTCTTAATTTGCATGTTTCTTTCTACTTTGCATCATTTAACTAACTAAATAAAGCCACTTGCTAGTTCATATCCTAATAAATTAACTAATTAAGTCCAATGAATCTTTAAAGCCATTCCTACATTTTAGGTCAAAAATAAAGTAGTACAGATTATGATAAAGCAGTTTTTGTGGGGAAGGTTTCGGCTGCAATTTTATTAACAATTTGGAGGTTTGGTCTGAGCTTCATATATACACTAATACATATATTGTATGTTTGTATCATCACCAACTTGCATGCATGCATGGATTTGTTTGTTTTAGACCTTAATTTCTCTTTTGCTTACAAATAAAATAGTGAGATAGGATATAGGCAGAAAAATTAAGATTTAAAATTTAATTATTTAAAGTTTATAATGTCCACTATGGTAAGTTGGGTAAAAAAATTTAATCCCATTGACTCAATTTGTGATCCGTCTAGTCTATTTCGAAAAAATGGAGATCTGGTTCTTCAACAATTGATATTTAATTTTGGTTTCAAATTTTTTATTTACTTTTGTTAAGTATTTTTATCCGGATATCTGAATTTTTTGATTTTAATAAAGTATACTTGTATAAAAGACTTTACCGTAGTAAACTTTATTTGTAGTAGACGTTGTTTTAAAATCAAATATCAGTGCAATATTTGAATATCTGTAAAACATGGAATAAAAGACTTTATTTGTAGTAGATGCTGTTTTAAAAGACACTACGTGTGTGTAATATATATATATATATATATATATATATATATATATATATATATATATATATATATATATATATATATATATATATATATATATTTAAGTTGTCAAAAATAATACAAACTTTGAGCTGTCCGCCAAAAATAAGTCAATTTTTTAATTATTTCTGAATAATAAAAACTTTTGGGGGCATCCGCTTTAAACAAATCATGACCTGTCGTTGACTTGATTAATAGGTATATGGGACACGTGCCAATGTTTGGTTGGATTAAAAAATTTAATTTATTTTTTTATTTAATATTTTAATTTTTAATACGCGTACGTAATAATATTAATTATTATTATAATTATTTATGTAAAAAAAAAAAAAATAACCCCCTCCCCCACCATCCACCCCTTCCCCTCCCTGCAAAGGCTGCTAGCACCTCTTCCCGACCGTCCGGCCCTCCGGCGTCCACCTACAAGCGCCACAGCCTCCTCGAGCCGGAAAAGCCGATCCCAGCATCTTGCCCCCTTTAATTACCCACCCGACTCCCACAATCCCATGAAAACCGCTATATACTCCCTCTCCCACCACCAAACCCCAATAAATTGCCCTTTCCTCACCCTTGAAAGCCTAGCAGCTAGGGTATTTAAGGGTGGAGGGAAGGGCGGTTGGGGTTTCAGAGGTGAGGGAGGGAGTTTTTAGGGAGTTTCGTGGGGAGGGAGGGGTTTTGGAAAAGTTGTTTCGGGGGGAAGGGAAGGAGCGACGGCCAGGGGCTGCGAGGGAGTTGGCGCCGGTGGCGGCTGGTGGAGTGGTGGGGAAGATGGTGTTTGTTTTAATATTTTCTTTTTGAAGAAAAATTTTAAAAATATTTTTAACTGTTTTTTTTTAAGATAAAAATATTTTAATTGTAATTAACAATCATTAAAGTTGTTATTAAGAGTTAATTACATTATTAAACGAAGTTATTAAAAAGAAAAAAGAAATGTAACCGGTCATTCAGATTGAAGGTTAAATAACTTGTTTAAAGTGGACACCCCCAAAGTTTATATTATTTAGAAATAATCAAAAGTGTGGCTTGTTTTTAGCAGACCACTCAAAGTTTGTATTATTTTTGACAATTTTATATATATATATATATATATATATATATATATATATATATATAAATATATATATATATATATATATATATATATATATATATATATATATTTGAATATCTCTAAAACATATGAATAAAATTGGATGTTCAATTTC